>NC_091083.1:71537500-72162500 GCF_032405125.1 Capricornis sumatraensis
ATGCCCATTCTTGAGGTCATTCAGGGAAAAGGCAAGGCCTGTGGTTGGCATTCCCCATAGAATCACATTAAATGCTGCTTCCCTGACATAGAGATGCTGAGCAGATAAAATCAGGGGACGTCCATGGAAGCCCTCTAGGGTTCTCAGGGGCTGGAGCCGAAGGTCTAGGAGCAGACACAGCCCTGTTGTGCGACAGGCCCAAGCTTATCCTGAGAAATTCCTCCACGTTCCTCCCTTGAGCAGACTCTAGGCTGGGTCAGGCTCCTGGAGGGGTACATCTTCCCTCTTGTGACTTTCAGACATCCTTGATCCCATGTGGTGGCATTGAGGATTGTTTTCTAGAGCTTTCACTGGGAAAGCCTCTCCTCTCTGCCCACCTGTGTTAAGTTTCTTCACTTGCTCATTTGAGGAACAAGAACTGCTGTTCTGTGTTATTTCCCAGACACTCTGTGATGTCTCTTAGAGCTCAGAGATTGATGAGGTCACACCTGGACTCTGAAAGGCATCGCAGTGTCAAGTGGAAACAGACCACTTCTTGAAGTACCTGTGGCACGATGTAGCGAGGACATGGGGTAGCTAGAGGCCATCCTTGATTCTCCCGATTACAGAGGAGATCTAACCCCTCCTGCTCCTTCTGGCTCAACTCATCTTTGGGAGGTCATATTCACTAGGACCCACTCTATCTCCCTTGACTTCTTTTTTATCAAGTAATAAACCCTATCTTATCAATTCTATGCTGTGCATATTTTAAAAGCCATTTACCAAATCTGAAAACATGTTATGATTGATTGCCTCTTATAAGCACTTTTGGCCAGGTAACAGTTGGGACATAGCTGTCATTGCCTTCACATCCATGAACCTGGTCTGAAAACTCTGTTGATACTTTCTGATAAGATCAGGAGAGTGTCTGCAAGTCACTGGCAGAGTGGGGGTGGTCAGTAACCTGGAAGAAGACCCCAGAGACTGTAGCTCTTAACCAGTAGTATTGCATATAATTTTTTATGTATGCCAAGAGCCATAAAAATAAATCTGAAAGAGCTTTTTAATAATTAGAAAATAAAATTTCAAAGGCATCAGGGAATACTGTGCCATGATTTAATTGGTGGCATTTTTTTCTTTCTTAATAGTGCATAAAATAATGATGTCTTTAATCAATGATGACTTAGATTTGATAAAATAAGTCATAACTACAAACCTCATAGGGGCTCCAAGGGGATCACTGTATTTTTTTTAACACATAGCATAGTGTCTGGTCCTTAGTGGTCCATATGTATATATAGGCTATCTGACATAGTTATTTAAAATATATACACAAAAGAATGAAAGGAGGGAAGACAATATCCTAGTAATAGACCATCTTTCTATTTCTTATGACTTTAATTGCAGATAACACCAGGGGTTTTCCTGAAAGCAGGGGCTGGCCAACTTTTCCTGTAAAGGGCCAGGAACCTAAATAGTATATATATTAGGTTTTGTGGGCCATATAGTTTCTGTTACAACTGCTCAACTCTGCTGTTTTAGCATGAAAACAGCCATAGGCAATATGCTATGGCAAACAAGCAGCTGTGTGCCAATAAAACTTTATTTACAAAAACAAGCAACTGACTGGGTTTCACCCATGGGCCACACTTTACCAACTGCTGTGTGTGTGCATGTGTGTTTTTGTGTGTGTGCGTACGTGAGTGCTCAGTTGCTCAGTCATGTCCCACTCTTTGCAATCTCATAGATTGTAGCCTGCCAGACTCCTTTGTCTATGGGATTTCCTAGGCAAGAATACTGGAGTGGGTGGCTGGTTCCTATTCCAGGTGATCTTCCTGACCCAGGGATGGAACCCATGTCTCTTATGTCTCCTGCATTGGCAGATGGGTTCTTTACTGAGCTACCTGAGAAGCCCACCAACTTCTCTAAAGCAGTGGTTTTCAACCGTGAGTGTGTACAATAAGGTTAAATTTCAGATTCCTGAGTCCTCCTCCTGATGGCTCTAATAAAAATAGTGATTATTTTTTTAAGAGACACTTCTAAAATATTTTGATGAATTAGTTACCCTTGGGAGGTACCTGCAACTCTTCCAGAAAAACTGTTCCTGGAATTTAGGGCAAGAGCCTCAACAAGCAGAGATCAGAATTTCTTGATATCCTATTTACCCTGGCATAAGTACTTTCCCTTTATTTGGATGGTATCTGGAATAAGTCTTTGTATTATTAGAAGTTAAATTGAATGGGAAGATTAGACAGTTGTTTTAAGAAGACAGATGTCTCATCACCCACCCAGGTTAAGAGATAAATGGTCCAAAAATGAAATTATATCCCTTTAGTTCTTTAGTCAAGAGGAGAGTCCTCATTCTAATGGGTAACAAGAGTCCCAGAGGCCAGGACTGGGCCCAGGTTGGGCTTGTAGTGAGAGAAGAAACCACGGCAGACTGAGCCTTGTCCACTGATGCCAGAGTCTGATGTGGCTGCCACGTGTACATGTCTGTGCAGACTCATATCAGGGAAACAGTCAGTTCAGAGGAACTAGCCAGGCATCTCTTCAATGAGCCTATTAGGATGGTGACTTCTTTTTCAGAGAACAAAGCCCTCTTAAATTTGTTAGTTTATTTGTTCAAGAGACAAGTAAATGGTTTTGAAAAATCTGTGTGAGATTTTAATCTGGTTAATTGTCTTTAAATACCTCTTGCCTGGGGATATTAACCTTTTCAATACTAGAGTTAGTCAGGAAAATGCAGGGAATGAGAAATCATTTTGTAATATAATAATGATAATTTTATGTACTGGGGACAAAACTAAGACCTTCCATGCATTGATTCATTCAGCTCTTAAAGCAACTCTCAATGTAGGTTCTACAATTATCCCCAAGAACCAAAGACTCTGAGAATTTAGGTAGCTAGCTATGCAGGGCTACAACTAGTAAGCATCAGAGCCACGATTGAAGTCCCAGAGGAGAAACCAGGATTTACAAACTGACTGGGGTTGGGCTTACCCTGAAGGATATGACCTCTAGGATGAGGATGAACAAAATCTGGGTTCTCTTACCAAAGGAGAAGAAAAATGGCTGGACAGATAATTGACAGTGTTGCTAAAAGTGGGAAACAGTATGGCACCCATTTATTCAAGGTAAAGTCTGAGGTATCGTGTCAATTAGACTGGGAAACAAACTAAATGCCAAGGGCTGTGAGAATGCACAGTAATTGGAGCTTTTGTATATTGCTGGCAGGAGTGCAAAGTTGGTCCAGCCTCCCTGGGACAGGGTGTGGTGGTTTCTTAGAAAGTTACACACTCACCATGGCACTTAGCAATCCCACTCCTAAGTGTTTACCCAAGAGAGATGAAAAGAGATGTTAACCCCAAAACCTGTGTGTGAAGGTTTATAGCAGATTTATCATGCCAAACTGGTAACAACCCAAATGTCCTTCAGTTTGTGCATGGATAAACAAGCTGTGGTATGTCTACACAATAAAATATTGTTCAGACATGAGGAGTGAATAGCTGATACATTTAACAACATAGATGAATCTCAAATACATTCTGCTAACTGAAAGCAGCAAGACTCACAAGGTGAAGCAGCATGATTCCAACCAGCAACAGGCAGGAAAAGGCAAAATCATAGGAACAGAAACCAATCAGTGGTTTCCAGGGATAGGGGTAGGGTTGTCTACAAAGAGACACAAGGGAATTTGGTGGGGAGTGGCAATGGAGCCGTTCTGTATCTTGATGGTGGTAGTGGTTACACATCTGTGGATTTACCAGATTTCATTGATTGTACACCAAAAGGTAAATTTCAGTTTATATTAAAAATGTATCTTAATAAGTTTCGCTATAGTGAAGTCGTGGGTATCTTATACCTTGGGATACCCAAAGAAGGACCATCTCCCAAGCTGTTATCTGAAGGAGCCACCCAGTTCAGAAGGACAGTGTGCAATTCCAGAAAGCAGGCAAAGGGGGCTCCATGGTAAGCCCACCAATCAGACCTCATGCCTGCCTCACAGAATCCGGGCTTTTGATACCAAGATAAAGTCTGTACCTCATGTGTGGTTGGTCAAGTCCTTGTCAAGAATGGTTCAGGAACTGGGAAAAACGCTGAATCTGCAAACAGGTGATGAGATAAAGTCCAGCTGAAGCAGTCCGGAGAAGCAAAACCTGACAGCTGATGTCCTGACTGAGGGCCTGTGTTTCCCAGTCTCCCCAATATGGGATATAGGCAATGATGTAAGGTAAGAAACAGAGATACAGGCAATATGAAGCAGTGATGTGCTCAGGCACTCTCCCTGTTGGGACAGTATTTCTATGAGCCAACCAAGCGTGACCATTTCTAACCAGGAAAGTGCCTTCTGGTAACGAACTATCTTCTATGCACGCCACTCAATGCGCTTGCTTCATCTTCGTCAGTTAAATTCTCCCTATTTCCCTTCTCCAGTAACTGACAAGGATCTATTTTCTCTTTATTCCATGTGAAGGAGAGGGATTTTGGAGGCTGAGAGTGATACGATTGGGATTTGATGTCGCCATCCTCATAACTCAGGTTTGCCACTTCTGTCCCCATGACTGCTGGGCCTCGGCAAAACCTCTAACCTCAGATTTTCCCCAAATGCATAATAAGAAGAAGGGTCTTTACTTATTTATGATGAACTCTGTTACTTGCATGAGAGATGTTCCAATGTAAGTGTTATTACAAGGTCCAATTTACTGTCCAGAAAGAAGCAATCCTGATAGAAATCTTTCATTTAATTAAAATTGATTTTAAAATTGCCTGATCAATAGTGAGTTAAAAATTCATCCTGGCTCAGTGAGGGGTGGGGGAAAGGTCCTGAATGTCCTGAGTGGAGGGGTTTTGGCTCGAGAGGAGGGCTGGGCTTCACTGGCCTTGCTTAACTGGCCAAAGTCTGGTGCCTTCCCCTGTGGTCCAGATGGCCAAGCCCTCCCTGAGAGAGAGAGGACGCATGGAAGAATCAACTCTCATTTCTTGCGTTTTTGAGCAGGAAAGCTCTAAAAGTGCAACCAGCCATTCTAGTTAAGCCTGAGCCATTTCATTTACTGGGAACCAGTAAAAAAAATTTACTTCCTTACTTTTGGACACATTTCCTTAAAAGTTGCCTCCTACAGGTACTGAAGGTCCTTTCTCTGTATCCAGTCACTCCTGTCAGAGAAGCTGGAGCTGTGTCCTGAGCTCCCAAACCCTCTACCTCCACGTGCCATCATCTGCTGAAACTTGTCAGTTCAACACCTGCCTTGTCTGTCCTTTTCCATCCCCATGACTCCTGCCCTGGGTCAAACCCCCTTCACCTCTCACCTGAACATTTTAATAGACGCTGTGCTCGTCTCCCTGGCTATAGTTGCCCACCTGTCTAATCCACTCTCTGTGCTCTGACTTGAGAGATCTCCTTAAAGCAAGGTCATCTTGGGTCACTGCTCCTCAAAAGTCTATGATGATTTCAATTTTGATGCAGAATTAAGTCCAAATGTCGTAGGGGGCATCCTGAGACATCTATAATCAAGCAAGTAATGCCCTTTCCAGCAAGTAACATCCGCTACATGTCTCCCAGGAGGATACTATTCTCTCCTCTCCTTCCAGATTCCACCCTCAGCACTCTGAGAACCCACCACACTCTCCCAGTCTCTGTGGCTGTGCTCACGCTAGTCTGTCTCCAACATACATTTATTCTCTTGACGAGCGTTCATATGCTATGTGAGTTGGGGAGAGGTGGTGTGTCTGATGGAGGAGGCCCCTGCTCTCCTGGAGCTGACATTCCAGTGAGGAGGTAAGCTATCTGAAAGTAGATAAAGAAATGAAGTAGTAGTAGTGTTATGAAGACTGTAGTAGTGTTATTTAGTTGCTAAGTTGTGTCCAACTCTTTGTGACCTCGTGGACGGTAGGCCACCAGGCTCCTCTATCTATGGGATTCTCCCAGCAAGAACATTGGAGTGGGTGGCCATTTCCTTCTCCAGGGGATCTTCCCCACCCAGGGACTGAACCCACATCTCCTGTGTCTCCTGCACTGGCAGGTGGATTCTTTACCACTGTGCTACCTGAGAAGCCCACAGAATGTGGTACTTTTGCGAGTGAAGTCAATATGGTGAAGATAATGCAGGCTGGAGGCAGGGCTGAAGGTGTGGTATCCAGTCATGGAGGCAGGATGAGATTTCAAAGTGAGAGCCTTTAACCTGAATTGGGAAGGATGTGGGCATGGGTTGGGAGGTGGTGTATTTAAGACTTGTTAGCAGAGCAGGCCACCCCACTCCAGAACTCTTGCCTGGCAAATCCCATGGACAGAGGAGCCTGGTAGGCTGCGGTCCATGAGGTTGCTAAGAGTCGGACACGACTGAGTGACTTCACTTTCACTTTTCACTTTCATGCATTGGAGAAGGAAATGGCGACCCACTCCAGTGTTCTTGCCTGGAGAATCCCAGGGGCGGGGGAGCCTGGTGGGCTGCTGTCTGTCTATGGGGTCACACAGAGTTGGACATGACTGAAGCGACTTGGCAGCAGCAGCAGAGCAGGCAGAGAGGACAGTGATCCTAGAAAGCCAAGGTGGGAGAGACAGTATACTCTAGGAAATCCAATGCATTTAGAATATAGGGAATTTTTTTATTTTTATTTTTTTAATATCAGGGGATGAAGGTTGGAAGTCAAGTGCCAGATCATGTGGGACTATGCAGGCCATGGAAGGGGTCTGAATTATACCCCAACTGTGTTGGTTTCCTGCGTGTATGTGCTATTTCACTTCAGTTGTGTCCGACTCTTTGCAACCCTATAGACTGTAGCCCCTCAGGCTCCTCTGTCCATAGGGTTCTCCAGGCAAGAACACTGGAGTGGGCTCCCATGCCCTCCTCGAGGGGATCTTCCAGACCCAGGCATTGAACTTATGTCTCTTCGGTCTTCTGCATTGACAGGCAGGTTCTTTTACCAGTAGTGCCACCTGGAAAGCCTCCTGGGGCTGCTGAAACAAAGTATTACAAACCAGGTGACTTAAAACAGTAGAAATGTGTTGCTGCACAGTTCTGAAGGCTGGCAGCCTGAAATCAAGGTGCTGGCAGGGCTGTACCCCCTCAAAGCCCTAGGGGAGACTTCTTCCTTGCCTTGTCCACCTTCTGGTAGCCCGGGCACTTCTTGGTTTATGGCAGCATCACTCCAATCCCTCCCCGTGTTCGTATGGTTGTCTTCCCTCTGTGACTACATCTGTTTCCAAACACCCTTTTTCTCATAAAGACACCAGTCACATTGGACTAAGGCCCACCCTAATGACCTCATCTCCACTTCCTTAAATCTGCAAAGAATCTATTTTCAAATAAAGTGATGTCACTTTCACAGGTTCTGGGAGTGAGGACGTCAACACACACACACACACACACACACACACACACATATATATACTGTTCTTTTTTTTTTTTTTCATTGAGGGGGTGGGGAACACAATTTGACCCATAACCCAAAGTGATAGGGGAAGCTTTTAAAAGATTTCAGGAGTGGGCAACTCTTTCTATTTCACTTTGAGGATAATCCCTTTGGTTTCTGGTAGAAAATGAAGCAGGTGAAGCCAGGGATTAGACTTCCAGGTGTGAGATGATGGTGGCAGCTGACTTGGAGATAAGTGGGTGTATCCAGACGTGTTTGGCCCCAAACAGACAGGACCAGTCATGCACATTCTAAATGTTAACTTACATTCTAAACCCTCCATGATGCCCTGCAGGTCATTCCTTTTCTTTGTGCTTCCCTAGCCTTTGGCTGTACCTTTACTTGACCTGTATTTAGTTTTACCCAGTTTTAGAATTATATACAGTGCTGCCTCTAGGAAAAAGGGAGCAACTGTTAAAAGCTGCACTTACAGAGCTCCTTGGAAGGCTAACAGTTTTTCCACAAGGGAGGGGCCTTGTAGGTAGAAGGAATGGCAGGTTCTGGGTTTAAAGGGGAGGAAAGGTTAGTCTGGAATCAGGCTACCTGCTGAGGGGTTTACATTGATCACCTGGGAAAGATGTTCCCAAAGAACGAGACAGCACGTAACGTATGACTGTCTTGGGTTTGGGTCTTCCCTGGTGGCTCAGCGGTAAAGAATCCACCTCCCAGTGCAGGAGATTTGGAGACACAGGCTCAGTCCCTAGGCTGGGAAGACTCCCTGGAGAAGGAAAGGGCAACCCACTCCGGTATTCTTTGCCTGGAAAATCCCATGAACAGAGGAGCCTGGCAGATTACAGTCCATGAAGTTGCAAAGAGTGGGGCATGGCTGAGCACTGCACTGCAGAGTTATATATGAAGAAGACTGTCAGGAGTGAAGGTCCATGTTATATAGGAGGGCATTTGGCTAAATGAGAAAGAGGGAAGAGATGGCACACACCACTGTCCTGAAGTGGGATGGTAGAAGAGTTGGGACTTTCACGGAGAGACTTCCTGGGCCAAATCCAAAGATTCACATCTGAGCATCGTGGAGAGGGGAAGTAGGAAGAGCCCAAGGATGTGGAGCTCCATAGAAACCCAGGAGTGAGTAGCTGGGGGCTCAGGGGGCACAGCGCTGCTCAAAAGGAAGAAGAGAAAGGGCTTATACTCTCTTTTGCTTATACTATAGTCTGCCTAATGGTCATCTGAGTTAAATTCACCCATTCCAGTCCATTTTAGTTCGCTGATTCCTAGAATGTTGACGTTCACTCTTGACATCTCTTGTTTGACCACTTCCAATTTGCCTTGATTCATGGACCTGACATTCCAGGTTCCTATGTAATATTGCTCTTTACAGCATCGGACTTTGTTTCTATCAGCAGTCACATCCACAGCTGGGTATTGTTTTTGCTTTGGCTCCATCCCTTCATTCTTTCTGGAGTTATTTTTCTACTGATCTCCAGTGGCATATTGGGCACCTACTGACCTGGGGAGTTCCTCTTTCAGTGTCCTATCATTTTGCCTTTTCATACTGTTCATGGGTTCTCAAGGCAGAATACTGAAGTGGTTTGCCATTCCCTTCTCCAGTGGACCACATTCTGTCAGACCTCTCCACCATGACCCGCCCTTGGGTTGCCTTGTGGGCATGGCTTGCCTTGTGGGCATGGCTTGGTTTCATTGAGTTAGACAAGGCTGTGGTCCTAGTGTGATTAGATTGACTAGTTTTCTGGGAGTATGGTTTCAGTGTGTCTGCCCTCTGATGCCCTCTTGGAACACCTACCATCTTACTTGGGTTTCTCTTACCTTGGGCGGGGGGTATCTCTTCACGGCTGCTCCAGCAAAGTGCAGCCGCTGCTCCTTACCTTGGATGAAGGGTATCTCCTCACTGCCACCCTTCCTGACCTTCAACTAGGGATAGCTCCTCTAGGCCCTCCTGCGCCAGTGCAGCCACCACTCTTTGGACGCGGGTTGATCTTCCAAGCAGCCGCCCCTGGCCTCGGGTGTGGGGTGGCTCCTCCCGGCTGCTGTCCCTGGCCTCGTAGGCGGGGTGGCTCCTTCAGACCATTGCCCCTGAGCTCAGACGCGAGGTGGCTCCTCCCGGCCGCCGCCCCTGACCTCGGACTTGGGGTAGCTCCTCTCAGCCGCACTGAGTGTGCTGGCCATCGCAGTGACCATTATATCTACTACTGTAGGCAGGAATCCCTCAGAAGAAATGGAGTAGCCTTCATGGTCAGCAAAAGAGTGCAAAATGCAGTACTTGGATGCAATCTTAAAAATGACAGAATGATCTCTGTTTGTCTCCAAGGCAAACCATTCAATATCACCATAATCCAAGTCTATGCCCCAACCAGTAATGCTGAAGAAACTGAAGTTGAACAGTTCTGTGAAGACCTACAAGACCTTCTGGAACTAACACTCAAAAAAGATGTCCTTTTCATTATAGGGGACTGGAATGCAAAAGTAGGAAGTCAAGAAACACCTGGAGTAACAGGCAAATTTGGCCTTGGAATGCGGAATGAAGCAGGGCAAAGACTAATAGAGTTTTGCCAAGAAAATGCACTGGTCATAGCAAATACCCTCTTCCAACAACACAAGAGAAGACTCTACACATGGACATCACCAGATGGTCAACACCAAAATCAGATTGATTATATTCTTTGCAGTCAAGGATGGAGAAGCTCTATACAGTTAGCAAAAACAAGACCAGGAGCTGACTGTGGTTCAGATCATGAACTCCTTATTGCCAAATTCAGACTTAAATTGAAGAAAGTAGGGAAAACCACTAGACCGTTTACGTATGACCTAAATCAAATCCCTTGTGATTATACAGTGGAAGTGAGAAACAGATTTAAGGGACTAGATCTGATAGATAGAGTGCCTGATGAACTATGGCATGAGGTTCGTGACATTGTACAGGAGACAGGGATCAAGACCATCCCCATGGAAAAGAAATGCAAAAAAGCAAAATGGCTGTCTGGGGAGGCCTTACAAATAGCTGTGAAAAGAAGACAAGCAAAAAGCCAAGGAGAAAAGGAAAGATATAAGCATCTGAATGCAGAGTTCCAGAGAATAGGAAGAAGAGATAAGAAAGCCTTCTTCAGCGATCAATGCAAAGAAATAGAGGAAAACAACAGAATGCAAAAGACTAGAGATCTCTTCAAGAAAATTAGAGATACCAAGGGAACATTTCATGCAAAGATGGGCTTGATAAAGGACAGAAATGGTAGGGACCTAACAGAAGCAGAAGATATGGCAAGAATACACAGAAGAACTGTACAAAACAGAACTTCACGACCCGGATAATCACAATGGTGTGACCACTCATCTAGAGCCAGACATTCTGGAATGTGAAGTCAAGTGGGCCTTAGAAAGCATCACTATGAACAAAGCTAGTAGAGGTGATGGAATTCTAGTTGAGCTATTTCAAATCCTGAAAGATGATGCTGTGAAAGTGCTGCACTCAATATGCCAGCAAATTTGGAAAACTCAGCAGTGGCCACAGGACTGGAAAAGGTCAGTTTTCATTCCAGTCCCAAAGAAAGGCAATGCCAAAGAATGCTCAAACTACTACACAATTACACTCATCTCACATGCTGGTAAAGTAATGCTCAAAATTCTCCAAGCCAGGCTTCAGCAATATGTGAACCGTGAACCTCCAGATGTGCAAGCTGGTTTCAGAAAAGGCAGAGGAACCAGAGATCAAATTGCCAACATCTGCTGGATCATGGAAAAAGCAGGAGAGTTCCAGGAAAACATCTATTTCTGCTTCATTGACTATGCCAAAGCCTTTGACTGTGTGGATCACAATACACTGTGGAAAATTCTTCAAGAGATGGGAATACCAGACCACCTGACCTGACTCTTGAGAAATCTGTATGCAGGTCAGGAAGCAACAGTTAGAACTGGACATGGAACAACAGACTGGTTCCAAATAGGAAAAGGAGTACGTCAAGGCTGTATATTGTCACCCTGTTTATTTAACTTCTATGCAGAGTACATCATGAGAAATGCTGGACTGAAAGAAACACAAGCTGGAATCAAGATTGCCGGGAGAAATATCAATAACCTCAGATATGCAGATGACACCACCCTTATGGCAGAAAGTGAAGAGGAACTCAAAAGCCTCTTGATGAAAGTGAAAGAGGAGAGTGAAAAAGTTGGCTTAAAGCTCAACATTCAGAAAATGAAGATCATGGCATCCGGCCCCATCACTTCATGGGAAATAGATGGGGAAACAGTGGAAACAGTGTCAGACTTTGTTTTTTGGGGCTCCAAAATCACTGCAGATGGTGACTGCAGCCATGAAATTAAAAGACACTTACTCCTTGGAAGAAAAGTTATGACCAACCTTGATAGCATATTCAAAAGCAGAGATATTACTTTGCCGACTAAGGTCCGTCTAGTCAAGGCTATGGTTTTTCCAGTAGTCATGTATGGATGTGAGAGTTGGACTGTGAAGAAGGCTGAGCGCCGAAGTATTGATGCATTTGAACTGTGATGTTGGAGAAGACTCTTGAGAGTCCCTTGGACTGCAAGGAGATCCAACCAGTCCATTCTGAAGGAGATCAGTCCTGGGATTTCTTTGGAAGGAATGATGCTAAAGCTGAAACTCCAGTACTTTGGCCACCTCACGTGAAGAGTTGACTCATTGGAAAAGACTCTGATGCTGGGAGGGATTGGGGGCATGAGGAGAAGGGGACGACCGAAGATGAGATGGCTGGATGGCATCACTGACTCAATGGACATGAGTCTGGCTGAACTCTGGGAGTTGGTGATGGACAGGGAGGCCTGGCATGCTGCGATTCATGGGGTTGCAAAGAGTCGGACACGACTGAGTGACTGAACTGAACTGATAGTCTGCCTGTGGGATAACCTAGGACAGGCAGGTATATCTGCTTTATATCTTGTGATGAATTGTTATCACATGTATTTGTAGCTCTGGGGTCATAAGGAGAAGGTGAACAGCTCATAGATTCTAGCACTTTTAGAGCAGACAGTGGCCATAGTGTTTGTGGTTAGACATTACCCTCAAGCACAATCATGGAACCCTGATGAGCAATCAGCACAGAAGAACCAGATAGATCTGCCTATGTGATCCTGCAAGAAGCTTGTTGGATGCCTGAGAAAATCTGGGAGAAGCTAGTGGACATGGTCATTTTCCATGTCCAGGGCATGAACTCCCTTTGATGCTGGGCGTTCCCCACTGTATGAGACTTGGGGAAAGGCTCAGCCTTCCTATGCCTAGAGAATCACAAAGGACATGTACTCACTATCCCTGCTTCTTTTAAGGCAGTACTGGGGCGCATGACCTCTGCTAAGCCAGACGTACTGTTTCAAGGTTTTGTACTGGGATGTGGGGAAAATAAGACACAGTGGCAGCGGAGAAGCTACTTTGGGGTGGGTGGTGATGGCAATAGCAGCAGGAGAAACATCCAGTTCTAAGAGCAGAGGAGCTGGCAGCCTTGCTGTCCTCAGTGTTTGGTGGGGGTGGTGGTGGGGGTGGTAGTGCGGTTACTGAAGTATGGCCATAGGTTGGACTGAAAAATGCTGCCCACTCAAACCATAGCAAATCCTTAGAACCTGTGGGTGTTGCCTTGTATGGTAAAATTGGAGATTGATGTAAGGATCTTGAGAGGAGGTATTTATCCTCTATTATCCACCTGAGCCCTAAATTCCATGAAATGCGCTGTTATAAGAAAGAAGCAGAGGGTGTTTTAAGAGAGCTACATGCAGGAGAAGGTGATGTGGCCAGCATGCAAACCACTGGAGGGACATGGCTATAAGCCAAGAAGTGCCTGGAGCCACCAGAAGTTGGAAGAGGCAAGGATTTTCCCTGGAGTGTTGAGGAATTTTTTGAACTTGCAACACACATTAAGTTTTGACTTCTGGCCTCCAGGACTGTTGGAGAAAATATTCCTGTTGTTTTAAGCTACCACGCTTGTAATACTTTATTAAAGCAGCTAAGAAATAAATAAAGGCTGTATAGCCAACCTTCCTCCTATTTGATTTCTGTGCTTGGTCGTTCATTGTCTGATGGACTCTTGGTTCTGTCTTCCCTGGTTTGAACAGAGGTGATGACAGCTTTGGCTGTCCCTGTGCCTTTGGCTAAAAGGCACAACAGAATGCAGAGCTCGCTGTCAGCCCCTCCAGCTGGCAGCCTATCACATGTTTTCTGGACTGAGTTTGGTGTCATGTACTGAGATGTGAGTGTGGCTTCAGCATGTGAGAGGGAATGACTCTGTGGTCTGGGACAACCAAGAGGAGAGCATTGTGAGGGTTAGAGCTGGTCTGTGCAACCGGAGTATGTGGGTGTGAGCTCTCGGTCTAGCACTCACCAGCTGTGTGACATTGAGCAGGTCATTTAAGCTTTCTGAGCGTCTCCATCTATGGGGGATCTTGGTTAAGGGGCTTGTCTGAGTTTATGCAGATAGTAAGTACAGTAGTCCAGCTTGGATCTGACTGATTTATTAATCATTTGTAGGAAAATATTTATTGAGCCAGTATTTTGAGCAAGTTATTGTTCCAGATATGGAGGGGGATGTTTTTACTGTTACCAGGGAAGGAAGAGCTTAAACAAGTAGTCATGAGTGTGGTGCTGCTATAAAGGAGAAGCAGAGGGGTCTTTAGCTCCAATACTCTGGCCACCTATTGCCAAGAGCTGAGTCACTGGAAAAGACCCTGATGTGGGGAAAGATTGAGGACAGGAGGAGAAGGGGGAGACAGAGGATGAAATAGTTGGATGGCATCTTCAACTGAATGGACAAGAGTTTGAGCAAGCTCTGGGAGTTGACGATGGACAAGGAAGCCTGGTGTGCTGCAGTCCATGAGGTCGCAAAGAGTCGGACTTAACTGAGCGACTGAACAATGAGAGGGATCTTTTGGAAGCATATAGAAGGGAAGACAAGAAATGGGGATAAAAATGGCTTAACTAATATTCTAAGATCCTCTATTTTATCTATTATTTTCTAAAATGCAGAAAAGTTTAAGCACAAAGCTGCTAATTTCAGTGTTATTCACATAATATCTGGAAGTTGGAAGCAACCGAAGTACACACCACAAGGGAATAACTAAATAAACAATGTCAAATTGTGGCATACAATAAGAGTCACTTAAAATGGTGTTAATTGTGTTTCTAATGTTATGAGAAAATGTATAGTAAATGTGTAAAAGAATAAAGGTCATGAAGTTGTTTTTACAGTGTAATCTCACACATATTTGGGAGGATGAAAAGGAAAGAGCCTAGGTCATTTCTGAGTGGTTCTGGAAGTTGTGGCTAATTAAAAAGCTTTTTCTTTTATTTTCAAACATTTCCTAAATTCTCTAGCAAACCAAAGCCAAAATAATAAATAAAGCCTCGCGAAGTATTCCTACTTTTGTTGGGCACCTACTCTCATGTCATGACCATTGGAAAGTGTGTCAGTCGCTCGGTTGTGTCCAACTCTGTGAACACATGGGCAATAGTGCACCAGGCTCCTCTGTCCATGGGACTCTCCAGGCAAGTATACTGGAGCGGGTTGCCATTTCCTTCTCTAGGGGATCTTCCCAACCCAGGGACTGAACCTAGGTCTCCGGCATTTCAGATGGATTCTTTACCATTTGAGCCACCAGGGATGCCCTTATGACTATTTATGTAGCACTAAAAGATTTAGGAGGGAATCAGAATCCATGTCGAGGACTTACCTGGAAGGACCTGCCACCTTTTTCAAAAACCCAAACAAGCACATGCTGCTATAGAAAATAGGGTAGTGCTAATGGATAATAAAAAAAAAAATCAGGCAATTTATTAAATTTGAATGTTAACAACTTGCCTTAAATAAGCATTTATGACAAGCCAGATTCTGTTGTAAGCACTTTTCATAAATCATCTCCTTGTATGGTGGGGACTAACGTTACCCCACCTTACAGATGTGACTGTTGAGGCTAAGAGAACTGAGAACCTGAGCAGATGTCACACAACCAAGAGGTGGAGTGGTATTACAACCCGTGCGTGTTTGATATCAAAGCCTGTGCTCTTCATGACACTGCAATGTCTATGAACAACTTTGTAGAGGAGACGGAAGTTGAAGTTGACCTTAACAGATGGTAGAATTTATAGAGACACAAAGAAACTACTGTGGGGGGTGAAACATGGGTGAAGCAGGTTTTCTCTGGACACTGACTGGGTTCTACTCTGAGCAAGGTGCAAAGGAGAAATGTGTGGCATCATCTCTAGGGGGTACATTCATTCAGTGAATGCTTATCCAGTTCCTGCCACATGCCTTACACTGTGTGGAAAGGAGAGTCACGGTCCTTGCTCTCATGGAATGTGCAGGCTAGTGGGCAATATTGACACTAAATATTAAGAAAATCTATGAAGGAAAGGAATGTTCTAGTTGAGGAAAGTGAAATGGCCATAAAAATGTCACCAGTGAACACATGTATCAAATGATGAACAGCAGAAAGAGGCTGGGAACTGGCTCCGGGGCCTATATTAAAGGCTGACTTTCAACTTGACAGAGGACATTTGGGCTCCATTCACAGCAACCCTCAGAACAGATAAAAATATTGTTAATAAAAGCTGGAAATTTCCACCAGGCAGTTTGCTTAGCTTCATCTGAGTCTATATCTCCTAGTCCTTAAAAATGGGGATAATAGTATCTAAGTTATGGGGCAGTTGTATGAATGGAAGGGGAGTCAGCACATGAAGAGTCTAGCATAATAATCATAGCGTGATTTATAGGAGTGGAAGTGTTAGTCACTCAGTTGTGTCTAACTCTTTTCCACCCCGTGAACTGTAGCCTGCCAGGCTCCTCTATCCATGAAATTCTCCAGGCAAGAATACTGGCGTGGGTAGCCATGCCCTTCTACAAGGGGTCTTCCCAACCCAGGGATTGAATCGGGGTCTCCCGCATTGCAGACAGATTCTTTGCGATCTGAGCCAATGGGTCCATCACGTGCCTGGCACAGAGCTCCTAAATCCTTGGACTTTCCTATGATGAGCTCTATAACGGCATCTTGAGGTAACCTAAGGCTGAGAGCTGGTTGCCAGGGAACCAACCAAGTGATGAGAGGGTTGAAACTTTCAGTACCTACCCTATCACCCCTCTGGGGAGGGTGGAGGAGATGGAGGTTGAATCAATTGTCAGTGGCCAATGATTTTATCATTTATGGATATGTAAAGAAGCGTCCACAAAACCTCAGAAGGACAGAGATTGGAGAGCTTCTGGGTTGCTGTACATGTGGGGATGTGTGAATGATAAGTCTGGAGAGAGCATGGAAACACTATGCCCTGCCCTATGTATGTCTTCTATCTGCCTGTTCCTCAGTTATATCCTTTTACAACAAACCAGTAATCTAGTGAGCATTCTAATAAGGTAAAATTTTTCTGAGTGCTGCGAGTTGCTCTAGCAAATTAATAGAACCCAAGGAGGGGCTCTTGAGAACCTCTGATTTATAGCCAGTTGGCCAAAAGTACAGGTGACAAACCTGGAGTAGTGACTGGCATCTGGAAGGGATGGGCGGGCTTGTAGGACTGAAGCATGAACTTGTGGAATCTGATTTATCCCTGGGTAAGCAGTGTCAGAATTGAGTTGACTTGGTTGATCTGTAAGACACCTGGTTGGTATCCGAAGAATTGCTTGTTGGTATGAGGACCATCCTGCATCAGAATTGGTACCAGAATCTGTTTAGCCTGGTGTTTAGAAAGTGCTTAACAATGTTGGGTATTATTATTGCTTTAGAAAGACGAGCTACAGGCATGGGAGGCATTGGAGCTTAGAAATCTATCTTTGCTTTCCTTTTTGCTGATAAGAACGTGAACTTTCTCCTGTGGGTTTTTGGTCCCTCATGGAATGATAAGTGGTGGATCCATTCCCTCACAACCAATGCTCCAGGGAGTTGGTATCTGTTAAGAAGAATTTGGGCCAGACATTATGTTTTATTATTTTGATGATGATGATGTTATTGGTTGTGTTCGTAAACCTTCATCCCATTCATATATTCTCTGCTCATCTCATCTTCCAAAATTGGCTTTGCAAACAAAAGCACACAGATAACCACCAATCCATAAAAATGACTATAGCCAGAGTGTCATTCTTTGTCTTTACCTGACCTGGGTAGGCAGATCATGGTGACTACAAATCTTCAGGTAGTTCCCGCCTTTCAGAGGGCACCTGGATCCCGATTCACCTTGGATTAGCATACACCTGCCATTCAACAAACATGGTCTATATGGTTTGGTCATAACTAGATCAGACAAATAAACCAAAATAGCTTGCACAGAAAAAAGACTGGAAGAAAATGTAGTCAATTTTTCTCTAAAGTTCATTGTGATGAAGAATTGCTTGACAACAACACATAAGTTTAGTTTTTCTTCTAAAACTTTCAAGAATGAGCCTGTAGTGTATTTATTTATAATATGGAACAATCCATTTATGCATAAAAGAAAGATTAATTAATTGAAAGAAATTAATGAATGTCTAGGCTTCCTTGATGTCTCAGTGGTACAAAGTCCGCCTGCAATGCAGGATACGTGGGTTCGATCCCTGGGTTGGGAAGATCTCCTGTAGGAAGGAACAGCTACCCACTCTAGTATTCTTGCCTGGAGAATCCCATGATCAGAGGAGCCTGGTGGGCTATAGTCCATAGTGTCACAAGGAGTCGGAGACACCTGCAGTGACTGAGCATGCATGCATAATTGTCTTCCACCGCCCAGAGGCAAACGTGAGAACTCCCTGGAAGAGGTTAGCTGGAGAGAAGTACCAGGTGATTTTTTGCTCTCAGAGACTGATTTGTTGGTTTCACTTTTTGAGAATGTTATGCCAGCCTCTCTGACTTACATCCTGATGCCCTGTTCACCTCTCACCAGCAACAACTTTAGGGGCAAATGACAGGGGATGCTACATAAGTTAGTATAACCCTCAGTGTGAAAATGATTTGAACTCCAGATCCCAGGCAGGTATTTGGGATTGTGGATTTCTTCCCATGCTCTCTTTTTCTGCTCTTTGTAAAGAAGGTGGGTTGCTCACTGGTATTAATCTCTCAGTCCTGTACATCCTTCTGGGCTCTCTGCTAAAGAGGAAACATTTTTAACAGAAGGGGCTGCGGGAGCAATGCTGGCTGCGGATGTTGCCAGGGGTCAGAGCAAAGCAGCTGAGCTGACTCAGCCTCTGATAACACATCTTCTATCGGCCCATTTGCTTATCCACAGACTGACTCCAGGACTCTCATGTGACCAGGGGGCAGATTCACTCAATGCTCTCAAAACCTCAGCCTGATTCTCTTCTCCCCCATCCCTGCCACGTAATTTCTCATGGTGGAAAAGCAGGTTGTGTTTATTTAGATAAAGATGTATTACTCTAATAGAATTACTAATTATGTCCCAACAACTTTTTCCTTAAACAAAACATTCCACGGTTGGGGCTGGAAAGCATTAACGAGAGGAGGAGGAGGGAGGAGGCCAGGGAAGGCGTGTTTTTCTTTCTCCCTGATTGATGATGGCGTGATAATCTTGGCCAGCTCACAAGTTGCTCTTTCCCGTGGATAACTGGATCCTGCTTTGGCAGCTCTAATTTGAAGCAAATTTTGCTCTAATCAATCTCCTCCTCCGTGTTAATGTTTATTAAAAGTCAGTCACAGCACATTCAGAGGCCTCCAACACCCCGGCCCCCGCCCCCAGGGCCAACTCCAGGTTACTGGGAGGGAGATGGCAGCTCCTACCTCTGCCTGGCTTTTCTGAAGCTTGCACGAAATAGGAGGATGGTGGGATAGGAATTGTGGCTCCCTAATGAAGTCTGCAGACAATGCTGATTGGGGAGTTGCTGGGAAGGCAGATGCCACTTAAGGACACAGCGATACCCAGAGTCTTCCCGTCTGAAATTCTTTGGGGGAAGATGAGGATAAGAGACTGATTACATTGAAGCAGGAAGCATCGCAAACCCTCGTTGGCTTTCCCCCTTATCTCCTGCCCACGTCTTCCCTTAGCTCTTTCTTTCTATTGGGAGGAGGATCCCTGCCATCTTGCCTACTCATTTAGCCAACTGTCTTAGGGTTGGGCTTCCCGGAAGCAAACCCTGAAATAAGACTGTGAGTGTAAGTAGTTGATTTGGGATGGGGTACCAGGAAACACTCCAGCAGAAGTGAGGGGAGGGCAAAGAAGAAGAGAGAAAAATAGAAAGTCAACATCTCCTTTGACAGATTTTGAAGTCTTATTTTACTGTTTTAAAACAATGGTTTTTATCTATTTATTTGTTTTTGAGGCCATACTTGTAGCTTTCAGGATCTTAGTTCCCCAACCAGAGATTGAACCCATGCTCCTCTGCAGTGAAAGTGCCCCTAAGTTCTAACCACTGGACCGCCAGGGAATTCCTTGAAATCTTATTTTAATTGGCATTTCTTTGCTACTGAATGTTTTCCTGCCTTATCTGTTAACCACTTTTTTGTCTTTTTGTGAGTACATGTATATTTGTGGTTGTGTATCCTGTTTACACTCTTTCTCATTCATCTACTGGAGCCTTAATGATTTCTTATCAAATTGTATGAATTGTTCATATATCAAAGGCACTTATAATTTTTTTTTTGAAATAACTCTAAACTTACAAAAACATTTCAGATAGAGTTTTAAAAATAATAAGATTCTTTAAAAAAAATTCTGTGGAATTCTTGCAAATGTTGCCCTCAAGTTCAGTCTATCTTTTCATTTTTAGGATTTTCCTTCAATTTGAGACCTAAAATTTGAGCTTACTGGGCATTCTTTGTGGGGTTGATCAATTCTTTTTTTTTTCTTTAGTTGAGGTATAGTTTATTTGGTGGATCAGTGGTAAAGAATCTGCCTGCCAAGCAGGAGACATGAGTTCCATCCCTGAGTTGGGAAGATCCCCTGGAGAAGGAAATGGTAACCCACTCCAGTATTCTTGCCTGGGAAATTCTATACACAGGGGAGCCTGGTGGGCTACCTTGCATAAGTTTGCAAAGAGTCGGACACACAACTTAGTGACTATACAACAACAGTAACAACAAAATAGTTGACTTACAATATTGGTTTTAGGTGTACAATATAGAAACTCAATATTTTTATAAACTATACTCCATTTAAAGTTATTATAAAATATTGACTATGTTCCCTATGCTGTATATTACATCTTTGTATCTTTATTTTATTCCTAGTAATTTGTACGTCATAATCCCAAATGCCCAACAAGTTATTGTTGGGGGCAACTGGGCTTATTCTTACTAGAAATTTCTGAGAGACTACAGAGCTCCTGCCTGGAGCACCCAGGATTGAGGGCTCTGGGGTATTTTCCACTAACTTCTCTCCATCACTAACTGAGGGTTGTTCCTGAGGAATTCATTTCTTGGCACCCTGGCCTGTCCTGCGCATGGAGACATGCCCAGAGTGGGAAGATAGAGTGTATGTAGGTGTCATTACTTCTCCCATTAAGCACAACAAAAAAATCCTGGACATTGTGTATAGAATAAATACACGGATATTTGGAAAGACGAGAAGACTGGCTAAAACCTCAGAACCCGAGGAAGGACATGGTGGTGAGCTCCTTCGAGTTTCTTTCCACCTCATATACTCTAGACATGGTGGTAAAGAAGCTGGAAACATCAACACCTGCTCTCTCTAGCCAGAGACCAAGAAGACACAGACTGTCAAGATGTAAAACTTTCAGACAATAACTGCTTCAGTCAAACACTGCAGAGGACGACACAAAGGCTGGTGGGGAGCGCAGACTCCCATGCATGGGTGGCAGTAAGAGGTGTCCCTGTACCTCCACTGGATTGATGTCAGAGGAGATCAGATGGGGAGCGGGTCCTTCCATCCCTGCCAGTCTGTCATGGATACCACGCCTTCCACTGTCATCTCCATGGAAACCTCATCAGGAGTAGAATCCCTGTTTCTGCCCAGCTTTTGGCTATTACAAATAAAGCTGATACGGACATTCATGCACAATTGTTTGTGTGAATACATGTTTTCAGAGATGAGGAAATGACAAGGAATACCAAAGAGAATTCTGCCAATAAACTGCTTGACCCTAGATCAAGCTGTTCTTGAAGCCATCTACACCCCTTTAAACTTCTTGGTCACTAAGGAGTTTGCATCACTTGTTTTACATTATTAAATGCAGTGACTTTTGAGCAAATGAGTTTGAACTGGGTGGCTCCACTTCCATGTGGATTTTTTTTTCAACAAATACATACTATAGCACTATACAATCTGCAGTTGATTGAATCTGCAGATGAGGAAACATTGGTATGATGGTTTCCTCATCATAGAGAAAACTCTGTCTCTATAGAGTAAAACTCTATCTCTATCTCTATAGAGGATAGTAGTCCCTCTCATCAGTAGAGAGGGCCTACTATAAAGTTGCATGTGAATTTTCAACTGTGCAGAGGGTCAGCTAAGTGAAATAAGCCACACACAAAAGAACAAATACTGTATGATTCCCATTTACATGAGGTTTCTCAAGTAGTTAAATTCATAGAGACAGAAAGTAGAATGGTGCCTGGCAGGGAACAGAGGGAGGAGGTAGTGGGGAGTTGCATTTTAATGGATACAGTGTATCAGTTTGGGAAGACAATGAAGTTCTGGGGATGAATAGTGATGAGGTTGCCCAACAATATGAATGTACCTAGTACCACTAAATTATACACTTAAAATGGTTAAAATTTAAATTTTATATTATTTTACTACCTGGCGAGTGAATGGGTAAACAGATAATTAACAAAGAGCAAGTTGACATTTCCAGAAAGATCTGGACTTTCTAAGATAAATCAGGATACATCCAAAATCAAATAGCTGCCATCATGACATCTTTCAAAATCCATCAGGCAGCTCTAAAGTATGCTTTGAAAAAAGATTTCAATCTTTAAGGGGTGTCTAAACCTTCTTTCATGAGAAGCTGAAGGAATGAAAGGGAGAATGATAAATTTACTATACAGAAGAGAATGTCAGAAAATTCTAAGGAGAGTCAGCCCAAGTCTTTGGGTAGACATTGGGAACCGAGAGTATGAGAGCTTGTGCAGCAGGTCCTGGAGGAGACAGTATGGTGGGAGCTTGGGATTCATCAACATACAGAGGCCACATAGAATGAGTGAAAAACCAAGTTTTGAAATCAGTGATTCATGTGACTGAGTTAAATATTAAAAACTCTCGAAAAATAAGGAGATGAAATATACGCTAAACTCACTGACAAAGATTGAATAAATGATGTTCTTAAAATTATATGCAAAGTCTCTAAACTGATAAAACTTTACACAGAAAAACAAAACAAAGACAGAAAACAGAGATAACAGCTTCTATGGGTACTTCAAGTTCTCTTAGCATTGCATCAAGGGGGAAAAAAATTCTCACCAAATATTTGAGTTAGAGAGAATTTACCCTGTAAAGGGCTTCCCTGATATCTCAGTTGGTAAAGAATCTGCCTGCAATGCAGGAGACCCCGGTTCAATTCCTGGGTTGGGAAGATCTGCTGGAGAAGGGATAGGCTACCCACTCCCATATTCTCCGGCTTCCCTTGTGGTTCAGTTGGTAAAGAATCCACTTGCCTTGTGGGAGACCTGGGGTCGATCCCTGGGTTGGGAAGATCCCCTGGAGAAGGGAAAGGTTACCCACACCAGTATTCTGGCCTGGAGAATTCCATGGGCTGTATAGTCCATTGGGTTGCAAAGAGTTGGGCATGACTGAGCAACTTTCAGTTTCACCCTGTAAAGTAGAAAAGAATCTTTCAAAACCAGGTGACAAGCTCAGCAATGTACATGATGAGCTGGGCACCTATAACATGCAAGTCAAAATTCTTTCAGAAAAATTTGAAACCATCTCTGGCTATTACGGAAGCCAGCTTATTTCCCATGAGAGAAAAGCTCAGATAATGAAAGCTCTGTTGGCTGAAAGACACCTTCATAACTTAAGAAAACAGTATACATCCCAGAGACAAAAAATATTGAGAGATATTCAAAGCTTTTGAAAATTATTCTTATATCTTTTTGAGGCAAATGAGCATTTGGCAGAGGTCCACTACGACTGCCAAGGAACCTTCTAGATAACCAGATTCCTGATCTGGAGGAGTATCAGGCTGTGAAGAGGTGGGGATTCAGTCTCCTGCCTGATGTGTGATAAATGCTATTTTCTCAGATCCCTAGGAGAAAGAGCCCTGATCAGGTCAGTTCTATCCTGAAAAGGAAGCTCCTCCCTGAGGAACAAGAGAGGTGTCCTGGTGCCTTAGATTCATCCCTCCTACTAGAACAGACGAAGAAGTGATGCTTTTGAACTGTGGTGTTGAAGAAGACTCTTGACAGTCCCTTGGACTGCAAGGAGATCCAACCAGTCCATTCTGAAGGAGATCAGCCCTGGGATTTCTTTGGAAGGAATGATGCTAAAGCTGAAGCTCCAGTACTTTGGCCACCTCATGCAAAGAGTTGACTCATTGGAAAAGAGTCTCATGCTGGGAGGGATTGGGGCAGGAGGAGAAGGGGACGACAGAGGATGAGATGGCTGGATGGCATCACTGACTCGATGGACATGAGTCTGGCTGAACTCCGGGAGTTGGTGATGGACAGGGAAGCCTGGCGTGCTGCTATTCATGAGGTTGCAAAGAGTCAGACACGACTGAGTGACTGTACTGAACTGAACTGAACTAGAACAGAGTGTCGGTGGCTCAGGCTCTGATCTTCCACCTCATCCCCTTGTCACATGTTAAATGTTCCAGAGGGACCCCAGGAGGCGGCTCCTGAGAAGATAACTCTTTTCCTCCCTCCCCTCACATTCTAGACCAGAGAGAAATCCTCAGCCAATCTTTCCCATAGAGGGACTCTTGGCCTACACATCCTCACTGGCCCCAACAAGGCCTCTGCACAAACGCTGTCCACACAACTGAAAGCAAGAGTGAGTCATCTCCAAGGCTGGTGGATTACAGTCTGTAGGGTCACAGAGAGTTGGACATGAGTGAAGCAACTGAGCATACGTGCACGATAGTTGATTTACAATGTTGTGTTAGTTTCAGATGTATAACAAAGTGATTGTTATCCATATACATATATTCATTCTTTTTCAGATTCTTTTTCCATATAGGTTATTACAGAATATCTGGCAGACTTTCCTGTGCTACACAGTAGGTCCTTGTTGGTAATCTATCTTATATACGGTAATAGGTGTATGTCAATCCCAAGCTCCTTATGTATCCCTCCTCCACGCCCCACCCCCCCGCCCCCACCACACACACATTTCCCCTTTGGAACCATAAGTTTGCAGGGATTGTTTATTTTAGAGTAAAGACAGAATTCTTGCTGTTTCTGGATCATCTTAGTGGATATATTAACAACAAAAATGCTGTGTGTTGTCTGGCCTGGCCTTTGATACAGAGGGAGCCTCATTTACTACTGACCTTTCCTTCCTGCCCAGCACATAATTGGGAGAACAGAGAAATAAAACTGGATGAATCCAGTGGGAAGAGCTCCCGAGATCTCAGACCTGGACAAACTTATAAATAAGGCTGCCCTCTGCCTCCCAGTGCAGGTTCCACACACCTGTGGGTACCTCCTGGGGCTCCCACCTTGGATCCTGGCTATCACTGGCTGGCCACCTGGCTTGACCTAGAGACTGCTCCACCCTGTGTGTATGTGGGTTTCAGGCTGCCTGGCCATGGCAGTCCTGTGTTTCCTAATTCTCCACATTAATATGAATCATGCGGATGGCTGGGGAAACCCAAGGTTGTGGAAAAAGCAGGAGCTGCTGAGGGTGGAGACATGGGAGGGTGGCCACTGGTTTCCTCTGCCGCAGTGTTGAGTCTCAAAGGGAGAGTTGCTTTTGTGTTAAAGGGAGCGCTCCTGGGTCTCAGGGATCCATGTCATGCCGTCTGAGTGGAGAGACCTTGTAAAGAGGAGGCAGGGTCATATAAGCACTGACAATCAGCTCTTGTAAGGGTGTCATAACTAGCACTCGTGGGGAACTCAAGTCACAAAGAATGGAGTTCCATACAAACTTTATATCTTCTCCTAGTTTATCCTGTTGACCCCCTTTATGGCTGCCCTGTAAGACAGACATTGCACTTAGAGGTGAGGAAACTGACGTTCTAACAAGTTCTGAATCACACAGTATAGAAGGGTGGCTGACAGCTCCAGCTCCCAGCCAATGTCTGAGAACTAATCTTACTTCTGACACTTCCCAGCTGGGTACCTTTGGACACATGACTTAATGCTTCAGGTCCTGGACAGTCTCATCTGTGAAACAGATGAAGGATGCTGTGTGCTGGGCACAGAGTAAGCCCTGCATGTAAGCTGTTGTTTCTATCATCACATTCAAAGAAAGCAGCAGGCCTGACACTGAATCTGAGACATCTACCCTCATATCCATCCACTTTCTACTCTTTGAAAAACTGTTTTGCCTGTGTTTAATCTGTGCTTGGTTTACCAGTTGCTTCTAAATTTGCCTTTGCCTTTTTGCTTTAGGATCTGCTTCTGGGAGAATCCTGACTAAGGCACTGTCCATCTTCTCTGAGCTTAGCCAATGGAAGAGCACAGTATCCTAAAGGACTAGGTAAGAAGGGGGTGAGACACTTTTGGAACTTCTGACAAGTTCTGGTTAATGGCTGTGATAGCATTTAAGTCCCTGTTTCCAGGGAGTCTGGCTCTTCCCAGAGAAATTTGGTTCAACTCTGCAAACATTTCTCCTACTCATTAAGACACCTACCACTAAAACATCTGGTCAATTAAAATCAAAACAGTCAAACTAGTTGTTGGCATTGTATGGCCAAACATCTGGACCAACGGCATTTTAATTGAATGTTTTGATGTCATGTGGTCTTCTTTTCAAAGCCAGTCCCCAAACAGAAGTTACATACCTTGAATTTCTAGGCCAGATTGTCTGGGCTGGGTTTGCTGTCTCAGTCCACTTGCAGAAAATTTGCTAAATTCTGATATTATAGTTACAGCAATGGTATATCTTGGATTTTCCCCAATAGCCCTGATTTCTTTTTTTAAATCCATCCTTTTGCTGGCCAGTTGACACATCCCAGTTTTTTGTCACAGTCCATATTTACATGGAATACCAAAAAGAATGAGAAAGCCTACATCGAAATTTTGGATCTGGTTCCATTTACTCTAAAACATACAATGACACTTTTCATCAGGTGTCCCATAGATAAAACAGAGGAGTCACTGTGCCATTTTCTGCTGCTGGGGAAGGCATTCTGGGTAAATCTACCATGTGTTAGAGATGTGTGAATACACACACTTATAAACACACTGTGTCTCTGTGTTCAAGAACACACTATTGTCATGAATCCTTGCCAATCCCTTGTAGATACACAATACAATATCAGTGCCTTGGACTGTGGGTCTAGTGGTTTATACAGAGGGGTGGGCTCTGCAGGAGTAGTCTGGTGGCTGCTAAGGACAATGCCGGAAGGCACCTCTTGGTCGACTTCTCAAACTGCAAGGGAGCAATCCAGCTTCTTTCCACATCTCACTGTTTTTCACCCCGAGAGCCCACACAAGCCCTGTTGAAATCCCTCTTGTCATGCTTTCCTGACCCAGCCAAACCCTTTATCCTGGCACAAGAAGTCTCTGGCAGAGGGTCATGTAATGCTTAAAAAAAAAATTCTCTCCAACACAAGAAACGAAAAACAAAGACGAAAGCCCTCTCTGGACATCTGTTCTGATGCGGCAGCCAACAGCAGGGCCTGCGTGGTGCCAGCGCGGTCGCATGGCCGCAGACCACAGGCAGAGTGTGTGCGGTGCCAGCGCTAACGATCCGGGCTTCCTGCAGAGAGATGCTCGGCCGTTCCCCTAATTAGGATCCGCTTGGGGCCGCCCGAGCTGGGGCGGTCAGGACTTTTCTGTGGCCCTTCTGTGCCTCCGTGGTCTTCCTCCTGTGCTGCAGAGTCCCATCGTGAGCATTTTTCATCGTGGCCCATTTAAAGTAACAGAGAAAGAACAGTGGGCTCCCGCGGATGCGCTGGAGGAAGAGAAGAGAAGCCAAAACCCATAGCAACGCTGATGGAAGACGTCCTGGCCACGCCCCCTTGGAAGGATGTGTTTAATATCTTTACCCGTCAGGGGCCAGCAGACGACCCTGCCCTGAGTGGAGCCCAGAGATCCAGCCACTGTTACGGGAGACCCAGCCAGGGCACTTCCTCAGTTCCTAGTCCCAGCGCGTCATCAGCCTCTGGGTGGAGGTGACCCTGGCCCGGCAGATGGTTGTGGACCAGACCACACCCACTTATAGAATGGGAGGGGCTCCGGCTGCAGGACAGCCTGGAGAAGGATGCTTCTCCCACAGCCTAAACATCTCATGCAGGAAGTTTGGAAATTTGTGGATTTTCCATGAGTGCTTTGGCTCTGATTTGGGCTCTTGGGAGACAGGAGGGAACAGGCGGTCAGAAGAAGTGTATACGGGGTCATCTGGAGGAGTTAGCAAAAGGTGATACATGAGAATAATTCTGGACCGCAGCTCAGAGGCCTTGAACAAGGGAAGCAAGACTGGGAGCCAACTTGAGGCGGGCCTCATGTGTGCCTTGCTTACTGTAATGGCGTCAGTGCTTAGCTAAGTGAGGTGCAGGCTAAGTGAGCTCATCCATGAAATGGGCATCATGGGAGGGGCCACCTTTAAAAATTTTGGGGGGCCTACCTCTCTGCATATGGATTCTTATTAAATAGTTCACAGACCAGGAATTTAATCTGTGGCCTCTGCACTGAAAGGTGGATCTTAACCACTGTACTTCTGGAGAAGTCCCTTAGTGGCCACCTTTGAGCTATGTGGGTCTCAGTTGCTTAGCACTGAGCCTACACAGGTTACTACTACTACTGCCACTGAAGTTAAACACTGGAACAGGGGGCAGCAGATGTTTATTGTAAAGGCCTGGAGAGCAGATATTTCAAGTTTTGCAGTACCTGCAGTCTCTAAGGCAAATTACTGAACTCTACTGTTCTAGCATGGAAGCAGCCATTGACAATCTATGGAGACATGAGGGTTGCTGTGTTCCAATAGAACTTTCTTTATAAAAATAAGCTGTGTATTTGATTTGACCTGTACACCATGGTTTGTTGACACCTGTTCTGGGAAGTGAAAAAGGTGAGGAAACAGCTCTCCACAGAGAGAATACAGACATAAATATACCTAGATTCAAGGGAAGTTCATAGGGCTTCCTTGCTAGCTCAGTGGTAAAGAATCTGCCTGCAATACAGGAGATGCGGGTTCGATCCTTGGGTCAGGAAGATACCCTGGAGAATGAAATGACAACCCACTCCAGTATTCTTGCCTGGGAAATCCTTTGGACAGAGGAGCCTGGAGGGCTACCGTCCATGGGGTCTCAAAAGAGTGGGACATGACCGAGCAATTAAACAACAGCAACAACAACAGGAAGCTCATATATATACATGGAGAACACCTCCTTCCCTGATGAACCTGGTGAATTCAAATACATAGCCCTACATCTGGGAGACTGATGGCATGAAGGATGCACAGAGCAACCTCCCTACAGCTCCTGAGTTGCTGCCAGAAATAGAATTTACACATATCTAAGTCTTGACTAATCCACATGGGCTCAGTAAGTGAACAGATTATTCACGTATACAGTCAGTGGTGGGTGGAGGCATTAGAAGCTTGTCTTGCCCCTTGGAGTTCCCTGACATGTGTATTCATGAAGGCCCCAGATCACTCTAGAGGAAACTGGAAGTTAGGAGACTTTGAAGTGAGATTAGGTCCGTATGTATGCACTCAACAAACATTGCCTTCTATCTGTTAGGTGCCAGGTGTTGTACCACGTGGGGGACATAAGGATGTAGATAAGATCTTATCTCAGACTTAGAAGAGCTCTCAGCTTAGTTGTGGGGACAGACAAGAATGGGGAATTAATTACAATGTTGTTGCTCTTCAGTCGCTAAGTTGTGTCTGACTTTTTTGTGATCTCATGACCTGTAGCCAGGCTACTCTGTCCACGGGATTTCTCAGGCAAGAATACTGGAGTGGGTTGCCACTTCCTTCTCCAGGGGATCTTCCTGATCCAGGGACTGGACCCGCGTTTCCTACTTGACAGGTGGATTCTTTACCACTGAGCCACTTGAGAAGACCGATACCATGCAACCGATGAAGGGTAGGTGGTAGGTCCACAGGGGAGGAAGTGGTCATCTGGGCTTGGGTTGATTATTTCCCAGGAGATGATGTTTGAACTCCATGGTGGAGGATCATCACACTTGGGCACATACGCTGTCTTTAGAATTTATTTTTTTCTTTGCAGGGAGGATACAGTAGGGAAGTGTTGGGAGAACAGTTTTCCTTGGTTCTCCCACTGAGACATTTAAAAGGTAAGGAGCACAGTGTCAGGAAAAATGCCTTTTCTCTCAATCAGTGTGGTTTGTCTGACTCTAAGCAGGCTTTGGAATGAAAAAGCAGGGAGGGTGAAATACTGAGTAGAAAGTGACTCTTGTCTCATGACTTTGATGTTGATTTATAAGTCCATTCTTTTGTGAGAAGAATAAAATTCAGATGTTGATGGAAACATGTAACAGGATTTATGCATGTGCTAAGCCGCTCAGTCATATGTGACTCTTTGAAACCCTGTGGACTGTAGCCTGCCAGGCTCCTCTGTCTATGAGATTCTCTAGGCAAGAATACTGGAGTGAGTTGCCATGCCCTCCTTCAGGGGATCTTCCTGACCTGAGGATCAAATCAACATTTCTTACGTCTCCTGCATTGGCAGGTGGATTCTTTACCACCAGCACCACCTGGGAAGCCCTGCAACAGTATTTATGCTGCAACCTTAAAGGTAGATGGGTACTTGCCTCATGATGAAGAATAAAGGTCTTGTGACTGAAGGTTTCTGTTTAGGAAATTTAACTACCAAGGATAAGCTGACTATTTTCCTTGGTTTTGTCACCTTCTTCCTTTGGCAGTACCTTCAGGTCATCTTTAACCTCATCATCAATGACATCTGTTCTAAGCCAACAATGGCTGTGTTACTCTTTGGCTTAAAACCATCAACTGGAGCCTTTTGTCTGCAGAATCAGTCCCCCTAAGGCTCTGTATAGTCTGCCCCTCCTGCAGTTCTAGTCATACTAAACAGGTATCATGTCATGAATATCCACCATAAGTTACATTCTCTCAGCCATTTGCTGATATGAGCTGTCTGAGCTCTACCATAATTGGAGGGAGCTCAATCAGCTCGGTTTTATGGAGAAGCAGCTGAGGCTCTGGGAGATGGAATAACTTGCCCGAGGTCCACCAAGTAGTCATGTAATTTAGCAAAGATCTGCCTGAACCCCACGTCTGTGCCTCTTCTCCAATATCTTCTGCCTAGAGCATTTTTCATCCCATCTGCTCAGTTCAGTCACTCAGTCGTGTCTGACTCTTTGCGACCCCAGGGACTGTAGCATGCCAGGTTTCCCTGTCCATCACCAACTCCCGGAGCTTGCTCAAACTCATGTCCTTCGAGCCAGTGATGCCATCCAACCATCTCATCTTCTGTCTCCCCTTCTCCTCCAGCCTTCAGTCTTTCCCAACATCAGGGTGTTTTCAAGACTCAGTTCTTTGCATCAGGTGGCCAAAGTATTGGAGTTTCAGCTTCAACATCAGTCCTTCCAATGAACATTCAGGACTGATCTCTCTTAGGATGGACTGGTTGGATCTCCTTGCAGTCCAAGGGACTCTCAAGATTCTTCTCCAACACTACAGTTCAAAAGCATCAATTCTTTGGCGCTCAGCTTTCTTCATAGTCCAACTCTCACATCCATACATGACTACTGGAAAAACCATAGCCTTGACTAGACGGACCTTTGTTGGCAAATAATGTTTCTGCTTTTTAATATGCTTCTAGGTTGGTCATAACTGTTCTTCCAAGGAGTAAGCGTCTTTTTATTTCATGGCTGCAGTCACCATCTGCAGTGATTTTGGAGCTCTCCCCAAATAAAATCTGTCACTGTTTCCCCATCTATTTGCCATGAAGTGATGGGACCAGATGCCATGATCTTCATTTTCTGAATGTTGAGCTTTAAGCCAACTTTTTCACTCTTCTCTTTCACTTTCATCAAGAGGCTCTTTAGTTCTTCACTTTCTGCCATAAGGGTGGTGTTATCTGCATATCTGAGGTTATTGATATTTTTCCTGGCAATCTTGATTTCAGCCTGTGCTTCATCCAGCCCAGCGTTTCTCATGATGTACTCTGCATATAATTTAAATAAGCAGGGTGACAGTATACAGCCATGGTGTGCTCCTTTTCCTATTGGAACCAGTCTGTTGTTCCATGTCCAGTTTTAACTGTTGCTTCCTGACCTGCATATAGGTTTCTCAAGAGGCAGGTCATGTGGTCTGGTATCCCATCTGGTTCATCCCATATCCCTCCTGAAAAACAAAGCATTCCTCAGGGTTTAGTTTGAACATGTCCTCAACTCTCTAGCCATCTTGATTTCTCTCATACTTTCTTTGCTGAGTTCTAGACGGAGGAGCCTTGTAGGCTGCAGTCCATGCGGTCTCGAAGAGTCGGACATGACTGAGTGACTTCACTTTCACTTTTCACTTTCATGCATTGGAGAAGGAAATGGCAACCCACTCCAATCTTCTTGCCTAGAGAATCCCAGAGCTGGGGGAGACTGGTGGGCTGCCATTGTCTATGGGGTTGCACAGAGTCAGACACAACTGAAACGACTTAGCAGCAGCAGCAACAATATCATTTTCCTTTCTTTCCTTGTTTTTTTTTTTTTTTGCAATCATCACATACAGCATTAATACTGCTATATCTTTCTCATTTCTTTGCCTCTCTATTTCTTGTGATCGACTGTGAGCATCCTAAAGATTTCTTTGATATATGATCTCTGCGTATGTTCCTGGGCCCAATAGAGACCTGGTACACTGAACATGGGTCCAATGAATGAATGAAATGAACAATGTGTTTGAGGATGTGTATTTGCATCAGATCTTTCAAGTGCAGAAATAACAACCTTTAAAGCCATCTGCTAATGGAGACTGGATGCTGCCTGTAGAATGAAGGAATATTCTTCTCTTGTTATGTAGTCTGAGTGGGGGCTGGAGCGCTGGACTGCTTGGGGCTGGTTGTGCTGTCCAGCCCCTCAGAAATCTCTCTAGTCCATCCTAAATGTTTAAATGAAGTAAAGTGGTTGGCTTTATAAGTAATAGAAGTCCATTGTGTTTGCAGCATCTAATGCAGGAACAGCATTAGATGGCTGAGATGGGGCCAGCGCTGAGAACTGCTGAGTGGGCAGGAGGCCTGATTTTCAGCCTCCCTCTGCATCCATTTGTGATAATCCAGGTCTGGCTTTCAACCAGTCACTCTCTTAACGAGACTTGCGTAAGACAGCCTTTGCCCCCAGCACAGACATACCCTGAATCAGGAGTTCATTTACACAGATGTCTAGAAACTCCTGCACATCTACACACACTCACTCACATTCTTTCTAAATACATGTTTTATCTTCCTTGTTATCAATGCTCTCCTAACGGACTGGCAAACATTCAGACAGAAACTGAAACATTTAAATAGAAGGGGTGGGGGGGCACCTACACCCCCTTACAGAATGAACTTTCAGTGGAAAGACAGAAGGAAGTCAATATTCTGCCTTGCTTCCATGAAATCTGAGTTCTGGAGAGTAGCTTGCTCTGGGACTAAGGCTTGAGGGCTGGAAAAAAAAAAAACACACACACACACACATTTGTTCTGTCTTTCATTCTTGTTGTTTAGCCGCTAAGTGTGTCTGACTCTTTTGGGACCCCGTAGAAGTAACCTGCCAGACTTCTCTGTTCATGGGATTTCCCAGGCAAGAATACTGGAGTGGGTTGCCATTCCCTTCTCTAGGGGATCTTCCTGACCCAGAAATTGAACCCACATCTCCTGTTTGTCAGGTAGATTCTTTACCACTGAGCCATCAGGGAAGCCCTCTACCTTTCATAGGAGAGCTCCTATCCTTCCCATTTCAGACTAAGATTGGCTTGCTATTAGGATGATAATAATGAAGACATCAAAATAAAGATAAATGTGTATTGTTTCATGATATTGTTGAAAGACTTTACAGCAATGTGTACTATAGCCATCATGACAGGCCTAACTGATTGGTGCTTTTATTATTTCCATTTCACAGATGAAGAAACTGAGGCTTAGAGGGGCTTACAGTTTGTTCAAGATCACAGTGAGTAAGATACTCAGCCTGGAATTAGGTTCATATGTATCTTTCCCAGAGCCTGTATTCTTAAGTGCTATATTTTATAGAATAGAAAAGCTGGCTCAAATCTCTGAATGAAATTCTAGGGAACCTCCCAGGAGTGAACTCATCCCATAGAAATAGGATGTCAGGTTTACCAAGCTTTGTCCCATAAAACACTGAGGAATTATGATTTAGGGACTTATTTGAGGGTACCTCCTTATGTGAGTGTCTTAGATTTGTCTCTGGGCTCGTCTCTCTGTAATCTTGTGCTGGGAACCTATGATGAGTGTGAATGGATAAAATTATTTGACCAGAAGATGCTAAGAGATATAGGACCCAAGCAAACTGACTGTGGAGCTCCCCTGAAAGAAAGTGATAATAAAAGGAGAAGGGGAGACATTTGCTCCCACTCTGTAAGCTCTGGGACCCAGGATGACAGAGTAGGATCTCGGGGCCCTGAGAGTGGATAGAAGGGCCCTGGGGAAGACCTCACCATGTCTGGCAGAAGTAACCGTACTGTTAGCAGAAGCCCTGTGGCTTGGGGGAAGTAACAGTCACTGAGGACAATCAAGAAACGATGTGGGGTGGGAAACAGGCCTGGAGAAGAGGAGTAAATTTGCAGACATCAGTAGCTGATGATGTCCTTTAATTAACACATGGGAAACACTTTTTTTTTTAATGGGTTCCCTCAAATCCTTTGGAGGGGGCCCTTCTTTCCAGGAAATTTGAGTTTTTAAATATCAGGCTGCATGTGCCTGTTCAGTCTTCAATTGTATCTGACTCTTTGTGACCCCATGGACTATAGCCCACCAGGCTCCTCTGTCTATGGGGTTCTCCAGATAAGAATACTGAAGTGGGTTGCCATTCCTTTCTCCAGGGGAACTTCCTGACCCAGGGATCAAACCCATGTCTCCAGAATTGCAGGTGGATTCTTTACTGTTTAAGCCACTAGGAAAGCCCCAAATATCAGGTTACACTGGTTTATAAAAAGTTTTCCCAGATAAGTCACTTATCACTGGTGGTGGAATGCTGGCTGTAAATTCTTTCCCTCCCTGCTGCCAAGCCCTCACAGTGTAAGGTTGCTATGCTCCTACGGAGAGGCAGACTCGGTTTTCCATCTTTTTAATGGGCATGAAACCCATACTTCAAAACACAGAGAGAACCATTTTATCCCTAATCTAGTCTCAAAACTTCTGCAGAGGGACAAGTAGCCCCTTCTTCTAGATGAACCTACATAAATATACGCGATCATTATGACCATCCTCACACCTAGGGTGACTCTAGAATTTAACTTACAAACAAGACCTTTTTGAGAATAAAAAGGATGCTGCTAATAACTCTGCCAGAAATGTCCAAGTAAACTGAAGCATATGGCTTCTCTATCCCTAAGAATTCCTAATATGGAGAGAACACTTGGAGGTGACAAAACCTTTTGAGATAATTTATTTCATTTTATGTAAAAATCCTACACTGTAGTTCATCTTAACACCCATGCTTTATCTGAAGGGCTCTTTAATCTTCAGAGAATCGAAGTGATTTTTTGATGTTCCTGACGCTAAGTAGGCATTCAATAAATGCTTATTGAACTGAACCGGTAGTTCAATGGATGGATGGGTGAATGCATACAGGAGAACTCATGAAAGTAAGGAGTGCAGAAAGCCTAATCACTTCAAATTGCATGGTGTTTTCAGGGAAGTATGAATAAAACAGAAACACCTAGATGGATGATTCTCAGACTGGTCCCGGAACACCAATGTCCTCCAAATGAGGAGATATTTGAGTACCCTTGTTCAAGATCCAGGTCTTACCCTTAGATTCCTAATCTTTCAAAGTGGAATAAACCTTCATAGAGACGGGAAGACCAGAGATAATGCAAATAATATGTTCAGCACGGTGAGTGACACAAAGAAGAAGAAAGATTATAACAAACACGTCTTGGTCCTTTATTATGTCCCCGCATCATGGAAATGCAGGGTGTGGATGAATCTCATTCGGTCTCCTCCTTATCCGTCTAAGTCAGTTACCATTTATAATTCCCATTTCACAGATGATGAAACTGGGGCGTAGAGAGGAAATGTTTTTGCCCAAGGTTAGTCACTCAATCACCAGACGGAAAAGTGACCTTGCATCTCTTTTGTCCATTACAGCACTGTTGCCCCTCCTGCCCTGCACACGGCAACCGTGGCTCATTTTATAATCGTGCTCCCCACAGTGGACACTCCTCATTGTATCTGTAGCATTTTTAATTTGAGTGAGTGAGTCTCAATTTTTTCAGCCATATGATCCTTAACAAAATCACAACTGAAACAGATTTGAACAGCCTAACAGGTAGAACAAAGTCAAAGCAGAATTTCTCTGATTGAACCCTTCCTGCGCTTTCTGCATAAAACCCTTTGCCCTCTGTTGGGCACAGTTGGAAAATATTTGTCTGAAACACAGTTGAGTGGATTTGCTGCCTGGCACATCTAATCTTATTGTCTTCAGTGACCCTAGCCTTTCTTAAAGGATCTGAAGGCATGCTTAAACTCAGATGAAGAAGCCCTGGAGCATCATAGAGGGTGGGACAGGATAGAAAGGAGCAATCATCTTTCTGAGTCTTGGGAGGTAAAGTCTGGGCTACCGTGGGGTTTCTGGGGAGTCTGCAAGACAGATTTCCAAGAAAACTCATTCTTACAAAGCCAGGACTTCTAAAGATAGCACTGGCTCAATGGCAATGAGGAATGACCTCTCTTGCCTCCTTCTCCCACCCTCACTCCAATTAAATCTTTTTCCTTCCTCTCCACCTGTACCTGGGGTTCTCTCCAGGCTGCAGGCAAATGTGTGCATTAATCACACATGGATCGGCCGGTGTGCTGGGATGGTGGGAAGCGGCTGATTTATGAACCAGCCAAAAGTGCGGGGAGGCTGGGAGTGGGCAAGGCAGGCCCAGCTCCGGGACCATATGGGAGCCTTTTCTCTAGGCCTAGACCCATATGCTCTGCTGCAGGTCCATATGCTGTGTGGGCTGGTCCCCTCCTTTGCCAGAGTCAAGGCTGCCTGTCTGCTATCATGTGTAGGGAGCTGGATTTGCTGTGTGCCCTCCTGGCATTTAAACACACCTCCTCCCATAGTGTGAGACCTTAAGGGTGAGGTCTTGGAGTTCTTGTAGACAGAAAAAGAGCCACATGTTTGCCCTTGTCAATATCAGTTATTGTCATTTGCTTATTTAGGGACTGTCCACAAAAGACAGATGAGACCAGATTATTGTTCCTTTTTTTTTTTTTTTTTTTACTAGAAGAGGAAATTGAGACATAGTACTAGAACCATAGGATGCTATTACTAGTAACTGGTCTCCATTTGCCACCTGGAGCAGATAACTCAGTGCCTACGATGGAACTGGAAGCACAGTAGCCTTCATGGGACCTGGGTACCTCCTCAGATTTAAAAACCATAATTGATTCTTTCAGATGTATTTCTGTTTAGTAAGCTCTAAAGTTTGTACTATTTTATCACTATATATTATTTCCTTGGCACATTTTTTTCTTTGAAGATATCAACAGCTGTGGAATATTTCATCACTTTAAAAAATATTTTTAGAGTTGATCAAATTCCCATTCTAGTGGGTCTGACCTCAATGATAAGATCTAGTAGTTTGGAAAGACAAGAATTTATTAAACATTCATTTATATAGAGATAGATGGGCCCAATATGGATCTAAACATGTTGCAGGAATTAACATATTTCATCCTATAACAAACTTATATAATGGATAGATACTGTAATTATTATTATTCCCATTTTTACAGATGGGGAAATCAAAGCACTGAGAGATGAAATATTAATAAAATAGCCCCAAGGCTATTGAAACGTCTGTCCCAAAGTGAAAGTGTTAATCGCTCTGTTGTGTCCGACTCTTTGCAACCCCATGGACTGTAGCCCACCAGGCTCCTCTGTCCATAGAATTCTCCAGGCAAGAATACTGAAGTGGATAGCCATTCCTATCTCCAGGGGATCTTCCCAACCCAGGGATCAAACCTGGGTCTTTCTGCATTGCAGGCGGATTCTTTAACATCGGAGCCGCCAGGGAAGCCCTTCATTGTGGTGGAAAATTCCTTGTGTAGAAACTGCAGAGCCAGGAGGCCCATGAACTGGGACTCTGATTTGTGTGGGGTCTTCCCTTGTCCCTCATTTCTAAGGAGCCTCCTGTCTGGCAGGCCAGGGTTTAGGGTTTGGAAATCAATGTCAGAATGGAAGGGCAGAGGGAGAAGGCCGAGCCCTGGGATCTGATGGGTTCTGCCTGGCTGCTGGAGCACTTTCGTCCACACCAGAAGTGAGTCTGATGTGCCTTAGAGTTTACGTCCTCCAGGCGGGCTTGATCCAATGACTAAAGGGGTGCAGGATCAGCGAAGCTCCTATTCCCGGGGAGAAGCTGGCCACTGTGAGCGTGCTTTACATGGCAGGCTTCTCTGGAGGATCAAGGACCAGACTGTGGGACTTGGCCGGAAATCACACTCTTGCTTGGTTTCCCTGCTTCCCTGGCCTGCTCCCTCTCCCCTGCCCAGATTCCCTGGGGGAGCGCTGCCTTTGTAAGTCACTTGTATGCACATTCCCTGTCTCAGGGTTGTCCGTGGAGTCTTGACCCCAGACTCACTCCTTAAAGAGATTTGGGGAAAGTCTCTAAGGAGAGCTTGAAGTCAAGGAGCTGCCTGGCCAAAAAGGCAAGGATATATTGGTGGAGGAAAAGGAAAAATAAAACACGGTAGATTTAGAACTGCAACTTATCATTTCTCTCCATTTTAATGACTTTGTAAAGTGAACAATATTGGGGAGATGAGGTTCCTCATTGCCTGCTAGTTAATCTTATTGGGCTCCAGTAAGATTGGAGCCTCATGGCTGGTGGCAGTGGTGGTGCCCACATAGTTCTTTCTAGCATCACAGACTAGCAAATGTTCTGTGACCTTCCCTTTTTCTCTCCTTGGTGTTTTCCGGTCTCTATACCTATGAACCAACTCACTGGAAAATATCCTGGTGCTGGGAAAGAAGGGGACAATGGAGGACAAGATGGTTGGATGGCATCATTGACTCAACGGACATGAGTTTGAGCAAACTCTGGGAGATAGTGAAGGGCAGGGAAGCCTGGAGTGCTGCAGTTTATGGGGCTGCAAAGAGTTGGATATGACTTGGCGACCAAACAACAACAACAACAACAACTCCCTATGAAAGAGGTTGATCTGTCATCAGACTCAGAGGAAGTAGGTAGGGAAGTATACACTGATTCAAAAGTTACTAAAAAAAATTAAATTGAATAATCCCCTTTTAATATGGAGAGGTAGAGAAACATAGATAAATATTTGCTTGTATTTTTAACATTGTATTTTATTGCTGTGGATCATGTATTTTGGTGGATCCATGATATCCATGTGTTAAGTAAAGGTTCTATAATCCCAATGCCTATCTGACTTTAAAGAGAATTTCCAGCATTGCCTCCGATAGCCCTTTGTCCCATCCCCCCTCAATAGCCCTAATCTAAAATAGTGGCCATAATAGGGTAGCCATCCCCAGGGTTGAGCTGGAGTTGGCTTGTGTTAGTTCACAAGAGTCTATTATTGACTTTCCAGGAATTGTGCAAACTAGTTGAGGTCCTATTGGTGGCATGAAACTGACCAGGTTGGGACTATTTACACCATGGAAATTGGCAAATGCTACAAGTCAGGGTACACCTTCTCCATACTGCCTAAGAAAGCTGACTGTTCATTGTTTCCCAGCGCATCACTGGAAAGTGCTCAACACTTGGTCTGCCCACCTGCTGTCTGCAGGACCGATGTACTGGCTGGGTGAACAACGGGGAGGCCAGGTAAGTGTCAGGATCAGGATTGCAGCCAAGTGCTCAAGGTACTCCCTCCCTCCATCCACCGTGACCCATGTCTCAGTCTTGAAGCCTTTTCCACCTGCCAGCAGGCTGATTCTTTTATTCAAAAAGGAGGTGTCTGGCCGTCTTTCTACATTTGGAAATATGTACTTCATGAGGTAAATGAAACAATATTTGCAACTGGCATTTTTTTTCCTTTGAGACTATGTGAATATTTTGAAACTTTGGTTTCACCCTTTTGTTGAGAGGGAAAGAAAGTCAGTCTGGTCCTTGGCTTGTGAATGCTGAAATTTGTGATGGGCAGACTGAAAAGCATCCTCCTTGCTAGAGCTTGGGCCTCAGCCTCTGGTAAAGAGGACAGGGGTATGAATGTATATATGTAGCATCACTAAGCTTTCATATTCATTCAATAAACATCAGTCTTGTAACAGCCCAGCAGGGAAGATGAGCATGTAAATAACTAACGATAATAAAAAGCTTTGTAAAGCTTGTGACCTTATGAAGCGTGCATGCTCAGTTGCTAAATCGTGTCCTACACTTTGCGACCCTATGGACTGTAGTCCCCCAGACTCCTCTGTCCATGGGATTTCCCAGGCAAGAACACTGGAGAGGGTTGCCATTTCCTCCTCCAGGGGATCTTCCCAACTCAGGGACTGAACCTGCATCTCCTGCTTGGCGGGTAGATTCTTTACTCCTGAGCCACCTAGAACTGGGGATAAATCAGGATCCTTGTGACCTTATATTATATGCTTATTTTAGACACATGGCAGAGTGTAGTAGAACCAAGCTGAGGCTTTAAGTTGAACAGATTTGTGTTTGACTTTCAGCTCAAACGCAAAAATTGAAAAAAGTGGACTAGACAATGATATGTACACAGTGAGTAAAACTGTAAAAATGATGTCTACATGGGAACAGGCTCTGGAGTAAACACAAAAAAGGAAAAGAGCTTTGGGGTCCTGTGAAACCTCAAGAAAGTTATTGATCTTCAGTTTTGTCATCTGTGAGATGGGCATACTAATACTCACCTTTCAGGGAGGGAATAGGAGCTTCAAATACAAATAAAAGGGGTGAAACCATTCCAGGAAGAGGAAACATCTTATTATGGAAATGTGGGGAAGGATTCACTTCCAAGGCTGCCCAGATGGCACTAGTGGTGAAGAATATGCCAGCCAGTGCAGGAGAGGCAGGTTCAGTCCCTGGGTGGGGAAGATCCCTGGAGAAGGAAACAATAAACCCACTCCAGTACCCTTGCCTGGAAAATCCCATGGACAGAGGTGCCTGGCAGGCAACAGTCCATGGCAAAAATACGCAGAAGAACTATACACAAAATTTTTTAATAACCTGGATAACCATGGTGGATAACCATGACTCACACACCTATATCCTGGAGAGTGATATATCCTGGAGAGTCAGATATCCTAGAGAGTGAAGTCAAGTGGGCCTTAGGAAGGATTACTACTATGAAAAAAGCTCAAGGAGATGATGGAATTCCAGATGAGCTATTTAAAATCCTAAAAGCTGATGCTGTTAACGTGTTGCACTCAATATGCCAGCAAATTTGTAAAACTCAGCAGTGGCCATTGGACTGGAAAAGATCAGTTTTCATTCCAATCCTAAAGAAAGGTGATGCCAAAGAATGTTTAAACTACCATACAGCTGTGCTCATTTCACATGTTAGCAAGATAATGCTCAAAATCCTTCAAGCTAGGCTTTAATAATACATGAACCAAGAACTTCCAGATGCACAAGTTAGATTTAGAAAAGGCAGAGAAACCAAAGATCAAATTGCCACATTCATTGGATCATAGAAAAAGCAAGGGGATTCCAGAAAAACATCTACTTCTGTTTCACTAACTATGCTGAAATCTTTGACTCTGTGGGTTATAACAAACTGTAACAAATCCTTAATACCTGTCCCCTGAGAAACCTGTATGCAGGTCAAAAAGCAACTGCTAGAACTGGACATGGAACAATGAACTGGTTCCAAATTGAGAAAGGAGTGTGTCAAGGCTGTATATTGTCACTCTGCTTATTTAATTTATATGCAGAGTACATCATGTGAAAAGCCAGGGTGGATGAATCACAAGCTGGAGTCAAGATTGGGAGGAGAAATATCAACCTCAAATACGCAGATGATACCACTCTAATGGCAGAAAGTGAAGAGGAACTAAAGAGACTCTTAATGAGGGTAAAAGAGGAGAGTGGAAAAGCTGGCTTAGAACTCAACATTCAAAAAACTAAGATCATGGCATCTGGTTCCATCACTTCATGGCAAATAGAAGGGGGAAAAAGTGAAAACAGTGACAGATTTTATTTTCTTGGGCTTCAAAATCATTGTGGACAGTGGCTACAGCCATGAAATTAAAAGATGCTTGCTCCTTGGAAGGAAAGCTATGACAAATTTAGCCACCATATTAAAAAGCAGAGACATCACTGCCAATAAATGTCCATCTAGTCAAAGCGATGGTTTTTCCAGTAGTCATGTATGGATGTGAGAGCTGGACCATAAAGAAGGCTGAGTGCCAAAGAACTGATGCTTTCAAATTGGGATTTGAGCAAACTCTGGGAGACAACTAACAGGGGAGCTTGGAGTACTGCAGGCAGTGGGTTAGCAAAGATTCGGACATGACTGAGTGACTGGACCCCACCACATGGGGAAATACGATGCGACAGAAATGTAAAAATTGGGCGGATATTTCAGGGATCGAATATTTAAGCTTTCTAAGAGATCAGTGAAATTTTGATATCTTATGAATATCAAGGCTATATGTGGAGGGGAGCAAGATTCTAATTTCTCTAACTGTAAAACCCCTGGACATGCTCCCATTAAGTCAGGCTTCAACCTTTGTGCAAAGGGAATATGTCCTACATCACTCTTTCCATCTTCTCTTTATTTCTATTTCTTCAAGTTCAAGCACAAGAACAAGAAGATGCCAAGAGAACACTAGAGTCTTCCTTCTTGGGGGCAATTGACAAGTGCTCACAGAGGCAGGACTAAGCCTCTCTGAGCATTTCTGAGTTGCCCTTTAGGGCAGCCCTTTTGTGACGTGAATGCAATGATGAAAGGCCACAGATGTGCGGCTCTAGGTGGAATACCAAGAGGGGACTGGATTATTTTGGGAGCTTTCTCTAAGTTCAAGGACTGGACTCAAATCTCCAGTGGTATAAAAAGTCTCTCTGGGAGACTGAGATTCATCCTTTCTTTCCCTGCCCCTCCACTCCTTTCTCCCATCCACAGATCCCATTGTATGGAATGTCCTGCTGGGAAATCTCACATGGTAGTATTTGGAGGTATCAGCTTTAAGAAGCTTAGTATCCTTCTTTAGGTATTTTATACATGATTCTAAACATAATCCGTTCTGCCAATTGTAATATTTTCCTCTGGGAATAAAAACACAAAAGGATATCACAAATAAGGGTCTGCCACCCTGCAAATTGCTCCTTTTGGTTGAACTCTTTCATCTTTTATTTTTAAGGTTTTTTTTTTTTTTTAAATTTACTGTGCAATGGCATTATAATGGCAATAACAAAAACCACAAATAAAGCTGTTTTCATTTTTCATGTTTACTCCAGACCCTGTTCCCATGCAGACATAATTTTTATAGTTTTACTCACAGTGTACTTGTATTCTGCTTTGTGCATTAAACACTATATCATAAACAAATGTTGAGTTTCTTTGTCATATTGCTAATTAACATTTTTATTGGCTGCATACTATTCCATCAAGTTGGTATAATTTTATTTAATCATTTCTCCATGGATATTTATGCTACTTAGAATTATTTTTAATCATACATTAAGCTCACACAGAACTAAATATCCTCACACACAGTGCTTTTATCATTTTTTGGTGTTTGTTTTTAAAAGATTAGTCTTTGAGTAAAATTCTCCAATTTTGCAGAATGATCTATACATATTTCTGGGTACATGCTTACAGTGTGACCAGCAATATTTACCAGCTTCTTCAGATATTTGTTCCTGTTGGATTATTACCCACTCCCAGTGTTCTTGCCTGGAGAATCCCAGGGAAGGGGGAGCCTGGTGGGCTGCTGTTTATGAGGTTGCACAGAGTTGGACACGACTGAAGTGACTTAGCAGCAGCAGCAGCAGAGGTAATTATTACTAAATGTGATTGAGCTAGGAAGATCAAAGAAGAAGCAGGCACATGCTGGGCCAGACATAACAGGCACACCAAGCTTGTAAAAGTGTAGGATAGAGGTGTGACATCACATACTTCTGTCAGACGGACATGACACATTTGAGAGTGAATATGAAACGTTTTAGTCACTCACGTCATGTTATGTCACATTTAGTCTCTAAGTCATGTCCGACTCTCGCGATCCCATGTACTGTAGCCCACCAGACTCCTCTGTCCATGGGATTCTCCAGGCGAGAATACTGGAGTGGGTTGCCATTTCCTTCTCCAGAGGATCTTCCTAATCCAGGAATTGAACCTGGGTTTCCTGCATTGAAAGCAAATTCTTTACCAACTGAGCTATGAGGGAACGTGTCCAACTCTTTGTGATCTCATGTACTATAGCCCTCCAGGCTCTTCTGTCCATGGAATTTTCCATGCAGGAATATTGGAGTGGGTTGCCATTTCCTACTCCATGGGATCATCACGAAACAGGGATTGAACTCGTGTCTCTTGCCTCTCCTGCATTGGCAGGAGGATTCTTCACCACTGCGCCCCCTTCATAGTAAAACTGCTTAGAGCATCATCACAGCGCCTCCTGCCGCCCAACTCTACAATGTAACCTTCTGATGCATACAACACAATGAATGTCATGGGAGCAAAACATACTGGCGGAGCCTCCCAGTCTTGAAACGGCTGTCGGACCCGCCAAGACAGTTATAGACTGGCAACGAGGGGGTGCCCATCCTATGGGACCGGTAGGATCAGATAAAGACTGTAGCCATTGCTTGACCTTCCAGCCATCGCTTAACCCTCCAGAGGTACAGAGAGAGCTGGCTTCTTTGGTCCTCTGTCCTCCAGTGCCCCGCAGAAAAATGATTCCTTCCAAGTGTGGCTAGGTTAGGAAGGAGTTGCTAAATTTCTGCTGGCCTGTGACCTCAGTGATTCTAGTCCTGTGAGATGCTGAGTACAAGTGGCTGAATACGTCTGAGGCTGAGATTTGGTTTACCATTACAGGTTATTTTGTGTGTATCTTACTTTTATTATCTTTTCCCCTGCATTTTCTTCTTCCTTATTGCTAACTTGATCAAGTTTCTCTGACCATAAAATATTTTTTTTTTAAGTTATAACCCTTCTCTGCTTCCTTGACTTTACCTTCAAAATGTGGACATTTATTTTTTCTTTTCAATTTGTCTTCCATGAAATGCTGAGTAAAAATAAACAGTTGGCATGCTATTTGACAAAGAGATGGCTAATTAGATGGTAGATAAACTGGGCAAATTCTGTTTATTTCTTCCTGCAAAAATATCAGACTATATCTTTCTTCAATCTCTTCTCTTTCAGCTCATAAGGGTCACATTTGCTATTTGCTTGTTTCCCCTCTGATCTCATCGTAGCTGTCCACCAAGCAAAATGCTGCCACGTGGTGCCATGATACAGAGTCGAGAACGTAGTATTTACTGATTCCATGCTGCTTCCACAAGCAGTTATTGGACAGAATTTACGCTTGTTTTCAAACAGTTTTGTGAATCAATAGGACATATTTCCTTCTGATCTTTTTTTCTTTTTTATGAACTCTGTTTCATTAATCTTTTTCTGCAAGTATTTAAATTGAAGTGTAGTTGATTTAAAATGGATTAGTTTCAGGTATACATCAAAATGATTTAGTTTATTCAGAATATATATATATGTGTGTGTGTGTTTATATACATCTATCTATATATTTTATATATTCAGATTCTTTTCCCTAATAGATAATTGCAAAATATTAAGTAGAGTTCCTCATGCTATACAGTAGGTCCTTTTTGACTATCTATTTTATATTTAGTAGTGTGTATCTGTTAATCCCAAACTCCCAAATTTATCCCCCTGTCCTTCCCCTTTGGTAACCTTAAGTTTGTTTTCTATGTCTGTGCATCTATTTTTGTTTTGTATATAAGTTCATTTGTATCCCCCCCTTTTTAAGATTCCACACATAAGCCATTTCTGATCTATTAAATTTAGAAAATTTAACTAAATGAAATATTTTCAAATACAGTAGTTTCTTCATGCAAAAAGAATTTTTCAGATTATATAAAGACTTTTCCAGATTGTGTATATTTTCAGAAAATGTATATTTTCTGATTGTATATTACCCAAAATTTTATTTCAAAATTCCATTGGCTTTGACAGCTTGGTAAAGACGGTGACTGCTAAACTTCTTGACTGAAAAGTTACTATTTATTTTTTCTCTTTGCAATGAATAAACGTCTTGATGGTAGAGATAACAACTCCATCTCATTTTGTTTTCTGTTAAGTAAGATGACATCTTTTCTTTTCCTTGTCTTTTGAACCTTATCTTTGGTGGGTGGACTGATTATGTAAGGGCAAGCAGAATATTCAGTTATTATTGGGGGAGTTTTGATGTCAGGACACAGGCCGTAATGATATGTGAAAATCTGAAGAAGCTCACCTGACACACTTTGGGAGCATCCTGGAAGAAATTTAGAAATGAGAAGAACAATTTTATTTCTAAAGTAGTTCTTAAAAAACTATTAAATTTTTAAAATGTATTTCTGTATTTATTTTTGGTTGTCCTGGGTCTTTGTTGCTGCACGTGGCTTTCTCTGGTTGCAGTGAGTGGAGGCTACTCTGTTGCGGTACACGGGCTTCTCGTTGCGGTGGCTTCTCATGTTGTAGAGCACCAGCTGTAGGTGCAGGCGGGCTTCAGTAGTTGTGCAAGTGGGCTCAGCAATTGCATTGTGTGGGCTCATAGTTGCAACTTGTGGGCTCAGTAGCTGTGGCACAAGGCTTAGTTGCCCCATGGCATGTGAAATTTTCCCAGACCAAGGATCGAACCCATGTCTCCTGCGTTGGCAGGCAGATTCTTATCCAGTGCATCACCAGGGAAGTAGTTCTTAAGACCTCTGAGCATCATTTTCCTCCGGCTGAAAATATGGATAATAATAACCCTCAGAAGGATGTAGTGAAGATTAACATCAAATGCTGCCCAGACATTTCCTCGCACAGCGCCCTGAACAAAATCAGTCTCATGACATCGACATTGCCCTTAGGATTTTAGGAAGGGGCATGCTCAGATCCTGGGCTTCACTTCCTACTTCTGCCGTGCATGGGGATTCCTTGCTCTGTCCACCTCTTGCCATTTCCTAGAACCTAAAACATGAACGACTGAGAGGAAATTGTTGCCTGTTTCCTGCAACATGCAGCTCTGATGCAAACTTCTTTTAAATTCGCACTGGTGAAAAATGGGCCTGCATCCTACTGTGAATTTAAATACTTACAGCCCAGGAATAAACGGATCGCATGGCTCATTTATCTCGCAGCCATTAATTAATGGTGGTTAATTGTAGTTATGAGCTGTTGAATTCCAGACTCTTGTACCCATACATTTTCTTTAATGTAGGCAGAAAACCATGGAGGCAGTCAGTTAGGAACTGGAAACTTACTACCCCACCCCTGCAACTTCATCTTCTCAGTTCTATCCCTTATTGCACTGACTCCACAGGCTGGCCCAGGTTGGGGGCTGAGGCTCCGCCATGCATGGCTTCCTGGGACACTCCCTTCAATGATTATTGTCTACCCCACTCCTGGGACAGACCTGCTTAGCTGAACTTTCTTTATATGTTCTACCTGTGAGAAGTAGGGCTTCCCAGGTGGTGCTAGTGGTAAAGACCCCACCTCCCAGTGCAGAAGACACAGGAGATGTGGTTGCCATCCCTGGGTCGGAAAGATCCTCTGGGGGAGGGCATGGAAATGCACCCCAGTATTCATGCCTGGAGAATCCCAAGGACAGAGGAACCTTGTGGACTATGGTCCATAGGGTTGAAAAAGTCAGACACAACTGAAGTGATCTAGCATGCATGTACGCACTGTGAGAAGTAAATCTGTAACAAAGATGAAAACACTTTTTTAAAAAATCTGGCAACTTGAGAGAGAGATTTTCATGTCAGATAGGATCAGATCTTTGGCTAGAAGGAAAATTATACTTTTGAATATTTCTGTTGTCTTATCCATAGAGGAGTCTGCTGGAGAAGAGCCTGGAACGGATAAATTAAGACATGTCTAAATGGAGAAGCCATCCTCAGACTCTTTCTAGTAAGACTTCTGGAGCCATCAGTAGTCTCACAGCTCAATAGTTAGCACTGGATTAGAAGTGTGATGAAATTGTAAGGTGGTCCGCAAGATTCCTACGCTATGGGTGATACACCCTAGGTAATATTCACTCAGGACTTCCCTGGTAGTCCCTTGGTTAAGACTCTGTGCTTCCAGTTCAGGGGGCACTGGTCAGGGAACTAAGATCTCACATGTCACACAAAGCAGCCAAATAAATAAATAAAATAACTAAAAAAATATATAATACTCTCCACAAGAGTGTGGTGGGTCTGACCCAATCAAGGGAGCCCTTTTAAACAAGGGGCTAGAGGTTAAGAAACAAAGTCAGGGAGATTTAAAACTGCAGCAAATGCTGTCCTTGTTGACCTTGAAGGAGCCAACTACCAACTTATGGAAAGGGCCTTGTGGCAAGGGCCTGTGAGTGGCTTCTGGGAGACAAAGTAACCTCTGGTTGACAAGCAGCAAGAGGACAGGGGTCCCCAGTAATACAACTGTTAGGAAGTGAACAGCCTCAGGGAATTCAGAACTGAACTTTCCCCAGTTGAACCTCCAGATGAGGACACAGCTGGTTGACACTTTGATCTCCAGCCTTGTGAGCCCCTGAGCAAAGAACACAGCTAAAATGCACCAGATTCCAAAGCTATGGAGACAGGGAGATAATAAATTTGTATTTTTCTCAGCTAATAAATTTGAGGTGATTTGTTCTACAGTAATATATTATAAATTCAGGGAATTTGTGCTATTTCCTCAACTTACCAGGGTTATTATCACACCCAGTACTTTTTTTTTCCCATTAGAGTCAATTGTCTATCACAGCACACAGAATTTGGGCTGATGGATTCCTCTTCTTGAGAATCTTGAAGCATGTCATCCTACGCTCTAAAATGAACAGTGGCTTTTCACTGCTTACGGAATCAAGGGTCCCCTTGATCACATCAGTGATGTTGGAAGGAGGACTAACTTTTCCTGGGAGGGGATAGTGATGCAACTGTTAAAATGCACCAGTGGTGAACTGGGCTGGGAAACTAGTACAGGATGACACATTGGTGAATATGATACCTGTAGATTTTTAAGATGTTTAAGGGATATAATAATTTTAAGGACAATGGACTGGGATGACTGGCATAATCGATGCATTACAGAAAAAAAAAAAAATGAAGCTCTGAAGGTCATTAGTCACCAGTATAGCACAAAGAATGAAAATCAGATGACCTCCTTGACAACTATAAAGGAAGTTTCATCTCTGGCAGCTGAAGGGCAGAAAAAGGCTGATAGTTGGGTCCAGAAGACAATGATAAGGACTGTAGGTCTCCAAAGGAGGTTACATCTTCAACCCTATTGTATCTTCTGTGCTGAGACATCAAGATGCTCACTGGGACCTCTCTGGTGGTCCAGTAGTTAAGAACCTGCCTGCCAATGCAGGGGACGTGGGCTAAGTCCCTGGTCCGGGAAGATTCCACGTGCCGTGGGGCAACTGAGTCCATGAACCACAACCACTGAAGCCTGCACATTCTAGAGCCCGTGCTCTGCAACAAGAGAAGCCCCAGCTGACCACAAATAGAGAAAGCCCATGTGCAGCGACAAAGACTTGGTGCAGTCAAAAAGAAATAAATAGAAATGTTTAGGAGAAGGAAATGGCAACCCACTCCAGTATTCCTGCCTGGAGAATCACTTGGACAGAGAAGCCTGGCAGGCTGCAGTCCATGGGGACACAAAGAGTTGGAGATGACAAAAGTGACTTAGCAGCAGCAGCAGGTCCTCACTAAGAAAAAAAATGCTCACAGAGGATGCATTTGCTTCATTACAATATGAGTTACACTTCAAACACATTTGTCCCTTTGGAATATCCTCTATATTTTCTTCTAGGTATAACGGGTTTATAAAAAAAACAACAACAGAAGACTCTATTGGTGACCTGCAATCATATAGAATTTCCCTGGATTAGTTCTGCTTAATCTATGTGTGATGATGCTCTGATTAAAAGCAAATTTAGCATCTAGTGAAACAGAATCAGAATTCTAGCTTTTGCTATTTCCTTGGAAAAGTTCACTATAATCTCTGTGTGTCACACACACACACACACAGTATGGCTACATGTTTGGGAAGCTTTAATTTCCTCCCAAAGTTCTTAGGAGGGCAGACGCCTTTGCAGCCAGGCATGCCATAGGTCATGACCTAGTGCCCACGTGCTACATGCGTGTGTGCGTGCTCGGTTGCTAAGTCTTGTCTGACTCTGTGACTCCATGCACACTAGCCCACCAGGCTCCTCTGTCCATGGGATTCTCTAGGAAAGAATACTGGAGTTGGTAGCCATTTCCTTCTCCAGGGGATCTTCCTGACCCAGGGATCGAACCTGAGTCTCTTGCGTCTGCTGCATTGGTAAGTGGATTCTTTACCACTGAGTCACCTGGGAAGCCAGCTTACATGGTGTGGGGGATGCCAAAGTGCCAGCTATAAATTATTGCCCTGTGATCTGAGCCCACCCTGCCTAGCTCGTCCTACTCAACTCCCTGTGGGCTTCTCCGAGCTCAGGCTGGGAGAGTGCCCAGTTCCCCGGAGGAGGGGTAGCCTCTTGCTGTGATGGTGTCTAATTGTTTCTAGATTGAGTATTTCCCTGGGACAGCAGTCCCAGCCAGTGTTCCCTGAATTAACATGCTCACTGAAGGATTGAGGATGGTGATTAGACACGACAGCATCCGTTTCGGTGGGACAGTCGCAACGCCACACAGTTACGTGGGACGGTGAGGAGATTTATTTGTGTGGAATGGAGACATATGGGCGGAATCATCCGCTCCCTTTCCCCTGTAATTAAAACATCTGGGAGCCCCAAAGGGCTGGGAAATGAGAAGAAAACAGCGCACAGCTCTTCCTTGCCCAGCTCTGAACAATGCAGCTGTGGGACTGTGACATCAGAGGTGCCAACCACCTGGCCTGGGCTGGTCTGGGAACTGCCAACTCCCCAAAGGCCAGATCAGTTGCAAATGTGACTTTGAGAGGGGGGTCTTGTCTTTGGTGCTTTGCTGTATTTTTGTCTGAAAGTGCACAATCTAAGTTTTTCTGAAGATGTTTTTTAGAGTGTTTTACAAAAAAGGTGTGTGTGTGTGGGGGGGGTGTTAAATGAAAGGGAAAATGTAGGGCTCAGTTTAGGGGCTGGTGTAGATTGTGACAGGTTTTGGTCATGTGATGAGCTGGGGGGCATGGAAGTTGTTTTCCCCAAGATGGAAGGAGACATTGTTTTTTCTTAGCTCCTCTTAGTCAGGATCCCTCATCTCAGGCCCCTCAGCAAATATGCTGCTCTCTGCTTTATTTAGAGGGGACTGAGGGGTGATGGTTTAGCAGAAGAGCATCCTCAGGAAGCCTGGATTGACTAGAACTAGGGACCAGTTCTTTCTCTGGGACTCGCTTCTTTGTTTCTCTCCCACACACTGCCCTCACCTAGCAGCCCACTCAGGACTCCATCTCCCCAGCCATTCAAGCAAGGAAGCTTTACAAAGCACCATCATCTTTCAAGTGCTGCACTTAGTGATGGGGACAGAAGTGAGAGCTCTCAAATAGGTCACTTGATCTCGCATGAGACAGAAAACAATTCAAAAAGGCTCTTGATAAGAAGCTGAGTAGTCTGTGTCTTATGAGTATGCAGAGGAGAGCATGGGCCTTTGCCTCCTCCATCTTGATTCCTGAATGAAATAGTGGTGCCTGTTATTGAAGTCTCTGTTCTGCACATCACACGGGGAGCCCAGTGCCATCAGCAGGAAAGTATATAGGTGTGTATTTATTGAGTACTTCTTAAGTGCCTAGAGGCTTCTCGGGTGGTGCTAGTGGTAAGGAACCTGACTGCCAGTGCAGGAGACATAGAAACATGAGTTCAACGAGTTTGGTCCCTGGGTTGGAAGATCCCCTGGAGGAGGACATGGTTACTCCCTCCAATATTCTTGCCTGCTGCTAAACTGCTGCTGCTATGTCACTTCAGTCGTGTCCGACTCTGTGCGACCCCATAGACGGCAGCCCACCAGGCTCCACCATCCCTGGGATTCTCCAGGCAAGAATACTGAAGTGGGGTGCCATTGCCTTCTCTGATTTTTGCTAGTTCATTACATATTTGATTTCTTTTCATCTTCAGAGTAACTCTTTGAGCTGGGTATTATTCTGTCCATTGCACAGGTCAGGAAACCAAGAAGCTAAGTGAAGAGAGCGGCCTGGTTGGCGTTTGGACCCTCGAGTGCTTAAATCAAATGGGCGTGTTTTTCTGTCTCACTAAGCTGCAGTTTTCTTGGACTTTATCTTTACTGCTGTGGAATAAGCACTCTTTTGGGAAACCCATGACAGCTTAAAGCCCCCCTGTGACTCCTCCTGCCCTTGACATTGGCCTACCCGCTCACCTGTCACCAGCGCTGCCCCAGTTCTTTGTCTCAGAATCCGGTTTCCTGGATTTCACTTAGCTTGTGTAACCTCTGTCCTTGCTGAGCAGGGTTCTTCTGCCTCTGTCCAGACTCCACTGGGCTGTGACTCAGTTGAATGCCTGGGTTACATCTTCTTTGTCTCTGAAACTTTTAAATCTGTTTGTCACTGTGGATCACAGGACCTGACACACATGTTTCACATCTGTAAAGTGAGTCAACTGCTTTATGGATTTTCCCCACCATAGCTTCTTACCATCAGTGTATTTATTCATCCACAACTGTTTAGAGGACCATCTTGTTTGGGCATCTTGTCTGTCTTGGAGCAGCAGACAGACAATGGAAGAACAACTGCCATTGGGCCAAGGTCCCTGTCTTTATCCCAAAGGCAATTGTCCTTCCATTGTCTGTCTGCTGCTCCAAGACAGACAAGATGTCCAAATAAGATGGTCCTATAATATTGCAAAGCAGGAGACCTGGGTTTGATCCTTGGGTCAGAAAGAACCCCCAGGGGAGGAAATGGCAACCCAGTCCAGTATTCTTGCCTGCAGAATCCCGTGGACAGAGGAGCCTGACAGGTTGTGGTCCATAGGGTCGCAAAGAGTCAGACAAGACAGAAGTGACAGCATGCACGCCCTGTCTTTATAGCAATTACAGCCCAATGCCTGCTTGAAATAATCTCTATTTGTAAATTGCCTTTGGGAGGCCAGCTCTAGCTGGGTGGCTTCCCTTTATCTGGTCCCATGAAGCCCTGCCCAGTCTCCTCCTAAGCAATCGCTTCCCAACACAGCTAAGTTTCCAGGACCCCTTAAGAGAGAACTTATCTGTTCACCTAACAGAGGATTACATCTCTGGAATCCTGGGGAGAGTCTGAGAAAGCCCTCCTCACATGGAGTGAAAAAGCCCTACCATCAACGTTGAGCCTAAATTTGTCCCCAAGATTCAATTAAGACCAAATCCCTTCCTGATGAAAGAGTCTGACATCCATTCAGGCATAAATATTTATGCCTGATAGACTTTTTCCTTAACAGCAACACAATCTGCAGTGACAACATTAAAAATATGAATACATTCCTGGTGAAGACTCCATTATCAGTACTAATAATAACTTAACAGTTTCAGCATGTGTCACAAGGCGATGTATGCAAATGGGGGGCTCGTCTGTCAGAAGCACTTGGAAGTGGACTGGCGGGTCTGTCACACGCCTTGGTTGCAGCTGGTGAGACCTCATTTCACAGACAGCGGTTCCGTGTACTCATTTGCCAGGATAATGCTCTGCGCTCATGTATCACCCTTCATTCAAAGATCATGCATCAGCTTGGCAGACTCTGCCGGTGCCTCTGCGAAGCCAAAACATCTGGATGAGAAGTGAAAAACCTAGTCTTTCAGCAAGTCAGCACAGCCAGACATCTTCCTCATATATTTGTTTAGTGCCTACTGTCTTCGACGGATGTTTCATCTACACGCTGTCAAACATGCAGATGAAAGACAGATTCCTTTCCCTAATTCAGCTAAAAATTGGGTACTGGGAAAACACAATGCTTCTTATAACATCTGCGACATCTGTTATTCGTTTAAAGGTTTTGGTTTTCTTGTGGGCAGTTTTTCTTGGAATCGAGCTAAGCTTGTGCCAGAAGGTGGGTGCTGTCTGGTTTCTATCCTAGTGTTTTGAACCTCTAGAGTTTCTAGAGATATGCATACTTGAGAGTAAGCATCGTTTTTCTAAATGACACTCTTCCAAACTATAAATATGAAATCTACTTTGGGATTTATGGATAAATGACATCGTGAGCCTGAACAGCTTACTCTAGCATCTATGGTCTTATTAATTACCAATGGGATGTAACAACAAATTGTTATGTCTGCAATGGAAGTGAGGGAAAGGTGCCATTTATATGTCAGAATTATCAAAGAGTTCCTGCTAGATATAGTTCAGAGGAGGAAGGATTGAAAGGTGAAAATACATAGCAGTTGCTTCCCACATGTGAAGCAAAAGTCTATGAAAACAGGACCTAGACAGGAAACTAGCAGAGTGACTCTATCAATGGACAAGGAATGATTGAAAGGGAAGACTGTGGATATTTGGGGAGGCTTGTCTGAATCCCACCAGTCACTCTGGGTGGTCATGCCAAGCACTAGAAACCTATTCTTGGCAAGGAGGCTGGACAAAGGACACTGGCACCAGCAGTGCCAAAACCCAGTTCTGTAACTATTGCTGTCAAAGAGGGTGGGCCATGTGAAACTAACTTTTGGCCATTTTCAAATAAAGGAAACTATCCAGCCTAATGATGAAGTGATGAAATGTGTCTAACTTGGGCCCCATTTTCACTTGCACCATACTACTGGATTTCTGAACTGGAAGAATTCATGAAAAATAAATCTACGAGCCAGATAGGAACCTACACCATTTGCCCAATCTATCTTGGCTCCTAGTGCTCAGGGTGAGCAGAGAGAAAGTTCTTCAAGCATAGGAGAGGATAGATAATGTCCAAAAAAAGTGCTCAGTCCTCAGTTGCTAAGTCGTGTCCACCTCTTTGCGACCCCATGGGCTATAGTCCGTCAGGTACTTCTGTGCATGGATTTTTCCAGGCAAGAATACTAGAGCAGGTTGCCATTTCCTCCTCCAGGGGATCCTCCTGACCTAGGGACCGAACTCGCTAACCCACATCTCCTGCGGCTCCCGCACTGGCAGGCGGATTCTTTACGACTGAGCAACCTGGAAAGCCCTAATGTCGAAAAAAGAGGACTTAGAATTAGAGAAAACATCTCTGTCTTAAATAGTTATTCTAAGAAGAGAAAAGTTCAGAAAAGTTAGAATTTGTATCTTCAACAATATTCTAGAGGATAGTGCATGTAAAAAAGTGTGAGGAGGCAGGAAATGATATAAGACTCATAAAGAATGGATACAGGTGAAATATAAGATTGCTGAGTCTAAAACTACAGCTGAGTCACTACTAACCCATTAGATACTCAGAGCATTGTCCAACAGATGTTTCTGTAATGGTGACAATATCTAGTCAGCACTCTTGTTTATATAAAGGATCAGGTGGTATTTAAGTCTTTGAAGGTGACATATACTCCATTGCATATTCATCATGTTTTTAAGCAAAAATTTTTAAGAATAAAGAACCTTTCAGCCAATGGGCCTTTATAATTATGATGTAAAACATTATTGTGCATGCAAAGCCCATTATTGTGTACACTATGGGTTTAATTGGAAGGACTGATGCTAAAGCTGAGACTCCAATACTTTGGCCACCTCATGCGAAGAGTGGACTCATTGGAAAAGACTCTGATGCTGGGAGGGATTGAGGGCAGAAGGAGAAGGGGACGACAGAGGATGAGATGGCTGGATGGCATCACTGACTTGATGGACATGACTTTGAGTGAACTCCGGGAGTTGGTGATGGACAGGGAGGCCTGGCGTGCTGTGATTCATGGAGTCACAAAGAGTCAGACACAACTGAGTGACTGAACTGAACTGAATGGGTTTAGTATGAAATCAGTAATTCCATTCAGAGGAATTGTATCATACTGACATGAAAAAATGCTGGAAGAAAAAAATTTAAGCTTTTATTAACAAGATATAATGATTTTGACCACTACAACAGCTTCATTGTTTTAATGTTTCTATCCATCAGGCAGTGAATCTCCATTATACAAAAGCAGAGGAAACTGAATGAAGCAAATATCTTGAAAAAATTAGAGAAGAATAATGATGAGATAAAAGAGGACAGATCCAAGGAGAATTCTAGGATGATGGAAAGGAAAGAAGAGGAGATACAAAATAAAGGAATGAAAGAAAAAAAGAAACATTTTAGGTCTTAAAAAGTGTCTTTGTTAGTTGAACTGACTCACCATGATAGTATTATCAAAAGGTAATGAAAAGGCAGCAATGCTGAGATGAAGCCTAATGAAATTATTTTGAATTTGAAAGTTAAAATAAATTTTGCAACAAGCCCTCTCACATGAAAATAAACAGATTATTTAGAAAGGAACAAATACCAGAATGGTCTCAGATCTTCTGGGGAACTCTAAATGCTTTAGACAATGGTTATAGAGTTTTAAGGAAAAAATACTGAGATTTAACAAATTTTACTTAGATAAAATTGATATGCCGGGTTAGAGCTAGAGAAATCCATCTTCAGAAAGACAGGTGCTCAGAAAGTCAACACTCATTTAAAAAGAAAAATTCTCATATAAATAACCTTGTAGAGAATATTCCACATAGCAAAAAAAAAAAAAAAGCTACAAAACAAGAAGAAAAAAAAAACCCAAGAATAAAAAAATCATGGTGTTAAAGAATTGGAGGGAAACAACGAAAACTGCAAAATACAGAGTTAAGCATAAAATTTATTTTTACTATGGTTATAGTATATATGTACTTGGCAAAATCAAGAAATAAATGATATAAAAATTATTTTATGCCAACAAATGATGACACATTGATTACATCAATCAAACTCGGACTTGAATGAGAAAAAGAGAAAGTAAACTTGTTCAAACTATCTCAAACATGTCCATGTTTGTATGTGGACTTATTTAGGTCACTTTTATCCAGTGTTTATTTTATGATGTGCTTTTGACATGGGTTTTCTCTACACAACAGGCTTTCGTATCAATCATTTGATGATGTTAGAGACAACTTTATCAGGAAATATCATCAAAGGTGGCAGCTTTCTTCCTGAATTTGAGGATGTTTACTCTAGAAGATCTCTGTCTTTTCCTCATGAGTTTCTGGCCTAGTGAGAGTCATCCTACCCTTATAAAATGAAGCATTCTGACTTTATGAGATACTTCAGTAGCAATTATTTGGTTTCCATCATTTCTCTCATCTAACAGTAATAGATCAGTTTAATTCTCAAATTATTTATGTTTTCATATATCTTCAGGGGAAAGTTAAAAGCACCATAAGATAGTCAATGAGCTTCCCTTATTAATGGGTGGTCTCATTCAATTGATAAACTAAGCCCAAGGGTCATGTAAATGTACAGGAGACCAAAGGTTGTCTAATCCAAAGACTGAAGGAAGGGAAATTTTAGCCATAGCAGATTTGTCACTGTGTGAGCTAAATATCTGGGGCATCATACTCATGCCCTGTCACTCAGTTGTGTCCAGCTCCGTGCGACCTCATGGGCTGTAGCCCGCCAGGCTCCTCTGTCCATGGGATCGTCACGGCAAGAATACTGAAGTGGGTTGCCATTTCCTCCTCCAGGGATCTTCCTGACCCAGGGATCCAACTTGCTAACCCACATTTCCTGTGACTCCTACGTTGGCAGGCGGATTCTTTACCACTGAGCCACCTGGGAAGCCCAAACATCTGGTACAACTCTGAAATTTCATGTACTTTCTCATTCTCTACCTTTCCCCAAAGAAACAGAAATGAAGCATTCAAAGAGTAAGGGAATAAATGTATCAGTTATTATAATAAAGGCAAATGTTTCAAATCCTTTTACTAAAAGATAAAGGACCTAGTAAAATCCTTTCACTAAAAGATGAACTGAATTAAAAAATAATCCAACTTTGTGCCACCTACAGGAGTTATATCTAAATGTTCACTAACAAACATTAAAACTCAAAGTACTAGAAAAGATATTCTAGGCATACGCAAACAAACAAAAAGCAGAGACAGAGAATTGTTCAAGCTGGTTTTAGAAAAGGCAGAGGAACCAGAGATCAAATTGCCAACATCCGCTGGATCATGGAAAAAGCAAGAGAGTTCCAGAAAAAACATCTATTTCTGCTTGATTGACTATGCCAAAGCCTTTGACTGTGTGGATCACAATACACTGTGGAAAATTCTTCAAGAGATGGGAATACCAGACCACCTGACCTGACTCTTGAGAAATCTGTATGCAGGTCAGGAAGCAACAGTTAGAACTGGACATGGAACAACAGACTGGTTCTAAATAGGGAAAGGAGTACGTCAAGGCTGTATATTGTCACCCTGTTTATTTAACTTCTATGCAGAGTACATCATGAGAAACGCTGGACTGGAAGAAACACAAGCTGGAATCAAGATTGCCAGGAGAAATATCAATCAGATATGCAGATGACACCACCCTTATGGCAGACAGAGAAGAGGAACTAAAAAGCCTCTTGATGAAAGTGAAAGAGGAGAGTGAAAAAGTTGGCTTAAAGCTCAACATTCAGAAAACGAAGATCATGGCATCTGGTCCCATCACTTCATGGGAAATAGATGGGGAAACAGTGGAAACAATGTCAGACTTTATTTTTTTGGGCTCCAAAATCACTGCAGATGGTGATTGCAGCCATGAAATTAAAAGATGCTTACTCCTTGGAAGAAAAGTTATGACCAACCTAGATAGCATATTCAAAAGCAAAGACATTACTTTGCTGACTAAGGTCCATCTAGTCAAGGCTATGGTTTTTCCAGTGGTCATGTATGGATGTGAGAGTTGGACTGTGAAGAAGGCTGAGCGCTGAAGAATTGATGCTTTTGAACTGTGGTGTTGGAGAAGACTCTTGAGAGTCCCTTGGACTGCAGGAGATCCAACCAGTCCATTCTGAAGGAGATCAGCCCTGGGATTTCTTTGGAAGGAATGATGCTAAAGCTGAAACTCCAGTACTTTGGCCACCTCATTAGAAGAATTGACTCATTGGAAAAGACTCTGATGCTGGGAGGGATTTGGGGCAGGATGAGAAGGGGATGACAGAGGGTGAGATGACTGGATGGCATCACTGGCTCAATGGACCTGAGTCTGAGTGAACTCCGGGGGTTGGTGATGGACAGGGAGGCCTGGTGTGCTGTGATTCATGGGGTCGCAAAGAGTCAGACACGACTGAGTGACTGAACTGAACTGACTGAAAGTATAATTTAAGGCACAAGGCAGTGAAGAGGATAATGGATAGTTTGTGTGATAAAATGTGTGATCACAAATTATGCTGTCATATTTTGTTTAACTGTATTTCATATATATCATTATCAAATGATATAAAAATGTTTAAAATAAACTAAAAAATTTTAAATACAATTACATGGGATATGAAACAAAACAATTTCATTTTTTCATAGATCATGAAGACAAAGGTCTATTTATGAAATTTTCTATTAAAATTTATTAGGCTAAGTATAGGAATGTTTAACATTAGGTTGCATAACAAAAAAATTATTTCCAATGTCCACAGAAATATACTAAAATTTAACATATTCTTGACCATGAAAGTGAAAGTGTTAGTTGCTCTGCTGTGTCTGACTTTTTGTGACTCAATGGACAGTAGCCCGCCAGGTTCCTTTGTCCATAGAATTCTCCAGGCAAGAAGACTGGAGTGGGTTGCCATTCCCTTCTCCAGGGGATCTTCCTGACTCAGGGATTGAACCTGTGTCTCCTGCATTTCAGGCTGGTTATCATCTGAGCCAACAGTGAAGCCCTTAGCCATGAAGAAATCCTCAATAAATTCTCATGAGTAGAAATTAGATAGTTCCTGTTCTCTAACCAGAGTACACTAGATTCTAGAAACTGAAAGAATAGATTTGAGTGAAAACTGCTTGGAAAGTGTGGAAGAAGAAAAATCCTCAATCAAATGAGTTAAAAGCTAGCATTAACTCTTTAGAAAACAATGGACTTAGTGCATACGTAACCTCATGGGATATAGTCAAAACTACACTGGATAAGAAAATCATAATATTAGTATCCAATAACCAAGAATTAAAGGAAAATATTCAACTTGAGAAGTTATTTGGAGGTTGGCAAAATCAGCATGATAGTAGCTCAAGAAAAGAAAGTTTAAAAAGAGTTTTGAAAAAAGAATTCAGGGGACTTCCCTGGTATGCCAATGGCTAAGAATCTGCTCTCCCAGTGCAGACGTCCCCAGTTCAATCCCTGGTCAGAGAACTAGATCCCAAATGGTCTGATTAAAACCTGGTGAAGCCAAATAAAGATAACAAATATTTTTTCTTTTTAAAGAAAAAGCAAATTCAAGGAACAATAAAAAATTTAGATTAAGTACAAGCCTAATCAAGACAAATCAAACACAGAATTCCTTGGTAGTCCAGTGGTTAGGATTCTTCACTTCTACTGGAGGGTGAACAGGTTCGATCCCTGGATGGGAAACTAAGATCTCATGTGCTGCATGATGTAGTAAAAAAAAATTTTTTTTTTAATTTAGAAAAGAATTAACAAGGACATTTTACAGATGGGAAAAATGGAACCCAACAGGTGAAGGAACATGACTCAAGTCATACCACTCACACAATGGTTCAGGTGAGAGATGATGGTGAATTGAATCAAGATATTGGCAGTAAGACCACAGATAAGAGATTCCTTAAAGAGGTGGACCGAGATCCAGGCACCACCTTCTTGGAATAGGTAGTTGATCCTTTGGTCTCGGTCATCAGTTGTGTTATGATAGCACTGACCTTGGAATTACAGAAGCCTGGGCACAAAGCCTGCCCTCGGCAACTTCCTTGCTGTGTGACTTGAGGCAAGTTACTAAATTTCCTTATTGTCAATTTCCTCATCTAAAAAAATTAGGTTAGTAATTATTCTTGCTTCATAATGATCTTGTGAAGATTAAGTGAGATAATGAATGGATGTAAAATTTTACATAATGAATCCTTAGTAAATTTTTGCTGTTGTAATTACTTTATTATTAGTGTTACTAAAAGTGGGGCCTGGCTGCTTGCCACTCAAAAGCCGAGAAAGAAACAAGGTCGGTGGAAAGGAAACTTTACTTTGTTTCAGAGGCAGGCAAAGCCGGTAGGTGGGGGGCAGAATCCTGTCCAAAGGCCAGCTCCTGCCCCTTCAATGACAATCAGTGAGTGAGAGCTTTTATAGCCAGAGGGAGGGGGCCACATGAAGAAAAAGTAGTCAGCTCTGACAGTCATCTTGAAATTGGTCCTGCAGTGGTCTCATCAGCATTATCTTGACTGTTTTAAGTACAGTTAGTCTTCAGTTCCAGGGTCCATCTGTTTCCATTTCTTTAGGGCCAGGTTTTTGGAACCATGGAAACTTTTGACTTGGCTACAACCTGGTCATCATGTAGTTAACTTCTACCTGGAGGATGTTTCGATATCTACAAAACAGCTCACAGGACACAGCTCAGAATATCATTTCTAGGCCCTTGAGGAGGAACAATTAGTCCTTGATTTTGTTTAATGACTAAACTATTATTATTTGATCTTGCTTGACTGTTTTCCTTTGCTTCTTCATTTTCTCACTTCTTTGATTAAACTTACTCTCTGGTTGGACTTCCCTGGTGGCCCAGTGGTTAAAACTCTGCACTTCCACTGTAAGGTGGAGCAGGTGGTGAGGCTAAAAAAACAAAAGACATTTAAGCTTATCCTTTGGCTAAAGTTTTTCTGCAGACAAAAGGCAGATAGGGGACCTGGGGGGAGGGACCACAGGGTCATGTTCTGTCTGAGAAGCAGTGGGAGAACTGGAAAGGAGATTAGCTGACAACCACAGGGAAGCGGCCTTGAGAGGCTGCTTGATGGTTCCTTCTCTGAGGCAAGAATGATGGAAGGTCAGAGAGGGCGCAGCGGAGAAGGCATGAGCGTTCCATGTTCCATCTGGCGTGAGGCAACCAGTAGGCATTCTAGGTACTCCTTCTTGACCACAATCCTCTAGACTCCTGTGTCTTGCTTTCTTTTTCTTTTTCTCCTTTTGGAGAACTAACGCTCAAAGTTTCTCCCTCTGTACCCCAAAGTTGTTTCTCTCTGCCCCCACTTCCTCCATCCAGATTCCTCCTTCAGTTCCCGTGACATCTTGCAGCCCCATCCCTGTGTTTTTTGGTGTCCCACATTTCTCTGACATCCAACTCCAAAATGTTTACTAAGAATCAGCTATGTTCCCAGCAGGAAGAAAGCATGCATGCTCTTCTCCTTATGGAGCTCATCCCTTCCAGCAAAGGAGACATCGCACTCTCCTCCGGAGGCTCAGTGTTGCTTGGTGGCTGTTTAAAAAGCTGCCTGAGCCACTGATTCCAGAAGGGGGTGATCTTAGAAGAAGGGAAGGAAAGTGAAATGCAGAAACTTCCATTCTTAGACTTTTAAGATTTTATTACTGCATTCTCTGTAGCAGGTACCCCATGAGGAAACAGAGATACGGAGATAAGATGACATAGTCATGTGCTGTCTTCTCTGGACACTTTCATTCCACTGGGAGAAATAGGTAGAACATTGGTTAACAGATTAACAAAGCAACTGCAAATTGTGAAGCACATAAATGGCCAAGAGAGAGAATAAAAGGAATCCAGGCTGCTCTCCTTACAAGGGGAGGTTGTTAAGTTTGTGTGTGTGTGCTTAGTCACACAGTCATGTCTGACTCTTTTTGGTCCATAGACTGTAGCCTGCCAGGCTCCTCCGTGCATAGAATTTTCCAGGCAAGAATACTGGAGCGGGTTGCCATTGCCTACTCCAGGGATATTTCTCACCCAGGGACTGAACCTGTGTCTTTTATCTCCTGCATTGGCAGGCAGGTTCTTTACCACCAGCACCATTTGGGAAGTGTAAATATTTACTTTTCAGCTCTTCAGACCAAAGAATAGATTAGAAACATTAAATTGAGGACCTCTAGCATTTCTTTAATGAAACTTTCACTTTGGAATGATTTTAGGTTTATAGCAAAGAAGCAAAGACAACGGACAGAGAGTTTTTGCATGGCCTTTCCTAATGCTAACACCTTATAGAGCCAGGGTGGTGTTGTTTACTAGCTTAGTAGTGTCCGATTCTTTATGACCCCATGTACTGTAGCCTCTCCAGACTCCTTTGTCCATAGGATTTCCCAGGCTAGAACACTGGAAGGTGTTGCTATTTCCTCCTCCAAGGGAACTTCCCAACCCAGGGATCACACCTGTGTCTCCTGTGTCTCTTGCATTAGCAGGTGGATTCTTTAGCAATGTGCCACCAGGGAAGCCCATAGCTAGGGTACTTGCGTCTAAACTGTGAAGCTAAAGTTGGCACATCACTAATAACAAAACTGCCCACTTTATTTGTACTTCACCAGTTTTTTCACTGTTGTCTATCTTTCTGTTCCAAAATCGAATGAGGGAGAACATATTGCATTTAGCCTAACATCTTTGGAATCCTTATGTATTCATGCCCCCATGATTTATTTAGCACACAGATATAAAAGCAGATACTGAGAGTAAAGCATCCTTTGCATAGGTAGTCTGTGTACTCACATGCACAGAGAAATCCTTAGGAAACTGGACAGCCATTACTGCGCCAGCCATTGATGTCAGCCAGGCCTGTTGTATTTTTCAATTCATCTCCAGTGGGCATCTGAGACAGATCCTGCTTTCCCACCAGAAGTCTCTCTCCAAATTCAATTCTTTAAGCAAAACTGGCCCTGGAATACAGCATTTATAAATTACCTATGAGGGCCTGTAAACATCAGATTGCTTTTTTTTTTTTTAATTTAATTGCCCTTTTAAATTTTTCATCCAGAGACAGGGCGAGTGAGGGAGACATGTGGGAGGTATACCGGTGAATTCCAGAATGGTTTCCGTCCGTCAAATGGACAGCCCGCCCAGAAAGATTAACCCAGATTCCCCCAAAGAAATCTGTGTCAAATTGATGCTGAGTTGGGCTGGCATCTGAGGAGAATCTTGACATGACAAGACTAAGCCTCTCAGTGCCCCAGGGCTCTGGGAGAAAAGACTTTCAAAGGCTCACCTGTGCAGAGCTCAGTGCTGAAGTTCTCTGCATCAGGCATTCAGCAAGGGAGGAGGTCGGGGCAAGGGATGTGGAGGTATTATTACTCGGGAGGGATTTCCCACCTGATTGCACTGGATTTGTCACTGATGCTTTATCACACCGCACGCTGGCTCTGCACTTGCCATAGAGGAAAGCTGCGGCTGACTGGGTACAGACGATGTGGTCCACAGCTCAGCTCAGACACCCACCTGCCACCAGATGAGTAACCCAGTGTTCCAGATCCTCTGGTCCCTGACAAGACTTGCATCGAATGCTAATGAACCTCTTTCCCTGCTGGACTTCTCCATCTTGATTCACTCCCCCTCAGAGCATTTTCACTTGAATGGGTGACCTCCTCTGCTAATTCTTGTAGAACTGCTTCGAGCTTCCTCTATACACACTGCTGTATATGAAATAGATAATTAATAAGGACCTATAGCATAGGGAATGCTACTCAGTACTCTGTTATGGCCTCTATGGGAATAGAATCTACAAAAGAGTAGATATATGGATATGTTTAACCGATTCACTTTGGCACACGGCTGAAACTAACACACTATTGTTAAATCAGCTATACTGTGTATCTTTCTAAGAGTTTCTCTACAAGCAAAATGACTGATACCAAGTATTTGCTGCTAATCAGGGGCTTAGGAAAAGGATGGTTTGAGGCAGAGAGACACACTGAGAAGATGGTCCAGGACCTAGGAACTATTTTGTAAAAAAGTGTTTATTTTTGGATGTGCGGGGTCTTCGTTGCTGCGTGCAGGCTTTGGTCATGGTGAGTGGGGGCTACTCTCTAGTTACAGTGTGAGGGCTTCTTGTTGCAGTGGCTTCTCTTGTTGCAGAGCACAGGCTCTATGGAGCCTGGACTTCAGTGGTTGTGGCACACGGGCGCAATAGTCGTGGTTTCAGGTCTCTAGTACACAGGCTCAGCAGTTGGGGCACACGGGTTTAGTTGTCCCATGGCATGTGAAATATTTCCAGGTCAGTGATCAGACCCACGTCTCCTGCATTGGCAGGCAGATTCTTTACCACTGAGCCACCAGGGAAGCTCGAGGAACTCGCTATTTTTTGAGTGCCAAGCACAAGGTCTCACATCACTCCTTTCCACTCTGAGGCAGATAGCCAAGGTCCAGGATGTGCGCCACCCCCATCGCCGCCCGCCACCCCTAACTCAGCCAGAAAAGGAAGCTCTGAGACTCAGTTCTGAGCCCTGACTCAGGCCACTCTAGTGAGCTTTGTTTGTTTGAATCAGGTTTATGGTATGTGCAGAACTGCAGTGGCCCCCAGACACACTTACTCCATTTGTCACTCTACATTGAGGATACAATCTTTTTTCTAGTTTCTTCCAAGCAAGGAGTGGATGGTGAATCACTTGTTCTGCGTTTTGAGCTGAACATCAGACTTTAAGAAAAATCCAGCATCTTTAGCTACCATTACAATTGTGATTGGCATTTCAGGAGTTTACTGTAATATTAACTATGAAGGCATCACCCCTGAAAAGAAGCATCCAGGATTTCCCTGGGTTACAAACGGGGCAACCATGGACCATATCTTGATGCTGGATGTGTTTTATTTGGCCACATAGAGTTAGCATGATTGGCTTTGGATGGGACACATACTCTCCAATAAGCCATAGTCTCCACCACTCCCTATTGTTTTGTGCCCCGTCTGCTGCATAGGTTGTCTTATATGTGATGGGTTGAATGGTGGGTCCCCAAAGATATGTCCAAGCCCTAACCCCAGGAACCCATGTTTGTCACCTCATTTGGAAAAAGGGCCTTTGCAGATATAATTAATATAATTAAGTTGATGTGAGCTCATCCTGGATTTAGGTACAGCCTAAATCTAATGGCAGATATCTTTTCTTCTAAGAGAAAGGCAGAGGGAGATTTGAGACGAAGAGACACACAGATAAGATAAAGTGAAGATAAACACAGAGAGTGGCATGATCCTGTCACAAGCCCAGGAAGACCTGGGGCCTCCAGAAACTGAAAGAGTTAGGAGAAGAGTCTTCCCTAGAGCCTTTGGAGAGACCACAGTCTATCAAGACCTGATTTTGGATTCTGAGTTATTAGGGGATAAATTGCTTTTGTTTAAGCCAACAGGTTTGTGTTAACTTGTTCTAGTAGCCATAGGAAACTAATACACCCCTCTAGTCACAACACAGCCCTATGTTTCTGTTTGTTTACAGTCTGTGTGTGTGTGTGTGTGTGTGTGTGTGTGTGTGTGTGTGTGTGTATGATTTGTGTATGTATTTAACTGCCTGTGATACTCACCTGGCTGCTAGACATTATTCTCCTGTGTTTACATCCTTCTTCTTCATCTGTATCTTTTCTCTATCTTTGGGGTGTATGTGATTTTTGTCCATCCAGCACCCTCTTCCCCTTGCTTCAGAGACTGAAGCCACCGCTTTGATAATTGGGACACATGGCCCAGGCTGGGTCAGTTCTGGTTTCCCCTATCTTCACAGCCATAGCGATCAGTTCAAAGACAGCATGTGATTCGTCTTTGGAGTCATTCCCTGGACGTTTCTAACTTGAACTGACAGGAGAAAACTTTTCCTCTCTAGTCATGGAACTATCAGTTTGCAAACACTAAGAGTCGCACTGACATTTTGCAGGAGTCTGTGCAGGGAAGAGGCAAGAGGCTGATGTTCAGAAATGAGGGATGGGAACCGGTAGTGTTCTGTTGCTGCGTTAGTTCAAATTGAGTTTCTCCAGTCACCTGTAACTGAGAACTAGAATAATAGACCCCTAAGTACTGAACATGTTGGGTTTTCCTCTGTGGTCTGGTTTTTTTTTTTTCCCTCAACTGGAGAAATGGAAGTGTTATCCCTTGTTCAATGATTTTGCTCTGGAACTCACCTCTGGGCTCCAGACGCACACACACATCTGGTTATTGGATGCCCCATTCTAACTGAACATGAGCAACACTGAACTTGCCCATTGTCAGTAGTTGTTGGTAAATGGTGCCATCAACTACCTCCCTGCTCAAGCCAGAGTTATTTTCATCTTTTCTTTGAAAAATATAACTTAAAAAAACCCCAAAAAACCAAAAAAACATTTATTTGTTTGGTTGGGCCGGGTCTTAGTTGCAGCATGAGAGTTCTCTTTCAGTTACAGCATGTGGGATCTAGTTCCCCAACCAGTGATCGAACCCGGGCCCCTGTATTGGGAGCTGAGTCTTAGCCACTGGACCACTAAGGAAGTCCCTTTTTTCACCTTTCCTTTCACCATCTTTTCGCTCACATCCAGTCACCTCCACATTTCCATTTCAAATGATCTCTTAAGACTCAACACAAAATCCACCTACTCCAAGAGTTTTCTGCAGGACACCTACTTCAGGCTTCCATTCAGGCCTAAGTGTCCCTGTACCATGCTTCCCTGCTACTGCTATTTAGTTGCTCAGTCATGTCTGACTCTTCACGACCCTGTGGATTGCAGCCCACCAGGCTCCTCTGTCCATGGGGTTTCCCAGGCAAGAATGGGAGTGGGTTGCCATTTCCTTCTCCAGGGGATCTTCCCGACCCAGGGACTGAACCCAAGTTTCTTGCTTGGCAAGCAGACTTTTTACTGCTGATGCACTTGGGAAGCCCTCTACACTTTCCTATAACATGCATATTTCTGTCTTAAGTTTCTGTAATTGATTTTCTGAAGGGGGAATCCCTACCATCTCACATCTAGAAAAGACCAGTGGAAGTCTCCATTTAGGAGAATTCATGAAGGCAGTATGCACTCAGGTCTTTCGCTTTGAGTAATTAACCACAAAGATTTTTGAGTGCCTCCTAAATGGCCCATTCTCAGGTATAGACCATGCATGCAGTGGTGGGCAGAATCAGACATAGTTTTTTCCTGTTGTGGCTTATCCTCTAGAGCAAGTATAGTAGACCATGCAGAGATGCACCATCCAGATTCCTCCAAGGAAGGACAGGAATGTGGTCAGCAGAGGACCTCCAGCTCAGCATCTGCCTCCACTGCAAAGGGCTTCTTCCTTACGGTCATGCCCTTCCAGGTGCAGCCGTTAGCAAGTGGCTGACAGTGAGCAAGCCACTCGACCTCTCTGAACCTCAAACTCCTCAACTGTAAAAGGGCCTGGTGATAGAATAGTAATAGTGCTCAGTTGCTTAGTCGTTCTTTGCAATGCCATGGACCATACATAGCCCTCCAGGCTCCTCTGTCCACAGAATTTTCCAGGCAAGAATACTGGAATAGGTTGCCATTTCCACCTCCAGGGGATCTTTCTGACCCAGGGATCAAAAGTGGGTCTCCTGCATTGCAGGAAGATTCTTTACCTCTGCACCACCTGGATGATAACAATTTCACTCACTTCACTATTCAATCATTTGACTTTTTCCTGAGTTTTTCATGGCTGTGGGGATTCAATCAAGCAATAGATTTAAACATACATCAGAGTGCCCAGGTTTGCTCAAGTTCAAGTTTCTGACAGGGAGAACTGCCTTAAATGTTGCATTGTCCCTTGCCTTACCCTACACTAGATATTTTCAGGAATATCATAGTTGTCAATCCATATCAATATTTGTTTATTGTTCATTAAGATCCACTCAGTTCCTCTCTTTTCTGTTTCCTTCAACAGAAATAATTATTGCAGATTCTATTGGTATTAGTCTAGAGCAGTTCAGTTCAGTTCAGTTGCTCAGTTGTGTCTGATTCTTTCTGACCCCATGGACTGCAGCACGCTAGACTTCCCTGTCCATCACCAACTCCTGGAGCTTACTCAGACTCATGTCCTTAGAGTCAGTGATGACATCCAGCCATCTCATCCTATGTCATCCCCTTCTCCTCCTGCCTTCAATCTTTCCCAGCATCAGGGTGTTTTCCAGTGAGTCAGTTCTTCACATCAGGTGGACAAAGAATTGGAGTTTCAGCTTCAGCACCAGTCCTTCCAAGAAATATTTAGGACTGAATTCCTTTAATATGGACTGGTTAGATCTCCCTGCAGTCCAAGGGACTCTTAAGAGTCTTTTCCAACACCACAACTCAAAAGCATCAATTCTTGGTGCTCAGCTTTCTTTATAGTCCAACTCTCACATCCATACATGACTACTGGAAAAAACATAGCTTTGTCTAGATGGACCTTTGTTGGCAAAGCAATGTCTCTGCTTTTTAATATGCTGTCTAAGTCTAGAGCAGGGGTTGACAAATTGTGACCAAGGGCCCAATTTAGCCATTTGTGCTTATTTACATGTTTTCTATGACTGTTTTTGCAGCAGAGTTGTGTTATTGCAACAGAAAAAAAAAAAAAAAAAAACGCTCACAAAGCCTCAGACATTTACTATCCAATACTTCACAGACGAGTCTTAGCCACTGGACCATCCGGGAAGTCCCTTGTTCACCATTCTCTTATGGGCCTTTGATGCTGAGGGTTTGGACAGGTCCAGTTGGGCATGTGGTTAGAAACCCTCTCCCTCTAAACCCAGTGACAATGCTCCTTTGATGGGATAATGAAGAGCTTTGCCTTTTAGATTAGGCTGAACAGAACCCAGCAAGTCAAGTCCCCCTTTCTCTTTCCTCTATTTATCGTGAATATGTTGAACTTCTCAGCTGGCAAAGGGTAAAATAGTTGATAGCAGATGAATTAGATATCAATTAATTTCTAAAGCAAACCTAATGGGCATGTAAGAAGAGAATTTAATGTCTCATTTACTCTCTATAGCTATCTTGTTAAATGCCAATTAAGTATCTAAATATTTCCTACTAGCTTAATGAATTATAATAAGTAATAAGTGATTACCACTTTTTCCTAAGATCTTGGCACTCTAGACTTCTAGTGTAAGGATATTGGATTTTTTTCTTGTCCTATTTATGATACAGATAAGACACACTCCAAACTTCTTAATGAGTGTTGGCTACCATATCTAGTCATAAAGAATACAATTTAGAGTTAATTTTGAAAGTAAAAAAAAGCATTGAAATGCATACAGCTAGAGAACATGTGAGTAATAAAGATTTTTACTTGGAAAATTAAGGGAGTGCTTTAAAAAGGTTAACTACAAAAATAACTGATATTTTTTACCTATCCTGCAAACCATTTCTAAATACTGAAGCAGAACATGTGTTAATAGACTCAAATCACGAGTGGATGGGAGTGTGGCTGTGATTGGTCTGGTGCACAAAAACCTAAAGCCAGGCTGGACAGGACCCTGGACCCCAGTACAGATGGGGAACGTGGAGGAGGCCTGGCTGGGGGTCTAGTCCTTCAGGGTTGTCTTGGTCCTTCTGCAGGAACAGGGCAAACCCCAGATGTGCTCAGCCAGGCTTTGACATCTGACAGTGCCCTGTGGGGCTGGGAAAGGCTAGCAGCACATGTCCATGTGACAGCTTTTGGACTGCCCTTCCCCTCTAGGAAGATGCTGTTCCTTGGTGGGGGCGGTGTGCAGAGTGAAGAAGTAGCCCCTGGAAGTGTATTTTTGGAGAATGATGGGAAGGGGTGGGGAGCCCTGATCTGAGCAACACAGGGCCCTGAGCAGTCCCCTCGAGCACATCATAAATTACGCATGTGTGTCTTTCAGACTAGGTCCTGATGCAGGTGGCACCAGACCCAAGGTCAAGGGTGTGGAATTTGGGATCAGTTAGACTTGACCTTGAGGCTCAACTTGCCATCTACTTATCAGGTGAGTTTTTAGGCAGCAACCTCTGAATCTCAGTTTCCTTGTTTGTAAAACAGGGATAGTTTCTCCCTCAAGAGTTTCTTATGATGATGAAAAGAGATAGCTTATTGAAAGCATGCAAGAGCTTGCAGATATGGATGGTGGCCAGGTTGCTTTATTTCTGTTTCTGAGAATGTCTGGTTTGGGACTACTCATTTGATACCTTTCCCTTCCCAAGGGAAGTTGTTGCAGTTATAAGTGTCCTGAGGCTTGGACGAGTCCCATGCAAAGAGCTTGTGTGCCTTTTCTAACAATGTGGACACTGTGTACAACCTTTACGTCTCAACCTTAAGAGGGAAAAAGCCCATTTTATTGCCCCAGAGATGCAGAGAAGAAGCAGTAGTTGCTGCATGTCAATCATTACTTCTCCCCAAACCCCCTCTTCAGGAAATACCCTGCTCCAAACATACTGCAAGGCCGGAGGAGGAGGAAGGCTCTCTCAACTGGGCACACGGGGGTAGTCCCACCCCGATTTGCAAGGACAGCCTGCTCTTTGATGAGACCGTTCATCCCAGCCCTGACACAATTACTGTCACTTATGCAAACAGTTATGAGGCATTCGGATGACAAATGTTAGGCAGCCATTCAAGTCACGTTTTTGAAAAATATTTTTATTACAGGAAAATGCTCATGTTGTGGGCATGAAAAGAAAAAAGAAAAAAGAAAAAAACAAAACAAAACAGGAAGCAAATCAAAATCAGCAGAGACAATAACCAGAGTGGGTCTCCTGAGTTCAACTAGGCCTCTCTTCTTTCACCCTGAGGCTCATGTCAGCAAAGTATCAAAGGGAAAACAAAACGAAACAAAGCTACAGCGAACTCCACATGTATTGACCAGCAATATGGGCCTCTATTATGTTGGCTGGGACACTAGGGAAAATATTCCATTGCTTATCATTTGGGGAAAATTCAGAGCATGTAGAGGTGTTTTGAAGATTAAATTAGTGAGTGTATATGAATTTCATAGATCTTTGTCTTAACTGAACAGTTGTTTACTGTTGTTATTTTTGCTATTATTAACATGTGGATGAATTGACTGTCTCTCAGCTTCTTCAGCCTTCCTCTCTACCCATAAAAATGGCTCTTCTATTATAAGGAAGGAGAGGGAGGATTTTTGAATCATTCTGACTTAATATCTATTTAAATACTGTTGTAATAGGTAGAAAAAAGTGCTTGGAAGGAAATGCGTGTGTGACAGGCAGAATGTATGTGTGAGTTTGTCACTCAGTCGTGTTCGACTCTTTATGACCCTATGGATGGTAGCCCACCAGGTTCCTCTGTTCATAGGATTCTTCAGGCAAGAATAGTGGGGTAGGTTGGCATGCCCTCCTCTAGGGGCTCTTCCTGACCCAGGGATCAAACCCACATCGCTTATGTTTCCTGCATTGGCAGGTAGGTTCTTTGCCACTGCACAACCTGGGAAGCCCAATAGGTAGAATAATGGCCCCTAAATGTCCACATTGTAACCTCTGAAACCTGTGAATGTGTTACCTTACATGTCAGAAGGGGCTTTGCCGATGTAATCAATCAAAGACCTTGAGATGGGAGATTATCCTGGATAATCTGGGTAAGCCCAGTGTAATCACAGGGGTCCTTATCAATGAAAGGAAAAACAGGACAGTCAAAATTAAAAAAGGAGATATGACAGAGATGAGAGTAGAGGCTAGCGTGATGCCGTTGCTGGAAGGTGACTATGAACTAAGGAATGTGGGCAACCTTTTGAAGCTGGAAAAAGCGTTATGGTTCTGCCCTGGAGTCCCCAGGAGGAACTCAATCCTGCCAACATCTTGACTTTCTCCCCATCAGGCTTATTTTCAGGCTTTTGACCTCCAGAAGATAAGATAATAAGTTGAAAGTACAAAGGAAAGTATTAGTTGCTCAGTTGTGTCTGACTCTTTGCGACCCCATGGACTGTAGCCCGCCAGGCTCCTCTGTCCATGGAATTCTCCAGGCAAGAATACTGGAGCATTGCCATTCCTTTCTCCAGGGGATCTTCAAACCCAGGGATTGAACTTGGGTCTCCTGCACTGCAGGCAGATTTTTTACCATCTGAGCCACCAGGGAAGCCCAAGATAATAAGTTAGTGGGTGGTAATTTGTTATAACAGCAATAGGAAATTAAAATAACATCAAAGCTATAGGTGAAAAGATTATATCATAGATCTATGAAAAATTTTAGTTTTATTTCTCTTGAAACTGTCTCTGTTTTCCCAAGTAAGAAGGAAAATGTGAGTTTAAGAAGTTAATGATCAATTACAGATGCCTACCACATAACAGTTCTAGCTTTTTTTTTTTTTTAATTTATTCATTTGGCTGCATTGGGTCTGAGTTGCCACACACAGGATATTTGGTGCGGCACACAGGCTTCTCTAGTTGTGGCAGGTGAGCTCAGTGGTTGCAGCACATGGGCTTAGTTGTCCTGCAGCATGTGGGATCTTAGTTCCCTGACCAGGGATGGAACCCGCATCCCCTGCATTGGAAAGTGAATTCTAAGCCACTGGACAGCCAGGCAAATCCTGCCAATTTTGTTCTTATGCAGCTGTAGAAAGTGTCCAACCATGCAGACTGGAGTTACCACTAATGTATGCTCATCACCCATCACTAAGTTTATCATCATTCCTGGCCTCCACCAATGCTGATTCTGAAGCTTCTCTGTCCAAGTTCTCTACATCAATGTTACTCAAACTGTACTGTGTATGTAAAGCAAAGGGTATGGATCTTGTCAAAATGCAGATTCTGTCTTCATTACTGAGCAGGAAAATGCAAACCCCAAAGAGGTACTACCACACAGCACTGGAATCATGAAAATTAAGGAGCTGAAGGAGAATACAAGTGTTACTGAGGGTGTGGTTCAATGCCACCTCACCTACACTCCTTGTGGGTACGTGGAATGGTAATACCACTTTGGAAAACTGGTATTTGCTTAAAAAGTTAAGCATACACATGGTATATGATCCGGCCATTTCAGTCTCAGGTATTTACCCAAAGAAATATTTTCACAAAGGCTTAACAATGAATGTTTGTAGTGGCTTTATTCAAAGTCAAAATCAGGAAACAATGATGTCCCTGGTGGTCCAGTGGCTAAGACCCTGTGCTCCCAATACTGGGGGGTCCCCATTCAATCCCTAGTCGGGGAACTAGATCCCACAAGCTGCAACTAAGACCCAGTGTGGCCAAATCAATAAATAAAGATAAATATTTTAAAAATCCAGAAACATCTTAAATACTCATTAATTGGTAAATGGAGAAACAAAACAAAGTACATGTACATCATGGGATGGTACTCCATGAGCAACTAATAAGGTCAACTACAATGGTGAATCTCCAAAGCGTTCGTCCCAGTGAAAAAAGCCAGCCCCAAAGGGGAGCGTATACTATATGATTCCATTTACATAAAACGTCAGCTAATCTATAGTGACAAAAACATTCAGACAAGTGGTTACTGAGGGCCAAGGAAGCAAGAGGGAAGGATCGCCAAGGGGCACAATCTTTTGGGGTGATGGAACTTTTTAGGGTTTTGATTGTCAGGGTGGTTTCATGTGCATTGATGACTGCCAAAATGCATTAAATTCTGCAGTTTAAATGGATGTGAATTATTCCACAATTAGTTGATAAAGAAAGCAAAAGTACATTCTGATCCAGAGGCCTGAGCTGGGCAAGCCAGTAGCATTTGTATCAATGTGCGTATTAAGTCATTTCAGTCATGTCTAACTGTTTGCGACCCTATTGACGGTAGCCCACCAGGCTTCTCGGTCCATGGGGATTTCCCAGGCAAGAATACTGGAGTGGGTTCCCATGCCCTCCTCCAGAGGATCTTCCTGACCCAGGAATCGAACTTATGTCTCTTATGTTTCCTGCTTTGGCAGGTGGGTTCTTTACCACTTGGGAAGCTCGCATTTGCACTAGTAATAGTTTCCAACTGCTGGTCCCAAGACTACCCTGTAAGGAGGAGGGCTGTCTACTTTTTACCTCCTCCACTTGAAGTAGATGTATTTATTTTCCTATTTTGCTAAGAAAATATAGATCTTCAGTTGGACATTCCCTCAATTTCCTATCTCCTGCTAGTCATATACTATAAACTACTTGAGTTTGTTCAGCAACTTGAATCTATAGAGGGTAAAACACTTCAAAAAGCCTTTCTCGTGCTTTTGCAGTGGGCTTAGCATCCCACCTCTCACCTTTTCATCCGATCACTGGCTTAAGCTCTAAACGGAAGCGCACATGATTAATGACAAAACTTGCACTGGGATTACTGTGCTCTCACGCTAAATCTTTGGACAGATTTCTAACCTTCATGGAAACATCAGTTTTCAGGCATGATTAGGAGACAATAAAAATGTGGCGTGGGGGACACTGAAACCATAGAGTTAATACTTTTTGACCACAAGGATTAGAAATAATTTAAGACCAAGCAGAAAGGCTGTTGGCCACCTTGTGTTCTTGCTTGGTGATATCCACTGTGCACTGGTCAGAGCTGAGTTTCTTTGGAAGTTGCAAGGCATCCATATGTAAAATAACCTCATGGACAAAAACCCTTCACAAATCTTCACATACTTGACACTCTGGAGAATAACGCTTCATTGAGAAGCAGTTTCTGGGTGGTCCTCAAGATTCTCTCTCTAGCCAAAAGACTGTTTCTTTTTCTCATTACAGTTACATCCATGTGCAATCCGAACACGAATCTTGACAAAGTAAGAAGTTATAGTTTAGGAATATGAATGGTAAGTAGTGAAATTAATGCTGTATTAGTAAGTTTCAAATTCCTCGTATACTGGTCCAAACAAAATAAACAAATAAGCAAACAAACATGAGAAAATCACTGGATATAACTGTAACACTTTGTAGATTTCATGAACTGCTTTCCCTTTTAGACCAATGTGTCTTAAAATCTTTGGTCAAGCATTGAGAAAGGAACTATTCATGGCTGTCTTTAGGTCTGCATTTACTCAAAACTTACACCACACACAAAAGATGTTCTGCCTTCAGTATCCAGACTGCATCAATTGCATGTCTGTTCCTCTAGCTGTTTATTCAGCATAGTGTCAGTTTCATAAATTCATGGAGACATGGAGAATGTAGGGAATATGGTTCTCTTCCAGGACCATCAAGTTTAATGTATATTACTTAGTGCTTAGCTCATAGTAGCGAGTCAATAAAGGTTTGATTTCTGACAAAATAATTGACTTTCAAAGGTTTTAAAAATAATCTTTTAAATCTGGTACAAGATTGAACAGAAAGATTGCTAAGGCTTAGTTCAGAAACCGAATGACTAAAGTGACCTTTTTATAAATGCCAGACACCATTTTTGTCTTCCTGTTTGGAAAAAAAAAAAAAGCAAAACCAGAGTCACCTGGCTAAGTGGCTTCCTAAGTGTCTCCCCTCCTCAGCTCCTCATGACTTTATGAAACAAACAACAACAAAACTCCTCTAAAGCTAAACTAACGTGAAATAACCCAGAGTTTGAACTTGTCGCATGACTGTCGCTTTAAAATTTAATGCGAACTCGGGAATAGATTTGTGAACAGCAAGGTAAAGCAACGGCCATGAAATATTGATTCTGTACATTTTCTTATGCATTTTATTCTCCAATTTAGTAAATTTTTCATCCCGCCTGCACTTAGAGGCTGCCTATGAAGTCGTTACCACCAATTGTATTAGCTGTTGTAAATAAATAATCATCGCTTGGGCTGTCTGCATGACAGGAGGTGGACAGGACCCCACTTCTTCGGAGCACAAACTTCCCACAGCCCAGTCCAAAGAGGAGGAAAGGGTTGATCACCATTTTCCACACGGCACAGCAGCAGATGCTTTCTAAAGGAAGAAGGGTTTTAAACAAAGCAACAATGAACATTTCAGCAGAAATAGCACTATCATCATGATAATTGCCTGTTTGGGTCTGACAAAAGATGGCACTGATTTTTGTTATTAAAATCAGAACATGATGATAGAATGTCATGACTTGTGTGAGTCTTGGACACACCCTAAGATAAGAAGGAAATATTTCACAGCCCACTTTTAAAAAGTATAGTTGTGATTGGGTCACCCAACTCTTTGTGACCCCATGGACTGCAGGCTGTCAGGCTCTTCTGTCCATAAAGTTTTCCAGGCAAGAATACTGGAATGGGTTGCTATTTCCTATTCAAGGGGATCTTCCTGACCCAGGGATGGAACCTGTGTCTCCTGCTTGGCAGGTAGATTCTTTACCACTGAGCCCCCTGGGAAGGCACGGGTGTAATATAGTGATTCACAATTGTTAAAGGTTATACTCCATTTATAGATATAAAATATTTGCTCTATTCCCTGTGTTGTACACTATAACCTTGTAGCTTTTTGTGTGTGTGTGCCTAACAGTTTATATCTCCGATTTTTCTTCCTTTGTGTTATCCCTCCTCTTTTCCCTCTCCCCACTGGTAACCACTAGTTTATAAAGATGATATCTGAGTCTCCTTTTTTGTTATATTCACTAATTTGTTGTATTTTTTAGATTCCATATATAAGTGATATCATACAGTGTTTGTCTTTCTCTGTCTCACTTATTTCGCTTCGCATAATGCCCTCCAAGTCCATCCATGTGGCTGCAAATGGAAAACTTTCATTCTTTTATATGGTTGAGTAGTATTTATATATATATGCATATATATATGCGTATATATATATCACATTTTCTTTATCCATTCATCTGTTGATGGACACTTAGATTGCTTTCACAGCCTTACTTTCGAGAAAATAAAATGCAAGACTTTCACCACTAACCCCAACCCTGTGTACTCACTCATTTTATCAATCACATGAAAAACACAACACCATTGTCTTTATTCCATTGTCAGCTTCTTTTTCCTAGACTACATATTTACACACCTATATTCAATATCTGATAAGATGGGAGAGCCCAAAGAAAGATGGAAAACAGTTCTGAGGGAAAGTTATGCATGGGAGGATCCAGTGTGCTTCCGTCTCTTGTGAAAATGCCTGTGATTCTTTGCACAGTTTTGTACATTGTCACAACTTCTCGGTTATTACGTCAGATTAGCCATCTCTCCAGTTTCCAGATCACATGGGGCGGAGACTCATAAGGGACCGAAGACCCCCTGGGTCCCAAATGTCTGACTCCACTTTTCCCGAACACAACAGGAAAGGAGGGGGCATAATATCAGGCTGAATATTTAGCCTTGAAATAGATGAAAATATACCTCCTCTTAATGTAATGAGCAATGTGGTTATCCTGTTAGGTGAATAACAGGTTCCCTCATCCTCATTTTTCTCCCTCTTTTATATTGATTAAAGTTATATGTGCTTGCTAATTGCAGGGAAAACTTGACCCCTGCAAACATTGGAGATTAGTTGAACTCGCCACCCCTCTGCCACCCGCCAGAAAAGCAAAAACACAGGAGGAGCATAAAAATCCCCAGTAACATGCTCCTTTAGTTCTTATTTCGGTGTACATTTTAATAGTCCTTTAGTTGTCTTTAAACTCTTTTAAAGCCGTTGTTAGTTCCAATGTTCACTTTTTATTTAGTTATTTTTGGCTGTGCTGGGTCCTGGTTGCTGAGCGGGCTTTTTCACTAGGCGTGGAGAGCGGGGACTGCTCTCCAGCTGCCTCGTACTCGCTTCTCGCTGTGGTGGCGTCTCTTGCTGTGGATCACAGGCTCCAGGGTGCTGAGCTTCAGTACTTGTGGCTCCCAGGCTCTAGAGCACAGGCTCCGTAGTTGCGGTGCACAGGCCCCGTTGCTCTGCAGCGTGTGGGACCCTTCAGAACCAAGGATCGAACCTGTGTCTCCCGCATTGGCGGGCAGACTCTGTACTGCTGATCCACCGGGGAAGCCCTGCTGTTTACTTTCAAATCTTTCAATATTTGACTCATAGGCTATCTAGATGTATGATGCCAAAGGAAAGTAAAAAGATATTTCATTGCCTAAATGGGTCCAAGTAGGATTTTTTTTTTCTTTTTCTAAGTTTGGTAGGTTTTGTGTTTGTTCAGGAAGTCTGCATATTGGGATCTATCTGACTCTGTAATCATCTGATCACACTGCATATTGTTGCCTTAAGCCATACACTCTGCACAGGTGTTCACCTCCACATGCTGTCAGCTTAAGACAAAAACGGCGTCCACACAAGAGAAGCAAGTTTCATTAAGTAAGATTAGATGTTTCGATTAGACATCAAGGTGAGCACACACATATATCTCCTCTTAAACTCTTTTTAAACTCTCTGCTCCACTTCTGGCCAAATCCTCATTCGAGAAATAACAAAGGGAAGGAGTGGGCAGGGGAGAGCTGAAAACTAGGAAATGGCCCAACCCAACTATGGGAGACTGAGAAAGTGTGGGTAGACATAGGACACAAGGCATTGGACTGAGAAATACACCCAGGGTTCAACTTATAACTCTTTCTAGGAAAGAGGCATTCATATCACAAGTGACATACAGGGATTCTAATGGAATCTTACACACTTACCTGGAATAGTAAAACCTGCATGCATGGACAGGCCACGTGGAAGAGGGTGACCTCCTTTCTTCATAATTAAATTTATTTATTTTTAATTGATGGATAATTGCTTCACAGTATTGTTTCAGTTTCTGCCGAACATCAGCAGGAATCAGACATAGGTATTCCTATGTCCCCTCCCTCTGGAACCTCCCTCCCATCTTCCTCTCCATTCTACCCCTGTAGGTTGTTACAGAGCCTCAGTCTGAGTTCCCTGAGTCATACAGCAAATTCTTAATAGCTATCTAGTTTACATATGGTAATGTATGTTTCCATGTTACTCTCTCCATACTGCACCCTCTCTTTCCTCCCCACTCTGTGTCCATAAGTCTGTTTTCTAAGTCTGTGGAAGATGACCTCCTAAAAATTTGGGCTTCACTTGAACTTTAAGGATCAGCATCTTTTGTGCCAGTAGCCTTTGAGAGTCCAGGATTAGTGTGGTAGCCACATGAAGAAGAAAGGAGCCACGGTGGTCAGAACTTGTGCATCATGGAAAGATTTGGGTGGATACCCTGAGGGAAATCCTCAAGTTTTCCTAATTAGGCATAGGAGGTGCTGAAGGTAAAGGAAGCTCCCCTGGTGGCACCTTGGCTCTGTGACTTGCACTGAAAAAGATCAGAAGCTTCTGCACCAGGGGCCCTGGGAAGACCTAGCATCAAGTAACTGCCACATCAAAGAAATCCCTCCCGGGGGATTAAAGAGGCATTTCCTCCAAGTGTCAAGCAGTAGCACCAGGAAGGAGCCTGGGCATCGCCAAAGTTTACATTGGAGTAGAGGCTGTGCCAAATTAAAAGTGAATGCAAAACACAGAGCTGAGAACAACAACAGCTTCACCAGGCATGGAAAGAATTGCTGCAGAGATAAATATTCCTGTGAACACTGCTCACAGCTCAGGCTTCCTCCCAACTCCCCTCCGGCTGCTCAATAACAATGAGAGTGTTATAAATTTACACCGAAGAAGCCCTCCAGTTGGAGATCTGTGAAGCCAAGAACAACCAAAGGGAACCAGAAGGGGAAGCAAAGACAATTTACTCAAAATGTTTATGGAAAAACACCAGCCCTGCTTACATATCCCATGGCTTAAAGATGAATATCTAAGGCAGCACCATCAGCTCTGTGAAACATTTCAAATTACAAAAGATTGAGAAAATGCATGCAATATGCTAGGGATGGTAAAAACAAAGACGATGTCGAGAATGTCTTCTTGTGTTTTTAATACTGTGGAAGAAATGGGGTCTCTGAAAACAGGGGTGAGAAGTGAAATAATAATAAGATTTAAGTGAAAACAGACATGGGCAAAATGTAGGCGGTGTGAAAAAGAAAATTATATTACCTAAGAGAGAGGGATATAAGAACAGACTTCAGTATCTGTTTTAGGAATCCTAAAATGAAAAGGCAGCACTGCAAGGGTTAAATATGTGCATGCGCCGTGCGGAGATGTGGAGCTTGATCTAAATTGATCAAGAGTGATTGGAATGGGGACTTCCCTGGTGGTCCAATGGTTAAGAATCTGAGCTTCCAGAGCAGGGGGTACAGGTTTGATCCCTGGAGGGGGAACTAAGATCTCTCATACTGCATGGTGCAGCCAAAAAATAAATATAAATAAATCTGAAAAAAAAAAAAAAGTGTTATTAGAGTGGAGACCCTGGTTCAATTCCTGGGTTGGGAAGCTCTGCTGGAGAAGGGATAGCTACCCACTCCAGTATTCTTGGGCTTCCCTTGTGGCTCAGCTGGTGAAGAATCCACCTGCAATGAGGGAGACCTGGGTCCGATCCCTGGGTTGGGAAGATCCCCTGGAGCAGGGAAAGGCTACCCACTCCAGTATTCTGGCCTGGAGAATTTCAAGGACTCTATCGTCCATGGGGTGGCAAAGAGTTGGACAAGACTGAGCGACTTTCACTTTCACTTCAGAGTGTGGAGGAAAGAGCCAAAATAAGGATGATGATGAGAAAGAAGAAGCGAGGACCAGGAGAAAGAAGATGGAACAGATCTAATTTGTTCCTGAAAAAGATCCAGGAAGAAAAAGGAGAAAGCAGTAATCAGAGATATAATAGAAGAGACATTTCTGAGCCAAAAAGGAGAAGTGAATTTTTTTGAAAAGCCATAATGTGAGCCTGAGTGAAATACCTAAATATGTTCAGTAATTTTGCTTTTATCTTAAGGAAAAAGGAAGAGAGAATGAGGTGAACATAAGAAGAGATGTGTGTTAAGTTGCTTCAGTTTTGTCCAACTCTTTGCAACCCTATGGACAGTAGCCTGCCAGGCTCCTCTGTCTGTGGGATTCTCCAGGCAAGAATACTGGAGTGTGTTGCCGTGCCCTCCTCCAGGGGATTTTCCCAACCCAGAAATCGGGCCTGAGCCTGGCAGGCAGGTTCTTTACCACTAGTGCCACCTGGGAAGCCCTTAAGAATGGGAAGGGTTGCTAAATGGAAAGAATGAGAAATGCAGCCAGCTCTGGACTTCTTTTCTGCCACCAGAAATGTTAGGGGAAAACGGAGTAAAGTCTGTATTGCTTTGTTGTTAAGAAAGCTGTGATGCAGGACTTCTAAGCTCAGCCCAGATTCTGTTCATATATAAAAATAAGAAAAGAAAAAAGGAAGAGAGGGGGAGAAGGAGAGATTGATTCTAATTGAGACCTTGATACCATTTCTGTTACTTCCAATCCATTCTCAAAGCATCCAGATTGATCTTAAAATGTATAACAGATCATGTCACTTCTCTTTCCCATCAATGCTAAAACAAAACAAAACAAAACAAAAATCAAAATGCCCATAAAATCTGCTGCTGACTAACTGTCCGGTTTCACCTGCAGCCACAGTTTTCTTTGCTCCCTGTCCTCCAGCCACCCTGGCTCCTTCCCATTCCCAAATGTGCCAGTCAGCTCCTTCTCACTAGGTGGTTTTCCTGGATATTAGTCACTCTGCCCAGATTCTGCTGCCTCCAGTATTCCCCCTGCTAACTTCTATTCATCCTTCAAGTTTCATGTACATGCCACTTCTTCAGAGTCGCCTTTCCTTGGTTCCTAGTTTAAATTAAGTGAAAGTGAACGCTAGTCATTCACTTCTTGTCTGACTGGTTTGCAACTCCATGGACTGGAGTCTGCCAGGTTCCTCTGTCCATGGAATTCTCCAGGCAAGTATACTGGAGTGGATAGGTAGCCATTCCCTTCTCCAGGCGGTCTTCCCCATTCAGGGATTGAACCTGGGACTCCTGCATTGCAGGCAGATTCTTTACTGTCTGAGCCACTGATGAAGCCTAGTTTAAACTAGCTCACCTCATAATATCCCATCTCTTAGGACTGCGTTTTTTTCTCTATTATGATAAAGTTCATACCCCAAAAGGAAACAGTGTACCCAATAGGCAGTTACTACCCACTGCCCCTCCTCTTGGACCCTGACAAATACCTGTTGTGTTCTGTCTCTATCAATTTATCTATTCTGGATATTTTATGTAAATGGAATCATATAGTTTATAATCGTTTACTACTTTTTTTTTTTCACTTAGCATAGCATTTTCAGGTTCATTCAGGTTGCAGCGTGCATCAGTACTTAATTCCTTTTTCAAGGCTGAATACTGTATTGTATGTATCAATATGTGCCATAATGTGTTTGTCATTCATCCTCTGATGGGCATTTGGGTTGTTTCCACCTTTGGGTATTGTAGATAGGGTTGCTATGAACATTCATGTATAATATAAGCACCTGATTGAGTCTGTTACGAGCTGAATGATTGTGTTCATGATGTGATGATATTAGGAGATGAGACCTTTGGGAGATAACTAGATTTAGGCTAGGTCCTGAGGGTGGGGCTCGTATTATGGGACTAGTGCCCTTAGAATAAGAGGAAGAGCCAGAGAGCTTCCTCCTGCCCTGTGTGGTCACAGTGAGAGTGCAGCCATCCGGAAGCCAGGAAGAGAGAGCTCACCAGAGCTGACCAGGCTGCATCCTGATCTCAGAATTCCAGCTTCTAGAACTGTGAGAAATACGCTTCCATTTTTGAAGGCACCCCATCGTCAGTATTTTGTTATGGTAGCCCTAAGGGCTTCCCTGGTGGCTCAGATGGTAAAGCATCTGCCTGCAATGCGAGAGACCTGGCTTCGATCCCTGGGTCTGTAATATCTCCTGGAGAAGGGAATGGCAACCCACTCCAGGATTCTTGCCTGGAGAATTCTGTGGACAGAGGAGCCCGGCAGGCTACAGTCCATAGGGTTGCAAAGAGTCAGACATGACTGAGCCACTCATGCTTTCCTATGGTAGCCCTAGCTGACTAAGACAGACCCTGCTTTCACTTCTTTGGAGGCCCCACGCTCTTTTAATCTGTTGCTCATATTCACATCCCTAGTGCAATTTCCATTTGTATTATTCTTTCTTTAGTATCTGCTTATCTGTACTATGGGCGTCCCTGGTGGCTCAGATGGTAAAGAATCTTGCCTGCAAGGCAGGAGACCTAGATTTGATTCCTGAGTCAGGAAGGTCCCCTAGAGAAGGGGATGGCAACCCAACCAATATTCTTGCCTGGAGAATTCCATGGACAGAGGAGCCTGGCAAGCTACAGTCCATGGGGTCGCAGTCAGACACGACGGAGTGACTAACACTGACTGACGAGCCACACAATATAGCAAACCCTTTGGGTTCTAGGAACATTTGTGCTGTTTGCCACGGTAGCACCTGGTGCGATGCTGAACCACAAGAGGTACCTGATCAATGTGTGTGAACAGATGAGCGAATGAGGAAGTCAGTTGCCCAGACTGATGCATAAGCTGATAGAACTTGAGAGTAGGGTGTTGAGGAATCTGGAAAGAGACCAGTTTTATTTATGTGGCTCCAAAGCAGCCTTTCACTGTCATGAAAGAGCTGTCCCTCTCCAGTGACCAGGAATTATTTTATCAGGCACATTCCAAACTCTAAAACCTTTAGAAGTCGTAAATTTAGGGAAAAAAAAGTTTTGGTTATATTTTTCCTGTTCTACTATAGCCTCAGTTTGGTTCTGTTCACAGCAAAGACCCAGATTTTTGCTAAGAACTCCAGCTAGAGGACTCCCAAGGAACCACAGGCCACAGCCCAAACTTTTCTCTCTGGATCTTTTCAGAGAGGCAGGGTCAGATGAACACGGATGACATCCAAGGTCGATCATGCTGGTCGTTGAGATTCTGATGGCTGAAGTTGAGTTTGGTTTCCATTGGATCTCTTGATGGCTTTTCAATTTTCCTGTGTGTCTGCGCTATTTGTCATGCCTGTTGTAATCTGCGCTGTCCCAGAGCAAGCATGCTGTGGGAAGTGAGGGATGTATTAAGATGTAGCAGCTTGGGCATCTTTACCCCCCACTCAATGTCTCTGATGCCATGCTCTTGGGTCCACTTTTGTCTGTCTGTCTCTATCTATGAATCTTGTCTGTGTCTTTCTATTTTGACTTTGCTTTTCTGCTTTCTCTCTCTATTTGTCTCTTCTTCCCACCCCTCTCTCTCTTTCTCCATCTCTCCTCGTCCTTGTCTGTCTCTCCTCAGGGACGGAAGCATGTACCCCACACACCACGTGTCTGTCTTGCTCTCTCCCTTCAGGATGGCTGTGTTCCCTTTCAATAAACTCCTTCCTGTCTCCAAATGGCTGGTCCTATCTCCTCTGCAATCAGAGGGGACCGGAACTGGCTGTGATGAATGTGAGGAAGTCTTTATAATGAACAGGATCTCTCTGCTGTTTACACAAACACTTTTGGAGGCACAGGGAAGGCAAGCAGACCATTTTGCAATTCAATGTAATTAAACATGGGGGAGTGAGTAGAAAAGAGGGAGTGGGGGCTAAGTTATCGGATGAGGGGTGCTGGGAGCCAGCAGATTAACACATGGGGGACATGGCAACCCACTCTAGGATTCTTGCCTGGAGAATCTCTTGGATTCTGATGGGCTACAGTCCATAGTGTTGCAGAGAGTCAGACATGACTGAAATGACTTAGCAGCAGCAGCAGCAGCAGCCTCTGTAATTATGCCCTGACAGTTTCTAGGGGCAGGGCTCTGAGCTGGGATCCAAGGAGAGGGAACTTTTTGGATAGCTGCTGCCCTGCGTGAGTTGAGTTTGGTGCCACAGGGACACAGTGGGCTGTGAAAGCTGCAAAAAGGAGACCAGGGAGGAGGAGATCTTTGAGGTGTGGTGATAAGCTTAAGCAGAGCCTTGAAGGGAGAAATCGACTTGGGAGAGAGAAGAGCTGGAGAAGGAAGGGCCTTCTAGGCTACAGGGACAGACTAAGCCATAGCTCAGATCAGGAAGGTCTAAGGTGCTTGCAGGGCTGAGAAAATGCTCTGATGGTAATTCATCTGAGTAGGCAGGCAGGGAGAGAAATGGACAGGTGGGAGCTGTGAGGGCAGGAGTAGTGTGTATCATGTACACCACTTGGCTCTCACTCTAGGGAACCAGAGATGCTTTGAATTTCTGTGGCTCGGGCCCCCTAGAACCTTCTGCGATGGTAGAAATATAGATGTGATGGCAGCCACACGTGGATACTGCAGATCTGAGCTCTTGATATGTGGCTAATAGGAATTTTCATTTTTTTAAAATTGTAATTCATTAAGGCATACATTTCCGTAGACAGAGGGGCCTGGTGGGCTACAGTCCATGGGGTCACAGTCAGACATGACTGAACAACTTGACTAAGGCATACATTTAAACGCTTCCTAGAGGGAGTGGCTACTGTATCAGCCCAGCTCTGAGAAGTCAAGGCCAGCATCTCTGGAGAGATCCCATGACCATCTTTTTGGTAGACCAGTCTGGGGCCAGAGCGTGATGAGAGGGTTGTGGATTTGTGGGGGAGAATAATTAGGTTGCTGATGTTTTAGGACCAGAGATGCTGAATGTGATTCAGGGCAGTGGCAAGGAGGTGTCACACTGAGAGTCAAGTTTGGGGCTGAGCCCTGGAAGGGGCAGGACCACTGCAGCTGGGGTCCCATGGCAAGCTGCAGATGTGTCCCCATGCTGGTGGACCCCGTCAGCCTGCGATCCAGCTTGGGAATGTGATGGTGACATCGTGCTTGTGCATGTGTGTCCAAATGTACATGTGTGTCCAAATGTGCATGCTCAGTCTTGTCCAACTCTTTGTAACCTCGAGGACTACAGCCCACCACGCTCCTCTGTCCATGGAATTTTCCAGGCAATGATACTGGAGTGGGTTGCCATTTGCTACTCCAGGGGCTCTTCTGGAGCCAGAGATTGAACCCCAGACTCCTGCCTCTCCTGCATTGGCAGGCAGATTCTTTAACACTGCATCACCTGGGAGAGTGACACTGAGAAGTTCTCTAATGGTAGCACAAGAACCAAAGGAAACTCCTGGCTCCAGTGTCCTGAGGCCCAAAGGTGCCTCTCCTACTTCTTTTTCTTAAAAGCATATTTTATCTTTTGATGAAAAACAAAGTCAATCTACAGTAAAAAAAAAAAAAAAAATTAACCAAATCCAAGCAGACTTTTTGTTTGCTTGTTTTGGTAGAAATTGACAAAACTAATCCTAACTTATTCCTAGAAATATAAAAGTCCAGAGATAGCTATGATATCGAATAATATCTGTGAAGCAGGGGGAGCAGTGGCTTGCTGTTCAGTATCCATATATTGATAATATTTATTTTAAGGGTAATTAAAGCAATGTAAATTTGGTACAGAGATAGACAAATCAATCAAAAGAAAAGGATAGTGCAGAAAAAGCCCTTAACATACTCAGAAACTCGGTACAAGACTGCAGTGGCATGACAAAGAGTTGTAGTGAGGGGAGGGGGTATGCTTTATTCAGTAAATGCAATGGGGAAAAGGGCTATCTTTATAGGAAAAAAAATTTTTTTGTCTCTACTTTAGCCCATACACAAACACCAAATCTTCAAGTAATAAATACTAAAATAATAGAACTTTTAGAAGAAAATTTACGGGAATATCTTTGTGATCTTGAAGTAGAGAGGTTTTTTTTTTTTAAATAAACAAAAAATGCAAAGCATAAAGGACAAGACTTATAAATTTGACTAAATGAAATAAAGTCTTCCATATGCCTACAGACATTTGTATAAATAACTGACAAAAGGTTCCTCTCTTGAATGTAAGAAATATTCCTATAAATCAACAATATAAAGACAGAGAGTCCACTAGAAAAAAAAAATGCACAAAGGATACAAACAGAGAAAGCACAGAATATGAAAGTCAAACAGCCATACACATATAGGAAAAAATGCTCAACCACATTAATAAGTCATAGATATGCAAGTTAACAAGAGACATCATTTCCCACCCATTATGTGATGCCTGTTTTCGCTGAGTACGTGAAGAAAGGGATGCTCTCACCAACTGCAGAGTGACTGTAAGTGGGTAGGTCTCATCTAGAGATCAATTTAGCAATAACAGGTCAAATTGAAGATGTGCATACTTTATGCCCTGAAACCTCAATTGCTGGGTAAATAGTCTTTTGCATATGTGCACAAAGAAAGAAGCATTGCTTGCGAATAAGGACCATTGGATTCACGAACTGCAACAGTGACATATATCAATGACATCCTATCAATATCAACACATATCAATACATTAATGACAACCAGTGGAGAATGGATAAGTAACTTGTAATCGGGGATGAGAGGTTACCGATCAAGATATAGGTCGCTGTGCAGGCAGTATCTGTTGAGAGATGGGATCGCTGCCTAGCATATACACCTGCGTGCATTTCTGGTTCTTCGTTTTCTTTTTCTGGCTTCCACATAACTGGATTGGTGAGCTCGTTCACCTGTTCATCTATGAAACATGGCTAGGCATATTTAATGACAAATGAAGCCTTGAAAAGGGACATTTCCCCCCATTGAGTCTGTTCGCAAATGGGCTGTAAATTCCATATACAGCTCCAAAATAAGAGGCCAAAAATAGTCCAGACATTGGCAGCCTCACTGAGACTGCAGCTTCCCGCGGGGGCTGCTTCTGAGAAGACAACTTCATTTGGACAGATTTGCGCTGGTGTGTCTGTTAACAACATGGTCTCCTCGGTTTACAGACTTCTTGAAGATTTCCCAGGGCTTGGAGAGATGTTTGCACAAACTGGCTTCCCAAGATAAATCCCAAGTCACGTAGCCAGGGGCTGGCATTAGATTGAAAGACAGTACAAACGAAGCTCATTAAAACCTGGCCAACGCGATCCAACAGAGCCAGGCATCGCAAGTAGAATCAATATAATATTACCTCCAAGAGGGCAGAATCCCCGAATCTCATTCCTGGCACAGGGGATGGGGTTTGTAAATATTTGTGGAATGAATGAACTGAATTCTGTTCATCCAGCATTTCTTGAATTGCTACTATGTGCTGAGTTGGGGGCCAGATTTGCAAAGTACTCTCAGCCTAATACAAATAACCACATAAGACTCTGTGTTTCCAACGGTGGGGGCCTGGGTTCTATCCTTGGTCAGGGAATATTTTGGCATGGCCAAAAAATTAAAAAAAAAAAAAAAAAGAAAGAAAACAAATAACTATAATGGAATATTTTAGGTGCTATCATCAAAATGTGTGAAATTGCTGGGAGAAAAGTGACCAGGGTAAGATTAACTGTGATGGTAAAAGAAGGAGAAGATGCAGAAAGGGGGTGACGTTCCAAGGCTTTGAAGGGGAGCAGGAGTGTTCAGACAGGCAAAGAGCTTTTGAGAGGGCATTCTAGGTCGAAAGGGGGCCAAGGAATCCCAAGAAAATGCCTGTGTTGCGTTCAACTCTTTTTAACCCCATGAACTGTAGCCTGCCAGGCTCCTCTGGCCATGGGATTTTCCCAGGCAAGATATTAGAGTGAGTTGGCATTTCTTCGTCTAGAGGATCTTCCAGGCTCAGGGACTGAACATGCGTCTCTGGGGTCTCCTGCTCTGGCAGGAGATTCTTTACCCACTACGTCACCTGGGAAGCCTGGAAAATGTCTGGAGCTGTGAAAACCAGAGGCATATTTAGGGACCACCTTGAGGAGTTAAAGGAGCAGCTGCCTAAAACAGAGGCAAAATGAGGCTTTCTCCCAATGACATGCAGAGCTATCGATGAAAAAAAAAAAAGCATCACACCTACCAAGTTTCCAGGCACCATGTTACAACAGCAAATAGCATAGATGAATCTTGGCAGCTTGAATAATCTCCAGTGCAACATGCACAAAGGTGCTGTCTTGTCTGTCTTTGAGTTTCCAAGGCCTGAAATATGCTTGGCACAAAGCAAACACTCCATAAATGTTGGCTGAACACAGGAAAGAACAGTTCAGAGGAGTTTGCTAAATTAGGATGACAAATAAAGCGAAAGGGGAACTTTCCCAGGGGCTAAGACTCTGAACTCCCAAGGCAGGGGTCCGGGTTTGATCCGTAGTCAGGGAACTAGATTCCACAGGCTGCAACTAAGAGTCTCCATGTCACAACTAAAGATCCTATATCCTGCAACTAAGATCCTGCACAGACAAATAAATAAATCAGTCAACATTAAAAAATTAATTAAAAAAAGAAAGGGTGGGTTTAGGCTATACTTTTATGCAGAGCAAAAAAGAAGGGGAAGAGATAGAAATGGCATGGGATTTGACATTATCTTGCCCAGGTTCCAATCTTGGTCCCATCCAGTGTAGATGGGCTAGGATGAAACATTTGAAATCCACAAGCTTCTGTTTCCTCATCTGTAATACCTAGATTAAGAAGGCTAGTATAGCCATCTATACAGCAAAGGCTTACCTGATCTGTTTTTTTGGGGGGTGCCACACACTCTGCAGGGGTGGTTTTAGCACCTGAGACAGTTCAGTGTTTAAGAGCATCCTTTGCAGTTAGATAGACCCAGTTTGAAGTAATGCTCCACTACTACTAATGTAAATCTGGGTAGCATTGGGAAAGCTAGTTCACTTCTTTGTGGCTCAGTCTTCTCATATGAAAAATGGAGATAACGATTGTGTGTACGTCACATGTTTGGGGAGGAGCGGAAAGTGTCGTCACTGCCAAGTACCTACAAGATCTCTTAAAAAATTTTTTTTTAATCCTTTATTTTTGGCTGTGTTTGGGTCTTCGTTGCTGTACCAGCTTTCTCTAGATGCAGCAAGTAAGGGCTACTCCTTGTTGCAGTGTGTAGGCTTCTCGTTGCAGTGACTTTTCTTGTTACAGAGCACAGGCTGTAGGCATGTGAGCTTCAGTAGCTGTAGCTCAGGGGCCTAGATGCCCCACAGCGTGTGGCATCTTCTTGGATTAGAGATCAAACCCGTGTCCCCTGCATTGGCAGGTGAACTCCTAACCACTGGATCACCAACGAATTTCCTACCCAGCCCCGTTAATAATTGGAGTTTGATAGTTGATTCTAGGTGGGCTTGAGATTTGCTATCTCAGCTACTAAACTGTGATACCCCTTCAGGAATATAAACTAGACAAGCACTGCATTGGCTATATATGGCTGTGTATCAAATTATCACAATGTAGTGGCTTAGAACAATGCACATTTATTATCTTACAATTTCTGTGGGTACAGAGCATAGGCAGGGTTTAGCTGGGTTCCTACTGCGATCAAGCCATCAGTCAGGGCTGGAGCCTCCTCTGAGGTTCATCTGGGGAAGAATCGGCTTATGCAGTTGGCAGAATTCAGTTTCTTGCTGGCCATTGGCCAGAGGTTGCCTTCACTTTCTTGTCTTGTCTGGTGTTCACAGACTTCACCAAGTTCAATTGTAACTCTTCTTCTTTGGTGTATAATCCAGAGTTAATGCTGCACTGCAACTCACCATTTGGACATTTTCCCTGGTACAAGAGGTGAATACTTTTGTTAATAAAATAAGACATAAACATAATTAAAAAATTATATATAATCTGTGTCTCTTTTGCTGTCTCACATACAGGATTATCATTACAATCTTTCTAAATTCCATATATATGTGTTAATATACTGTATTGATGTTTTTCTTTCTGGCTTACTTCACTCTGTATAATAGGCTCCAGTTTCATCCACCTCATTAGAACTGATTCAAATGTATTCTTTTTAATGGCTGAGTAATACTCCATTGTGTATATGTACCAAGAGAGGATGGGATGATTTGGGAGAATGGCATTGAAACATGTATAATATCATATAAGAAATGAATTGACAGTCTAGTTTCGATGCAGGATACAGGATGCTTGGGGTTGGTGCACTGGGATGACCCAGAGGGATGGTGTGGGGAGGGAGGGGGAGGGGGGTTCAGGACTGGGAACACGTGTACACCCATGGTGGATTCATATTGATGTATGGCAAAACCAATACAATATTGTAAAGTAAAATAATAATAATAATAATAAAATAATTACATATATATATATAAACGAAAAGAAATAAGAGAGGGAAAGATACTTAAAAAAATAAAAGAAAGTCACCTGAATTGGGTTCCCAGTCATTCAAAGGAAACCTTGGCTGTGAAGAAAGGCTTAGCCCTTTCCTTGCACAAATTGAGGAGAGAAAAGAACTTGGAGCCGGAGGGACGTCTCCAATGGACGAGTGACTGGAATTCTGAACTCTCAGTGCAGGGGACTTGGGTTTGATTCTTGGTCCAGGAACTAGATCCCACATGCTGCAACTAAAAGCCTGCATGCAGCAACGGAAAGATCCACATGCCACATGCAACTAAGACTTGGGGCCACCGAATAAATGAATACACTAATTAATTAACTAAAAAAAAAGAACTCTGAGCCAGAGCTGTGGGTTTGTGAGATTCTGCTTTGAACTCAGTTGTGTTTGAGGACAGAATGGGTTGGCACCTCAACTTGTAAGAGGCCTTTAAGGACAGGTAGTCTCTAAATTTTAGGAAAAATCAGCCTTGTCTTGAAATAGACATGTGCCTAAAAGTAGGAAGGACTCTGTCTTCCCTTTGAGTGGCTGGGACTTGAGGAGAGCATGGCTTTGTGGCTGAATGGATTTAAGAGATGATCAGCCTCACGTAGCCCCAAAGAGGAGCAGAGGCTGCTCAAGTACTATCTCTCACCACCCTGAGTACCCCCAAAGTCCAGATGATGGCAAGCAAGACTGACTAGCTTCTTGTACCACTTACATGTTCCAAAGGACCTTGGGAACAGGTTTTCATGGGAGGGGGCAACATCAATGCTTGGGTGGATGAAGTCTATTGAAATCAATGAGAATTGATTTAGAGCGTGGGGGCAACCATGTTAAAATCTCCTACCTCTTGATAGAGCCTCATGAATATTAACAAGGTTAAGATCAATAAGGAGCTGATTTTCAGATGCAAACCTGACTTCATGTGTACATTAGAGGAAGGGAATGATGATCTGTCTTTCTGCACTGTTCCCACTCAATGCTGAGTGGACCTAAAATCCAAAAACCCAATTGACACCTGCAAGATGCAGATCTCATCACGCATTTTCACATTTCACCCCGTTGGACATCTCTTCTGCCTGTGCTTTGATCTAAGGATGTTCTGTGTTTGAGGCGTGTGTGCAAAAATTATGTGTATGTGTTTATGTGTGTTTATTCTTTTATTGATTCATAAGTCTTGCTTCAGTCAGTCTTCCCCATCATTATTTTTGATCTTCATATTTCATTTCAACTTTTACCATGACCTTGTAATTGCCCTCTTTGCTTTCTATCTCATCCCTCTTCGATTCATCCCACAACACACCACGAAAACGATTTATCTGAAGCTCTGTTTTGGACAAGTCTCTCCTCTGCTCAAAAATCTGTCAGATCTTCCCCACTGCCTTTAGGATGACGTCCTAATTCCTTAGTGCCCCTATTTAAAACATGTCATGATTTAGCCCTAACTGCATTGATATCCCCACGAAGACATTTCAGCCAGGATATGAAAGATGGGAATGAGCTAGACCTGGGAAAACATGAAGGGAGAACATTCTAAGAAAATGTTATAACAAATTTAAAGGCCCCAGGGTGTAAAAGACCACAGAATGCTCAAAAAACAGAAAGACAGTGTGTTGCCAGGCTAGGGGAGAGGACAAGGGGTTCGTAGGTAATGACCAGTCAGTTATGAAACACCCTTTCCTATTTGGGTCTGTCCTGAACATTCACCCAGGGGCTTCCCTGGTGGCTCAGATGGTAAGAACTCACCTGCCAATGCAGGAGACATACGAGATGTGGGTTTGATCCCTGGGTTAGGAAAATCCCCTGGAGGAGGGCATGACAACCCACTCTAGTATTCTTGCCTGGAGAATTCCATGGACAGAGGAGCCTGGTGGGCTACAGTCCATGGGGTCGCAGAGCCAGACACAACTGAGCGACTAACACACGCTGAACATTCACCAAGGATTTATTATGAAGGAAGATTCCAGGTGTTTTGAAGGGCATGTGAATCATTACCCTTGTGATGCAGGTGGTGCCCTAGGATATTTTTATATCATGACTATCTTCCCCCAGTAAAGAAAGAGCTTGGCCAGAGGCTAGGATCCCTTAGTTCAGTGGGAGTGGGTGCAAGAATTCTGAGAGTCTCTTTTCTCAAACTTCTTTTTCAGACCATCTATAGGACCTGGTTAAGGGTCTGTTGACTTCTGCTGGCCAAACTGGGAGCCTAGGGCCAGAGCTCCTCCCCCGTATTTCTGAAAAGTCACCTTCCTTCTCTGATATCTTTGAGTGAGGTCAAACACTTCTCAGAACACCACTTATTGGGAATTTCTCGTGCCCTGAGCGTGGACTGGGTCACGGTCACTTAGCTGCCTTCCATTATTGACTGACCCTTTATCTTCCACTGAGATTTATTGGGACTTGAGAGACAGGGGCCCTGGTACTTTATGACACGTCCTGCACTTTATACTATGCCCAGGTCTCCCGCACTGCTGTCTCCTCTGGTTCTCTAGCAGCACAACGATGCAGAGCCGTAGGGTATGTGCTGTTCTCCCCCTTTTGCAGATGCTGAAACCAAGGCTTAGATTCGATAAAGGATGTCCCCTGGTCTCACTGTGAGTGAGAGAGAGAGCTGTGAATCTGGCTTCCTCTGCCTGATGAACACACACCTATTTCCTTTCTTCATGTCTACTCCAGGGTTCCAAAATAAGAGCTCACATAACAGGAAAAATGGATTTCAATATAAATTCATATCCCTTAACTCAGACTGGCCCTTACCATTTCCTGCACTCGTGCAATGGCTCAGCTCACACGCCTGTTCTTCTCAAGGACTATTACTTCAAGCCTTTTCCACTTTCCCCAAAGCTTGGATCCCAGCTCCTCATCCAATGATCTCAGCTCCTGATTTGTAAAGCATCAGCTCCGTGCTCCTCACCATCCAATTATAGGACACACCAACAGGCTAAGGGCCCTTCCCTGCTTTCCGGCCTCCATAGGAGAGACACAGGGCCCATTGCCCTGGTTCTGCGTGGGGATCTGAATCCGCGACCGCTCCCCACCCTCTAATTTCTTCTTCTCCCTTACTAGTGAAGTGAAATTTGTTCAGTCCGACTCCTTGTGACCCCTTGGACTGTAACCCTTCAGGCTCCTCTGTTCATGGAATTCTCCAGGCAAGAATACTGGAGTGGGTTGCCATTCCTTCTCCAGGGGATCTTCCCAACCCAGGGATTGAACCTGGGTCTCCTGCATTGCAGGCAGATTCTTTACCATCTGATTCTTCCCACCAGGGAAGAGCCATCTCCCTTGCTATGCTGAGCCACAAAGGAGCTCTTGACCTGGACTTTGTTCTTACCTGAGTTTCCTTTCCCAACTCTAGCCTCCCCTTCTCCTCCATCTTCTTATCCATTCTACTGTCCAATACCTCAATCAACCCCCAGCCCCACCTGAACAAACACCCATGGGCGTCCATATTTTTCTGTTTCTTTTGCCCTCACCCCCTTGCTCCTCAAAATTCTCTCTGATTTATTCAATGTATCAAATCTGTCTTATCTATATATTCTGTTAGTATCTCATCTATGATTTATCTACCTATGTACCTGTCATCCATCTATCTTATTTATCATCTACTTATCAATCTTTCACATTCACTTTTAATCCATCAAATCTCTCTCTAGATTAAAGCTAGTGGAGGTGATGGAATTCCAGTTAAGCTATTTCAAATTCTAAAAGATGATGCTATGAAAGCATTGCACTCAATAACCCAGCAAATTTGGAAAACTCAGCAGTGGCCACAGGACTGGAAAAGGTCAGTTTTCATTCCAATCCCAAAGAAAGGCAATGCCAAAGAATGTTCAAACTATCACACAATTGCACTCATCTCACACACTAGCAAAATAATGCTCAAAAATATCCAAACCAGGCTTCAACAGTATGTGAACTGTGAATTTCCAGATGTTCAAGCTGGTTTTAGAAAAGGCAGAGGGACCAGAGACCAAATTGCCAACATCTGTTGGATCATTGAAAAAGCAAGAGTTCCAGAAAAACATCTACTTTTGCTTTATTGACTATGCCAAAGCCTTTGACTGTGTGGATCACAACAATCTGTGGAAAATTCTTCAAGAGATGGGAATACCAGACCACCTGACATGACTCCTGAGAAATCTGTATACAGGTCAGGAAGCAACAGTTAGAACTGGACATGGAACAGCAGTCTTGTTCCAAATTGGGAAAGGACTAGGTTAAGGCTGTATATTGTCACCCTGCTTATTTAACTTATATGCAGAGTATATCATGAGAAACGCTGAACTGGAAGAAACACAAGCTGGAATCAAGATTGCCAGGAGTAATGTCAATAACCTCAGATATGCAGATGACACCACCCTTATGGCAGAAAGTGAAAGTGAAAGAGGAGCGTGAAAAAGTTGGCTTAAAGCTCAACATTCAGAAAACTAAGGTCACGGCATCTGGTCCTATCACTTCATGGCAAATAGACGGGGGAAACAATGGAAACAGTGAGAGATGTTATTTTGGGGGCTCCAAAATCACTGCAGATGGTAACTGCAGCCAGGAAATTAAAAGACGCTTGCTCCTTGGAAGAAAAGTTATGACCAACCTGCTGCTGCTGCTGCTGCTAAGTCGCTTCATTCGTGTCTGACTCTGTGTGACCCCAGAGATGGCAGCCCACCAGGCTCCCTCGTCCCTGGGATTCTAGACAGCATATTAACAGCAGAGACATTACTTTGCCAACAAAGGTCCGTCTGGTCAAGGCTATGGTTTTTCCAGTAGTCATGTTTGGATGTCAGAGTTGAACTTTAAAGAAAGCTGAGCACTGAAGAATTGATGCTTTTGAACTGTGGTGTTAGAGGAAGACTCTTGAGAGTCCCTTGGACTGCCAGGAGATCCAACCAGTCCATCAAAAGGAAATCAATCCTGAATATTCCTTGGAAGGACTTATGCTGAAGGTGAAACTCCAGTACTTTGGCCACCTGATACGAAGAACTGACTCATTGGGAAAGATGCTGATGCTGGGAAAGACTGAAGGTGGGAGGAGAAGGGGACGACAGGATGAAGTGGTTGGATGGCATCACTGACTCAAAGGACATGAGTTTGAGTAAACTCTGGGAGTTGGTGATGGGCAGGGAAGGCTGGCATGCTGCAGTCCATGGGGTCACAAAGAGTCAGGCATGACTGAGCGACTGAACTGAACTGAACTCAATCTATCTCCAATCTAATGCAATCTCTTTCCATCTTTTAATCTATCAATCCCTCTGAGTTCAAGCCTGTCTCAGCCCAAATTATCAAAATCACATCCACCTTTTCAAGGACATAGTCCATATAATTTCCATTGTTCTTTTAAATGTAGTTTAGTTTCACAGTTAGTACATTTTCCATTTAAAAATGTTCAAATGGTACGAAGCAGAAGTCACTGCTGAACATGCTTTCCACTAACAGGCTCGCTTCCCGCCCCAGAGGTGAACCACTTATCTAGTTTGATGTGTACGTACACAAACAAGTGCATAGTGGCGTGTGGTTTAGTTCTGTAGTATCTTGCACACGCATGAGTGTATGCTAAATCACTTCAGCCGTGTCTGACCCTGTGACCCTATGGACCATAGCCCAGTAGGCTCCTTTGTCCATTGGATTCTCCAGGCAAGAATACTGGAGTGGGTTGCCATGCCCTCCTCCCGGGGATCTTCCCAACCCAGGGATCAAACCCACATTTCTTAGGTGCTCCCTGCATTGGGCAAGTAGGTTCTTTATCACTAGTGCCACCTGGGAAGCCCATATTGCCCTGCACAGTAATACATTGACGGTGACCAGCACCCACTCATGAGAGCCAATGTCATTGATAGCTTGTAGCTGACCGTGGTGGGAGTATTTACATCATGGGAAGAAGCAAACTGCAAGTCAGGGTTTTTCTTCCCTGATGAGCCAGGTATTAAATGTATTCTGCTGAGTATAGATATTGTCTTATGTCTGTTGGTAGATACTCGGTTTATTTGCTTAATTGTTGCAAACTGTTTAACATTGTGGACATGTACAGCTCATTTTGTCATTCCCTGAATAAAGTGTGTTCACATTATATCCTTGTTTTCACTTGCACACACAATGCTTCAATGAACCACACGGGTTTTTTTTTTTTTTTTTCCTTCATTTTTTGGACACATCTGTGAATACTTTTCTCAGAGAGTTACTTAGTAGTAGTACTCTTGGATTGAAGCAAATATAAGTTTTCTATTATAATGGACAAGGTTAAATTATCCTTCAAAATAATCACTAATGTACACTTTTATCAATAATAGTACATGTCAGATCTTGGAAACTGGCTAGTTCTTGAGGTAGATAAAAGAAATTGCTTTTATGCTAAAGTATCACTATTAGTAAAAATATAATAAGGTGATGACAATGATAAAATAATTTTAAAAGTCGTCATGAGTAATCATGTTTCCATATATGGCTGCCGGTTGTCCAAAAAAATTATATTCTAAATTTATATCTTCTTATTGCAGGAGATGTGGTTCCTAAAAGTCACTGAACTAATTAATTGGGGGTTTGGGTTTGTCCCGATACTCTGACTGATTAAAACTATTCTCTTATGGATTCTAATCTTTGGACACCCCCTGCAAATGTTAACTATAACTTTTTTTTTTGTACAGGACATTTAATTTAATCATGGTGACCTAAAATCATACTTTCCCTGTAATGGTTGTAAAGTACCATTTCCAGCCACTCAAGACGAAGTGTTTGGGAATAATTCAGGTGCCTCATCTAACGCCCTCACTTACAGACCTCCGGCAGAAAATGGGGATTGTGCAGTTTGTTTTTACGGGCTGTATTGATCTGATCTGCAGAATTTCTTTCCTCCACAGCTAAATCAGTAAATCCCACACTTAGCTGGCATTTTGCTACAGTACTTTTAAGAAGAGTTGAATTTGGAGTCATGAAACGATATATTGTCACTGTTAGTGATTCTGACACATCGCTATTAAAGGGAGTCTATAAAATTCTTGCCTGTGTGTGGAAAATCACTATTGCCAAACATCAGGGATGAGGTAACCCTTTTGAAAATAAGATATACCTCCTTGTATTCCACTGGACATCTCTTTAGCAGCCATCGAAGTGAGTTGTGTTTTTAAAGGGCACGTTTGGATTTTTCAAATTATAGGCATCACAGAATTTTTCTTCCATGATCAACCATAAACTTCTGTCTCCCTCTTCAGAATCAGGAGTTAGTAATGTAAAAGGCTCTTTCTTATCACATGATCTAAACTTTACTGAGCTGTTACTGTGTGCCATTGTGCTCTTTGTGACCCCGTGGACCATAGCCCACCAGGCTCCATTGTGCATGCTAGGTGCTTTTTCATTATTGTTCGCTGAAAAAAAGTGTAAAACCTAAAATTTGAGAATTATGTCTTAATTGGTGGACAAGTTGAGTACTTAAGCTTGAGAGTCAGCCCCTCAGATAGCTCTGAGGGACTATTTCAAAGAACTAAGGGAGGAGACAAGAAATATAGTTTTTGCAAAAACAGATAAACAGCTAGTAAGAACATCAAAAAGATTACTGTTAATTAAAGAAAAAGACATCTCAAGTTAATGAATTTAGCCCTTTTCTACATAAGGGAAGCTGTTAAGAGTCTGAGCTCATTGAAATAATTCTTTTGATATGCACCTTAAGTATCAAGGGCCTCTGAAAAACAGTATCCTCTCTCTCTTTTTATTTTTTCCTATCCTGAATCCTCTTAGGGTGCTTAGCCAGGGGAGATTACAGTGGCTGAAGGCTTGATGGCTGCAATAGCATTTGTTTACTGATAAGGCAGGTGACATTCTCTGTCCATGTTATTATCTCATTTAATTTTCACCACTACCTTGTGAAGCTTCCGTGGTGGCTCAGATGGTAAAGAATCTGCCTGCAAAGCAGATTTGGAAGACTGAGCAACTAATACTTTCTCACGTTCTTTCACTTTACTACCTGGTAAAGTATATCTCATTATTACTCCCATTTCACAGATGCTGAAACTGCAACTTAGCACATCGGTCAAGCCAGAAAGCTAGTAAGTAATGAAACCGACCCAATTCTCTAGGCCAGAGTACTGGAGTGAGTAGCCTTTCCCTTCTCCAGGATATGCCAGCAAATCTGGAAAACTGAGCAGTGGCCACAGGACTGGAAAAGGTCAGTTTTCATTCCAATCCCAAAGAAAGGCAATGCCAAAGAATGTTCAAACTACTGCACAATTGTACTCATCTCACACACTAGCAAAGTAATGCTCAAAATTCTCCAAGCCAGGCTTCAATAGTGTGTGAACTGTGAACTTCCAGATGTTAAAGCTGGATTTAGAAAAGGCAGAGGAACCAGAGATCAAACTCAACATCCGTTGGGTCATCGAAAAACATCTACTTTTGCTTTATTGACTATGCCAAAGCCTTTGACTGTGTGGATCATGATAAACTGTGGTAAATTCTTCAAGAGATGGGACTACCAGACCACCTGACTTGCCTCCTGAGAAATCTGTATGCAGGTCAAGGAGCAATAGTTAGAACCAGACATGAAACAACAAACTGGTTCCAAATCAGGAAAGGAGTACATCAAGGGTGTATATTGTCACCCTGCTTATTTAACTTATATGCAGAGTACATCATGTGAAATGCTAGGCTGGATGAGGCACAAGCTGGAACCAAGACTGCTGGGAGAACTATCAATAACCTCAGATAGTCAGATGACACCACCCTTATGACATCATCATCCTCCTGATAAAAGTCAAAAAGGAGAGTGAAAACGTTGGCTTAAAACACAACATTCAGAAAACTAAGACCATGACATCTGGTCCCATCACTTCATGGCAAATAGATGGGGAAACAGTGGAAACAGTGAGAGAATTTATTTTGAGGGGGCTCCAAAATCACTGCAGATGGTGACTGAAGCCATGAAATTAAAAGATACTTACTCTTTGGAAGGAAAGTTATGAGCAACCTAGATAGCATATTAAAAAGTAGAGACATTACTTTACCAACAAAGGTTCGTCTAGTCAAAGCTATGTTTTTTGTTTTTTTTTTACTTTACAATATTGTATTGGTTTTTCCATAAAATAAATAAATAAATAAACCCCAAAGCTATGGTTTTTCCAGTAGTCATGAATGGATGTGAGAGCTGGACCACATAAAGAAGGCTGAACCGAAGAATTGATGCTTTTGAACTGTGGTGTTAGAGAAGACGCTTGAGAGTTCCTTGGACAGCAAGGAGATCAAACCAGTCAATCCTAAAGGAAATCAGTCATGAATATTCCTTGGAAGGACGGATGCTGAAGCTGAAATCCAAATACTTTGGCCACCTGGTTCGAAGAACTGACTCATTTGAAAAGACCCTGATGCTGGGAATGATTGAAGGCAGGAGGAGAAGGGGAGATGGTTGGATGGCATCACTGATGCGATAGACATGAATTTGAGTGGGCTCTGGGAGTTGGTGACAGACAGGGAAGCCTAGTGTGCTGCAGCCCATGGGTTCACAAAGAGTTGGACATGACTGAGCAACCGAACTGAATGAGGCCAAAATGAATCCTATGGGGTTCCAGGGCACAAAAGCCTTTCTATGTCCTCTCTTCTCTGAGTTCCCAAAGGCAGATTCAAAGAGTTGCTAATCAGGGAAGGGAGGGGATGTGGAGATAAAAGAGCAGTCAAGAAACAGTAGTGCAGCCTTGGAGGCAAGGTCCTGGTTCTTCCTCAAGGGATGCATGTCATCTTTGAGCTCTTCTGCAGAAGACCCTCACCAAACGGAATGTGTTAACTCCTTGATGAAGCACTTTTCATTCCAGAGAAGGTCACAGTTCATCCATCATCACCTGGTGCTAGGTGATCTCTGGGTTGAAGGGATGAGGGCTCTGCACCTAGCCTGACTCTCACCAGCAACACTGCTGGACTAGCAGACTCCTCAGAGCCCCCTCCACGATGGGGACACACAGGTTTGAGGGCATTAGCCCACTGTGGCTCCAAGGTTTAATCCAGTGTTAGGATACAGAGGGTAGATTTGGCTTTAGTAACAGAAGTTAGATAAACAGTCGTGTCTGACCCTTTGCGATCCCATGGACTGTAGCCTTCCCGGCTCCTCTGTCCATGGAATTCTCCAGGCACGATACTGGAGTTGGTTGCCATTTTCTTCTCCGGGGGAATCTTCCCTAACCAGGCCTTGAACCTAGGTCTCCTGCATTGCAGGCAGATTCTTTATCAACAGAGCCACTGGGGAAGCCCAACTCAGGGTCAAACCCAGGATTTTAAACTTATGGTACTGAGAAATGGGGTATTTCCTGCAATATCAGTAGGCAAGAATGTCACAGTCATCAGGGATTCCAGCCCTCCAAATGTGAATTTCTGAACCCCCAAGGGTACCCAGAAAGAGCAATGCCTACTACTGCTTCCACTCCGTAGGGTGAGCTCTGAGGAACTGGGGGTGGGAGTGGGGGTGGGGTAGAGAACGTGAAAAAACTGCAGTATACTGGCCCCAGATAGCTGAAATATATATGCAAGGAGTGATTTCAGTGAGCCCAGACTCTTGCATCTTTCCATACATAGAAAAGGGCTAAATTCTTTAACTTGAGATATCTGGTTTTCCTTAATCAATGGTAATCTTTTGATATTCAGACTACCTGCCTCTTGTTGCAAACTTCTATATAACCTGATTCCTCCCTCCCATCTCCAACCCTCCTGCCTCCTTGGAGCAGTTCTCTCAGGGTTACTTGAGAGGCTGTCTCCCAAGCTTGAAATTTCTAAAAATTCCCACCAAAGAAAATATAACTCTCAACTTCCAGGTTGTGACTATTTTTTTTTTTTAGTGGACAATACCCATTCCTCTCCTAAGGGGAGCACCTCTAATTTCATTTCTCTCTGGGTCCTGACAAGTCCATAGAGTCTTTGAAGAGCAGCCCTGATCAAGAGTGAGAGCAAGGGGATAGAGGAACAGGAAAGTCTCAAACCCCGGGATGAGCTTCTTTGGTTTTTTTGGATAAGAGACTCTGCTGGGCTGTCCCCCTCCTTATCCCTCTGAGACTCGGGCAGTAACTAACTCACTGATCATTTCTGCTTTTTCACCTTAGGTAGGCAAAAAGCCATTTAAAAAAAAAAAAAAAGGAAAAAAGAGAAAAATGAAAGAGAAAACACATACGCATCCCTCATAAGCATTAAAAAATAGTATTTCAGGGAACAAAGAAAATGCTTGATCCCACAGGCAGCCCTGCTTGAAAGACATCTTGTTAAGCCAGAGCTTGTGCAAAAGAAAAAGACTGCAGTTTTCCTGGGTTTGATGTTTATCTCCAGCCGAGCACCGCCATTCAAACCAATCAAAGCTTGACTGGGTTCGGAAATGCCACACCAGCACATTCTGAATTCCTAGTCCCCCCAAAACGCTGTCAGTGAAAAACATCTGCATCTAAACCAAGACGGTTAAGAAGACAGGCACAAATGCTAATCCTGGGTGTCTATTTTTGGTCACCAGCTTACTGAAGAGCAGAAGCAGGGAAGAGAGTGTGCTTTCCTTTTATTTTTCCATTTATTGTTATTTTTTAAACCTTGGCAAAATATACACAACATAAAATCGACCATTTTAACCTCTTTCTAAGTGTTCTGTTTAATGACATTACATGCATTCATGATGTTGTGCAAGCGTCAGAAACATCCATCTTCAGAACTTTTTCAGGTTTTCAAACAGAAACTCCATACCCAGGACTCCCCTGGTAGTCTAGTGGTTAAAAACCCATCTGTCAATGGAGGGGACATGGGTTCGATCCCTGGTCCAGGAGGATCCCCCATGCCTCGGGACAGCTAAGCCTGTGCTCAAGAAGCCACTGCAATGAGAAGACCATACATCGCAACCAGAGAGTAGGCCCTGCTCTCCGCAACTAGAGAAAGGCCATGCACACCAACGAAGACCCAGCAACAACCCGAAATAAATAAATAAAATTTAAAAAGAAAAAGAAACTCCATGTCCATTAAACTGGGGTTTCCCAGGGGACTCAGTGGTAAAGAAGAATCCTGCAAATGCAGGAGATGCGGGTTCAATCCCTGGGTGGGAAAGATCCCCTGGAGAAGGAAACGACAACCCACTCCAGTATTCTTTTTTTTTTTTCTAAAGATCTATTTATTTATTTGACCATGGTAGGTCTTCACTGCTGTCTGCGGGTTTTCTCTGCCCTGGTTGCAGTGATTGAAGGTTACTCTCGAGTTGTGGTGTGCGAGCTTCTCTGCAGTGGCTTCTCTTGGGTAGCACGGGCTCTCGGTAAGGGGCTTCAGTACCTGCTGTTCTCAGGCTAGGGCGCTGGCTTAGTAGTTGTGGGGAACTGGTTTAGTTGCTCCTAGGTATGAGAGATCTTCCCGGACCAGGGATTGAACTGGAGTCCCTTGCATGGCAAGGTGGATTTGTAACCGCTGGACCACTAGAGAAGCACCCCTCCTCCACCCTCACTCCAGTATTTTCGCCTGGAAAATACCATGGACTGAGGAGCCTGGTGGGCTACTGTCCATGGGGTTGCAAAAGAGCTAGACACAACTGGGTGACTGAGGACACGCACACTTCCCCATGATCCTTGGCAACCACCATTCTATTCTCTGTCCCTGTGAATTTGACGACTTTAGGTACTTTGGCTAAGTGGAATCACACTAAGTTTGTCCTTTTGTGATCAATTTATTTCACTTAGCATAATGCCTTCAAAGTTCGTGCTGTAGTACGTGTCAGATGTCTTTTCCTTTTATGGCCGAATAATATTTCATTGTGTGTACAAACCACACTGTGTCTATCCCTGTGTCTATTAATGGGCATTTGGACTGCTCCTACCTCTTGGCTACTGTAAATACTACTTTTATGAACTTTGTGCACAAGTATCCATTTATGTCCGGGCTTTCAATTTTGGGGGATATAGACCTAGTAGTGGAACTGGTGGGCCCATGTTAAGTCTATGTTTAATTTTTTTGAGAAACTGCACACGCAAGAGTGTGCCTCTCTTAATCTTTCTTGAGTTTCTTTTCTAACGAGCTCAGCTCCCTGGGAAGTCCTAGGTGAGGGGCACACCGGAGAGGTCATTGCCAGAGGAGTGCTGCTACTAAGGGTCTTCCAGGGAAAGATGTGCAGTGAGGGTGGCTGTCAGCATCCAACTGGTGAAGAAGATGCCTGCAGGGAAAGAGAGCAGCTGTCTCCTGGGGTCAGAGATTGATGGCAATTGAATTCATAAAAAGAGGGCATTTCTGGGAGCCTTCAGTTCAGTTCAGTTCAGTCCCTCAGTCGTGTCCTACTCTTTGCAACCCCATGAATCGCAGCATGCCAGGCCTCCCTGTCCATCACCAACTCCAGGAGTTCACTCAGACTCATGTCCATCAAGTCAGTGATGCCATCCAGCCGTCTCATCCTCTGTCGTCCCCTTCTCCTCCTGCCCCCAGTCCCTCCCAGCCTAGTAAATGTTAATACCAAAGAGCCTGTGTTTAATCCCTCAGTCAGGTCCAACTCTTTGTGACCACGTGGACTGTAGCCTGCCAGGCCCCTCTGTCCACAGGGATTCTCCAGGCAAGAATACTGGAGTAGGTTGCCATGCCCTCATCCAGGGGATCTTCTCAACCCAGGGATTGAACCCAGGTCTCCTGCATTGCAAGCGGATTCTTCACAGCCTGAGCCACCAGGGAAGCCCACCAAAGAGGCTAAACTGGTAGAAAAAACTATGTCTAAGGCAAAAGTGATTACTTAGGAATAGATATGGCTTTTCTTTTAGGAAACCAACAATGATGATTTGTTGATGTAACCAAGTAGGACTCTAAGGGGCCTTCCTGGGACAGGCTTTCCCCCATATCTTCTGCTTTATCTCCTCTCTGAGGAGATATCCTCTCTCTGAGTTGTTTTACTGATGTGGAAAACTTCTCACCAAACAGAAGATGTTAACTACTTGATGACTATGAGTACATAGCCTAAGGCCTCCCGGTACCCAGGGACTGATAATGTTAACTCCTGTGAAACCACCCTGTTTTCTCACCATCAACCATCAAGGCATGCCAGTCTTCCCTGGGGTTGCAGGGATGGGAGATTGCCAGTTATAGGGGGGAAATACATCAAGTTGGCCCTTTCCTTACCAGGGGAAACAAGCAGAGGGGCATACCTCACACCACTGCTTGGAGAAGGAAATGGCAACCCACTCTAGTATTCTTGCCTGGAGAATCCCATGGACAGAGGAGCCTGGTGCGCTCCATGGGGTCATAAGAGTCGGACACGACTTAGTGACTAAACCACCACCACCAGCAGCTGGGGCCTAGGGGTCTGTGCTATGAACATCATGCTGCTCCTGCTAAGTCGCTTCAGTCATGAAGGACTCTTTGCAGTCCCATGGGCTGTGGTCTGCCGGGCTCCTCTGTCCATGGGATTCTCCAGGCAAGAATACTGGAGTGGATTTTCATTTCCTCCTGACCCAGGGACCGAGTCTCTTATGTCTACCTGTATTTGCTGGTTCTTTATCACTAGTGCCACATGGAATACTATTTTTTAATTCCTATCTAGGAAAATTTGGCAAATACTGCTTTACAATATAAAACTTCTTAAAGATAAATTCAGAATGCTATGTTATTTCACTATGCTCTTAGAAGAAAAACAATTTGCATCCTGTCTCCTTTGGTTTTTTATTAAAAAAAAAAAAATTCTGCCCTTCATCAAGTACCCCCCTACTTTCAGCACACTCTTCTGTTATCTTGTCAGTTACAACTCCTGCAGAAATAATTATGATGTGAATTACCAATGTATTTGCATATGAGCTACCACATTTCTGGAACTTCTTCCCAATGTTGATTGCTGCTACTGCTGCTTCTGCTAAGTCACTTCAGTCGTGTCTGACTCTGTGCAACCCCATAGATGGCAGCCCACCAGGCTCCCCTGTCCCTGGGATTCTCCAGGCAAGAATATTGGAATAGGTTGCCATTTCCTTCTCCAATGCATGAAAGTGAAAAGTGAAAAAAGTGAAGTTACTCAGTCATGTCCAACTCTTTGCGACTCCATGGACTGCAGCCTACCAGGCTCCTCTGTCCATGGGATTTTCCAGGCAAGAGTACTGGAGTGGGGTGCCATCACCTTCTTCTATGTCGATTGAGACCCTAAAAATGTGGAGGTTACAGTGTTAAGCATTTTCCCTATATCGTATCAATTTTTTTTCTCATTAGTTCTCTGTATCTGTGAGCCTGTTACTTTTTAGAAATTTGTTTATTTTATATTGGAGTATAGTTGATTAACCGTGTTGTGTTGGTTTCAAATGTAGAGCAAAGTATCATTTAATTCTCAAAGCATCCCCTAATGTTGGTTTTATCATTCCCATTTTTCCCATAGCAAGAAAAAGAGTGTCCCAGAGGTTGAATAAAGTTCCCAAAGCCTTGATGAGCTATTAATCACACCAAGGTGTTAGGCTTGGCAATAGCTCTTCCAAGTGGTACCCAAAGCCAAAGACTCAGATGTTGCTCTTACACTCATAAGTATCTGTAACTGAAGACTTTTTCAGTTGTAAGTCACAGAAAACTCAATCCAAATTGGCTTAGGCAAAAAGGGAATTTATTGGCTTATATAACTCAAAACTCCATGAGTAACAGCCTTCAGATGTGACTCAATATAGGAGGTCAAATGATGTCATCAGCATGTATATATACACATCTATGTGCCTCTCAACTTGAATAAGTGATTTTTCTGTTTTGTTACCATCCTCAGGTAGACTCTCCTCCTGCCAAGTGGCTGCTAGCAGCTCCTTCTAGCTTTATGTCCAATGGAAACGAGTCCTATGTGGTCATTGCCATATAGTCCGGAGGGTTTTCCTCATCAGAGAGACTTAGGACATGTGTCCATCCTTAACTGCAGCCTGGAGTGGCTGTTCTTTGGGTTCTGTGCTCCACACAGTTGAGAGTTAATCCTCTGCAGTCTAAAAAGTAGGTACTATATTATATCCATCGTGCGGAAGAGGAAGCTGAGTGATAGGAAAGTGAAGTGACTTGTCAGAGCCTGTGTTAAAGGTAGGATTGAAACCCAGGTAGACTGCATCCTGAATTCTTTCTCTCTCCTACCAATACCTCTCGAGTGCTCAAAGCTTATGTCTTTGCCTAGGGGCTTCCACTGTGGTTATGACAGCAAGAATACGTCACACAGCGTGTCATAAGTATTAGGTGTTACCTTCCAGGAATGGCATTACTCTTCGGTGCTGATCCTGACAACAGGTCCATCACACACATTACACCGGCAAGTTGTGTACTGGTAGTCAGGATTCAGCATCACTGCTCTCCTATCCTGGGTGATCTCGCAAAAATCTCTTGCCTTTTCTGCATCCTATACTTCTCCTTTGCATACCGAAGGCATGAAATAAATGCCTGTGAAGGAACATTACCCACTGTGCCAAGACTGAAGAACAAAAAAGGTCCAGGAGAACATTTTTGAGATCCTTAGAGAAGTCAGATTCTCATCAGGGGATGGAAGTTTATTAGATAATTATGTTGAGGGTGTACACAGAAAGATATCAGGACAGGAGCCAACTCTAGGAACCAGGAGTTAAAAATGGACTTGAAGTATTCACATATTAGGATTGATCAGGGGAGAGAGAATGTTCAGGGCAATGAAGTATGTTCCTGAGGCACATGCGTCTTTGTGAGGTTGCATCTGAAGGTTAATTCCTCCAAGTCCCACCCATAATCTGCTTCTTTCAGGAGACAGAGACTTTGCCTGCCTCATAGCTTTGCTGCAGGCAGTTAAAACTAATTACACTGATGGGAAATTTTCATCTACATCAGAAAGACAGAGAACTTCTTTCAGATGTGGCAAGTGTTAGACACACTTGCTGCTTTCACTCCTACTCCCTCTGTCTGTGGAAGACAACACTAATCAATTACTGCCTCTTTCCCACTGGCTTGGACAAAGCTTCAGAGTCTGCAGTACAGCCTTCTCCTTTGGCTACCTCATGTGAAGAGTTGACTCATTGGAAAAGACTCTGATGCTGAGAGGGATTGGGGGCAGGAGGAGAAGGGAACGACAGAGGATGCGATGGCTGGATGGCATCACCGACTCGACGGACGTGAGTTTGAGGGAACTCCGGGAGTTGGTGATGGACAGGGAGGCTTGGCGTGCTGCGATTCATGGGGTCGCAAAGAGTAGGACACAACTGAGCGACTGAACTGAGCTGAAGCAGCCAGTACCAATCCATTAAATGTGGTGCTTAAGATGCAACTGATTTCTCAAACTGGCTTCTGGGTTGTCTCATCTACAGTCCTTTTTAGAACGTAACCTTAGGATTCTCCAGTAGTTGGAGACAAAGTGGTCTGAGCCTTGATTTTCAGACCCAGTGTGAGATAATATGAGCTGCAAAGACAGAGCCAAATATAGAAGTTTTGGGCACGTGCCCATAGAAGGGTTGGTAACAGCACCTGTTTAAGGCGATTGCTTTGGGTCAGACTGGGATCATAGGGAGTCTCTTAGACATGGCCAGGGATTCTCCCACTCAAATCTGTCTGGATATACTATAAATGGACTTCCACTGTCTCCTCAGGCGTCTGGTGTATCATTTCAGCTTCTTGGCTTTCATTCAAAATAGATCTTAGGTACCGACAGGATCTTGTCTACCCATCCTTTTTCATCATCCATGTATCATTATAATCCACCAGTTTATTAAGAATTAATAGATAATGGGCTGGCCTTGTTTCCGGCCCTCTTCAGCTATGTTTCAGTGGTCCAGGGAAAGGACTGCAAGTGAGGGAGCGCCCTGCCTCCCTATTTATATTTAATCAGATGTTGAGAGTGCAGGATCTCCAAGTTGCCAGGGTCTTAACTCTTAAAGGGACAGTCTTTTGTTGGAAATACAGTAATAGTGAGTGTAAGGAAAAAAAGAGCAAATGAGACATTTGCCTGTTGTTTTGGTAGTCATCTTGCCTAAAGTGAAACAAACACAGACTATAAACTCTAGTGTGAGATTCGATCTTTTAGTTTCACGTTGAAATAACGTGGAAAAATGTGAGACTTAACAGAAAAGTTTAGGTTGTCACTGTGACTGCACCATAGTAAAAGTGGGCTATTAATTGTCTGCTCTTCAGAGAGAGGGTGGTACAGAGAAAAGAGATTTTCAGTCTGGTATATGTGGATTTGAAATATATATGAACTTGAGCTTCATCACACTATATATATGAACTTGAGGACATTACCTTACCTCCCCTAAGCCTTGGTTTCCTTTCCACAGAAGCTGGAACCACTTGTTATTGTTTAAATTCTTCAAATGACATTTCTCCAGCAAGACAAAGGAACCAAGATATTATGTGAGTCACAGGCCATCTTATTGAAACAGAAATGTAGGTGATAGTGTATATATATATACATATATATATATATCAATGACAAGAGCCAAGATAGAGCAATTAAAGTCTATTTTAAAATCAACTGAACAAATTGGAAACTGGGGACTAGATTTTATTAGGGCACTTATAGTTACATCTGGAGAAGACAATGGCACCTCACTCCAGTACTCTTGCCTGGAAAATCCCATGGATGGAGGAGCCTGGTGGGCTGCAGTCCATGGGGTCGCTAAGAGTCAGACAAGACTGAGCTACTTCACTTTCACTTTTCACTTTCATGCATTGGAGAAGGCAATGGCAACCCACTCCAGTGTTCTTGCCTGGAGAATCCCAGGGATGGGGGAACCTGGTGGGCTGCCGTCTATGGGGTCGCACAGAGTCGGACACGACGGAAGCGACTTAGCGGCAGCAGCATAGTTACATCATTTCTACTGCAGGACAATGGATTCTCAGATGTCTACCTAAGGGGAGGCTGAACAGAATAAACAGCAGTCTTGAACTCGTTGTAACCCTAGGGTTTGCCCATAGATGTGCTGGTCAAACTACAGCAACTTTTCTTTCCAGATAATGGTAATCATTTTGTGTCATTGAATTCATATCATACCTAAGAAGGCCAGGACCACTGCTGCATAAGAAATAATACACTTCATAATTGGACATGAAAATTTTTTTGAAGGGCAGGTAAGTGGACTAGGTGGGCAGACATAGGATTTTAAGCCTGGATATTGCTCATCCTGGGAGCTGGGACCTTACTCAGAGATGTCCAAGCGCATGAGGCTCAGAGCTAGGATGCTCGCTTCTCTCTCAAGATGAGTTCATCCTCTTCCCTTTAGTGGGCATGACAGCCAGGTTGCATATTTCTTTCCTTTTCTCTCCAGCTTGGCTACTAGGAAGCAGAAAGCAATTACATGAGGCTCTTTTGCTTTCCTCAGTCTTGCTGTTTTTGGAAATACTTTTCCCTCCCATGTTATTTATTTTTTTTAATCCCAAGCTAATGGTTCTGGTTTATTGGCTCTGTAATTAAAAAAAAATTATTTGGCTGTCACTATGGAAGACGGTATAGAGATTCCTTAAAAAACTAGGAATAAAACCACCATATGAGCCAGCAATCCTACTACTAGGCACGTACTCTGAGGAAACCAAAATTGAAAAAGACACTTGTACCCCAGTGTTCATTGCAGCACTATTTACAATAGCTAGAACGTGGAAGCAATCTAGATGTCCATTGACAGATGAATGGATAAAGAAGCTACGGCACATATATACAATGGAATAATACTCAGCCATAAAAACGAACATGTTTGAGTCAGTTCTAATGAGGTGGATGAACCTAGAGCCTATTATACAGAGAGATACTGGCACGTATACATGGAAGAATCTAAAAAGATGGCACTGATGAATTTATTTGCAGGGCAGCAATGGAGAAACAGACACAGAGAACAGACCTATGGACATGGGGGGAGGGGAGGAGGGAGAGGGTGACATGTATGGAGACAGTAAGATGGAAATTTACATTATCATATGTAAAATAGATAGCCAATGGGAATTTGCTCTATGCCTCAGGGGACACAAACAGAGGCTCTGTGACAATTTAGAAGGGTGGGGTGGGGAGGGAGATGGGAGGGGGGTTTGAGAGGGAGGGGACATGGGTGTACTTATGGCTGATTCTTGTTGATGTATGACAAAAAGCCACAAAATTCTGTAAAGCAATTATCCCTCAGTTAAAAAAAAAAAGATTATAACAAAATACCATTTCAAACCCATTTAGTTGAGAGAAATGAAATCTGTGTCCATGCAGGAGAGCACCTGGTCTACAGCATACATTCTAAAACACACAAAAAATTATTTGGCTTTGCTGAATCTTAGTTGTGGCATGTGGGATCTTCATTGTGTCGTGGGATCTCTAGCTGCAGCTCAGGGGGATCTAGGTCCCTGACCAGGGATCAAACCCAGGTCCCCCATACTGGGATCTCAGAGTCCTAGCCACTGGACCACCAGGGAAGTCCCCTGGCTTTGTGATTTTTCAGGCAGATACTCAAGCATTCAAGCATGCGTGCTTAGGCTGAAGCAGTGGAGTCTGACTCGAGTAGGTTAGAATATCAGTTTTCCTGTTCTGGTCATTGTGCAAAAATGTTACTTAATAGCTCTGTCTTCCCCTTAAACTGGGATAGTAATAGGAGCAGACTCACAGAGTCACTGTGAAGATTCAATGAGATGCTGGGATAGAGTGCCAAATCCAGCGCCTGGCATACAGCAGCACACCCTCAGACCATTTCATTTCTCATCCGCTTATGAGTTAGGATGTCGGCAAATGATAAATGCAATAATTAGATGCCTGTAACACAACAATGGCGGTGACAGCCCTGGCTGGCCTCCTGAACTACTTTTTTCCACTTGGGAAACTATATGCCCAGGGCTTCTCAGGTGGCTCGGTGGTAAAGAATCTGTTAACCGATACAGGATGCTCAGGTTCAACCCCTGCATCTGGAAGATCCCCTGGAGAAGGAAATGGCAACCCACTGAGCTATTCTTGCCTGGGAAATCCCATGGACAGGACAGCCTGGCAGACTGCAGTCCATGGAGTTGCAAAGAGTCAGACATGACTTAGTGACTAAACAACAACTATATACCCTATATTCCCAAACCCTGAGAAATCTAAGTCTGTAGAGATCTGTCCATAGGCACTGGATGCTTCCTGGTTACCTGTCTTTAGCCAGCATAGAACAACATCGTAAACCAGCAAATGCCAGACAGCTTTCCCACTCGGTCGGTGGGGGTTGGGGGGAAGGTGGGGTTGTGTCTCGTGGATTCCCCCTTGTGAATGGTAATTGTGCTTGCACTGCCAGTTCAGACTTTCTCTATTTAGCCTGCACTCCAGTCTCACCGGTGATTCTCCTGAGGCCACCGATGAATGTGGCTTAAATGGAAAATGTTGTTTGTGCATGCAGCGTCAATGAAGATGTTATTAATACAGTCTCAGAAGACAGCTGCTGCCAACCTGCTGGAGAAAGTGCAGCCACAAACAGAGTCTGATGGGTCATCCCACAGTTTCAGGGCTGGGAGGCACTTTGAAGTCCTCAGGTCCAGCCTATTTGTGATCTTTAAGGCCTGTCCTGGGGCCATCTCACTTGGGCTCCAGTGGCTCCAAGGGAAGGGAATCTCTCCTTAATTATAGCTCCTATTGTGGCTTTTTCTATCTCTGGGAAAACCTGTTCATTACAATTTTTTTTTTTTACTTCCTAGCACTGGCTTCAAATTTGCTTTATCAGAATATCGTCTCATTGATGCTAATTCAGATTCTTGTCATTACAAGGTACAACTAAAAGCTCTCTTTCCTGTGGTAGCTTTATAGATTGGAAGAAGACCACTGTGGCTCCAGGGAGATTTCTCCACTGGCAAGTTAAACATTCCCAGGCCCCCTTATCTGACTCATATCCCATCTCCACCTTGGACAAGCTGTGGGATGTTGGGGAAAATATCTAACCTTACCCAAATCTCAGTTTTCTTAAGTAAAAATGGAGCGTGCATATTTATATATGTATCTATTTAAAACTGTATATAGCTTGGAGACAGGTGAAGTTAAAAGAGCTAAAGTATAAAGTTCTAAACAATGCCTGGCATCTAAGAGGCACTTAATACATATTAGTGATCATTCAGTTCAGTTCAGTTCTGTTCAGTTCAGTCGCTCAGTTGTGTCTGACTTTTTGCGACCCCACGAATAGCAGCACGCCAGGCCTCCCTGTCCATCACCAGCTCTTGGAGTTCATTCAGACTCACGTCCATCGAGTCGGTGATGCCATCCAGCCATCTCATCCTCTGTCGTCCCCTTCTCCTCCTGCCCCCAATTCCTCCCAGAATCAGGGTCTTTTCCAGTGAGTCAACTCTTCACATGAGGTGGCCAAAGTACTGGAGTTTCAGCTTCAGCATCATTCCTTTCAATGAACACCCAGGACTGATCTCCTTTAGGATGGACTGGTTGGACCTCCTTGCAATCCAAGGGACTCTCAAGAGTGTTCTCCAACACCACAGTTCAAAAGCATCAATTCTTTGGTGCTCAGCTTTCTTCACAGTCCAACTCTCACATCCATACATGACCACTGGAAAAACCATAGCCTTGACTAGATGGACCTCTAATGGCAAAGTAATATCTATACTTTTTAATATGCTATCTAGGTTGCTCATAACTTTCCTTCCAAAGAGTAAGTACCTTTTAATTTCATGGCTGCGATCACCATCTGGAGTGATTTTGGAGCCCCCCAAAATAAAGTCTGACCCTGTTTCCACTGTTTCCCCATCTATTTGCCATGAAGTGATGGGACCAGATGCCATGATCTTCGCTTTCTGAATGTTGAGCTTTAAGCCAACTTTTTCACTCTCCTCTTTCACTTTCATCAAGAGGCTTTTTAGTTCCTCTTCACTTTCTGCCATAGGGGTGGTGTCATCTGCATATCTGAGGTTATTGATATTTCTCCCGGCAATCTTGATTCCTGCTTGTGCTTCTTCCAGCCCAGAGTTTCTCATGATGTACTCTACATAGAAGTGATCATTACTGTTGCTGTTTGTCACTGGGCTTTGAACATAATACCCCAGGTGTGCTCTGACTGCCCCAGAGATGATTCCCAACTCATCAGGGTCTATAAACTTGTGAATGGTCTGGTCTCTGCCTACCTTCCCACCCTCAACTCTCATTGGTTCTTTCCTTGGTTGGCCACACTCCGTTCATGTTCGTATTCTCCTATGTCTGTGCTTGTGCTAAACTCTTTCCTACCTTGGGGTCTTCACTTCTGCTGTCCTCTCTTTGTGGTATGTGCCTCCTTCTCACCTGGATGCCCATAATTTTCATCATTGTTCCTTTCTCATCGTCATGTCACACTGTTCTAAACCCCACTTTCCAAAAGAAGCTTCCCTTGATCTTCCATCTAACAATTGTTTTCAATATATTTCTCATACCATACCCTGCCTATGTTCCTCATAACAGCCATCAAAATACGCAAGTATATATTTGCCTGGGTGTTCAGCTTGTTTAATTGTTTTTTTTTCACTGCTAAAATGTCAGCCACAGGAACACAGAGACAGAGTCTTTTTGTATATTGTAAAATATTTTTTCTCAACATGCTATAATGGAAAAATCTAAACTAAAGAATCATTGAAAGAACTGTAAAATGAACCTCCATATACACGTCCCTTATATCACACAATATTTTAATATTCTATCTTTAACACATATTTATCCATCCGTGCCCTCTCCCTCCCTCCATCCATCATTCTTATTACTTGATGCATTTCGGCCTAGCGTGAAGACATCAGTGTACTTCGTCCTTAAGCACTGCAGCATGCCCATCGTTACGAACCACAGTTCAATATTCATTTATGATTTCTTCTTTTGTTCTTGAGGTAAGATGCACATAGAGTTAAAAGCACAAGTATTAAGCACACAGTTTGATGAGTTTTGAAAATGTAACCGATATAACTCAAGGAGCTTCCCTGATAGCTTAGTTGGTAGAGAATCTGCCTGCAGTGCAGGGGACCTGGGTTCGATCCCTGGGTCAGGAAAATTCCCTGGAGAAAAAAACTGGCAAATTACTCCAGTATGCTTGCCTGGATAATCTCATGGTCAGAGGAGCCTGGCAGGCTACAGTCCCTGGGGTCGCAAAAGTTGGATATGACTTAGTGACTATATAACCCAATATAACCCAAGTCCCTATCAACACAGAAAAGTTTAATGCCACCAAAAAAAAGTTTCCTTGTGTCCCCTCTTAGTTAAACTTCAACTCCATTCATCTTTGAGGCAACTGGCATTCTGATCTTTTTTGATATTGATTAGTTTTTCTTTTTCTAGAATTTCATATAAATGGACTGATAAAGTATGTATTCTTTTTCATAGGACTTCTTTCATCCAACATAGTGCTTTCAAGATTCTTCCAAGTCGTGACATATATCGATAGTTCATTCTTTTTATTGCTGAGTAGTATTCCATTGTATGGATATATGTTTATACAGCAATCTGTTCTACTGATGGACATCTGGGCTACTTTTTCTTTCTGACTATTATGAACAAAGAGGTTCTATGCATTCTATTACATTCATTTATTTTGTTTTTGGTGATAAATAGAGGCCACAGTTATTTGATTACATTCATTTATCTTAGGTAAATAGCTAGGAGTTAAGTTTCTGGGTCACTAGATAGCATATTGAAAAGCAGAGACATTACTTTGCCAACAAAGGTCCATCTAGTCAAGGCTATGGTTTTTCCAGTGGTCATATATGGATGTGAGAGTTGGACTGTGAAGAAAGCTGAGCACCAAAGAATTGATGCTTTTGAACTGTGGTGTTAGAGAAGACTCTTGAGAGTCCCTTGGACTGCAAGGAGATCCAACCAGTCCATTCTGAGGGAGATCACTTTGAGCACCACATGCGAAGAGTTGACTCACTAGAAAAGACTCGGACACTGGGAGGGATTGGGGGCAGGAGGAGAAGGGAATGACAGAGGATGAGATGGCTGGATGGCATCACGAACTTGATGGATGTGAGTCTGAGTGAACTCCGGGAGTTGGTGATGGACAGGGAGGCCTGGTGTGCTGCGATTCATGGGGTTGCAAAGAGTCAGACATGACTGAGCAACTAAACTCAACTGAACTGAACTGAACTGAACTGAAGTTTAGTTTTATAAAATACTGCTGGAGGGATTTTGCTGGTGGTCCAGTGGTTAAGAATCCACCTGCCAGTGCAGGGGACATGGGTTCAATGCCTGGTCCCAAAGAACCCACATGCTGTGAGGCAACTAAGCCTGCACACCACAACTACTGAAGCCCTAGCACCAGAGCAAGCGGACCCGCTGCAATGAGAAGCCAGCACATTGTAACTAGAGAGCAGGCCCCACTTGCCACACTGAAGAAAGCCCTCACACAGCAATGAGGACACAGTACAGCCAAAAATGAATAAATGAGTAAAATAAAAAGTAAAACATCCCCAAAGTCGTTGTCCAAGAGTTTATTTTATTCACTAACATCACCCGGCTAGTAAGTGAGTCTGGCACCAAATTAGTGTCTAATAAATATTTGTGAAATTAATGAAAAGAGATCATAAATATTAGCATAGTGACTATTCTAACCTTTTCCTACTATTTTACTAGCTAAGTGTGACCCTTCGAGAATCAGTTATGTTCTACGGGTTTCCAATTTCATTCTATCTGGGAATAATAAAACGTGCCTTAGACATTACTTAAAAGATTAGAACACAAGAGCCAAGGATATGGTGGGGAATTTTAGGAGGTGAGTGGCACTTCTTATTTAATATAACTGTGCCCTTTCTTCTGCCCCTTCTTTCTCACTTATCACAGAAATATTGGCAAAGGCAGTCAGGGTAGGTGCCAAGACTTAGGAATGGGAGGAGCCAGGCAAAGCGAAAGGGCAAGAAGCGCTTGGACCAACCCATCGTCCCTCTCCAGGGCAGATTAATGTTTCTGTCTAAAGTTGGCATTTATATACTTGACTTCTCCTACATTTTCTCCCCTTCAGATTTAATGTCTAGGTTTGTCTGATTTTCAAACTGGGTTATTTGAATGTCAAACTTTCGATAACACTTTAATAGAGGTGTCCATTAACCCATGCTAAATTAGAGCCCAGCGTCTCTGGAAATACATGTGACATCCACATGAATACCAAATGCCTTCATTAGGCGCAGCACTTACGCGATGAATACCAAATGCAGAGCCCAACTCAGCAACTCAGACTCGGTTCCCAGGAGTTGCCAACACATCTTTGCGTTTCCTCGGCGGTACCAGTCAGCCCTGTTTGCTGTTTATTTCCAGATGATGAGACGTGGCAATTGTGGTTTTGGCTGAAATAAATACACAGCATCCTAATCACCAGATTCAGGGATAGAGCAGCAAGGAGGCTGGGGTGGACCACCAAGGAGTCCGCAAGAGGATGCGCACTTAGTATGCAAGACAGAATCCAAACACTTCATAAAAGGCGATAACTTTCTTTGACCAATGAATATATTATTTATAAGTGATTCCAATGCCTCCTTCTCTCCCTCCTTCCTTCCCAGTCCTCCCTGCCCCCTACTTCACAGTACATTGTAGCACTTGTTCCATGATGAAGCCCCTCATGATAAATAATTTATAAAGCAATTTACAAGTACATTATTTTTAGCAATAAGATAAGACCTGGGAGAAAGTGTTTTACTCACACACACACACACACACACACACACACACACACACACACATCATGACTTATAAGGAACCGGTTATCAGGACATCAGTGAGTAGTGGGGGCTGGGCCAGGGGCAAATGTTTATAAGCCACAAAGCTGGGCTCTTATGCAAGAGCCTAGAGAAGTGTATAAAGCACATTTGCATAAAAGGAAGAGAAAACTCACCAAAAAGAATCTCCTTCTCATCTTTCTTGGTACACAGCTGCTAAGGTCCTTCACACTGCATGAGTCTAAGTAGAGAACATTTTCCCTACAATGTCTAACTTCTCTTGAGCTGCCCATCGACCCAGGTTCAGTGTTAAGAGTTTTCCATTAAGATAAATGACCTCAGTTTATCGTCAGTATCTCTATGAGGCATAAATTATTACTCCCATTACAGGGATGAAGAAACTATGGCTGTCTCCAGGCTCCGATGTTCCCCCTTTGAACGTCAATCCAGTTAAAGCCACTCATTTGTTTTCATTCACTCACTAACACTCGACACCTGTTTGGTACGTTCCTGGGTCTGTCAGGTGTTGTGCTGATAGTTGTGAGAGTGAAAGTCACCCAGTCATGTCCGACTCTTAGTGACCCCATGGACCATGGAATTCTCTAGGCCAGAATACTGGAGTGGGTAGCCTTTTCCTTCTCCAGGAGATCTTCCCAATCCAGGAATCAAACCCAGGTCTCTCGCATTGCAGGCAGATTCTTTACCAGCTGAACCTCAAGGGAAGCCACAGGGGAACTGCTGACAGTTGGGAGGTGTCCATGGATGATGCAGCTAGAACAGGGCCATCTGAAAGAAATGAAATGCTAGCCACATATGTGATGTCAAAACTTCTAGGAGTCATATTATAAAAAAAGTAAGAAAAAAGGTGGAATTAATTTTAATAATGTATTTTCTTTAGCTCGGACATGATTTTGAGCAAACTCTGGGAGTTGGTGATGGACAGGGAGGCCTGGCGTGCTGCAGTCCATGGGGTCGCAGAGTTGGACATGACTGAGTGACTGAACTGAACTGAACTGATCCTAATCTATTTTCTGGGGCTCCAAAATCACTGCAGATGGTGACTGCAGCCATAAAATTAAAAGACGCTTGCTCCTTGGAAGAAAAGCTATGACCAACCTAGACAGCGAATTAAAAAGCAGAGACATTACTTGGTCGACAAAGGTCTGTCTGGTCAAAGCTATGGTTTTTCCAATAGTCATGTATGGACGTGAGAGTTGGACTATAAAGAAAGCTGAGCACTGAAGAAATGATGCTTTTGAACTGTGGTGCTGGAGAAGACTCTTGAAAGTCCTTTGGACTGCAAGGAGATCCAACCAGTCCATCCTAAAGGAAATCAGTCCTGAACGTTCATTAGAAGGACTGATGCTGAAGCTGAAACTCCAGTACTTTGGCCACCTGACGCAAAGAACTGGCTCGTTGGAAAAGACTCTGATGCTGGGAAAGATTGAAGGCTGGAGGAGAAGGGGATGACAGAGGATGAGATGTTGGATGGCATCACCTTCTTGATGGACATGAGTTTGAGCAAGCTGCTGGAATTGGTGATGGACAGGGAAGCCTGGCATGCTGCAGTCTATTAGGTCGCAAAGAGCTGGACACGACTGAGTGACTGAACTGAACTGAAGTGATACTAAACATTCTATTTCATGTACTGAATATAAACATCATTCATGAGGTAGTCTAAGTTCTTTTTGTTCAGTCTCCTAAACCCAGTGTGTATTCCTTGCTGACATGTCTCAGTAAGGACTGGCCACGTAACCAGTGCTCAGTGGCTACATGTGACTTGTGGCTCTTGGACCGGGTGGCACAGACTTAGAGGAAAGCAATGGGGGCTGACACAGGAGGTGAAAAAATCACTAGAGTGTGACATTTGCTCTCAGAAAGATTCGCACAGGGTGGGTGTAGGTGGTGAAGTGAGGAGCTCAAAGCCAGGAAGGTGAATTCAGCCCAAGGAGTGTGAAGGAGGCTGGGATGGAGTCAGGTTGGAAGTCTGGAGCCATCGAGATCCACCCTCTCTGAACTTGAGTTACCTCTTACTCCCCTAGTGATGAACATTCTGATTTCTTGCCCCGCTGTTTCTTGATTATTTTCTTTAAATGGATTCAATGAATATACTTTTAAACATGAACAGATCCATTTAACTCTGGAATTTTTAAACTTTTTTTGGGGGGCCATGGTATGTAGGATCTTAGTTCCCAGACCAAGAATTGAACCCATGCTTCTTGCATTGGAAGTGTGGAGTCTCCACCAAGGAAGTCCCTAACTCTGGAGCTTTTTAATATTACCATTAATGGACAATCAGGACAGACAGTTATAAGTAAATTAACCATAAAAGAAATATAAAGCAAAGAAGACAAAGTTAGTCAATTTTAGCCCTGTAGTTTTGCCTAAGCTTTCAGGTCAACTTTATCTTTGCTTAAAAAAAAAAAAAGAGGATTCTTCAAACCAAGATGGAGTATGAGGGTTATGCTTTTGCTTTCTATTAAAACAACCAAAAAAAAAAAAAAGATAAAATCTATGCAATAATATTTTTCAAGACCTGGGCAAGAGGCAAAATGAGGTGAACTCTGAGATTGCCCCAGCTTCCTGTCTAGGGAATAATCTGCCTGCCAGTGAGAACTGCTCTGATCCCACTTAACAAATCTTAGAAACAAGACCTCCAAGGACAGTACTGTTTCCAAGTAATTTAACTTCATTCTAGAACAAAGCTAAAGAATATTTATAGGAATGTAAAAATCACCAGATTGCAGTGTAAGGAGGAGAGCCCAGGTGGAGTCTGATAGTGGAGGAGACAGAGCTGAAGAGTCCAGGGAGATGAAGGCAGCTAGAATTCACAGAGCAGAGTACCAGGGGGCTGGGGGGTGGGTGAGAGCTGCAGAGGGAACCCCAGGTATTGGCAGAGGGCTCCCTTCCCCCCAAACATTCAATTAAGTAGTGATCACCACACTTAAGATGAAGAAGGGATTCAAGTTAAGAGTGCCCTGTGTGAGTACTGCCTACTCCCATCAGCCAGACTGGAGACTCATGATTTGTGGAGCAAGGGGTTAAACACACAAATGGCTTCTGTGACAGAAGCAGGGAATCAGTACATCTCTGATCTTGTGTGTGTAGGTGTGCTAGTTCGTTTCAGTCGTGTCCAACTCTTCGTGATCCCGTGGATGGTAGCCCACCAGGCTCCACTGTCTATGGGATTCTCAAGGCAAGAATACTGGAGTGGGTTGCTGTGATCGAACCCACATCTGTTGCTTGCATTGACAGGTGGGTTCTTTCCCACTCATACCACCTGACAAGCCCTCTTGGTTCTTACCTAACCCATTTTAGAAACAAGAACCCAGAAAATTAAACTGCTTCCAAATAACCTCACTATATCCAGGAACAATCTAATATTTTTAGGAATATAAAAATCTCCAGTCGTAACAAAGTAAAATGGACAATGTCTTGCATCCAATTAGAGATTACTGGGCATGCAAAGAAGTAACAAATTATGACCCATGATGAGGAAAAAGATAAATTGAAACCCAGCCAGAACTCACACAGATGTTAAAGGGAGCAAACATATTAAAAAGAGTTGTGATAAGTGTATGCCAGTTGTGCCTCAGTAAGCTCAGTAACTCTTTTTTTTGGAAGAGGGATTCAGTAAGTGGTCAAAAATGTTTGTCTACTACTAAACTGTCTTCTCAATAAGATGAGAAGTAGAGAGAAAGAGATGAAAAGAGAATTTCTTTCTCTCTATGTGAGTCAGTGTTGCTCAAAGATGTGGCCAAGTGCCATGTAAATCCATCACCCAGAGTGACATGCAGGAGCACCCCAAGCCTGGGAAAGTTCTTGGTCAGCCTGTGCCTAGGACTGGAGGAAGAGGATGCTGGGACTCTTTCAGAAACTGCAAAATGCCATCTAACTGGAACATATAGTGCAAAAGAAAGACCAGGGAGGGGTTTCCCTGGAGGTCCAGTTATTAAGAATCCATCTTGCATTGCAGAGGACACCAGTTCGATCCCTGGTTGGGGAAGATTCCACATGCTTCAGGGAAACTAAGCCTGTACACCACAACTACTGAAGCCTGTGGGCTCTAGAACCCATGCTCCACAGCAAGAGAAGTCACTGTAATGAGAAGCCCTCATACCACAACTAGAAAGTAGCCCTTGCTCACTGCAACTAGAGAAAGCCCCCACACTGCAACAAAGACCCAGTGCAGCTAAAAATAAATACTTTAAAAAAAGAAAGACCAGGGAGAGGGGACTGTTGCTGTAATTGAAAGCTGATCTGATTTCCTCGGTGTGTATGCCCAGCAGTGGGATTGCTGGGTCATAAGGTAGTTCTATTTGCAATTTTTTAAGGAATCTCCACACTGTTCTCCATAGTGGCTGTACTAGTTTGCATTCCCACCAACAGTGTAGGAGGTTTCCCTTTTCTCCACACCCTCTCCAGCATTTATTGCTTGCAGATTTTTGGATTGCAGCCATTCTGACTGGTGTGAAGTGGTACCTCATTGTGGTTTTGATTTGCATTTCTCTGATAATGAGTGATGTTGAGCATCTTTTCACGTGTTTGTTAGCCATCCGTATGCATGTACCCCAATGTTCATCGCAGCACTGTTTATAATAGCCAGGACATGGAAACAACCTAGATGTCCATCAGTAGATGAATGGATAAGAAAGCTGTGGTACATATACACAATGGAGTATTACTCAGCCGTTAAAAAGAATTCATTTGAATCAGTTCTGATGAGATGGATGAAACTGGAGCTGATTATACAGAGTGAAGTAAGCCAGAAAGAAAAACACCAATACAGTATACTAACACATATATATGGAATTTAGAAAGATGGCAATGACGACCCTGTATGCAAGACAGGAAAAAAGACACAGCTGTGTATAATGGACTTTTGGACTCAGAGGGAGAGGGAGAGGGTGGGATGATTTGGGAGAATGGGATTCTATCATGTATACTATCATGTAAGAATTGAATCGCCAGTCTATGTCTGACGCAGGATACAGCATGCTTGGGGCTGGTGCATGGGGATGACCTACAGAGATGATATGGGGAGGGAGGTGGGAGGGGGATTCATGTTTGGGAACACATGTAAGAATTAAAAAAAAAATAATAATAATAATAAAATAAATAAATAAATAAATAAATAAATAAAAGAAAGCTGATCTGAGATTTTAAACTCTTCTGGCCTAAGTGAGGTTGGTATATCAGCTCAAATATTGGTCAAATCCCCACTCCTGTCTGTTCTTTGGAACTTCTATAGGCTAAATAGCCCCTTTGAACATCCTTTCCCTCAGAGATAACATAGGAATATTAGCCCCTGTCTACAGTGATGATTTGAGGAGATTCACTTTTATAACGTAGGGCTCTCACTTCTTCTTCTTCATTTACCTCATAGAGCTGAGCACCATCTGAAATTATGATATTTTGATATTGCTGATATTCTGTACTCCTTATTTTGCCATCACCCGAGGAGGGATCCTGTCTCTTCTGTTCAAGGTTGTATAGCTCACACTTCGTATGCATAGGGCTGGACCACTAGCAACCCTCAGCAAATATTTGTTGAGTGAATGAATGAACTCGGGGAGCATGACACTATATCTGGAACATGATAAATGAACATTTAAAAAAATGTTTATTTAGGTTCTTAGGACAAGGTGATGGCATCAAAGTTATGAATTTCTTCCACCAAGATCTTTCTAATTTGTCAAATGATAAGTGAAGCAGGGTAACTGGTAGTCTAACTCTGAGTTCTACCAAAGTTCACTGTTTCATCCAAGGTCAAGAAAACTTTTTCTGCCTTGGGCCAGGTTGAGTCATCCCAGATTTAAGGAGAGAAGCAAGTAAATAAAATGTTCTGTCTGATCTGCCTAGATAAGCCACAGTCCTGGCCCCAGGAACTGGCCCCCTGGAACAGTCCAACAGACCATGGCACAGAAGAGAGAGTTAATAATAAATTATAACTATGGCTCAGTAACCATAGGCAGATCCTGTACCGACTCCCCCAGCCCACATGTTCACTCGCTGACCTGTCCTACCCCATGGGCTTAATTGGCATCAAAGAGAAACAAATTCAATAAAATGTTTCCCTGAGGTGGGAGTGAGTTCAGTGATTCATTCTCATTCATTTCTCTGTCTATTTCTCTTCTCCCTGCCAAACAGCTGATCCCAGCTGACGGAAGAACAAAGGAAGGGTGCTTTGGAGAAGTCATCTTGTTTTACCCTGTGCCTTAGCTCTCTCACAAGACTCAAGACTTAGTCCTAAAGCTTTCCAGGACTTAGTGATAAGGCCACTTGGTTAACAGTACCACTTGTGTCCTCCGAGGAGTAGGGGGCACTAATGTGGGGCCTTGTCGCTACCCTTTTGTTGCCCCGAGGTGGCCATGAAAATGCTGTGCTCACATCCCCTGCTGTAGGGGGTGCCGTTGACTGATGACTTCCAGCTGCGGTGTTTCTGGATCTGCCCCAAGAGTGGCACGTTGGCCAGGCTTCCCATGAGACACTGATGAGTCACTGCGGTAGGGGTGCTAAGGCAGGCTCATTCCTGCAAGGTTTCAGTTCAGTTCAGTTCAGTCGCTCAGTCGTGTCTGACCCTGCAAGGTTTAGGACTCCTTTAATGAGTGGCTTATTTTTTTCAGCTTTACTGAGGTATAACTGGCAAATAAAATTATAATACAGTAAGTCCCCTATACATGAATCTTCAAGTTGCAGACTTTCAAAGATGCGAACGTGCGTCCCATCACCGTCAGGTGTGAGTGAAACTGCAGCTTGCCCTCCATCTCCTATTGTTGACGATCCTTCAGCTCTACCGTCTCCCACCTCCTCTCCCTTCTCCAGTCAGTAACTCTTCTTGACTGTTCACTCAATGCCAGCTCCCGTGTGCCAGCTGTTGTACTATAGTACTGTACTTTTCAAGATTCTGTACTGTGAGTTTAAAAATGTTTTCTTTATGTTTGGTTTTTAAAAATGTATTATTTGTCTGAAAAGTATTATAAACCTATTACAGTACTGGTGGCTTAGAGGTTAAAGCATCTGCCTCCAATGGGGGAGACCCGAGTTCGATCCCTGGGTCGGGAAGATCCCCTGGAGAAGGAAATGGCAATCCACTCCAGTATTCTTGCCTAGAGAATCCCATGGACAGAGAAGCCTAGTAGGTTACAGTCCACGGGGTCGCAAAGAGTCAGACACGGACTGAGCGACTTCACCTCACCTCACCTCACCTCATAGTACAGTACTATATAGCTGGGGCTTCCCAATATCTCAATGGGTAAAGAATCCGCCTGCAATGCAGAAGACACAGGAGACTGTGGGTTCAGTCTCTGGGTTGGGAAGATCCCTTGGAGGAGGAAAATGGCAACCCAGTCCGGTATTTTTGCCTGGAAAACCCCATGGACAGAGGAGGCCAGCAGGCTATAGTCCAAAGGGTCACAAAGGGTCGGACACGACGTAGCAACTATGTGCTATGTACCTGACTGTGTTAGTTGGGAACCTAGGCTAACTTTTTTGGACTTACAAACAAGCTGGCCTTAGGAACATACTCTTGGAATGGACCTCATTTGTATGCAGAGAACGTCCAACGTGATAGCTCGATATATGGCTGCATTATGAAAGGATTCCCACTATCCAGTTAATCAGGGCATCTGTAACCTCACGTGTTTCCCTTTTTTTAATTTTTTGTTTTCAGGGAGAACACATAAGTTCTACTCTCTTAGCAAATTTTGGTGTTACAGTACAATATTTTCAACTATGGACACCATGTTGTACGTTAGATAGACAACTGGCGAGAATTTGCTGTGTAGCACACGGACCCCAGTGTGCCCTAGCATCTCGGTGCTCTGTGATGACCTGGAGGATGGGGTGGGGGAAGGGGAAGGAGGCTCAGGAGGGAGGGGGCGTATGTATAACTATGGCTGAGTCGTGTTGTTGTATGGCAGAAATTAACACAACACTGTAAAAATTAAAAAACAAAACAAACACAAGAGGGGCACCAGTCAGATTGGGTTAGGGCCATAAAAAGCCCACTTTAGCTTAATTATCACTTTAAAGACCGTATCTCCAAATATGGTTGTTTTATGAGACACCAGCAGTCAGGACATCAGCATGTGGATTTTGGAAGAACACAGTTCAGCCTATAAGCCAGTCACCCGGTCATCAGCTTTGTGTGGAAAGCTAAGTAGCCCGAGGTGAGAGTGTATCTTGACTCCGAGGCAGTGGTGAATGGCTTGGCCATATGGTCAGAGACCTGGAATGAAATGGCCTAGACAGTCTAAGCCAAGGAGAGGCTTGTGGATGGACGTGGGAGAGTGGGCAGAAAGCCTGAGGATTTTTGTATCACACCTCAGTCCCAAACAGAAAAGCATTAACTGTGCAAGAAGCCCTGGAACAACCAAGTAGACAAAAATGACTCAGCCTGGTGACATTAAACAGCTTTCGTTACTGGCCACCCCAGAGCTGAGCGTGTGGACAGAGTAACCATGGTGACAGATGGGAGTTTACGACGGACCCAGTAGTGTGAGCTTCTGCTTACCCAAGCCAGTCTAGCTGCGGCTGCCTCCATATGTCCAAATTTCCCAGCAACAACAACCAACACTGAGGTGCTATTTCTTGAGAAGAACAAATGGTCATTTGTTAGCAAATTAGTTTCATGTGGCTCGTTCCTTCCCAGAGGAGTCAGCAGATCTCCACCATCTCCTGGCAGGGATGGACACCTATTCTGAGTCTGAGTTTGCCTTTTCTTCCCACAGATCTTCAGCCAGTACCACTCACACGTGCTTAGGGACCAAGAAACTGGCTTCACAACAGAGGAGATATTGGGGTGGGCTCTTATCGTAGTCCTAACTGACTTGAGAATTTTCTTGAAACTGCTCAGAAGTCTTGCTGCTTAACTCTTCTTAACTGCTTAACTCTTCTTCCTTCCTACCGTCCTTTGCAGATATCAGATAGGCATCATGGTCTGAAGACTCTCTCTGTCTTCCCTAGCTCACCCTACTTTTACTTCCAATGCATCTCTTGTATTTTGGATCCCGCCTTAGCACCTACTTTTCTAAGAACCTGAGCCAGTGCCAATCCCTTCTCAAGGGAGTAACTTACACATAGTCGGCTTCCATCAGCTGATTAATTCTATGTATGCCCTTTTATCACCCTAAATGACTCTACTTACAAGTTCTTAATTTAACTGGGACTATTCCAAATGTATTACTAGAGCTTTATTTCACCTTTCCTTTAGGAAAAAAAAAAACAACCCACAGTTTTGGCTCAAATCCCTTGATCACAGTAAAAATCATCAAATTCTTCTGTTAATGCATTAAACATAATTATATTTGAACTTTCTGTCTTGGGAAGAAATGAATATTTTGTGCTAATGGATACATTCAAATAATTTTTTAAAAACTTGCTTTTGTGATAGTAGCATTGGAATCTCAGATGTTAATCTTGTATGACATCATATTTCATGGATTTTGTAATGTGTTCCAAATGTTACATGTCTTAAATTTCAGTGGTGACTAAGGTGATTTAATCATCCAGGAAATCCTGAATATCAATGTTTCTACTGTCTATTTTTTTTTTTAAAGATATTTCACTTTTAGGACAATACACACCCAGAAGTATAAAACAGCAGTCAATGGGTTAACAGAAAGTATGTGTAATTACTTTGTTTGCTGTACTTGCCAGCTTTCAATTTATTTAGATTTAGCTAACTTCCAAATTTTGAGGGTTTTCAAAATTTAGTAATTTTTTGCCAATTCACCATAGTAAATAACTGACTTCCCCTGCTTCATTTAAACATTATTTCTGATTTCCCTTAAACACCTTATCATTATTCCCGTTTATAAACTATCACAAGTGATAAGCAGATAATAAAAATAAAAAATTTTCCCCTAAACATCCCTGATATCTTTCTATGTTTCTTGTACACACTCGAGACTCCTAGAAAATGGTGAGATTCTTGGGGACAGAGAATAGGAACCCTCGTGTTTCCGTGGTTCCCAGCAAAGCAGTGGACAGGTAGTTAGCTTTTAGTAACTGTTTCTCTTTTTTCTCTCAGATACTCTCCTTCCCATTTTGAGAAAAAATCTTTCTTTGAGGAACTAGGACAGTAGTGATAAACCTCTATTTCCTGCTTGGAGTTTGTACAAAGAGAAAACGAGAAAAATTTGAAAGTACCTGTTAAAAAAGGAAAAGAGTCTAAGCTTTTTACTTTTTCAAAAATTCTTTTTATTCTTCAACTAAAACCCAGTGTTCAGAAAATCATGATGCCTGCTTCATTGTATTCTTCTGTGAATTCCCCTTTGGACCAAGTCAGATGCTAGAAGGTCATTCCCATGATCTGTTTAGCATCAAGATAAGGTCAGGCATTAATTAATGTTGAATTACCAAAGAATTCCTATGGAAATGCATATGACATCTACATTATAACCATAATTAGCTAATTAACCAATCAATTATAATGATTAATGTGATCATAATGAATGTATGGCAAATGGTTATTAATTCCTAGAGTTCCCAAAGTGAATGCATTAATCACAGTTGAATCCGTGGTGTAATGTGGGTGCCTAATTGTCTTTCTGAACTCTGGGTGTGATGTAATAACTTACATCTGCTTAGAACTTTTGCGGTTTATCAAGCACTTGACTCATGTTATCTTATTTCCTTATAACTGACTTGTGAAGCACTAGAAGGAAAGTGTGTTATTGTTATTAGTATTGTTTCCATTTCATAGGTGGTGAAAGTTAGTTTCAGAGAAGTTGCAGATTTTTGCAGCATCACACTCACGGCATTTCCTCCTTCAAACAGCTCTTCCAACAATCTTGATTGGTAGCTGGAGCTCTGGACATGAACACTTGTACTAGGGCTTTCCCTCTTTTCCCAGACCTTTTATTGCATTATACTGTCTGATGTTTTCTTAAAAAATTAATCAGCCTGTCATCATATCATAGATAAATGAGAAGAGAATCCTACCACTGAATGTGGGGAAACCCGAGTCACTTAAGAGAAGAGAAGGAGCTTTGAGGCTGGGATCCCAGTGCTTCTACTGTGTGGCTGGATGGGAAGGAGGGGGTCAAGAATCACTGCATGATTTTCCTTAATTTTCTTCCAGTGCAAATCTTGTAAAACCCAGAAGCATTCCAAGTGTGTAGTAACAATTAACAGGTGTACTTGCTGAATTAGTATATGTAACTGAATGAAGAGTAAAACCGAAACCAACAAAACAAAACAAAAACCAAAATACTGAAGCATCCTGTGCAATCAGACACCAAGCCTTCGTGTGTAAAGAGATACTTTAATAAAATTTCTGCCATCCATTTTATTGAATATGATGGAAATATTTCAAACCAAAAAAGCACAACTCCTCAGCTACAAAGTGTCTGTGTGAGTCACAGCCTCTGTGTTGGACTCCTTTCTCTGCTCAGGGCTCTGCCTTGTGGAAACCATATCCTCTGCTCACCCCTACACAAGGGTTCTTTCTCTTACCAGTGAGTTAGAAATGTGATATCCAGTCTGGCAAAAACAACACGTTACAAGAGGAAATCAAGGCCGAGTTGTTCATCTTTTAGAAGAATTTATGGTGGGCAGGGGGTGTCCAAAAGGGAATGGCTCATTCTAGATAAGAACCATAGCATCTGATGAGAGTAGAACATGGAGGGAAACAGTAAAGAGAAAAAGCCTTACAGAAGGTAGATATTCGCCAGCAAGCAGTAGGAGACAGCATGGGACCAGAAGGCCAGTCGAGGGAGAGTTCATTCTGGAAGGACTACCTTGAGGACCAAAGAGGAAGGGAAAGGCAGCATGTGGTGTGAGTGAAACCTAGACTGGCCGTAGCCAAACATCACTTTGAATGTCAACCTACAGGAAATGCTTTAACACTAAAGGATGTTTGACTTGTGGACGAACATTTGAGGTTTTGCTCTATTTCAAAGTCATTTATTCTGCAAAACATCACAGGCATTTGAAACTGACTCTGAGCCTGGGAGAGTTTTGGTAAAGATCTTGATATATGACTTCAACAATTCTGGAAGAGGATATAAGAAGAGGCCCAGCAAACCAGGATGGCGTGTGCAGCCCTGCCACAATCGGCTGGGGAACATAGCTCTTGCTAGTTAAGGAAGGACTATAGGTTCAGGTCAACTTTTTAAGGTGTGGATAAGTTAAACTCTATGTAGTTTCTTTTTTGGAGAAGGCAATGGCACTCCACTCCAGTACTCTTGCCTGGAAAATCCCATGGATGGAGGAGCCTGGAAGGCTGCAGTCCATGGGGTCGCTGAGGGTTGGACACGACTGAGCGACTTCACTTTCACTTTTCACTTTCATGCATTGGAGAAGGAAATGACAACCCACTCCAGTGTTCTTGCCTGGAGAATCCCAGGGAAGGGGGAGCCTGGTGGGCTGCCGTCTATGGGGTCACACAGAGTCGGACACGACTGAAGTGACTTAGCAGCAGCAGCAGCAGCAGCAGCAGTTTGTTTTTAAACTCATTCTGTGGTTAACTCATTTTCAAATAATTATGTTGTAGGCATAAACAAAGTGAAAGTACCTTTTCTAAAATGTTATATTAATTCATTGTTCAGTTTATTACTTAAGCATGTGTTTCCCAGATGGTGCTAGTGGGAAAGAATCCACCTTCCCTGGTGGCTCAGACAATAAAGAATCTGCCTACAATGCAGGAGACCTGGGTTTGATCCCTGGGTCAGGAAGATCCCCTGGAGAAGGGAATGGCTGTTCACTCCAGTATTCTTGCCTGGAGAATCCTATGGACAGAGGAGCCTGGCGAGCTACAGTCTATGGGATCACAAAGAGTCAAACATGACTGAGCAACTAAGTAGTGGCCAACGCAGAAGACATAAGACATGTGGGTTCGATCCCTAGGTTGGGAAGACCCCCCCTGGAGAAGGGAATGGCCACCCCAACCCACTCCAATATTCTTGCCTGGAGAATTCCATGGACAGAGGAGGCTGACAGGCCACAGCCCATTGGGTTGCAAAGAGTTGGACATGACTGAGCGACTAATACACACACAGAGTGATGGACACCATGGAGACAAAGATAAATATAACAGGTTTTGTTTCCATCAGAAACTCTTAGCTTAGGTATAGGGCAGGCAGATATGTAAGTGAACATGTGCCTTCTGTAACTGAATCCACCTGGCAAGGGTGTGTGTGCTCTGTGTATTCACTCATGTCTGACTCTGTGACTGTAGCCCACCAGGCTCCTCTGTCCATGGGATTTTTCAAGCAAGAATGCTGGAGCAGGCTGCCCTTTGGTCCTCCAAGAGATTTTCCCAACCCAGGAATCAAACCCCTGTCTCCTGCCTTTCCTGCGTTGCAAGTGGATTCTTCACCTGCCGAGCCATTGAGGCAGCCTACCTGGTAAAGGCAGTCCTGCTTAAAATGTTCACAGTGTATGGAACAGAAAATATCTCCTTTATAGTCCAACCTAATGAGGCTGATCCAAGTCGTTGTGCTTTAGTTTACATAAGCATGCTGGGAGAAGCTTACCAACAAGGTTCACCATATTTAACTGATTCCAGAAAGCCCCATCACCAGCTGGAGTATGGAATCACATATAGTTTTTAGGAACATAAACAGTGAAGTGCAAGAGTGTATGTTTTAATTTTGTCCCCTGCCACATATTGGGTGAATTGCCTTGGATAAGTTAAATGTGTTATCCTCAATTTTCTTTTCTATAAAAAGGCATATTGATACTCATGTTAGATGGATGGTTAGGGATTAAAGAAAGTATAGTGTATATAAAGAGCACAGAAAAGTACCTAGCAATTAATGTCCTTAGCCTGGATGCCCTAGAAAAGAATCTGAGACAAAGTGCTAATGTCTTACTGGAAGGTACAAATTCCAAGGCTGTGAGAGTGAGGTGTGGAAAAGCGGAAGCAAATACCTACATGACTATCACTTCACGAAGAGCCAAAACTGGCCATTCAGCCACCCCAGAGATTTCTTTTCCGCAATACCATGCTTCAGAACACCCCGGCAAAAAGGTGTGAGAGTCTCTTTATCTGCCAGATCTATCCCCTTTTCTGCCGTCTGTCAGTCAATCTTTGTCCAGCCTGCTTTCGGAAATGGTGAATGTTGAGGCAGTGGAAGGTGGTGGTGGCAGCAATGTTGTTCACAGAGTCCTCATACCAGGCTGGCACTAGGAATACCTCCTGCAGGATCCCCGTGCTGCGTAACTCCAGCTTGGGATATCTTAATTTCCCCCGGTGCCTGGTTTTGATTAAAGGCATATGTCATGTTCAATGACCCCTGCTCAGCACAACCCCTGGGTTCCCTTATGTAATCAGTTTGTTTAAACCATGTCTCCGATTATGTCAGGTCTTGACTGTGGCCCTAAGTACAAGAGTGTAATGGGATATATCTATTAAACAGATGTTGGACCTTAATGGACATGTTTTGAACAATCAATCGAAATGAAGCTTTCAAAAACTACTGTAGAACAAGAAAACATATCTGCTTACATTAAACAAAGCAATATGGCCTCTGACTGGTTCTCTAGAGCAGTGGTTTCCCCAGATGGGTTGTGCATCAGAATCAAAGAAGGGATATTTTACAATCCAGATTCTTGGGCTTCCGCTTACCAGATGATTTGATTCACAAATCTGGGACAGAACTTAGGCATCTGAATTTTTAAAGGATTCTGTGATATTATGATTTATAATAAGAAATTTAGGGTCCTTGTTTGTGGCATATAGCTCCTAAAACTCTTGGAATTTCCTTATTGATGAAAACCACAAAGATGTCTCTTGTTACAGGTATGAAGTGCCTTTTGGACCACACCTAAGGATGGGGGCTGGATGCTAGGACACCAGTCTTGTGATTGAAGGGTCAGAGCTTTCAGCCCCACCCCCAACTCTAGGGAGGGGAGCGAGATTGGAGATTGAATCAGTAACCAAAGGCCAGTGATGTCAAACATGCTGATGTAATGAAGCCTCTGAAAAGCCCAAAAGGATGGAGTTGAGAGAGCTTTTGGACTGGTGAAATCAGGGAGGTGCCCGGGGACTGATGCATCCAGAGAAAGCATGGAAGGCCTTCATGCTTTCCCCACATCTTGCCTTATGCCTTTTTTCCATGTGGCTGTTCCTGAGTTATATCCTTTTTTAAAAAAACAGTGATCTAGAGAGTAAAATCTTTCCTGACTTTTGTGAGCTGCTCTCGCAAGTTAATGGAACCCAGGGAAGGAGGGGGTCATGGAAATCTCTCATGTATAACCAGTTGGTCAGAAGCACAGGAGACAACCTGGGCTTTCAACTGGTATCTTAAGTGGGTGGATTGAGTAGGGCTGTCTTGTGGGACTGAACCCATAACCTGGGGGTTTTGATGCCATTTCCAGGTAGATAGTGTCAGAATTGCGTTGAATTGTAGGACATCCAGTTGGTGTCCAGAGAACTGCTTGGTGATGATGGTGATTTGGGGGGAATCTCCCCATGGATTAGAACTATATACTTTTAAGGCCCTTGAAAATTATAATATGTAGCTGGCTTTGGAATCCATGAGCCTAGAGACAACCAGAGATGGTCATTTATAGACAACCAATGGTTATTAGAGACCAATATTTTAATTTATTCTTCATCCATTGATTTATCAATTGGTTGATTGATTCTTCATTAGCTTAATATGCCCTGAATACACACAAGTCATTCGTCTAGACTCCTTTGGGATGTAAAAGATGTTTACCTAAGACATGCTTCTTCTCTTAAAAGTCCTTGCTGTTAGCTGAAAATGGGAAGACCAAATGTTTATTCAGCAGCCAGTCTGTTTCATGCACGTACTGTATACTTGTGTATTTGACACATCTTACAATAGCGGCAAAGAGGAGGTGGTGTTATCTACACTTCACAGGTGAGAATACTGAGTTTAGACAGGTTAAGGAAAACATATTCACTATTACTCTACTGGGCTTCCCAGGTGGCACTAGTGGTAAAGAACCCGCCTGCCAATGCAGGAGACATAAGCGATGCGGGTTCGATCCCTGGGTCAGGAAGATCCTCTAGAGAAGGGCATGGCTACCCGCTGCAGTATTCCTGCCTGGAGATTCCCATGGACAGAAGAGCCTAGTGGACTATAGCTCATAGGGTTACAAAGAGTTGAACACAGCTGAAGCGGCTTAACACACATTACTTTTAGTAAATGCCAGAAGTGAGGAGATGTGTGCAGAGAAAATAAACATCCTGAAAGAGACATCAATACATCTTGTAAATCAGTCAAGATAAAAAAAAAATAAATTGAGAGAGGATTAATATAAAAGGAGGTCACATCCATCCTGACATGGAGAAGACAACAGCCTAAGCTTAGAAGAAGGCAGGGAAGGACATTTTTGACAAACTAGACACTTAAGCCAGGAGTTTGCAAACCTGGCAAATCATCTAAATCACCTAGGAGCTTTATAAACAGCTCTGATTCAGTGGGTTTTACGTGGGGCATCAGCATCTGTATTAATTTAAAAGCACCTGAGGTTTTTCTGAATTATCAGCCAGATTTGGGAGTAAGTTACCTGTTTGCAGAATGGATAGAGGCAGCAAAGAGCTTTCAGGCACTTGGGCAGCACAGAACTCAACTCTAAACATACTCGAGTCATTCAGGAGTAATTTGTCGCCATCATCTCCATTCAATCCATCACCAAGTCCTACCAGTTCTGCCTCGGGCGGTCATTCTGATTCTACTTCCCCCTCTCCATCTCCACTGGTGCCCTTTGGATTCTGTCATCTTACTCCTGAGTTAACTACCTCTCATTTTTGCCCCTTCAATATATTCAGCCTCGACTAGATGGTAAGGACTCCGCTTGCACTGCAGGAGACCCGGGTTTAATCCTGGGTCAGGAAGATCCACTGGAGAAGGGAATGACAACCCACTCCAGTATTCCTGCCTGGAGGATTTCGTAGACAGAGGAAGAGGAAGCTGGTGGACTACAGTCCACGGGTGTGCAAAGAGTAGAACATAACCGAGCGACTAATACTTTCACTTTCACAGTGACTTCACCTCTCTCTCTAAAATTCAACTGACCATAGCATGTGATGGGCCACGACCCAGTTAAAAATTGTTCCCACTCCCCATTTCTGGATTCCTCAGAACTGCCTTCGAGGCTCTCTCAGTTTGAATTACTCCTTCATTCATTTGTTTGTTCATTTACAAAATGTACTTCATGCCTGCGATTTGCAAACCCTGTGCTGGACAGTGGTGATACAGTGATGAATAAGCCACGATTCCTGCCATTCATAAGCTCTCAATACAATGAGCAATTGCATTGTACCCTTGTATTGTACATTATGTACAAATGTATTGTACATAAGCTCTCGATACAATGAACATTGTCGAGAGGTGAACTCCAAATGCTGGGACTGGGGAAGGCTTCCTGGAGGAGGATGTGATGTCTGAAGGATGATTAAGAGAAATTAATCAGGTAGAAAGGGAGGGGCAATCGTGATAGCGCACAGCGGGTTGACAGGGGGCAGCAGGTACAAGTACACGGCAGTAAGAGGGAACATAGTTTGCTCAGAGAACTGTTTAATAGTTCAGGATGAATAACATTTGTGGAAGGGGTGATTATTGAGATCTTATTAAGCTGGAATGTAAGCATGAGTCTAGGGCTGATTGGGTAGAGAGGGTGCAATGCCTAGATCCAAATCTAGCTGGATATATTGAAATAAATGATGACATTTGGCATTTTACATGCAAAGGTCCATGCATTGACCTGGAACTCAACTACACTCTAACATGCTGGGAGGATGTGGCTTAACATCAGAAGCACACACGAAACATGTCAGTGGTAGGAAGTGGCCCCTGCCCAGACTCAATCTTAGAATGTCTAGCTGTCCCAGGATATCTGGGTCCTCATGCTCAGGGTTAGGATTCCCAGAACAGATGGCACAAGGAACAGTGGATGCCCAGAGGTGGGTTCGCAGGGAGGAGAAGGGCTAAACTGTAACCCATGAGAGAATCTTGGAGGAATTGGAGCTGCTTCTCCCAGGAACATTTCTCAGCTAATTCTTCAGAGAACTGCCTTGTGGAAAAGGAACTGAACTATGGGACCCTAGGGGTCAAAGCTGAGTCCAAAGGGCAAAATCCCTAGTCCCTCAGATCTCTGAGGAATATAAGGAAGAACTTTCTTAGGACAAGAATGATCTTCCTAAGGGGCCATAAAGGAGAATCATGTATCAGATAATGGATAATACACTGCAGGGTTTCTTCTCTCTCTCTCTCTCTCTCTCTTTAAAACCATTTTATTCAGGTATGACTGACATGTACAAATATGTGCACCCGTGCTCAGTTGTGTCCAACTCTTTGTGACCCCAAGGAAGGTAGCCTGTCAGGCTTCTTCGTCCATGGAATTCTCCAGGCAAGAACACTGGAGAAGGTTTCCATTTCCTTCTCCCGGGGATCTTCCCGACCCAGATATTGGACCAGTGCCTGCTGAGTCCCCTGCATTGCAGACAGATTCTTTACCTGCTGAGCCACTGGGCAAGCATAAAGAATATGCACATACATAATGTAAAGATCTCAATGAATTTGAAGGTAACTATATACCCTTAAAACCATAACCATCATCATCATAGACATACCCACTGCCTCCCACAGTCTCCTGCTGCCGACTTCATGATTATTGTTACTGTTATAACAAAACTTCACATAAGATCAACCCTCTTGGCAAATTTTACATATGCAATATTGCTAGCACTAGGCACTCTGCTCTGTAGTAGATCTTCAGAACCTACTGGTCTTGCATAACAGGGACTTTGCATCCTTGACTGTCACTTCTTCATTTCCCTCTTCCCACAGCCCCTGACCACTACCAATCTACCACCCACTTCTGAGTTGGACTATCTTCGATTCTAGATACCAGTGAGGCCACACAGTTTTGTGTTTCCATGTCTGGTTTATTTCACTTGGAGTAATGTGCTTGTCCACGTTGTTGCAAATGGCAGGATTCCTTTCTTTTCTAGGGCTAACAGTCCAGTGCATGTAGCGATCACATTTTCTTGATTTATCCACCAATGGACATTTGGATTGTCTCCATCTCTTGATTATTGTGAATAATGCTGCAGTCATCAAGAGACTGAAGATATCTCTTTGAGATTAGGGATGTAAGCCCAGAAGTGGGATTGCTATAGCATTTCTTGCACTCACTAGATCTGATTTTCTGACCAAAGAAACTGCTTTTTAGTGAAGGAAGAATTGTGTAATATTTAGAGTGGTCAGGAGTTAAGAAGTTGAACTCCCTGGCGGTTCAGTGGTTAAAATTCTGTGCTTCCACTTCAGGAAGCACAGGGTTCCATCCTTGATCCTGAAACTAAGGTCCCGCACGTAGTACAGGATGGCCCAAAACAAAACAAAAAGGTTAAGAGGCTGTTTCAGAACCTGGATTGGCAAGTTTTTCTGGAAAGGACTAGATAAAGATACTCAGCTTCGTGGGCTCCTCGGTGTCTGTGGCGATTACCCAAACAGCTTTTATAGCAGGAAAGAAGCCACAGACCATAGACAAATGGGTGCGGCTGTTTCCATAAAACTTTGTCTGCAAAAACAGACAGGGGTTCAATTCAGTTCAGTTCAGTTCAGTTGCTCAGTCGTGTCCGATTCTTTGCTACCCCATGGACTGTACCACGCCAGGCCTCCCTATGCATCACCAACTCCCAGAGATTACTCAAACTCATGTCCATTGAGTCAGTGATGCCATCCAATCATCTCATCTTCTGTTGTCCCCTTCTCCTCCTGCCTTCAATCTTTCCCAGCATCAGGGTCTTTTCATATGAGTCAGTTGCAGATGGTGAGAGTTCTACCTCTGAAGTTATTTGAGCAGCTTTGAGCGTTTGCACTAAAATGATCCTTGTAAGAGAATATAACTGTAAGTGTAGACAGTCTCTGCAGAAAACTTGACTTTGTATTGAGAATACTTTCATTCAATTCTCCTACAAATAAGAAAATTAACCCCCATGCTCAAAGAAAAGGCATGCTTGCATACATGTTGGGTCACTTCAGTGCTGTCCAACACTTTGCAACCCCATGGATTGTAGTCCACCAGGCTCCTCTGTCCATGAGATTTCCAAGGCAAGAATACTGGAGTGGGTAGTCATTTCCTCCTCCAGGGGATCTTCCCAGCCCAGGGGTAAAAAGGGAGTCACCCCCAAATGTAGAACTAGGTAGTAGACTTAGTTATGCAGAAAGAGATCTTTTCCCTTTACCTGAATGTTCAAGAGATGGGGGGAGGGGTGGGCAGCGCTAGTTTTTCTGGTCTGTAAAAGTTTTTAAACTTCCTTGCCTTTGATGAAAGCCTTTTCTAACTGGTTCTAGAGCCTTCCTCTGGGGTGTGTGTCTGCTCCTCTCAAGTAGATTAGCATGCGCATTATGAATTTGCTGTCATTGTCAGCAGCCTTGCTTTGCCAATTTCACAAATGTCTTTTCTTTCAGAAGCTGGAAATGTTCTCAAAACTGTCCTGAAAGCAAGTAATGCTTTCGGTCGTTGTCACCTTGCTGAGGAACAAGCTGCAACTTCGCTTTCTGATTTCATTCTCCCGGTGACATTTTTCACACAGGCTCTGACAGAGACAGCAATTATAAAGACATCCAGGTTGGCATTCAAGGATTCTTGAAGTTAACAAATTGTCCAGGAATAAATGACAATGAAGTTGGCAGACTACACATACCTTCATGAAAATGCAGGAGCCAGAGGATCAGAATGGAGCCTTAAGAAGCAGCTGCCCCTAACCCTGGAGGGGCATGGTGGGCTTACCCCAGTACAGTCTCCTTGGAAAGCAATCTAGCTTAAGGCAAGTGGGCTGTGACTTCTAAGAAGATTGGAATGGTAGAAAGATGTCAGAGAAAAACAATGAGGAAAATATATACTTAAATCCAATATAGCTTCTTGATTTGCTGATGACACCCAAGGGCAGGGAGGGTGTTAATTACAAGAAAATTCCATCCTGCATACATTGACCATTTACTGTCTCCTGGCTGCCCATCATCTGTCCTCTCTGCAGCTTGGTCAGGTCCCCATTCCTGCATTTTGGTTTCATCCCCTGGAAGTCCTCTTTTCCAGCTATTAAGGACATCTCTTTGTGTTGGCGCCTTGTACCCTGTTCCCTCTGTCTGGAGTTGCTTCCCCCAGCTTCCCACCGAGCCTCCCAGCTTTCCTACAAAGCCCCAATTCATTTCCAAGGGAATCATCTTCATTCATGGATGAGATGGAAGCCCTGGGGCCCAGTGGTAGTGCCTCGAGAGTCCTGGGAAGATCTGGAAGCTTTGCCTTAGAATATAGAGGGTATAGGGAATTCAGGCCCAGGCCAATTCCTGGGGAAGATTTCTTATGGGATCGCTGAGTTTCTCATGAAGCAGGAAGCCCAAATGTGGACCACGAAGTCCAAATGGAGCAAAAGCAGTAACTTAGTGCTGCTAAGTGCTTACTGTGGGGAGGTGCAATTTTAGTCTTGTGCATTCACTAAGAAGGGGAGAGGGGTAGGGAGCAAGTGAGGAGGTAGGAGGTGGGCTGGAGGGAGGGATGAGGGTTACATAGAATGTAGACAATTGTAGCTGAGAGATTTTGAGTTTGATTGTCTTGTCCTCATTAGGGATAATAACGGTAGCATTTATGAAATGCTTTGTTGTTTGTTGTGTCCAACTCTTTGGAACCCCATGGACTGCAGCACACCAGGCTTCCCTGTCCTTCACTCGCTCTTGGAATTTGCTCAAACTTATGTCCATTGGGTCGGTGATTCCATCCAACCATCTCATCCTCTCACCCCCTTCTCCTCCTGCCCTCCATCTTTCCCAGAATCAGGGTCTTTCCCAATGAGGTGGCTCTGTACTTTACTTTGCTCTGTTTAATAGTCATCAAAACCCCCATTTTGCTGATGAGGAAGAGGGGCTGAGAGCCACGGAGCCCAAGGTCATGTAGCTAAGAAGAGGTGGACCAGGACTCAAACCCAGCTCTCTGTATCCAGGGAAGATTCATCATCACTCTGCTTTACTGCCCAGAAAATATGCAGCTCAGCCATCCAGACCAGGCAAGGGGTGTTTCTCAGCATCCTTCCTGGACATGGAGTGTCAGAAGGCTTTCTGATTTCCATCTGAGTGGAAGAGGTCGTTCTCTCCAAGTTAGGTCTATCTTGGTAAGAGAGCTAGACAAGCCATGCTGTTGGTAGGATCCTAGCAGTACTCGTGTCTCTGTCACATATCCAGTACAGGAGGCAGGAGTTGTCACCAAAGAGACCCCCTGTAAATGGTTCTTGGTCATGTATGAAAGGACATCTTGGAGAATGCACTCAGTGTGGCTGGCTGTGACCTCCACCCTCTCTATCATCTCTACCTAGCCTCAGATAACACACACAATCCACACATGGGAGAATGCTGATACAAAGATCTTCTCCAGTGTCTCAGGACATCTATCTCCTTTGGTTTAAATGGTTCTCAGTGGTGGTCCAGTGATTAGACTCCCTGTTTCCACTCTGCTGCTGCTAAGTCGCTTCAGTCGTGTCGGACTCTGTGCGACCCCATAGACAGCAGCCCACCAGGCTCCCCCATCCCTGGGATTCTCCAGGCAAGAACACTGGAGTGGGTTGCCATTGCCTTCTCCAATGCATGAAGGTAAAAAGTGAAAGTGAAGTCGCTCAGTCATGTCCAACTCTTTGCGACCCTATGGACTGCAGCCCATCAGACTCATCCATCCATGGGATTTTCCAGGCAGGAGTACTGGAGTGGTGTGCCATTGCCTTCTAGAGGGCTCAAATTCAAACTCTGGTTGAGGGATTAAGATCCTGCATGCCTTGTAGCACAGCCAAAAAAAAAAATTTTTTTTTTTGAAAAAAGTAATTAAAGAAATCAATGCTTCTCAACCTGGGTCTATAACCAGTCATTTCAACCCGTCACCCGCCTCCTTCCCATCAGCCTCTTGTTCTGTCCACTGGTCCCACCCACCCAGTCCATCTCCAGCTCAGAATCAAACCTGCCATTTTCTCTCCCTGCTCCTACTCCTGCATCTCTATGACCTCTGGGAGAGAAAAAATATATACGTATGAACAAATGGTTGTCTTTATGAGTCTATAATTCCAATCTCACCAAATTACTGGACTTTGAAATTATTTCACTTCTTTCCCATGAACCACTGCAGGCATTTGAGAATTTTTGGAGAGAGGTTGTATGATATAAGGGAGAGCAAAGGGGATGCTATTTACTTGGGGTTGTAGGTGATAAGCAGCTTCCAAGACGGTGCAGTGGAAAAGAATCCATCTGCCAATGCAGGAGATGCAAGAGATGTGAGTTTGATCCCTGGATGGGAAAGATCCCTCGGAGGAGGGCATGGCAATCCACTCCAGGATCCTTGCCTGGGGAATCCCATGGACAGAGGAGCCTGGCGGACTGCAGTCCATAGGGTTGCAAGGAGTTGAACACAACTGAAGCGGCTTAGCATGTAGGTGATAGGTTTTAATATTTTGTACTAATGAATGAAAATATTTTTAATCATCCCCCCACACAAACTGACCCATAACGCCTGAATGACAGCATATTTTATGGACCTTTGACAGAGTCGTCATGTTTATGACACTTAGTAGTTGTTCTTCTCTGGCTGCCAGATGGGATATTTTGCTCAAAGCTACTCTTTTTGTCTCCCACTTGAGTATTCTGGAACTTCATTTGTCTCTGCGATGCATTTTGCATTCTCTTGTCTCAAAACTACTGGAGTAGATTTAAGAGCTGCCTCCTTCACTCCCCGCACGTGGACGTGCCTCCTTGTATATATATTCTTTATCTCTCCATAGTTCTCAAACGTTAAGGGTGAATCAGAATTACTTAGGAGGTTTCTTAGCACTCAGGTTGTTGGACCCCATCAGCAGGTTTCTAATTCATTGGGTTTGTGATGGATAAAAAATATGCATTTCTACTAAATCTCTAGGTGATTCCAAGCCTGCTGGTCTAGGGACAGCCCTTTGAAAATGACTACTTGGCACGCATCCTTCCCTTCTTAACTTGGGTCAGACAATCAGGGGTTTCCTTTCTGTGGCTGCCCTCTTTAGCACTGGAGACACTAATAATTTCTTCTTGAATTACAGGTAGAGGGTTCATTACGAACCAAGTCCAGCAGCTCAGTCCTATTGATTCAGCAGTAAACAAAGCCAAAGTGGACCCTCCCTTCGGGAAACCCACCCTCCACCTGGGAAGAGACACATCGATGGAGTGAGAATAAACAGGAGTAACTCTGAAAATGGGCCAAGTGCTGCTTTTGCCAAATTGATGATGGGAAGATGTAACCGAGTTTGTCTACGTGATGGAGAAACGAGTAAGTAGATATTAAATCTGTCTGATAAACAGTGAGGAGACTTTGTCTACTTCATACTGGGCATTTCAGCAAAGAATATTTCCTTTCCCTTTGCAAACTGGTTAGGAGTGCCCCATGGATGTCAGCTTGTTGTTTGTCTAATAGAGCCATTTATGTCTCGATTTCACATCTCTTGAAATGTATTTCCAGGGGGACTCAACCAAAAGAAAAAGAGTATTACACATCCACACACACATACTCACACGGAGGAAGGTTGGCTGGGAGATACAGCAACCACCTTTGGCAACTCTAAAATCATTTGATCTTTCTGAGGCCTATCTTTTTTTTTGCTCAGATGAGAAACTCAGAGCTCTGCAATCTTGGCCCCAGTGGAGATGGATGGAGGTAGGGGCAACACAAAACCAACATGAGGGGTTTTCCTGCAGCAGCCCAGAAAGCACTTGTGAATGTGGCAGGAAATAAGATCTTAAGTCGGTGCATAAAACAATCAAATCCATCAGAGCCTTGGAACGGCCCCTCCTATCTCAGGGACATCGCAGTACTTTGTGTGCACCGAGGCAGTCCTAGAAGGAGTGACAGACCCAGTTCCGAGTCTGCTAAATCCATTCTGGCAGCCGGAGGAATCTATCTGCAAAGCCAAGTCACATCATTTTCCCTGAGCTCATTTGACTGCAGGCTAAGAAGCTATTGCAGAAAACAAAGGGGTGGTGATGGGGGTGCTGGAATAATGAATATTAATGAACTTAATTCTCCGGTTTGCAGTTGGTTTAGTGCTGGTAGGACACAAAGGCGATTGAAGAAAAATAAGTCCAAACTGATGTTTCAGAATGCTTGACCACCCTTCTATCCACCCAACCTAAGTTTGCTGGGTACCTACTACATGCCAGTACCAGGGCTTGGCAAAATGAAGCCTACCCTACCCTCTGTCCTCAGGGAACTCAAAGTCTATAAACACACAAGTAATCATGTCAGTTCAGGGCTATGCTTTCATTATGGGAGACACACATGAAGTGCAGGAAACGTCAAGGAAAGTATCCTAGAAAATGTGACTACTTCATCCCCGCCCCCAGACACATCATCTGATTCTCCTTGAGGGATGAGCTTGGGATTGGATGAAGGCTGGTGCTATGAAGGTACAATAATTAGAACTCCCAATTTCCCAAGGAAGTCTTGATTGCATCCATTTCCTTGTTTCTTCCCCCATTGTGGGTTACTTGTATGCCCCCCAAAGATATGTCCAAGTCCTAATCTCCAGCACTTGTGAAGGTGATCTTATTTGGAAACAGGATGTTTGCAGATATAATCAAGTTAAGATGGCATTATACTGGATTGGGGTAAGCCCCAAATCCAATGACTATTATCCTTATAAGAAGATCATATGAAAACACAAAGACGTAGAGAGGCAGGCACAGAGGGAGAAGACCATGAAAAGGTGGAGACAGGTGTGGGAAAGATGAAGCTGCAAGCCAAGGACTGCTGGCAACCACACGAAGCCAGCGGATGCAAGCAAGGACTTTGCCCTAGAGTTTTCAGATTCTTCCTGCTGATTCTTAGACTTCAGGCTTCTTGCCTCCTGAACTGTGAACGAGTAAATTTCTATTGTTTTAAACCTCCCTGTCTGTGACACTTTGTCACAGCAGCCTTGGGAAATGATGACAGGCCCCCAGCTAGAATTTTGATTCCGAATGTGTGGTGCCTGTATTTTAGTGTTTTCTCAGATCTAGAATTAGGCTGGGAGGAAGATAACTTCCAGAGGTTTTTCTTGCCCATGACTCCCTGCCAAAGTCTTCTTGGATTCAGTTTTGGATTAGGGGTTCACTTCTGTCTCTATTTCTTTGAGCCCCTTTTTTGGCGGGTGGGGGGGGCTGGAGGGTGGAGGCAAGAATACAGAAGTGGATTGCCTTTCCCTTCTCCAGGAGATCTTCCCGACCCAGGGATCGAACCCAGGTCTCCCATATTGTAGGCAGACGCTTTACCTTCTGAGCCATGGTGGCCCAGAGGTTAAAGTGTCTGCCTGCAATGCGGGAGACCTGGGTTCGATCCCTGGGTCGGGAAGATCCCCTGGAGAAGGAAATGGCAACACACTCCAGTATTCTTGCCTGGAGAATCCCACGGACAGAGGAGCCTGGTGGGCTACAGTCCACGGGGTCGCAAAGAGTCGGACATGACTGAGCGACTTTACTTTTTCTGTCTCTGTGTGGTGAGGGCAAGACGGTGGAGAAATATTACAGAGGTCAGGCACTCGCTAACATCTGTGGACTGATGGATTTCATTTATGATGGATTCTAAGTCACGTCTGCATTTACCATTTCTCCAGAAACAGTTAACTGACGTCTCTGATTCAGAAGAGGCCTGGATCTCATAGCGGGTATGTTCAAAACTATTAAAGAGAATGATTTTCATGACTATTAACACTCCATTTGGGGTAGCACCCTGGATCGCTGCTATTTACAGATTCTATTAGCATATACTTTGGGGGAAATTTTTGCATTTTTATCTGTATCTATTAACATATTTGGATGCTTTGACTCTGTAATTCAACTTCAAGGAAACTACCCTGAAAACAACTCCAAAATGCAGACAAAGTTGTGACCACATGATGTCATAGTGGAACAAGAGCAGAAATTAAGCAGAATGTCCATGAGAGGAATGATTAGTAAACAACTGTAGTATACCAATAAAATAGAGTATTATACAGCTACTTAAAAGAATGACCTTGAACGTTATAAAGCAACTTTGAAATGCTTGAAATGTGACATTAAGTAAAAGGAACGTGTTTAAATGGTGACATGATGACAATGATGTTAAGTCTTCAGTGAAATATGGTTGGAAGGAAATATTCCAAAAGGGTAATTTGTATTGGCTAGGCCAAAAAGTTCATTTAGGTTTTTCCATACCATGTTACAGGAAAACCCAAACAAACTTTTTAGCCAACTCAGTATTTGTGTTTTCTCCGAGGAAAGCTCTTTTTCCCTCTCTGCTTTTGAACTTTTTTTTGTAAAAAGTTTTTTTTTTTTAATTTAAAATAGAAAGAAACATACCTGTAGCATTATTTATTTATCTGTTTATTGATGAAAAATTGCAAATCATTTTGATCTGTTCTTTAGTTAAGCACTGATTGCTATTCCATGTGTACATGTTAAATAATCTTGCCTATTTCTACTAGGTATCCTCAATGAAATTACCTTTGTTTAAACTATAACCTCTGGCCACCAAATCCAGCTCATTGCCTGTTTTTGTTGATAAAGGTTTATAGGAACACAGCTACATCCATTTATTTAAGACTGTGTTATAACCAGAGTTGATTAAATCATAAGACCCGTGAAACCTAAAATATTTAATTTCTGGCTCATTACAGAAACTTTACTGGCCCCTGCTTTATCAGTCACTGACTTTGACTCCAGATCCCTCAAATAGGTCTTTTCCTCTGTCATTCCAGATAGAAAAATGTAGTTGTGCTTTTGGAACGGGCAACTGACATTAATGAATTCATTCATTCATTTATCCATGAACCCAGACTTTGACATATTTGATACTGGCATTTATGATGTGACTGAGTTTGGATTTGGTTGGAGGGCTACTATGGATTCCTAGAAAATACAGAATTCTTTATTCAGTCTGAAGCTCAGGCCTCTGAACAACCCCTCCCCTCCATCTCAACCACATAGGTTCTGGATAACTAGCTCCCACCCTCATGCTAAATCCACCTCACTTCCTTAGAACAAAAGTCCAGGGTATTGGTGATGTTATTGTCATCCACTCCAACAGATACAATTGAATTCCATTAGCAATATAGTAAGAAGGTTGTTCCTCCAACGAGTGCATAGTCTAACCCAAAACAATCCAAGCTCATTAAAATCACAGTTAACTGACTCTCAATTAAGTGTGATGATAATTTAATTAACAATGCCCACTTAATTGTCAATGGCAGGAAACTGAGACAGGCAGGGCCCATGGTGGCTTGGGCAATTTATGGCAAGTCTTTTGCTTGAAATACGGTGAAAGGCTTCCTGAACCAGCCAACTCAGTGACCTCTGTGCACTTTGGCAAATGAAAGGCCTGGGAAACATACCCTAGGCTCTGTTTGGAAAATGTAATTTTGATCTGGAATAATGATACTAAAGTGTTTATACCAGGTTCCCCAAATGAAGATCCTCCTCCAGCATCCTTAATGATTGTCATTCATTCATCCATTCACCTTCTCTCTCTCTCCCTTTCAACTCCTCCCTACTTCTTTTAAGCATCTGTCAAATCCTTGAAGTCAAAGTGTTAGTCACTCAGTCATGTCTGACCCCATGGTCTGTAGCCCATAAGGCTCCTCTGTCCATGGAATTCTCTAGGCGAGATTATTGGAGTGGGTTGCCATTCCCTTCTCCAGGGGAATCTTCTTAAACTAGGGATGGAACCCCCGACTCTTATGTCTCCTGCACTGGCCGCCGCCTAGTTGCTCAGTCATATCTGACTCTTTGCGACCCCATGGACTGTAGCTCTCCAGGCTCCTCTGTCCCTAGGATTCTCCAGGCAAGAATACTGGAGTGGGCTGCCATTCCCTTCTCCAGGGGATCTTCCTGATCCAGGGATCGAACCAGGGTCTCCTGCATTATAGACGGACAATGTCTTTAGGGTCCCACAGATAATGAAGGGCAGAACCGAGATACAGCACCAGAAGGTCTGATGTGCTTGTTCTTAAAACCTAGCAAATGCTCCCTCTATTAGGGGAACCACTGTCTGAATCTACCCGCCTGGCCAAGAACCATAGCAACCAGTTGCATGAGTTATCTTAAACAAGAGGTCTTGGTAAGGAATTCAGAACTAACAAGCTACCACTAGGAAAACTTTTGGAAAGGTCAGAAGGAGGGAGGAGCCACAAGTCCATACGTCTGTCAACCTTCCAGAATACTTCTCTCTGGAATCCATCGTGGCTGACTGATGCACGTGAAAAGAATTCTGTACTAGGTTAAAAAAATGTTTCCAGACTCTTCAAAAATATTTCTCCAAGCAGTGACCCACAGACTAGAGACAGTGTCCTATTAAAAATGTAAATTCTTGGGTTCCAGCTTAGAGTTGGCTCTCTGGCAGGTCCCACCTGGGAATCTGCATTTTTAAAAACACATCCTTATCAGGACATCCCTGATTGTCAAGATGCCAGCACCAAGCTGTGGTGACATGGAAAGTCTTGGATGGAAAATCTTCCTGGGATCTCGTGGCAGGGTTTGGGGTGGAGCTTGAAGGGGCTGGCAGGGTGGGACTGGGGAGGCTGCTCTTCTGCAGGTGTGCAAAGGGGATGGATTTGTCATGTGGCCTTTTCCCTGGGGATCATTCTGTCTGGTGAGCCAGCCTTGTTTCCATTGTTCTTGATGACTGGAACTGCTGCTGGCTGTTGGGAAATGTGAACTCTGGAGCTTCTTTCAAACCTTGGGAGAGGCTTTCACTCTGAAGAGCCCCTGGAGCTCGTTTTGCAAGGCCTTTGTGGTCAGGGTTGCGGATTCCTCTGTTTAGGGGCAGCTGGAGCTCCAGTTGCCTTTTACTTGGCCTTCTGCAGTCTTGTTAATGCTGGAGTGTGTGTGCTGGCTTCCTCTTTACAAGCCCCCAGAGCCCTCGGGGTTGGCTTGGTACAGGGAGCTTGGGACTGTTAAGTGACTCTGAGGACCCTGGGCAGAAAGCCTTCTGCCTGAAGTGCCAGGTTCAAAATTGGTCACTTTGACACAGCTCCAACCACGATGAGTTAGCAACACAGCAAGACCCACCTCTGACGTCCACCCCAGGGGCTCAGCTCTGGGGCTTCTGCACTTCCAACAGAGAACAGTTCACCCCAAAGCACAGGCCACCAGCCAATTTCTACAGGATATGGAGAGGTTTATCAACTACAAACTGGCATGTGGTGGCTCAGAGGGTAAAGAATCTGCCTGCTGTGCAGGAGACCCGAGTTCAATCCCTGGGCCAGGAAGATCTCCTGGAGAAGGGAATGGCAACCCACTCCAGTACTCTTGCCCGGATAATCTCATGGACAGAGGAACCTGGAGGGCTATAGTCCATAGGGTTGCACATGACCGAAGTGACTGAACACATTACTTCTTTGGAGCAATCTCTTAGAGCTATCTGAGGTGCTGAGTCCTCATTTTGCCCCCCAAAAACTTAACTTGCAACTCTCACATTGTGTATCTTTTTAGTTGACAGGTTCTTTTTGTTTTGAACCAACCCCTTCCCTCTCTCAGTACCTCTGCACCAAAAAATGGTGTGAAGGCTAATGAACACCAGGAATTACTTTAGAGTCTTGACTATTGAGGCCAATCTTCTGGAACTTTCTTCCCAAGGTTTCTGAAGTTCAAAGAAAAGACAGTCACATAGAAGCCAGCCATTAAAGATCTGCTGCTGCTGCTGCTAAGTCGCTTCAGTCGTGTCCGACTCTGTGCAACCCCATAGACGGGAGCCCACTGAGCTCCCCCATCCCTGGGATTCTCCAGGCAAGAACACTGGAGTGGGTTGCCATTTCTTTCTCCAATGCATGAAAGTGAAAATTGAAAGTAAAGTCACTCAGTCTTGTCCTACTCTTTGCAACCCCATGGACTACAGCCCACCAGGCTCCTCCGGCCATGGGATTCTTCAGGCAAGAGTACTGGAGTGGGTTCTCCGCATTAAAGATTAGTGAGTACTTACTCTGGTGGGGCTCCATGCAAGGTAGACTGTAATCTCTGGAGATGACACACTTCCTTCTTCGCTCTAATTCCCAACCGAGTCCACTGATCTCTTAACTTCATTTACTTCTCTCTGTATCCTCACTTTTCTTTGTGGCCCAGGTTTCCTTCTCCAGAGGCTGAAAGAGGGATTCAGCCTCCTATTTCTGTCCCTTGTCCTTCCTGTCCCCACCCTAGGTTCATTCCCTGCAAAGCAGCCAGAGCAATCTTTCCCAAAATGCAAAGTTGATTATGTCATTCCCAGCTTAAACCCCACTGCAAGAACTTTGGATCACCTGCAACAATTACAAGCTCCCCTCGTGACAGGGTCCTGGAAACGCTTTAATTCCACTTTCCCTGTCAACTAGGACTTTTCTAAGTTCAGCTGGATATTTTCATGTTTCTAGAAAGGACCATAGTTCTTCTCTCCCTCTGGTCACTGTCTTGTGCATCCTTCAGATCTCATCAGGTAACTCCTCCCCGCAACGGCCCAGAGTGAGTGAAGTCACTCAGTCGTGTCCGACTCTTTGCGACTCCATGGACTGTAGTCTGCCAGGCTCCTCTGTCCATGGGATGCTCCAGGAAAGAATACTGGAGTGGGTTGCCATTTCCTTCTCCAGGGGTTCTTTCCGAGCCAGGGATTGAACCCAGGTCTCCTGCATTGCAGGCAGACTCTTTATCATCTGAGTCACCTGGGAAACCCTCAGCTGGCCAAAAAACCCTATTAAATGCTCACAGTGTTGTATAGCACTTTCCCCTGCCTATAATTATACATTTCTCACATGATTTTTAAATTGCTGCCTGTATCCTCCAAACCAACTGTGTGATCCAGGATGGCAAGGACCAGTCTAGTTTTGCCCTTGTTTTTGCCCTGATGCCCATCTCTATGCCAGACCTGGAGAGAGAGGCCATCTTATTTCTACTGACTGTGCCTAATGAATGAGTAAGAGGCACTCCTTATGTGAAACATGTCTGTGACCTGGATTGGAAACCTTGAAAGCCCCCCTCTCCTGTTCTTGCTGAGCAAATCCTAGGATGTGAGTGACAAAAAGCCACGCATAGCTCAAAACCACCTTGGGGGCTTCATGGGGCTGCTAGGTCACCAAGAGCGTGTGGCTTGTGCTCTGAAACAATTAGCCTGACTTGGGCTGCATTGGATTTTGTTAAAGCAAGTGCCGATTGCTACGAAAACTGTTTGCATGTAATCAATCTTCAGCGGCAGAAAGCCGTCTGGTCCAGGAAGGCATGTCACCCTGGCTGCTATGAACTCGGCACATGGCTGAGGATCCTTCCTCCACAACCCAGAGTCCACAATCCCTGCAGGCCCTTCCCTCCAAGGGTCCACTGTGTGAGTTATTCTTCCTTTGTCAGTCAGACTCCAATGGACCTGTGTGGAGGCTAGATAACGGGAGGATATAAGTCAGATCAGGGAAGGGGCCACGTCCAGAAAAAAGGTGCAATGGGGTAAGTGTCCAGACCTGTGGAAATGGCTGCTCAAGCTGCAGTTGTCGCTGTTGGATTTACTCGTGGGTACCCAGAACATCCCTAGTATGGCCAAGTCCTCACTGAAGGAAGGTCCAGTTATACAAATGGCTGTAAGCATCTATACTTTGCAAATTTCTGTGCTGCCTTATGCTTCTGTCTGTGTGCGTGCATGCTAAACTGCTTTAGCTGTGTCTGACTCTGTGTGACCCTATACACTGTATAGCCCACCAGGCTTCTCTGTTCAAGGGATTCTCCAGGCAAAAATACTAGAGTGGGTTGCCATTTTTTTTTTTTTTCCTTCAGGGAATCTTCCCAACCCAAGGATTGAACCCGAGTCTCCTGTGTCTCCTGCATTGGCAGGTGGGTTCTTTACCACTAAGGCCACGTGGGAAGCCCCATGCTTCAGTCTCCTCATCTGTAAAATGGGATCATAGTGGTTCCTACCTCCAGGTGAGTGGAAGGAAAGTATGAGCAATCCACACACAAAACATCTAGAATAGCGTCTGGTGCCTGGTCACCACTGAGTAAATTGCACCCTTGCTAGAAGATTTGCAGAAGCACCTGGATTCCCACGGATGGTTCTGCTACTCTGTTCCTGTTTATCAGCACTGGCTGATGTCAAAATCACCTGAGAAGCAATTTAAAAGTGTAAATTTTCGGCCTCGTTGAATGAAAATTATCCAGCATTTTTTGGTATGGACATCTATGTTAAGGGCTCCCTGATAGTTAGTTGGTAAAGAATCCACCTGCAATGCAGGAGACCCAGTTTGATTCCTGGGTCAGGAAGATCTGCTGGAGAAGAGATAGGGTACCCACTCCAGTATCCTTGGGCATCCCTTGTGGCTCAGCTGGTAAGGAATCTGCCTATAATGCAAGAGGCAGGGGTTCAATCCCTGGATGGGGAAGGTCCCCTGGAGAAGGGAATGGCTACCCACTCCAGTATTCTTGCCTGGAGAGCTCCATGGACAAGGGAGCCTGGCAGGCTATAGTCCACAGGGTCACAAAGAGCTGGACAACACTGAGTGACTAACACTTCCACTTGTTTTATGCAATGTGTGTGTGTTCCCATTTCAGCTAGAAAATGTTCATTGTGGTCATTGCACACAATTCCAGTGACTATAAATATAAACCTAAATTAAATTAGCCGTATCCCTATTTTTGGATATTTAGGTAGCTTGCATATTTTCTTCAGTGTTATAAATAATACTGGTATCTTCAAACATATAGGCTTTCTATATTTAGGAATTTTACTTTGAGTACATTCTTAGAATCACCACCAAGTTATATACATAAACTCTTTTTTATTTGTCTGGAAATCTATTGCCTAGTTTTGTTTCTGAAAAAATGATGCCAAAATATACTCTGCCTACCAGTAATTGATGACAGTTTCGTAGCCTCCTTTCCAGCATGGAGTGTAAATATTTTATTTTGTATTTTCACTAATTTACTAGTTAACGGTGGCACTTCATAGTTGCTTTATTTGCATTTTAAAGTGTTCAGTCAGTTCAGTCACTCAGTAGTGTCTGACTCTTTGTGATCCCATGGACTGCAGCACGCCAGGCTGTATTTTAGACATGTATACTCCTTGCATGCAACATACACTGCCTGGGTGGTCGTATTACCATCATTTTGATGCAGTAGAATTCTGTCCTTTATGCCTTTACAGGGTTGATGTTAGCAATTGCCTCAGGTAAGAAGAATACCACTATGGTTCTCTCCTCAGCCAGCTGCTTCGTGTTCAAGGTTGCCGTCTCGAGCACTGAGGCTGGCAAGATGCTAAGGAGACTAGATGAGTTAGACAAGGAGGCCTCTCTGCTCCTTGGGCCAGGGCCTAGATGAGGCACTGGAACATTTACCTTCTAACTCTGCCCATGTGAGCCCACATCTCAGCCTCTGCCTTTCAGCATGTGTATCCATCCTTATGTTTGCACAGGGAGCCCTCAATGATTCATTCAATCGATAAGCAGGTATTGAACACCTACCATATGCCAGGTAATGTGCTAAAACACTCTTTCTCCTATAAGAATGAGGGGAATGAAAAAGGACAAAACAGACTCTGCCCACATAAATCTACCAGCCCACTGGGAGAGGAAGCTGTTTATTAAGTTACCACCCGCAACTGCATGTCACGACTTCTGTCTTAACCTGTGATGATCTTGACTCACACAACTCCATTCCGGCTTGAGGTACCTATGCTTGCTGTCCCTCTGTCCCGAAGCCTCCTTACCCCACGGCTGGTGCAGATGTCATCTTTGCAAGGAAACTTCTGAGAGCCTCTAGTAAGATATCACCAGGCTCCTCTTCATATCCTTGATTGCTAACTGCCTCTCTCTCATCTTTGCTTTTCTCTGTAACACTTACCTCTCTCCAGCTCATGACTCAGGTACCTGTGTGCTTCTTTTCTGTCCCCTTCATTAAGTGTAAGATCTGCAAAGGAAAGAGCACTGTTTTGTTCACTCCTATGAATGAGGTCTGGCATGGAGTAGCTTTCAAATAAGTATTTGTTGAATAAAGCAGTGAGTGAATGGATGCATGAATGAATGAGTGAATAGGTTTTGTTTTGATCCCCCCACCTAGGGAATTGGTATGGACACCTTTTAGCTACAATAGGCCTTGGAGTGGGGACTGGGCTGGGCAAGAACTGGTAAGTGAGGTTTGAAACACCTTGTCTGCGTTGGCGTGCTTCCTGTAAGCCTGACTCTTACATGTCATCTGACACTCTACTTCCAGCTGATTAACGATGACAAGGACAACAGTAATAAATCAGTCTTCTCAGGGCCCTGGACACACTCTGATTCCTTACAACAGGATGAGTGAGAGAATTTCAGAACCAAGGCTTTTGGTCTTCGTGGAGGAAGACCCTGGCCTCCAGGCAGTGGCTCACCCCTGCACACACAGGCAGGGCCCACCACTGGGCCCTGAAGATACTGAAGGATGCTTTTGTGGCAGCAGTGCCGGAATTGGCCAGGAAGCCTGTGATTTCCTGTCTGCACAATTAACATCATTATGGAGGTGTAATCTCCTTAATTAGTTTATTTCATCAAGATTTGATTGAAGGCTTCTCTCATCTGCCTCTGTAGCCTCCCTCTACCTAAAGCTCATGAATAATAGGAAGCAAGATACGTGTCTGACTCGGCTCCCTCCTAAAGAGACCAGCCCATAAATAAAACATCTGGGCCTTGCTGGGGAGGGGATGGCGGAAGGGCTCTGAGTGGGAGCCCACTGATTGATGGAGACAGGAGAGTGTTTTCTTAAGTGCGGGAGGCAGTGATTTTGTCTCTGGCCCTGGGCCACAGAGCTTGGCTGCCCTTCGAGAGCAGCCAGCCTGGACACGGGCACTGATGAATGGGAAGGGAGGGTAGCAAAGGGGCAGCCACAGTACCAGCCTGCAGGTTTCCTCTATTCTTTTGTTCTATTTCCTGATGAAGCTTCTCTTAGAAGAAAGGATAGTTCATGCCTCCAAAATCTTTCCCTAATAGGTTCTAACAATTCTTCACTGTGCCACATAACAAACCAACAGTTTCAATGATTTTGCAGTGACAAACTGAGAGAATGGGTCCACACCCAGCTCACTCCTTGACTTGCCCAGATACTTGTCTGAAAGTCGAACAAAACATCGAATGATAACCATTCCCATCTACTCTCATCAGTGGCAGACACTACTAATCAACCGTAGCTACTGAGCTAGAAGGGAGACTTCTCATTGCAGTGTCCAGGATGCCATTTTCAGTAGATGAGAGCTGGTGCAGGACAGTTGAAATCTATTTCTCATCCTTGGAATCAATGATTCTTTTCAGGTTTAAGCATTTCTCTGATGATACCTGGGGAAAGAAAAATCCAAGTGAATTTTCTCCCTCTAAGGGATAAGAAAATTACGGGTAAAACAAAGCAGCCCCACTACAGCCTAGAATTTGGAGGGAAAGTCTTAGAATGCCATCCACTTGACAATATGCAGAGATGATTTCACTTTTAAGAACAGCCTAATGGTGGCACAGGGCAAAATTTGAAGGCACAAAATAAGCATTGAGCCAATCAAACATATTTGGAATTGCAAGTAGTCACTTATAGTAAGCAGATACATTTTACCTTGTCTATGTTTGTGTTTTATTTAAAGTGGAATACTATACTGCAACCTAGATAGCATATTGAAAAGCAGAGACATTACTTGGCCAACAAAGGTCCATCTAGTCAAGGCTATGGTTTTTCCATTGGTCATGTATGGATGTGAGAGTTGGACTGTGAAGAAGGCTGAGCACTGAAAAATTGATGCTTTTGAGCTGTGGTGTTGGAGAAGACTCTTGAGAGTCCCTTGGACTGCAAGGAGATCCAACCAGTCCATTCTGAAGATCAGCCCAGGGATTTCTTTGGAGGGAATGATGCTGAAGCTGAAACTCCAGTACTTTGGCCACCTCATACGAAGAGTTGACTCATTGGAAAAGACTCTGATGCTGGGAGGGATTGGGGGCAGGAGGAGAAGGGGACAACAGAGGATGAGATGGCTGGATGACATCACTGACTCGATGGACATGAGTCTGAGTGAACTCCAGGAGTTGGTGATGGACAGGGAGACCTGGCATGCTGCGATTCATGGGGTCGCAAAGAGTCGGACATGACTGAGCAACTGAACTGAACTGAACTGAACTATACTGCAACGAGATAGAAATATCTATAGCCACATCCCTAAATGAGGATGAATGGAGATGATGATAAATGAAAGAAGACAGATACAAAAGAGGGCATATTGTGTGGTTCCTATGAGCTAAGTCACAAGAGCAGGTGAAACTGCTCTATGGTGTTAAATATTAGAGTGGTACTTCCTTGGGCTAGGTAGTGGCTGGGAGAGGAGGTGAGGATGGCTTGTTCTGGCGGGTGGTCATGTTTTGCTCTTTGATTGGCTCTCGTTTATGAGTGCATTTAGTTTCGGGAACATTTATCCAGCAGTGCTTTTGTCGTAAGTAAATGAGTGAGGGCTCAGTTGGGTCTGACTCTCTGCAACGCCATGCGACTGTAGCCCACCAGGCTCCTCTGCCCATGGGATTTCCAAGACAAGAATATTGGAGTGGGTTGCCATTTCCTACTCCAAGGAATCTTCCTGACTGAAGGATCAAACTCACATCTCTTGTGAATCTTAGAGGGGGATTCTTTACCACTAGCGCCACCTGGGAAGCCTACACTTGTGATCAGAGCACATCAATGAAAAGTTTATAAAGTCTTGTAAAGAGAGGCATACCTTCCAGAAAGAATTCCTGTCATCTTGGGTCCTTCTTTCCATTTTCCTTGCCTCACACCTTTGCCTTCTTGACTCATCACATCTTCCTATGACCAGCAGTGGGCATTTCTCCGCTGAGAGGTAACAGGGCAAAATGGAAAAACAAATCGGAAGAGGAGTCCAAACACCTGGATTTGGTTTCAGGTTTTGCCATATGTGGGATGTGTGTCCTCAAACTGACCTCCTGTATCTGTGAGCCTCAACTTTGTTCAAAGGTCTGGTGGGTGGGACTTGGTCTCTCCTTCCTTGAGGCGTGTTTGGGTGCCCTCTCTGTCACCTCTTGCCTTTTGTCAGTCTTGTTGCCCTAAAGGGGAGAGAGGTGGGCTCTGTGAGCTTGTAACATCAGGTGGCCATGGAGAGCAGGGCAATGAGCAATGATTTGAGCAATGATTTGAGCAATGATTTTGGATTCCTCTAGTCTCTAAGGGAGACTGATGATCAAGTCAAGTAAACCCAGAAGTCCTTATTCAAGTCCCCAAATAAATGAGGCAGTGACCTGGGGAGGTCTTTGAAACCAGACATCCCCCTACAATATGAAACTGGTCAACTCATGCCAAGCAGAGACACTATCTTAGAAACATGAAGCCTTGGGGGCTATACCCCAAAATTTGGGCAAAATGTGTGCTATTTAAGATCTCATTGGTGCCTCCCACATCACAAATCTGTTTAAAGTGTGTCTGCACAGTTAAAAACAATAGTTAAAAACAGTTGTTAAAACAACAGTTAAGAACAATTCCAAAAAAGAAAGGACTGCTGAAATGGGGAGGAAAAGAAAATCTCTCCATCCTACAGAAACCCAAGGGGGTTAATCCTCCCCTGTGGCTAAGGAAATGCCAACAAGCCTTTGGCAACCTTCCTCTTTCTTTAAATAACAACATTTCCAAGAGCTGGAGCTAGAATTGTCCAGTAATGCTTTTAATTTGTGTGCAATTGGGAAGAGGCCAGGATTTAATCGAAGTTGTTAGAATGGCTTTGCTTGGAGTAGCTGAGTGCTCGCAGTAGGGCTGGCCTGCGAGGTAGCACTGGAATAATTAAAAGAAATACCTGAGCTCGCCATCACTGCTTGAGTTATTCCAGATACTGGGCTTCAGAGTGAAATGGGTGGAATTAAAGAGCACTTTTGTAGCTGAAATAAAATTTGTGCAGAGTTACTTTTCTATTACACTTCAATTTTCTCTCTTCCCGTTCACCCAATAAAAGGAGCTGGGGCTCCATGTTTGTTTAATGGGGGTGAGTGCCAAACCCCAGAAACTGGCCTTTCTTCAGTCAGACCAGGTCCTCAAGCTTCCTATTCTTATTCTGCTCTGGATTGTGGGTGGTCTGAGCGGGTTCACCCTTCTGAGTTACACACACTACACAGCTGTGCAGACAACGTTCCACTTACCCCCCTTCCCAGGGTAGTCATACCCTCTTGAGTCCCATCCTTGAACAAAATATGGAAAAAAACAGGCATGAGCGTTGGAATTTCCATACCTTTCCTCATTCCTACTCTCTTTCTAAGGGAAATCATAGGTCCCCAAACCCCCTAGCAACATATGGTCAAGTTTAGGAATCATGTCCCTAAAAGACTGAATAATTCAGGTAAAAAAAAAAGAGCACATCTGTGAAGCGGAGATACTCACCTGACTTATTTATATGCTGTAAACACTTACATGAGTCACAGGGGACCCAGCATATGCCATCTCAGTTATTCACTCCATCAACAAGGGTTCCTTTACATCTACAAGCCACGCATTCTTTTCTTTTCCTTATAGAAGTAAAGCCTTGTGCTAAGTTCTGTAGTGAAGATGAGAGAGAGGCAAGGCTTCTGTTTTGAAGCCAAGCTACTGGAACACTAACTAGAGGCAAGTCTCACCTATGGAATAGTTCAGGGCAGGTGTTTGTACCACTTGGTTGGGCCAATGAGGACTCTCTCTTTTTCTGAGGCAATGTGTCACCTATGGTATCAAGAGCAAAGGCTTTTTTGATGCTCAAGCTGTGTTGTGGTCCAGCCTTGTTTTGATTTCAATGTTAGCTGCTCAAGAAAGCAAGGCCACTGCTGCCAGTAGGTGGTGAGAGGAGGATGGTGGTGGCATCTGGGAACAGGTGTGACCACAGGAGTCAGGTCCATGAGTTAGGACCAGTTGATAGAATCATGAGTACCAGTTTCCTTTGGCAAAGAAAAATATCTCTTCTTTGGGATGGGGAAGAGGTTGGGTGAAGACTTAGGATACATTTTCATATAGGGAGCCACGTGTAGGAGAGAGCAAAGCTAAGAGGGAGGAGTTTTGTCATTGAAACTTTGAGTTCTCCAGTTGGGAAAATATCACTTATCCATTGCTGCATATTAAGCCATCAAAAAACCAGTGGCTTACCAAAATTTACTTCTTCAGTTTCCATCAGCTGATGGGACAGTTGGGAGAGCTACTCAAGCCAGTTCTCTCTCTCTCTCTCTAGGTGTTGTCCTTCATCCCAGGCTTCTTCATGACTTGGTAGTCTGGGGGTTCCAAGAGGGTAAAAGTAGAAGCTTCAAGACCTCTTAAGCCCTAGAAGGGACACAAGGTCACTTTTACCACATTCTATTGGTCAGATCAGCTCACAAGACCAGCCCATATTCAAGAAGGTAGAGAAATAAGCTCCACCTTTCAGTGATAAGAGCTATAAATCCCATTACATGGGGCACAGGTCCAGGGAAGTGTGATTCATTAGCACCACGATAATCAATGACTTGTCACAAAAAGGAGGGCAAGAAGAATGGGCATAGTTGGAAATTGAGGTTGAGGGACGTGTATTTGAAAGAGTCAGAGCAGATTCTAAGAGGAGTCCATGGGAGGATCAAACAAGGATGGGTCTGTTTTGTCAAACATCTTAAAGGCAATCAGATTCATTTAGAGAGTCTTCCTCCTTTACAGGCTCAGGTGTGGACTCCCAAATGAGACTGGGCTGTGAAAATGCAAAAACTATGATCCAGACTTGACTGGAGTTGCCAAAACAGGAGGTGCTCTGGAAGTGTTGACCACAGGACCCCACACTCTATTTCCTGCCTATGTCTTTTGACTTCAAGGGGTTCCATGCATTTCTGTGTGCTAAGTCGCTTCAGTCATGTCTGACTCTTTGTGACTCCATGGACTGTTACCCGTCAAACTCCCCTGTCCATGGGATTCTCCAGGCAAGAATACTGAAATGAGTTGCCATTTCCTCCTCCAGGGGATCTTTCTGACCCATGGATCGAACCCGGTCTCCTGCATTACAGGAGGGTTTTTTTTTTTTTTTTTTTTTTAACCACTGAACCACGGGGGGAAGCCCCAAAGGATTCTATAGACATTTTCAGAATCCTGTGGAAAAGACAGTGAGACTGAGATTCTCTCTCTTCTGAGAACCCTCTGCTCACCTGAATCTACATACAGACAGCCTTTCCCATGCTGGGTGTGCCTGCTTGGGAGGTTTAGGGGCTCTTGGAGCTGTGGCTGAACATTTAAACTTGGTAATGAGATGGAGTTTGTTTCCCAGGAGGGCACACTCACTTGGGTCACTAAGTGACACTGAGGTCCCTAAACTTCAAGCCTGGGATGTTAACTCAATTGACAGCCAAGAAAAAAAACTTTAAGGAAGTGCAGTGTGCCTCAAAGGGTGACAAAGAGAAGTATCTCTTTCTGAAGCGAAACTTAGAGGCTCTGGATTTAACAGAAGGAGGGTAAAGTTCAGATCCCAGCAAATGGCAGCGGAGAGTGTGTGACTCCAGGGGTGTGACCTGCCAGAAGCAGGGTCTTTCTATTTACTGCTGCAGGTTCCCTCTGTAGAAGAGCCTGAAATATGGTTCCCTGGTGTGTCCAGACTGGCTGGATATTAACTTACATATATATTTTATATGTATGTGCGTGCATACATGCTCAGTTATGTCTGACTCTTTGTGACCCCATGGACTGTAGCCCTCCAGGCTCCTCTGTCCATGGAATTTTCCAGGCAAGAATACTGGAGTGGGTTACCATTTCCTACTCCAGGGACTCTTCCCAACCTACAGATCGAATCCGAGTCTCCTGTGCCTCCTGCATTGACAGGTAGATTCTCCACCAACTATGCCACCTGAGAAACCTTTATATATATATATGCTATTTATGTATTTATGGACTGCCCTGGTGGCTGAGATGGTTAAGCGTCTGTCTACAATGTGGGAGACCCGGGTTTGATCCCTGGGTTGGGAAGATCCCCTGGAGAAGGAAATGGCAATCCACTCCAGTACTATTGCCTGGAAAATCCCGTGGACAGAGGAGCCTGATAGGTTACAGTCCATTTATACTAGAATATATATTTATAATATTAAATTTAGACATTTAACATTTATAATTATGCCATAATCTTTATAACATCAAATATATTATATTAAATAAATCATAATACATAATTATAAATACTATATTATAAATATAACTCTTTATTATATAACATATACTTAAATTATATGTTGTTATTGTTGTTCAGTTGCTAAGTCATATCACACGTTTTGCTACCCTGTGGACTGCGGCATGCCAGATTTCCCTGTCTTTCACTGTCTCCTGGAGTTTGCTCAAACTCATATCCATTAAGTTGATGATGCTATCTGAACATCTCATCCTCTGCCACCCCCTTCTCCTTTTGCCTTCAATCTATCCCAGAATCAGGGTCTTTTCCAATAAGTTGGCTCTTCCCATCAGGTTATTATATATTAGGATTATATGTTATATGGGTTAATTACATATATATTTTATAATTGCATGTATATATTTTATATATATATGTATGTATATGTTTACACACACATATGTACCATTAGGGTATATACCTAATACTTATTAAGACTGAATTCTTGCATTTATTTTGTTAATAAGTCACTTTTCAGGCCATTGTCCTAGAGTCTTAAATACACCTTGGACTCCATGTTCCAAAATAGTCCTGGTTTCCTTGCCTGGTATCCTAGTTCCAGCTTAGCCCATAGCAGCAGATGCTGTCTGTACCCATCCATACTCTATACCTGTTCGATGCCCTTAGTCCTAAGATTGCCTCCTCTCAGCACCTGCACCCTTTTGCCCAAGGGCTGTTCTAGAAGACCCCACTCTGCCTTCATGTTTTGCAGGCTGTAAGAGCTTTCTACATCTAACCCATCCTGGGATCAGTGATCTGACCTGCCCCTTTTAACAGAGGTCTAGCTGGCATTTCCTGTCTTCTCTCTCGCTTCTCTGGGCCCATGAGTGAGCACACACGTCAAAATACAGATCTGGTGGCTGCCTGAATGGCAGAGGGCATTTTCCTGTAGCAAATGGAAACGAGAAATGGCTTATGACAGCTTATGGCTTAATAGTTCTATAAACGCTTTTCCTAAATATGATTTTTTAATACTTACTATAGATGTAAAAGGAAAGATGTAGCTTAGGATTTGGTTGTGGTTCTTTGTATTTTTTTGGAAGGATTGGATATTTTTTTCTAACTTTACTACTTTATAAGTTTGCTACTTATATCTCTGAACAGAGCAGAAATATTTTAAATCACATAACTGCAGACAAATTGAAATGATATTATTTTTTTAAATTTCTTTTCCCTCTTAATTATTAGATTAGGAAGAAATAACAAAATCCTACATAGGATTTTTCCATAAAGTTCAATATTCTTTGTCCAGATTTTAGATTCTCAGAAATGCCTTTTACAGACACATTAAAAAGTGTTTGCATCCAATTCTCCTTGCTCTGCCATGTCTTTTGTCTCCACAACAAGTTTCTCTTAGTTGTACGTGATAGTATCTAGGTGGCTCAGACCGAGACCACCGGGTCACAAAAGGACCTTAGTACCCGCATAGTTTCACATTTCCAACGAAAGGGCTTGGCACTTTTGGTTTTTGTCAACTGAACTATTTCCCCTTCCATGATGGGCAGTGCCTTCTATTTTGCCCAAAACAAAAGGATTAAGTTGTTTCCCATACTTGAGGTCAGTTCTTTTGTCATCAGTGGCAGCGACTTAATTTTTCTCCTCTGAGGCAGAGCTGGAGCTGATTCAAGCACTCCACCAATGGCCAGCGGGAGAAAAAAAAAAATCATTAGAAAATCAATTTTTACTTAATTGAAGATTCTTCCTCCAAACAGGAACAAAGTAGGATTTATCACCTCAGCCTGGGTAATAACCACATTTTTGTCTGCCCGAGTTTTCCTTGGTAGATCAGATGTCTCTGGGATCCAGGTCAGTAGTATCACATGTGCTGACTTTTTGAGGGTTTGAGGAGGTCCAGGCTGGCAATAACCTGAGAGATACATCCATTCAGGATGTGGGCAAAGATAGCTCCAGCAAAGGATGATGAGAAATTATGCCGAGAAATAAGATAAATAAAGGCAAATCTGATCTACTCATCTGTTTTTGCAGGCAATTTAAAGTAAAGGAATTCTTCCCAGGGCTACTTTTTATCTTTAGCCTTTGCCATTGCCTATGGCGTTAAGTGGCTTCCCAGAAGGCTCAGTGGAAAAGAATCCCTTTGCCAATGCAGGAGATGCTAGAGACTCAGTTTTGATCCTTGAGTAGGGAAGATAGCCTGAGGAGGAAATGGCACCCCACTCCAGTATTCTTGCCTGGAGAATCCTATGGGCAGAGGAGCCTGGTAGGGTACAGTTCACAGGGTCCCAAAGAGTCTGCCATAACTGAGCAGCACACACACACACAGCACTGAAACTCCTAGAAAGTGCCAAACTAAGGGCCCCAGAATCTGCTGGGACAAACCTGGAGTGCCTTCAGTACCTGTGGGGATCATATCGAGTCCTGACACTCCAGGAGTGCTGGCCAGAATCAAGACTCATCCAGAAACCATAGCATCTGAGGACCAATTAAAGAATTGAGAGCACTTTGTTTGGAGGAAGGAACTTTCAGAGCATGTGTGAGAACGACCTTCAGAGTTACTGAAATGGACAGAATGAAGGTGCCTCACATAGGGAGGGAGATAATGGTACAATTAACAAAGAAGGAGTTATTAGCAGAGCTGATTAGAAAAGTTTAGAATTGTGTTCAATAAGACTGGATTCAAGGGAATGAACATTTTTGAGGTCTTAAGTTTCCCATTTCTTTCTTTTTTTAATTTAGTTTACAATATTGTATTGGTTTTAGCAAATCTTTGCATGAAATGTTCCCTTGGTATCTCTAATTTTCTTGACGAGATCTCTAGTCTTTCCCATTCTGTTCTTTTCCTCTATTTCTTTGCATTGATTGCTGAGGAAGGCTTTCTTATCTCTTCTTGCTATACTTTGGAATTCTGCATTCAGATGCTTATATCTTTCCTTTTCTCCTTTGCTTTTCATTTCTCTTCTTTTCACAGCTATTTGTAAAGCCTCCCCAGACAGCCATTTTGCTTTCTTGCATTTCTTTTCCATGGGGATGGTCTTGATCCCTGTCTCCTGTACAATGTCATGAACCTCATTGCATAGTTCATCAGGCACTCTATCTATCAGATCTAGTCCCTTAAATCTATGTCTCACTTCCACTGTATAATCATAAGGGATTTGATTTAGGTCAGACCTGAATGGTCTAGTGGGTTTCCCTACTTTCTTCAATTTCAGTCTGAATTTGGCAATAAGGAGTTCATGATCTGAGCCACAGTCAGCTCCTGGTCTTGTTTTTGTTGACTATATACAGCCTCTCCATCTTTGGCTGCAAAGAATATAATCAATCTGATTTTGGTGTTGACCATCTGGTGATGTCCATGTGTAGAGTCTTCTCTTGTGTTGTTGGAAGAGGGTGTTTGCTATGACCAGTGCATTTTCTTTGCAAAACTCTATTAGTCTTTGCCCTGCTTCATTCCGTATTCCAAGGCCAAATTTGCCTGTTACCCCAAGTGTTTCTTGACTTCCTACTTTTGCATTGCAGTCCCCTAAAATGAAAAGGACATCTTTTTTGGGTGTTAGTTCTAAAAGGTCTTGTAGGTTTTCATAGAACCGTTCACCTTCAGCTTCTTCAGCATTACTGATTGGGACATAGACTTGGATTACTGTGATATTGAATGGTTTGCCTTGGAAATGAACCGAGGTCATTCTGTCGTTTTTGAGATTGCATCCAAGTGCTACATTTCAGACTCTTTTGTTGACCATGATGGCTACTCCATTTCCTCTAAGGGATTCCTGTCTGCAGTAGTAGATATAATGGTCATCTGAGTTAAATTCACCCATTCCAGTCCATTTTAGTTTGCTGATTCCTAGAATGTCAACTTTCACTCTTGCCATCTCTTGTTTGACCACTTCCAATTTGCCTTGATTCATGGACCTGACATTCCAGGTTCCTATGCAATACTGCTCTTTACAGCATCGGACCTTGCTTCTATCACCAGTCACATCCACAGCTGGGTATTGTTTTTGCTTTGGCTCCATCCCTTCATTCTTTCTGGAGTTATTTTTCCACTGATCTCCAGTAGCATATTGGGCACCTACTGATCTAGGGAGTTCCTCTTTCAGTGTCCTGTCATTTTGCTTTTTCATACTGTTCATGGGGTTCTCAAGGCAAGAATACTGAAGTGGTTTGCCATTCCCTTCTCCAGTGGACCACATTCTGTCAGAAGATGGTCCACTAACAGAAGCAGAAGATATTAAGAAGTGGTGGCAGGAATACATAGAAGAACTGTACAAAAAAGATCTTCACAACCAAGAAAATCACGATGGTATGATCACTCACCTAGAGCCATGTGAAGTCAAGTAGGCCTTAGAAAGCATCACTACAAACAAAGCTAGTGGAGGTGATGGAATTCCAGTTGAGCTATTTCAAATCCTGAAAGATGATGCTGTGAAAGTGCTGCGCTCAATATACTAGCAAATTTGGAAAACTGAGCAGTGGCCACAGGACTGGAAAAGGTCAGTTTTCATTCCAGTCCCAAAGAAAGGCAATGCCAAAGAATGCTTAAACTACCGCACAATTGCACTCATCTCACATGCTAGTAAAGTAATACTCAAAATTCTCCAAGCCAGGCTTCAGCAATACATGAACCGTGAACTTCCAGATGTTCAAGTTGGTTTTAGAAAAGGCAGAGGAACCAGAGATCAAATTGCCAACATCCGCTGGATCATCAAAAAAGCAAGAGAGTTCCAGGAAAACATCTATTTCTGCTTTCTTGACTATGCCAAAGCCTTTGACTGTGTGGATCACAATACACTGTGGAAACTTCTGAAAGAGATGGGAATACCAGACCACCTGACCTGCCTCTTGAGAAACCTATATGCAGGTCAGGAAGCAACAGTTAGAACTGGACATGGAACAACAGACTGGTTCCAAAGAGGAAAAGGAGTACGTCAAAGCTGTATATTGTCACCTTGCTTATTTAACTTATATGCAGAATACATCATGAGAAACGCTGGGCTGGAAGAAACACAAGCTGGAATCAAGATTGCCAGGAGAAATATCAATAACCTCAGATATGCAGATGACACCATCCTTATGGCAGAAAGTGAAGAGGAACTAAAAAGCCTCTTGATGAAAGTGAAAGAGGAGAGAGAAAAAGTTGGCTTAAAGCTCAGCATTCAGAAAACGAAGATCATGGCATCTGGTCCCATCACTTCATGATAAATAGATAGGGAAACAATGGAAACAGTGTCCAACTTTACTTTTTTGGGCTCCAAAATCACTGCAGATGGTGACTGCAGCCATGAAATTAAAAGACGCTTACTCCTTGGAAGAAAAGTTATGAGCAACCTAGATAGCATATTCAAAAGCAGAGACATTACTTTGCCAACAAAGGCCCATCTAGTCAAGGCTATGGTTTTTCCTGTGGTCATGTATGGATGTGAGTGTTAGACTGTGAAGAAGGCTGAGCACCGAAGAATTGATGCTTTTGAGCTGTGGTGTTGGAGAAGACTCTTGAGAGTCCCTTGGCCTGCAAGGAGATCCAACCAGTCCATTCTGAAGGAGATCAGCCCTGGGATTTCTTTGAAGGGAATGATGCTGAAGCTGAAATTCCAGTACTTTGGCCACCTCATGCGAAGAGTTGACTCATTGGAAAAGACTCTGATGCTGGGAGGGATTGGGGGCAGAAGGAGAAGGGGATGACAGAGGATGAGATTGCTGGATGGTATCACTGATTCGATGGATGTGAATCTGAGTGAACTCCAGGAGTTGGTGATGGATAGGGATGCCTGGCGTGCTGTGATTCATGGGTCGCAGAGTTGGACACGATTGAGTGATTGAACTGAACTGAACTGAACTGAAGTTTCACATAATTCTTTCCAAAACAAAAGAAATTCCTATCTATCTGTCTATCCATCCATCCATCCACCTATCTGTCTATTATTGTCACCATTATCATTTAGCTTTACACATCAACTGAATAGCAAATCCCAGTTTAACAGGGATTTTAATAAGACATCCTTTGAGAAGTTTATAATGTAGTCTCTGGAAAAGTCAGGCCATGTTAGCATCTATCTAAACTTTAATTACTCTGTTTTCTGAAATTGAAATGGAGAACTCATTGAAGAGCACACTATGTCCTTCACAATCTGGCTCCAGTCTGGGTTTCCTCCTTCTCTTGCCCCTCATATAAGACCTCATTATAATGCAGACACAGTGACATACATTCCTTCCCCAAGAATTTGGTGCCCTTTGCTCATTAGCTTACCTCTGACAAACCTATTCTCCTTGAAGACACCTTCTCCCATTCTTTGGGGAATTATCCATTCATCTTTCAAGACAGAAATTGTGGTGTTTGCCTCTGTGCCTCAAGACATCATTTTTATGCTTTTCATTATAGTATACTTTGAACTTTTATGTGTCTGACCCTCTAGAATAAGATCCTCTTCAAAGATAATTATCATATATTATTATTTATTTGGAAAAATTATCTTTACAAGTCCTGTTTGGAGTGGTAGTCACTGCTTGTAGTGTGTTTTTAATCAAGAAATATGTGAATAGAAATGAGTTTATATTGTGAGTGACACACTGCAAAATGAAATAAGAAAGAGATGAATATCAAGGAGAAGAGTGAGAGGGATTTTAGATTTGCCCAAGAGACATCCAATGGGTTGCCATGACAGGTGAAGTGCTATGAAAGGTCACTGGGTGTCTTGTGAAGACCAGGAGATGAAGATAACAAATAACAGCTACCATTTAATTGAGAAAAACACGGTGACTGCTATCCAGTGAAATGCTGTGCAGATATCATCTTATTTAATGCTCACAATACAATGAGATAAGAATTAAAACCTTGTTAATTATATTCATTGGATATTCATTGGAAGGACTGATGCTGAAGCTGAAGCTTAGCTTTGCCACCTGATGTGAAGAGCCAACTCATTGGAAAAGACCTTGATGCTGGGAAAGATTGAAGGCAGGAGGAGAGAGGGATGACAAAGGATGAGATGGTTGGATGTCATCACTGACTCAATGGATGTGAGTTTGAGCAAGCTCTGGGAGACAGTGAAGGACAGAGAAGACTGGCGTGCTGCAGTCCATGTGGTTGCAAAGAGTCCAACACAACATAGCAACTGAACAACAACAACCTCTATTTTACAAAGTAGAGGATGAAGCCCCACAGAGTTTACATCTATGGCCACACAGTATTAGGGTTTAAACTCAGATAAGACATAAAATGTCATTTTTTTCAGTACTATGTAATATTATCTCCTGCGATCAACCAAGTTGGCTTTAGAAACCTGTCTCTTGGATGGACCTGTGTATTCATTATCTATTTCTGCCTAACAAATCAAACAAAGATATAGTACCTTAAAATAAGCAACAATTTTTATCTCCCAGTGTCTGTGGGCACAGCTGAGTTGAGTGCCTCTGCCTCAAGGTCTCTCCTGAAGCTGCATCATGCTGGGGCTGGGCTGTGGTTTCATCTGAAGGCCCGACTAGGGAGGGTGCCCTCCCTAACTCACTCACATGGCTGTTGGTCGGCATCAGTTCTTTATCACAGGGGCCTCTCTATGGAGCAATTCATAACATGGAAGCAGGCTTCCCTCTGAGTGACCAATGGAGAGAGGAAGAGAGAACAAGGTGAGCAAGACAGAAGTCACAATCTTTTGGTACCCTAATTTCAGAAAGAACATCTTGACCCTTCTGCTAGAAATGAGACTTGTGGTCAGCCCCACTCAAACCAGAGAACTATCTTGGGGGAGATGTACTGGAGGTGGGTTATGGGGGACATTTTAGAGGCTGCTTCCCACCCTCTGAGTTGCTTGCTATGCTCTAGAGTAGACATCAGGGTATTTGGGGTGGGTGGCGATGTGAATGTGATGCTGTAGGGCCACAGTCTGGGGAAGGCTTTCCTCATCAGCCATGTGTAAAGACCTCTGTTTCACAAGGACTCTCAAAGGCAGGCAAGCAGGGATGCTCAACCCCATTTTTAGGCGTGCAGACTCAGGCTCAGACAAGTTAAGGTACAGGAATCTGCTCTCAGGAGCAGAGGAGGAAGAACAGAAAGTTCTCATGCTGCACCCAGGAGAAGGTGGCGTATGGCCTCATCTGACTGCAGCCCATTCCTTCCTCTTCTGTGCTGTGTTCCTTACCTGGCACTTATCTGCGAGGTGCTTGGAACCACCTTCCTCAAAGTTTGTGTGAATCAGAATTAAGATCTTTACTTAACGGCATTTTAACTCTTGAGTTCTCTTAAGTTTAATGTCAGGAGCAAATCTCTGGCTGCTGCCATAGGTCGGTCCCATCTTGGCTACAGCCTCAGCAGTCCAAGGATAGCCACTATGGTCAACTGTGGGTCTAGCATGTTCCAAAGTCTATTCACTTTCTCACCAATTGGTCTGAAAGATTCAGTTTGAAGTAAGGAAAGGAATGGATCATTGGGATAAATCAGATATGGGTGAACTTATCAAAGTTCAATAAACATAAAAGTGATGAATTTTGAAGTCACATAATTAACTCAGGATTACATGAGCAATAACTTAGTAATTACACCTTTAATAATGCATTGAACTTGTCAGGAGTACTTCCTCATTCTGCTCAAATTTTCTAACAAGATAGCCTATAGCAAGTGACTATAATTAGATATTGCCTTGGAAAACATCTACAGCTCCTAATTGATACCTTTTATTATAAAGCTAGATGCCAAACATTGCTGTTTAGTAGATTAAGGAATAATATTAGAGGTGTTAGGATCATAATACCTACTTGCAAGAGTCTCATGCAAGTGGGGGGAAAAAATCCAGTTTGACACATCAATCACCCACTTAAAGCTGGTTCAAGTTTGCACTGGTTTGCTTTAAATTACAGCCTGACAGCAATTGCTACTGCCAGCGCTGTCAGGAAAAGAAAGTGGAAAGAGAGAGGGTGGGGATGGAGCAGGGACCCTTTCTGCTTCCTTTCTCACATAGATGGCCAGAGAGATGGGTCTGGGAGAAAGGAGATGGCAGTAGGTCTTATTGTGGGAGTGAAAGGAGAGAATATATGTTTTACCTTTAGATGAGAGATTTTTTTTCCTCACTTCAAGGCTGATCTTAAGGGCTTTTTGTTGTTGTTGTCATTGCTGTTTTATATTTTCTCTAGGACTATTTGAGATAGGACTCTAAACTTTGTAAAGATGGGAGAGAAAGGCTGTGGTTTAGGGGTGCTGGAGGGATGTTCTTCACCCTCTGCTCCAGCCCTGGGATATTCTCTCTATGTATTTTTTCCCTGGACTCACAATTCCTATTAAAAAGGAAGCCTTGAGAAACTTCTGTGTTGTTGTTGTTGTTCAGTTGCTAAGTCATGTCCAACTCTTTGCAACCCCATGGACTGCAGCACGCCAGGTTTCCCTGTCCTTCACTATCTCCAGGAATTTGTTCAAGCTCATGCCCATTTTTGTCAGTGATATAATCCAACTATTTCATCCTCTGTTGTCCCCTTCTCCTCCTGCCTTCAGTCTTTCCAAACATCAGGGTCTTTATCGAAGAGTCAGCTCTTTGCATTAGGTGGCCAAAATATTGGAGCTTCAGCTTCAGCATCAGTCCTTCCAGAGAATACTCAGGGTCTCCAGGAGGCAAGTGTTTTAACTGGAATCAGGGCTCCCACAGCAACTACTTCTGAAGGCAGTGCCTTGGTTGAGAGCCTGGGCTGCCCCGTGTTTGGATCCAGCTCTGTCAGGGTTCCCTGCTGGGGGGAATCAGGCAAGTACTGTAACTGCTCTGTGCCTTAGTGTTCTGGTCTGTAAAATGGCCTTACAGTCCCGACCCCTGATGTTTGCACATCCTGGACATGGGTCCAGAGACCTTCATACTAATGACTAAATATTTAAAATAAGTGCATCGAGCTAGCAAGCTCTTAACACAAGTATTTTCTATCCTTCAACTTTGATACATATACCTTCAAAATGAAAATGTGTAAATTTGTCCTATTTAAATAATTAAAAGGCATCAAAATAGAAAAGATGGCTATATAATTATTATTGCATGGGTTTGAATGTACTATTAGTGGAATAAGGATGTTGGTGAGTAACAAACTAAGGACAATGTGATTCATAAACTATTTTATATTTATTCTGTAAAATTTATTTATCCTTTCAATTTTGTCAGCAAAATCTCTAATGATGCTATTATTATCAGATTTTCACATAATTTTTGTCCTTTTGGCAATAATGACCTAAACAACTATAACATAAAATATGATTTATTTATAGTGTATATTTTCATACAGTAATATTTTATATCCATCAAAAATGCAAACCAAAGTCAGTGTTGTAAATGTCAATATAAATTTTTTAAAAGTAAATTTAAAATCTAAAAAAAGTTTTATATTTCAAAACAATATTCTAGGATATTGAAAAGTACTTATTAAAAGCAAAATTAGAAGTTTATTTATAAAAACAAAGGCAGACACATATTAAGTTGAATTAATGTCAATAATCTAATAACATTTCAATAAAGTTGCATTTTTATTAATGAAAAATTTGATTAAAATTTCATGGAGAAATTTGAAAAAACAATCACCACCCTGGGATTCAATATTCATCTAGTTGTTTGTGTAACGAAGTGGTATCATGCTTCATGCACGCAATGTCTAGACTTACGTGTGTTCAAATTTCAGAGTAATACAAATTGCTTAACATTGCAAAACATTCCATGGCTGCTGTGTGCGATGGTTGTGAATACTGTGCTGATTTGTGAATAGCTTGAAAACTCTAAATTGGAACATGAAAGCAAGAAAATGGGTACTTGTCACCACCAGGAAATAATATTTGGGTATAGCATTCAAGTGGGTAGGAAAGATCTGACAAGCTAATTCATTTATCTTTTCTCTCCTCTCAAATTCTTCCCAACTCCAGAGCAGCATCCATCTCTGAAGATGGCAACAGTGGAACCCTCAGATCTACTGACATTCAAACACAGTGTCCTTTGGTGTCAAGGTCATCCATCGGGTGAGGATGGTGGCACACATTTCTCTGGGATCTTGATAGTGTAAAGGATGAGAGTGATGCTGTCACGCACTGTGTCTCACGTGACAGGGCACTGTGAGGTATTTAACATTTTTATTTAAATAAACTTTTTATTTTAAAATAGTTGTAGATTAGCAGAAATATTGTGAAGATAATACAGGAAATTCATAGACATTAAGTTTGCCCTCTTTTTAAAATCTTACATTCATATGGCATCTTTGTTACAGTTAACAGCTCAATATTGGTGCATTATACTTACGAAAACCTAAACTCTATTCAGGCTTCCTCAGTTTCCCCCTAATATCCTATTTCTGTTCTAGGGTCCCCTCCAGTATATCACATTATACTTAGGAGTCATGTCTCCTGAGGCTTCTTTGGCATGTGAACGTCTCAGGATTTCCTGGTTCTTGATGGCCTAGAGAAATCTGAGATTTGAATTTTGAGACAAAATTGGGATTTGTCTGGTGTTTTTCTTGTGTTTATACTGGGTTTAGCTTCCCTTATAGCTCAGTCGGTAAAGAATCTGCCTGTAGTGCAAGAGACCGCCAGGTTCGATCCCTGGGTTGGGAAGATCCCCTGGAGAAGGAAATGGCAACCCACTCCAGTATCCTTGCCTGGGAAATCTCATGGACAGAGGAGCCTGGTGGGCTGCAGTCCATGGGGTCGCAAAGAGTCAGGCACGACTGAGCGACTCTTACTTATTTACTTACTTTACACTTATACTGGGTTTACCGATGTTAGGAAGAAGACTCCGGAGGTGGTGTACCTTTCTCATCCAGTGATATTAAGGGTACATAGTATCTACAGGACTTATCACTGCTGATGTTGACCTTGGTCACTGACTCAGGTAGTGTGTGTCAGTTTCCTCCGTATCAAGTTACTTATCCCCCTCCCCCTTTCTATTCTGTGCTCTTTGGAAAGAAATCACTATAAACTGCCCAGACTTCAGGTGTGGGAAGATGGCTTCACCTCCTTGAGGATGAAGTCTTTACATAAATTATCTAAAAGTCTTCTGCATGGGAGATTCATCAGTTCTCTTCCATTTATTTTTGTCTTAAATCATGCATTTATATCAGTGTAGACTCATGGGTATTCATCCTATATTTTGGTTATAGTCTAATACTGCTCTTTTTCCGCTCAAATTGTTCTAGTTGTGGTCCCTGGAATCCCTTCCAGTTGTCTTCTATAACCCTTCGACATAGTCCCATTGTTGTGTGTATGTGTGTTTAAGCTTTTTGAGCACTTCCTTTCTTTCCCTCTCTATATAAGATGCCACAGGCTCATTTTGTATATTTTCTGTCTCTGTCCGTGAATCAGCTATTTCTCCAAGAAGCCTCACTGTGAGATTTGAACAAGCCTATTTTTGTGTGTATATGTGTGGAATGCAGTGTCTAAATGGCAGGGTCCGGAGATAATCTTCTTTTGCTCAGGTCTGAGGGCAGTGCTGGTCATGCCTCCCTACATCATGGAGCTGAAGTGGCAGTTAAACCAGTTAATGTGTACCAAGTGCTTAGAACAGTTCCTGGCGCACGGTTGAAAAGGCAGTAAATGTCAGTTATTAGATACCCGCATGCTGTATACACTTCCCTCCGCTAGCCAATGAGTCCTGCTCACAGCGCATTAGAAGTTGGAACCTATGCTTGGTTATAGTCTACAAAGTAGAAGCATCCAGATCTGACCTGCATACAGGAATGATGTCTACGGTTCACTTTCTGGGGCAAGCCTTTGAAAACTGATGCCCATGTGTTGCCCTTTAAGTAAAGATGCATCTTCTGTTATCTCTTCCAACTGGAATGGACTGGCTAGTATCTTTTTTAAAAAATTTATTTATTTTTGGTTGTGCTCGTGCTTTGTTGCTGATCACACTTCCTCTAGTTGTTGTCTGCAGCCTTCTCATTTTGATGGCTTCTCTTATTGTGGACTATAGACTCTAGGGCCCAAGAGCTTCAGTTGTTGCAGTGCATGGACTCAGAAGCTGCAGTGCACAGGCTTGGTTACCACATGGCATGTGGGATCTTCCCAGACCAAGGATCAAACCCCTGTCCCCTGTACTGGCAGGTGGCTTCTTCACCACTGGATGACCAGGGAAGTCCCAGCCAGTGTCTTTTAATTCCTCCTTATATTTGAATGTCTTAAATAGTGTCATACAGGTCTCTATCACTTTTTAAAAATTTGCTTTTTGCTGCTCTGCTTTCACAAAAGACCTACATCTGTACCTGTCTTCACTAGCTGAAAGAAATCCAAAGAGATTTTTCATTTTTATGAAAAAGACAATAAGTCAAAATAGCACTCAGAGGTAGCATGTACCCCAAACAACAAGACAAGCACCCCTAAATCCTTTCCTGGGAACTGCACTCCACATCTCTGTATCAAGCTGCTATGGCTTTGAACTGTGTCTGTGAGCATCTGTGCTTTATCTCGGTTTGTTTCATGTGTCTTTTAGCAAGATGTATTCAGAAGTAATTATTTCAGCTTACGAGAAGTCTCAGAGGAATGCTTTACTTTCAGATAGTGAGGGATACGTGTATTCTATTCTACTCATGCTGGTCTTGCTTTCCTTGCCTCTACTCTGTATACATTACACTTTGGTGGCCTCATGCTGAAACTGCTTCTTTTTCAGGGTTCCCCTCAGATAGTCAACCCCTGCTCTCTGGCTGTAAAAACTCTCATAATTTAGGCAGGAAGATATCTTGCCTGTAAGCAGAGGCAAAACCTCCCAGGGGACTTCCCTGGTGCTCCAGTGCTTAAGAATCCTCCTGCCAAAGCAGGGCACGTGGGTTCGATCCCTGGTCCAGGAGGATCCCACATGTGGTGGGGCAACTAAATCCATGCACTACAACTACTGAGCCTGAGCACCTAGAGTCCATGCGTTGCAACAAGAGAAGCCACTGCAGTGAGAAGGCCGCTCACTGCAAATAGAGGCAGTCCACGCAGCAGCCAAGACCCAGTGCAGCTATAAAGAAACATTTTTATAAAAAACCTTTTCAAACGTGACAACTTCCTGGGACCACGGCAGAATGATAGGGTGTCCAAGGCTTGCTGAGGCCACTTGAAGTCTCACCTTGGTACTTTTACATCTAATGTCTCACTGCCCAACTCAGGCATGATTTCCAAAAAGTTATTATGCTGCTGTCAGGATATAAATACTTTGGAGGGGTTGGGTAGGTGAGACGATCACATGAAACTGTAATGTAAGGCATTAAGCAGTAGCTGTCAAATCACTGTTGAGAATGAGAGATTCTGTAGGAGGTTGGGAAGGGAGGGTGATAGAAGGGGACGGTGCTTACTGAGTAGAGCTGCAGAGCCGTAAGGGTGTGGCAGAGGATGAGATGTTTGGATGGCATCACGAACTCAAAGAATGTGAATCTGAACAAACTCTGGGAGATGGTGAAGGACAGGGAATCCTGGTGTGCTGCAGTCCCTGGAATCAGAGTTGAACATGACTGAGCGACTGTATTAAACTAAACTGAAAGCTGTAGATGCTGGACCAGAGGATCTGGGCTCAAATGCCTGCTCTGTCACCTGTAAGCCCTGTGATCTGGGACAAGTCATTTCATCTCTTTGTGCTCCAGTCTCCCCATCTGTCAAATAAACATAGTGATAGACCCACATCACAAGTTTGGTTGTTTTTGTCTTTTTGTGGGCTGGCAGGGAACGCTGTAGCATGTGGGATCTTAGTTCCCTGACCAGGGATGTCACGCGAGTGTATGCTCCTCGATTCTGTCTCGTCACAACAAGGATTTGGAGTGACGGACATTAAAAACCCCCCTCGGCATGTCACAGCTTTCGGGTCTTGGACAGAATATGTTATAGCTCTCAGGTCTTGAATGGACCATGTTATAGCTCTTAGACAAATCAGTGTTACAGCTCGGTGTTACAGCTCTATTTTGTTTAGAAGATAGCAGGAAAATCCATCTTCAAGGCGTGAGGGCACGTAGATCCAAAGACGCGAAGAGGAGAGCTCCCTAGTGTGTGCGCGGAGAGAGCTTTGGCTCTTTTTATATGTCCCCACCCCCTCCCCTGCCCCGGCCGGTGCTATGTAAATTGGGCCAACCAGGAGTGTTGTTTGTTTTACTTGAGGTTCTCACTCCGGTCCTCTGGCCTTCCTCTGTTCTATTTTCACGGGCTTTCCTCTTCCTTATCTTTTAGCCACTGCTATTCTGGACTCCTTTCCCCTATTCGAACTACCTAACAGGTAGAAGCAATGACCCTTGCAGTGCAAGTCCAAACCACTGGAGAACCAGGGAAGTCTCACAACTTTGTTTTGAGGATAGAATCAATTAATATACTCAGATCACTTAATATAGGGCGTGGCACATTTTTAAGGGCTATATGAAGTGAAAAGTGAAAGTGAAACATCGCTTAGTCACGTCTGATTCTTTGCAACCCCATGTGCTATACAGTCCATGGAATTCTCTAGGCCAGAATACTGGAGTGGGTAGCTTTTCCCTTCTCCAGGGGATCTTCCCAACCTAGGGATCAAATCCAGGTCTCCCGAATTGCAGGCAGGTTCTTTACCAGCTGAGCCACAAGGGAAGCCCAACAATACTGGAGTGGGTTGCCTATCCCTACTCCAGCGGATCTTCCCAACCTAGGAATCGAACTGGGGTCTTTTGTATTGCAGGTGGATTCTTTACCAACTGAGCTATCAGGGAACCCTGAAGGGCTATATAAACTTATTGCTATTTTTACTAGATGACGTGTACTACCCTAGGGACTATCATGGGATATTTCATTTTGCCTTTTATGTAATTGGGTCAGGGCTACTTAACCTACATTACTTTTTCTTTTAAGAGAGCACTACTTGTTTTTTTTTGGTTGTGCTGGGTATTCATTGCTTCTCAGGCTTTTCTCTAGTTGCAGCGAGCAGAGGCTACCCTCCAGTTGTGTCATGCAGACTTCTCATTGCGGTGGTTTCCCTTGTTATGGAGCACGGGCTCTAGGGTGCAGGCTTCAGGGGTTGAGGCACATGGGCTCAGGAGTTGCTGCACATGGGCTCGAGAGCATAGGCTCAATAGTTGTGGCGCACAGGCTTACTTGTTCTATAGCACGTGGGAACTTCCTGGATCCGGGATCGAGCCCATGTCTCCAGCATTGGCAGGTGGATTCTTTACCACTGAACCACTAGGGAAGCCCTAACCTACATTGCAAAGACACACTCAGAGAAGGAGATGCTGAGGATGAAGGATGCTTATGTATTGGTGCACAAGGATGCTTGGCATATATGAAGACAAAGAGTCTAATTTGGACAGGCAGAGGAACACCGTTAGGCAGGTAGGGACTGGAAAATGCTGAGGTTTGGAAGGTTGGGGAGTAAAGATGGAGCCCAAATAATGGGATACAGTGACCAAAACCATCTGGGATTACAAAATCCCTTTTTCTGTCTACTTTGTGACCTTGGGAGTAGAACGTATGTGCCTTGAGCTTCAACTTTCTCACCTGTAAACGGAGGTAAACTGACCTATCTCCATGTATATTATATGTTTAAATGCATTTACATGTAAAACTCATTAATCTTTATCTGTGTCAAAAGCATATTTATACGTTTACATGTACTTGGTCTATGCCATGTTTCTTCCATTCTAAGGTGCTATTACTTGTGGTTGTTGTTTAGTCACTTAGTTGTGTCCAATTTTTTTGCAGCCTTATAGACCTGCCAGGCTCCTCTGTTCATATGATTTCTGAATCAAGAATACTAGAGTGGGTTGCCATTTCCTTCTCCAAGGGATTTTCCTGACCAACATCAATTTAACAGCAGGTCTTCTGAGGCCAAAGACACACTGCTGCTTTAAATGTAAATGTTTGATATAAAACAAATTCTTGTTACAGAAATGATCAAGTATAAAAAGAAAGTCCTTCTCAGAGCAGAGAAGTGGAGCAGTAGAATCTCGTTAGGCATCACTCACTCTCTCCTCCATCTCGTCTGCTAAACCCTTCTTCTGAATCATAGACCTGCTTCCTGGAACTTAAGCCACAGCCCTGTGCTTGCTCAAACTCTGCCTGTGGTCGCCCCACAGGCAAGACCTGCAGGAGAGGGTCCCGGAATGGTGCTGCAATGGACTTCCAGCTCCAGGGAGGTAGAAACTGCCTTAGGGGGTGTACAAATTCCTCAGCTTTGAAGAACAGCAGAGTTAACCATCATTAAATCATTAAACAGGACACCAGAGGGGAGTTAATACGCAGAGAAGCAAAGCTAATTTGGGCTCTCAGGTGGCTAGCTCAGAATTGCCCACTTAATCCCTGACCCTTTAATTCATAGAAGTATGTTCTGGATCCTAGAGAAGACTTTTTTTTTCACCCCCTCTTCAAAGACTGGTCCTCTCTGATGGCTGGGGTAGAGGGCTGAGGGAGCTGCAATAGAGTGGATCTCACCACCCAGGAATATTCCAGTAATAATATGCAGAGCAGAGGGCTCTCAGTGAGAGAACAAATTATCCATTGCCTCTGGGAACTCCTTGTCAGCCTCTAATTTTAATGGATTTCAAATGCAGCTTTTTCTTGCCTGGACCTCCTCGGGTAAGGTTAGACCACAGATTTTCAACTAGGGGTGACTTTGTCCCCCTCCCCATCCTGAAGGGCCATTTGGGAAGTTTGGAGATAGTTTTGGTTGTTTCAACTACTGGCACCTAGTGGGTGGAGGTCAGGAATGCACAGGCCACCCCCACCCCACCCCCCAGCAGAGAATCATCTTCATCCACCCACCCCGACAATGTCAATTTCACTGAAACTGAGAAACCCTAGTGTAGACTGATGGAAGGTGATCTCCCCTCAGGCCATTCTTTCTGAATGCGAAGGTACTCTGAATGCCCACCCTCCATCTACTTTGCCTCCAATTTCTGGCCCTGAGAATACACGGAGAAAAAGGTATCTGGGTTCTGAAGTCAGAATTTCCTGCCTTGAAAATCCGCTCTGTAACTCAGTAGTGAAAAGACCCTGGGAAAATCAGAGCATGTTTCCAAGTCTCCGTTTTCCTGTCTGCAAAATGGTGGTAACAGTAGTCATCATTGGGTCTCTGTGTGGAGTTTAATCCTTATGTAGTCATAAGCACTCACATAGAGAACTAGAGAACGGATGCACCAACTTGCGGGAAGGGGGACAGGGAGTGGGATGAATTGGGAGATTTGGGATTGATGTATGTGCCGTCCTCCCTGTGTGTGTGCTCAGTCGTGTCTGACTCTTTGCGACCCCATGGACTGTCACCCGCCAGGCTCCTCTATCCATGGGAATTTCCTGGCAAGAATACTGGAGTGGGTTGCCATTTCCTTCTCTAGGGGATCTTCACGACTCAGGGATCAAACCCACATCTCTTACATTTCCTGCATTGCAGGCGGAGTCTTCACCACTGAGCCACTGGGGCGGCCCTGAATGTGCACTGCCATATGTAAAACAGATAGCTGGTGGGAACCTGCTGGGTAGTTTAAGGAGCTCAGCTGGTGCTCTGTGGTGACCTGGATGGGTAGTATGGGGGGTTGGATGGGAAGGAAGTCCAGGAGGGAAGGGATATACGTTTAAGTATAGCCGATTCACTTTGTCCTATGGCAGAAACCAACATAACCTGGTACAGCAATTATACCCCAATAAAAATAAATTAAAATAAATGCCCACTTCTATGCCTGTCCCAGGATTGTTTCAGAAAGGTTTACATGTACTGTATATATTTGCTATTTCCTTCTCCATATGTAAAGTCAACTTGCATTTATTTCCTGAATTGTTGCAGACTTACGTTTACAAGGTCATGGACTCTCAAATCCCAGGCTCCTTTCTCTGTTACTGATCCTGCTGCCCTTCCCCAGGCTTCATTTTCTTCCATCGTGATCACTGCAATAGACTGGATCACCAGTGTCCCTGTTGTAATCAGAATCTCTGCCAGAGTGAGCCATTGAAAGTGATAATCTGAACAGATTACGCTCATGCTCACTCTTGCCATGGGGCCCAGGTGCTGCCTACAGAATCAGATTCATATTTTTTTTCATTCCCTCAAGGGTCTGCACCCTGAACTCTTGCTATTTGCTTGGTCTCACCTTCAGCTATATTCACCTTATCCTATTTCCCTAAAATACTGATCTGTGTCTTCCCTCTAAGCCTTTGTTTATGACATTTCCTCTGTCTGGAGCGTTCCCCACCCCTTTAAAAATTTTCCCATCAAATATTTATTTTCCAAGACTCAGGACAGGGGTCATACATCTGGGATGCCATCCTCAGAGCCCAAGGTGGTTCAGGCTCCTGCACTGGATCTGACACAGAGGACATGCTGTCAATCCACCAAATTCCTTACAATGTTGCATTTTGGGGAAACGTGTTTCACCTGGGGATCTTTTCACAAATGCATTCTCCTGGAAAGAGATCACTGAAACCAGACTCTTCTATCTCTATAATTTTATCAGGGATCTGTCATAGCTTTGGGACTTCTTAAGTCTCCAGCCACATCCACGTTGTCTTGGAGTTAAGAAGACAAAGGCAAAGACTTCCCTGGTGGTCCAGTGGTTGAGAATCTGCCTGTCAACGCAGGGGATATGAATTCGATCCCTGGTCCGGGAAGATGCTGCAGAGCAACTAAGCCTGTGTGCCACAGCTACTAAGCCTGGGCACCTAGAGATGTGCTCTGGCATAAGAAAAGCCACTGCAATGAGAAGCCTGTGAACGAAAGCTAGAGAAAGCCCACACGCAGCAAGGAAGACCCAACAAAGAACCAGCACAGCCAAAAATTAAATAAATAAATAAAATTTAAAAAGAAGCCAAATGCAGCGGTGCTCCTTCCTGCTCCGTGACCCTCACTGAGTTTCTTAACCTCTCTGAGCCTGGGTTTCCTTATCCGTGCATGCTCAGCTGCTTCAGTCGTGTCTGACTCTGTGTGACCCTATGGACTGTAGCCCACCAGGCTCCTCTGTCCATGGGACTTCCCAGACAAGGATACTGGAGGGGGTTGCCATTCCCTTCAGTGGCACAATAATTTCAGCCCCTTAGGTTGTTTTCAGCAGATTAAATGAGAGTTTATGTAAGGAATGCAGCACCAAGCGTAATGCTAGTGCTCATGAGGACTGTTGTTCCTGTTACTGGCTTCTTCAGCCTTGAAGGCAGGCGTAGACCAGCTGGGCAGGCGGGGTTCATACCTTCATCCAGGAAGCCAGGTGAACCGGAAGTCCGGAAGCAGGATCTTTGTGAGAGCTGAGCCGTCCCAGGCTGGGTGGCCTGAGCCCTGGAATGTGAGCTTATATGTGTGTGTGTGCATGTGTGTATATTACAAGTGTGTGCACATCACGTGTGTATGTGTGTGCGTATGTGCAGGTGAATGATGAGGGGGTCAGTACTGAGTAGCTCCGCTCAGATTCAGAAGCAGGATTCAACCTTTGGTTTCTGTTCTGACAGTTGGGAAAATTGTCTAAAGTCAAGGGTGATAATGGGATATGAGCTCCCCTTCTGGGGTGAGATCATGCAATAAGGCAGCACAGGAGGACCCTGGAAGGCCTGTGAGCAGCTGAAAAACTTGGGAGCCCCTTTATGACAGGCCCTAGGGCTTCTCTGGTAGCTCAGCTGGTAAAGAATCCACCTGCAATGCAGGAGACCCTGGTTCGATTCCTGGGTCAGAAAGATCCCCTAGAGAAGGGATAGGCTACCCACTCCAGTATTCTTGGGATTCCCTGGTGGCTCAGGGAACCACCAGGGCCTGGGTTCGATCCCTGGGTTGGGAAGATCCCCTGGAAGAGGACATGACAACCCACTCCAGTATTCTTGCCTGGAGAATCCCCATGGACAGAGGAGCCTAGTGGGCTACAGTCCATGGGGTTGAAAAGAGTTGGACATGACTGAGCGATTAAGCACAGGAAGTGAAGGATAAGTAATTCGAGCAGGGTCTCACTTAATCTCCTCTGAGCCATACAAATATGCCCTGGGGAGAGTCAGGCCAAAGAAGATCTTCTGTGGTTAGGCTCTCCCTTAAAGACTTACCCTTTGTTAGTTATATCCCAGGTGGCTCAGTGGTAAGGAATCCACCTGTCAATGCAGGAGACGTGGTTCAGTCCCTTGGTTGGAGGATCCCTGGAGGAGGAAATGGCAACCCACTCCAGTATTCTTGCCTGAGAAATCCCATGGACAGAGGAGCTCGGTGGGCTACAGTTCGTGCGACTGCAAAGAGCTGGACATGGCTTAGTGACCGAGTACACACACACACAGTACAATGAAGCCAAGACAACACAGTAAACTAACTAAACTCCAATAAAATTTAAAAAAAGTCTTACCCCAATTTACAGCCCCAGTCTATAAGAGCCCTAAGGATGCTAAGGCACTGATTGGGTTAGTGGTTCAGCTTCTGCCCTGAGCTCAGTCCCTGCCCAGTGCTGTGTTCTTGGGGAAGCCTGCCTTCCCCTCTCTGGTCTCAGTGTCTCCATCTCCTTGACGCTGCTCTGACAGTCTGTGGATCTGATTTCAAGACTTTTCAGGCTTGCCTCCTGGGGTCCAGATAAGGACCCACATCACCTTAGACTTGTAGAGGAAGGGCCCCTCTTCTCCTGGCCTGTGGCTCTGCCCCCTCCTTCTGCACTCCTTGTCCACTGAGGTCCAGTGCCAGCTGGCTTTTGCCTTTCACTCAGCTTGCCCTGTGATCAGCTCCTGATTTCTTTTAGGAATGCATCCTTTTAATTTTGGTGGTTAAAAGCATACATATTAGGGTCAGATGTACCGAGTTGCAAGAGAGGTGTCCTTAGGTACAGAATTTAGCTTCCATAAAGGTATCTTCAGCTTCTAGATGGACATGATAGCAACGGATGCAATTAGTAAAAGTGATGCAATGCAGGCAAAGTGATTAACTCAGTACCTGGCTCACTGTGATTCCTGAGGAATGAATGGGCTCTTTAAACAAATGACTTGTCTGAGTTTAACCCCTTCTGGGCCTGCTGTCACTCTGTAACTGCATACCAGTACACTCCACTAGCCTGTAAGTCCCTTGGGGGGTACGAGGCCTCTTATTCCACTATGTATCAGGGTTTGGCACATAGTAGGTACTCTGGGCTTAGCGATGTCCCTCCCCGCTCCTTTCTCACAGAGACATGAGCCCTTCTCTGGATCCTGAGGCTGTGGCCAGAGATGCGAGTGGTCCTGGGAGGCAGGAAGGCCATGGCAGGTCCTTTCAGTTCCATGGGGAAGGGACTTCCACATCCTCTCTGCAGTTGTCTGCAGGTCTAAGAAAGGACGGAGGGAGGGAAGGGCTGGGTGAGAGGAGCCTCGGGCTACAGCACGGTGCTGATGAAGTTCCAGCCCGTCCGATCTGCAGGGAGTTTCAGGGCCGCAGTTGCCCAGGAGAGGCATCTGGGAAACCTGGTTCCAATACTCCCTGCATGCTGTCATTTGTTGGGAGCAGCCCCAGAATCTTGGCCTGACATAAGCAAAGAGATGGACTCAAAGGTGTGGTAGCTGAAGCCTGGTCCCTGCGGGGACCCATAGTCCCTGCGGCAGGTTCACATGATGGGAGATTTGAGCAGATTAGCTCCATGGTGGCCACAGTTGAGATGATTGCTTTCTGGAAACCTCAGTCATGAAAGTGTCTGTGACAAAGCCAGTGGTCAAACTTCCCAACACACGCAGACATGCACACACATTTGCTCACTATGAGAATATGACCAAGCATAAACTATGCACACAGATTTTTATACACACACACACATATGTGTGTCAGTTGCTAAATTGTGTCAGACTCTTTGCGACCCCACGAACTACAGCCCTCCAGGCTTCTCTGTCCATGGGATTTCCCAGGCAAGAATACTGGAGTGGATAGCCATTCCCTTCTCCAGGGGATCTTCCCCACTCAGCGATTTCGAACCCAGGTCTCCTGCATTGCAGGCAGTTTCTTTACCGTTGAGCCACGAAGTATCTATTCATATGAATGTATTCATATTCATTTATATACACATATATTCATATATACACATATACATATTGTTTATCATGAAATAAACACTGAATTAAATTCTAAAGTCTGCTATAGACAGGATAGATGACCTTGAAAAAAATTCCCTGTCTATAAACGTAACCTTTTTAAACTGCATAATTAGAAAGGCAGCGCTCAAATCTCTTTGGATGCTAGCATTTTATGAATAAATGGATCGCTCTTACAAATCAAATAGGAGAGACAGATAATATCAGAGGACGATCCCAGCAAGGAAGTCCAGCAGGCACACTCATTCCCTCTGCTCATTTATTGAGTATCCAGAGATGGCTGATGCTTCCGGTGGGCTGGTGAATAAACGATATGGTTCTTGACCTTCTAGAGAAATATTCAAGTAGAGAGAGAGAAAGGAAGAGAAGTCGGGAAATAAACAATGGCAGACACTTGTAGGGGATAAACAAGATTCAGTGTCAAAGAACTGTCTAGGGTAGGCACTGCTGAGATATTTCCTGCACTGTTCATTTGTCTGATGTGAAGGGTCATTCATCTGCCCCACACATATTTATGGCCCATTTACTGTGTGCCAGGCATGGTGCTATCTGTTAGGTTAAGTGAGTTCTTAGTCAAGCTCATGGACAAAGGCCTTCCTTCTGGTCATTTTCTCAGACACACTTGACTCTTTGTTAAAACAGTGCTTGTCACAAACTGGTTGGTGCATTTCTTGTTAACGAAAGCATTCCATGGTTCAAGTGCATTGTGTTTTATTTTCTTCTGTGAAAAAAAAAAAAAAAGACAACCTGGAATGGTCAAAGGAAATGTCTTTGGCAGACAGTGAAGGTTCGGTTGCTTTTTTCCAGCTCTGCTGTGAACCAGCTCTGCAACCTTGGGCAGCTCAATCCGTTTCTCTGGTTCTCCGTTTTCTGTCTGTGAGATGAAGATCAGATGACAGCTGACATCTCTTCCAGCTCCCACACACAAGGTGGCTTTTTGGTGGAATTCAAACAAGTCTGTTTATCAATTCATGAGTTTATATTTTACTTAGAAATGGATATCTTTCCTTTTTTTTTTTTTTCCCAGTAAGGATTTATCAATTACCCTAAGATTAGAGCAGTTCTATGGTCCTATTCTGAAAGTCTCAATCCTTTAATTAATTTAAGTAATTACTATTCAGCCATTATTTCCCACAATCAGTTTTATATTTATTTTATATTCATGTGTATGCAAAGATCGAAATTCCACAAATGGTACCTTGGATCAGGTTCACTAGGAAAAAAGTGATATTTTCTTTAAAGCAACAACAACAGTTGTAAAGAGCCCCATGAAACCCATTCCTCCTGTGAAATTACTTTTAAGCACAATTTGCACTGGGTTTCTCACTCAACTATTTTCTAGCCTCCTGGCCTTGGCCAGTTTACCTGGTTCTTTAGAGCTTGTTTCCTCGTTGGGAAGAGTTTGCAGGCATAGGCTTCCTTCTGTTCTTTATCTCCTGGGAGGTGTTTGTCTTGTTCTGGAAATCCAAGGCAAGGCTCTGAGAAAAGCCAGTAAGCCCAGCTGTTTCTGGATCCTGATAGAGTGGGGTTGCCTCCCTGAGCATCTTTCTCTTGCTTTGGCTCTCAAAGACCTTGAGGTTGCGGGAAAATAGGGTGACTTTTGTTAAACCGCTGCAACTTGCCAGTTGTGTTAGAGGTCATGGTGCTCCTTCAGAAGCGGTGGGTAATGTATTTATTTATCACTGCTGACGGTCCATGCTCCCCCATCTCTTCAGTTTGTTCTGCCCAAGGCCGTTGAGGTCCGACAGAGATCAACAGTGTTTCTACAGAGATGAAGCGGCTCGTCAAAACCTGAATTAGATGTTAAATCTTTGTGAAGTGGGGAGGAGGTAAGGGGAGGGAGGCTTCGTATTGAAATAAGAATTTATCCAGTGTCTTTCCTGTGAGATAACGTCCCCAGAAAGATTTGTTACCGGGCAAGTTGCAAACTGCTGTTTCAGGCTGATAGGTGTTGCCAATTCATTTTGATGAATTCTGCCAGTCAGAAAAGTAGATCCCCCCTCCTTTCTTTCACTCGGCCTGGTTAAAAACGAACGAGGGTTTTAAGAGCTGGGACGATGCACACTGGTGTGCCTGGGATCTGTGGAAACAAAGATGCTTCAGTACATACTTCGTGTGGTTGAGAAAGTCAAACCAGCTGCTGGGCAGCACGAGGAGCTCAGCTTGGTGCTCTGTGATGACCTAGAAGGGACGTATATATACATACAGCTGATTCACATTGTTGTATAGCAGAAACGAACACAACATTGTAAAGCAATTATACTCCAGTTTAAAAGTAAATAAGAAAAGCCCAAAGGGTATCAGGCTAAAAACAGTCTGTCTTCAGCCCTCAGCCCCAACTCCATGCTCTCAGATGCCACAGTTACTCACAAGCCCCCCAGGGAGCCCCCATTCAGATCCCACCCCAGTCCCCTGCTCAGCTCCCAACTAATCCTAATATCCCATTCCTGCAAGGCTAGGAGGAAGCACAACAAACTCGAATCTGGAGTCAGAAACATCTGGGCACCAATTCTGGTTCCATCCCTAATGGGTTAATCTGGACAAACTATATTGTCTCTGTGACCTTGACTTTCTTCACTGGTAAACTGGAAAGAATCACTGTACAGGTCTGCCTCACTCGTTGGACTCCCATTATCCAAATTCTTTCTATCTAAATACGGGAACTAAACAGATCCAGATACTTTTATGAATAAATTCCTTACCATCCAAACTCTTGCTGCTCATTCCCTGAAATTCAGGGGAAAACTGGAGAGGTCCCTCCTTATCCTCAACCCCTCCCTGCACCCAGGATCCAGACATATTTGGATTTTGAAGCATACTTGTCCTTGAAACAGCATCCTTAAAATAGTTATCAAGATTTTGGCAACAGTGAGTGCATCACAGACCAAGTTGGATTTGCACTCATTGGCCCAGGAAGCCAGTCCTGGTCAGGCTCACCATCTGCTTCAACTTCACCCTCTCCTTCTGGACACCTCCATGTCTCTCTGACTGGTACCCAGCTAGCTTTTCTTCCTCTTGCTTTGAGTCAACAGCTTCTGGTGTTTGCTTCAGTTCTCCCCAAGGAAGCATCTCTCAGATTACTCCCTTGGCCCTACACACAACAGGTATTGACCTCTGACCACCCTGGCCTTTGGTGGTCACCTGAAGGAAACCATTGCAATCTGGTCATGCTATAAGCCAAGGGCAGCCCAACATTTTTTCTCAGATCTGAAACACTCCTGGGGAAACATGCTGTCAAATGGTTACATCCTTTTTTTAAACTGTTGCCCCTGCCCATCTCCACTTCGGCCAAGGGTTTCTTCTGTTTCTGGAGCACTTTGGACTCTTGAAAATATCCTCCAGACAGAAGCAGGTATGGAAAGAGCTCTGGGATCCTTCCTGATTTTGGTTGCAAGATTCAGGCAAGTTTCTTTCGTCTCTGGGCTTTGGTTTGCTCCTTTGTCCAAGGAAGGTGAGAAGTCCTCAAAATAGCTTTTCATTTTCCCAAGGTCTCTATTATCTTCTAGGGTTACTTTTGGGAATTTTTCCTTGAGAAGGTGAGGGAGAGTGGGAGGAAGATCATGGGGAGGGCCACCTGCTTCAGTAGGCTATGGGGTGAATGAGGGCATCTATCATCTTGCAATGCCACCCCTCATTCACTCCCTTGACCGTACACACTCAGTTGAGACTGAGGCAGGGTGACCCAGGCCCCTGCACCATTGTCTGGGTTCCTAGTCTTCTCTTCCTCCCCAAACCACCCAGGTCTCAGAAGTTGCCTGTCTGAGATTTTTAAGCTGAGCTGCAAAGGTTCGCTGAACAATCATCAGTGAGGCAGTGACCGGTAATAAACATCACCAGCACACTCTCTGGGAACTCCCAAGAGGGATACAGACTGAGATCTTGACTTGCACAGCCCAAGGGTCCAGGGAGCTGAGCAGAAAGATGGACCTGGAGCCCAGTGACGTGTGAATGTGACACCCAAGGATGATGTGCATCACTTGGGCAGGGCAGGTGGGTCCCTTCTTGGGACCCTTGTGAACATCTCTACATAGTTAGGGATTTTGCAGGGACCTGCCCTCAAACCTGAGTCTCCTCTGTGCCAGCTGTGGGACACTTCCTGGAACAGGTGGATATTCCTTGTGGAGAGATGCTTAACTGAGTTGATGCTGTTTGTCCCCATCTTCAGAGTTCTGCTCGTTTATATTAATAGAGTAGCTTAGGAGCTGAGCTGTCCAAGGTGCATGGCCTTAACCACCTAGTTACTATTTAGGGAAGAGAAAGGGAAAGACACAGAGGGAGGTGAGAGAGAGTTACTCAAAGTATGTTACTGGGAGTTTTTGCCTCAGAATCACCTGCCCCAATTTTGATTCAGTTTGTTTGGGAGGGTCCCAGGAACCTGAGTTTAAATAAGCTGTTTCTGCAATTCTTAATGCAGAGTGAAAGTATATTATCAAAATACACTTTGCTATTGATGGCTTCGGTCCTTAGTATACTTGTCTTTCCTGAGCAGCTCCTATGAAGGAGAGCCCACGTGGCATAATGGTCAAGTTCATGGGTTCTTGTGTTTGAATCCCAGGTCTGCCTCTTGCCAACACATGACCTTGGGCAAGCCACTTCTCCCCCTGCCTTGATTCCCCCTCTCTGAAAGGAGGTGTTTTTGAAAACAGTGCCCAACTGCAGGGGTTATTGAGGTTAAATAGTTTATACATGTAAAACATTTAGGAGATTGCCACATCACAAGTGTTTCTAAAAGTAACTATGAACAGATGGAGTATAGCAATTCTTTGTCAGTAACCTTTCAGGGTGATGGACAGAAGATTCCCTAGTGGAGTGGTGCCAGGGTTCCAGGTGGGCTTTTGGACTGGGAACTAAATGGAAAGCACCATCTACCGGCAACAACAGGAGGGGCAAGGCTGGGGCTTTGCCAGCAAGAAGGACCATTCCATGACCCCTCTGGCTAGACCTCTCTGGTAGACTCTCAGCTACTTTAAACCTCCTGGACTATGCAGAAACTTCTGGATTTCTGCTCCACTACAGGGGAGTCAGGGTAGCCTGGAGTAACACAAGAAGCACTCTCTTTGCTCACTCATATTTACCTGTTACATTAATTCTGAATCGGGCATCTTCAGGCTCTTGTGGGGGCAGCCTGTGAGGTTTACTTTTGCAAGTGTCCCACAGTGAGGGTCAGGACAAAGTTCCTTCTCAGCTTCCTAACTTTCCTACTTGGTGCAAAGAAGAAAAGAAGAATCCAATCTCCCACTGGTCACTACCCTTCTTTCTTCCATAATCCTCCAAGGTCCAAATAGAAAAGCTACCCTCCATCTTTATCTCTGAGTCCCAAGGGAAGGGTAAACTGGCTTTCTCTTCCTGCTCATAATGGAAAGAGGCTTGGGCTCCTTCTTTTAGAACTACACCCTCAGTTGCTTCAATCATGTCCAACTCTTTGCGATCCCATGAACTGCAGCCCACCAGGCTCCTCTGTCCATGGGATTCTCCTGGTAAGAATACAGGAGCGGGTTGCCAAGCCCTCTTCCAGGGGATCTTCTTGACCTGTGTCTCCTACACTGCAGGTAGATTCTTTACCACTGAGCCACCAGAGAAGCTGCTTTGGAACTGCAATGACAAACCAGAGATAGAGAGAGAAAAAGAGAGAGACAGAGAAATAGAGACAGAGAAAAGCACATGCTCAGGTATCGCAGAAATACTACACTTACCCACACATAAATGATGTCCAATAAATATTGGTTGAATTGCACAGTATGATTGAAATATCCCGGCCTAGGTATTCAGGCTGGCCTCTGACCAGTCTTGGCTCTGTCACTTACTAACTGTATGACTTCAAGCCTGGTGCTATGGTCACAAGCAGAAATAAAATTGTTAATGTCACATCACTGGAGTGATTTGAGCAGGACCTATTCACCATGCTCTATACAGGCATGAACTTAAGATTTTGTTTTACAAGCAGATGATTATATTGGCTGTCAACGGAGCTTAAATCCTGGCATCTAGGAACCCACTTAAGTACTTGTTCAAATAATATCTGGGTCAGAAAGACTCCCCTTTTCCTTCTTGAAATGTTAAAATTCAATAGGAAAGTGACCTGTTCAGAGATGAACTCTATTTTATAAAGATGTTTTCAGTGGGCCCTGGGTGAAAAATATTTCATAAACCGGAGGAAGCCACTAAATCAAGGAGTGGAGAAAGAAATAGACTTGCTAACGCAGTACCATTTTGGTGCAGGAAAGTGATATATTCAACATTTTTTACTATATTTGGCTGCAAACTCCAGACAGGTTTTGCCTTGATCTATGAGTGAGTTTCCATGGCAGGGCACCATTTGAACTAACCCTCCTCAGGGCTTCCTGGGGAATAGGAGACCATAAACGATGATAATGGGGTGAATATTTTGAAAAGGAGAGAAGGAAGCAGTTTCAGCTGGAAAGTTTTGCTGGATTCATAGAGCTACTGAATATGGAGTTTATCACGGATAGAAGGTGAGGGTGTGCTCTAAGTGGCTTCAGACAGGAGGTGTGTCTATTGCCAGTTGGGTTCCCTGGGACACAGGCTGAGACAAGCATGATGTTCATTAGCAATGCCCCTGGGATCTGCATCTGTGGACAGTGGGTGATAGAAGCAGGGGTGGGCAGAGGGAAGAATTCAGCTGTGATGCCCTCTAGGGACAACCTTGGTTGACCACATGGAGAAATCTGGAGCTAGAATGATTTTCAGAATTGTCCCCAGTCGGGCTAAGGGGCTGGTCTTTTTTTTTAGCATGATGGCGTTTATTCGTCATTGTATTCCGGGCGAGTTTGAGAGGATGGGTTAACTCCGCAGCTGAAGGCCTGCCTAACAGCTAAGGCAGTAAGGCCCTCACTGAAACACGGTTTGGGTGGCACCTCATAGTGTCCACTGGGATCTTGCTAGGGGACTGGGAATGCCACCTGCTTGGTTGACTGGAGGTTTGACGGGGGTTTAGCTAATAGATTATTCTAAATAAGACCCAATTGCTGATTGATTCAATGACTCCTTGCTATGCTAGAGATTTGAGTGAGAATGAGCACATAATTTCCTCTCAACCATCCAGACGACTATGGAATCTTTGCCCCCACCCCCAAACCCTGCGCCCTGGCAAGCCCGAGAGGTCAATGTAGAACAGTGTCATCACTTTGCCATAGGTCCATAGAGTCAAAGCTATGGGTTTTCCAGTAGTCGTGTATGGATATGAAGTTGGACCATAAAGAAGGCTGAGCACCAAAGAACTGATGCTTTTGAACTGTGGTGCTGGAGAAGATGCTTGAGAGTCCCTTGGACAGTAAGGAGATCAAACCAGTCAATCTTAAAGGAAAGAAACCCTGAATATTCATTGGAAGGACTGATGCTGAAGCTGAAGATCCAATATTTTGGCCAGCTGATGTGAAGAGCTGACTCATTGGAAAAGACCTTGATGCTGGGAAAGATTGAAGGTGGGAGAAGGGGATGACAGAGGATGAGGTGGTTGGATGGTATTACTGACTCAATGAACATGAGTTTGAGCAAACTCTGTGAGATAGTGAAGGACAGGGAAGCCTGCTGCTGCTAAGTTGCTTCAATTGTGTCTGACTCTGTGCGACCCCATAGACGGCAGCCCACCATGCTCCCCTGTCCCTGGGATTCTCCAGGCAAGAATACTGGAGTGGTTTTCCAGTTCCTTCTCCAATGCATGAAAGTGAAAAGTGAAAGTGAAGTTGCTCAGTCATGTCCGACTGTTAGCAACCCCATGGACAGTAGCTTACCAGGCTCCTCTGTCCATGGAATTTTCCAGGCAGGAGTACTGGAGTGGGTTGCCATTTCCTTCTCCAGCAGGGAAGCTTGGCATGCTGCAGTCCATGGGGTGACAAAGAGTCTAACATGACTGAGAGACTGAACAACAATGGACTCTGGAGCTGGACTGACTTCCGTGCCTGGCTAAGGCACTTCCCAGCTGTCCAACCTTGAAACACTGGTGTGACTCCTCTGAACCTCAGTTTTCTCCCCGTAAAACGAAAATAATTATTGCACACACCTCACGTGCTGGCGTAAAGCTCTTTTCTAGAACAGACAGCATGCTCTCAAAGTTAGCCATTATTGCTGTTGTTTGTATTTTTGGTGGTATGTCAGAGAAGGGAGAGGTTCCACTCACTCACCTTTTCTCATGCTGATATTAGTGTGATGACAACAGAAGTCTCAGCCTGTGTTTCGCAGGCAGTGGTCCTGTTAGGGCCCCCCAGGTACTTCAGCAGAATCTCTGGGGTCAGCTCCTCCTGAAAATCCTGGGGATGATCAAAGCCACAAAATTAGCCACTAAGTTGTCTTGGCAATGTGTCTTCTACTTGATTAAAACTGTAGGGAATCATGGATCACCTCATTGCCAGGAACTGTCAATGTTAGGTCCTGGCATTTCAGCTTTGTGTGTACTCAGAGATGCACAGGGAAGCATACAGGTGTGTCTGAATATTAAAGACTGATGTGACTCCAAGTGGGTCCCTGTACCAGCAGGGGAAGGCTAAATTGGGAATTTGTTAGAAAGGCGCATTTTGGGACCTCACCCTAGAATCTATGGGAACTTTAAGATACAGTCCAACTATGTGTATTTTGATAAGCTTTCCAGGTGATTCTGATGCAGTCTCAGGTTTGAGAATCAACCCCTCTGCAGTGTTTTCTGTAAATGGCTAGAGAGTAAATATTTTAGGCTTTGCAGCCCATCTATTAAGTCTCCATTGCAACTACTCAAACTCTGCCATTGCAGTGCACTTTTGCAAAAGCAGCCACAGACTCTGTCAGTGGATGGGTGTGGCCGTGTTGCAATAAAGCTTTTATAGCCAAGGCTGTAGTTTGTCAGCTTCTGGTGTAGGCACCATTTCTGCCCTTACGGTGAGTTCCTCTCTCCACCAGAATACGTTCCTCCATTCATTCACTCAGTAATTCAGTTTGTTTTGATTTCCATTGCATGAAGGATCTCTGCAAACTAGGAACTCTGCTGAGAATAGGAGAGGCTTTGCAAAACAATCAGATACCACTTAGAGACTAAACAACAGCAATGAACTATAGAGACACCATTCTTCCATACTGGAGCTTAAAGTTCAATAGGAGACCTAAGAAAGCAATTTACAAGTAACTGTTAGGATAAATGCATGACACAAAGGACAGAAAATTAGAGGAGGTCTGGGGTGGCCTAATCTAGTCTGGGGGAGGGTGGCAAAAACCTTTCTGAGGAGCTGTCCTTTACCACAGAATCCTAAGGATAGTAACCAGGTGTCTATACTCATAACTGATTTCACCCTTGAATAATCCAATGAAGTGGGTACCATTTTTACTCCTGGTTCACAGAAACAGAGATTGAGGCCAAAGAATGATGAGTGGCCCTAGACTTGAGCCCAGGCAGCTGGGTCTAGAGGCTGTGTTCTTAACCACAACTCTGTATTAACTAGGTGATGGGAAAGAGAAGGACATTTGATGGTGAGACAGTAGTTTACAGTTTAGTGGGGGCAAACAGTCCCTACTTTACTAATTATGTTTTGGGAAGTCTATCACTATCTAGACATCATGGGTGCAGCTAGCAGGTGTCAGAAAGATTTTCTTCTTTCAGGGAACTTTCAGGCAGGTGCCAAAGACAGATATCATTGAAAACTAAGGAGAAAGAGCAGATGGAGAATGGGGCAGGTAAAGGATATTCAGGAGTTTTGGGGATGGTCTGAGGCTTCCTTCAATATTGAACAGACATAAGGTAGAGAAATTAAGAACAAAACTCCCCTCTTGAATTTTTTTGTCCAGTGAAATCTTTAGGCTCTTACTGGTTAAATCTAAGTTCTGGCCAGCAATAGCTGGAGAAGAACTCTTCAACAAGGCATTCTTTCCTACAAGCACTCTCATACATAAAACTATGTGATATTTTATATTTATATACAATGTTTCATCATGTAGGGAACAGAAAGATAAATCACTAGTTTATAGGGTTAACTGGGTTAGTGATTTGTTAATAAAACTAAGCAACTCCTGACTTAACACTCTATCCTCAAATACTACTTTCTAGACTACTTAATCGGAGAAGGCAATGGCACCCCACTCCAGTACTCTTGCCTAGAAAATCCCACGGACGGAGGAGCCTGGTGGGCTGCCGTCCATGGGGTCACACAGAGATGGACACGACTGAAGCGACTTAGCAGCAGCAGCAGACTACTTAAAGAATTATATTTTATAAATTGGAGCTTCCACATGGCTCAGACTGTAAAGAGACTGCCTGCAATGCAGGACACCCAGTTTCAATCCCTGGGTCAGGAAGATCCCCTGGAGAAGGGAATGGCTGTTCGCTCCAGTATCCTTGCCTGGAGAATTTCATGGACAAAAGAGACTAGTGGGCTATAGTCCATGGGTCTCAAAGAGTCAGACACGACTGAATGACTAACACTTTCACTTATAGAATTAAATTAAAATAGAATTTAAAAATTATATTTTATTACAAAGTTCCATCCTAGCCTAAATGACATCAGCTCTTTAGGCTATTTAGGTTTAAAAACCCTCAGAAAATGTTCTGTCAGAATACACACTTAAAAGACAAGCAACAAAACAAAAATAACACAGCACACTGGAGACATATTTGTATTGTGTATGGCAGAAAGATAATTACTATCTGTGCTATAAAAGGAATTCATGCAAATAGAAAAGGAAAGATGTCCATTAAGCTAAATATGCAAAAGTTAAATATGGATATAATTTCAAAAGACATGGACAGGATATAGAGCTCAAAATAGGAAAAACAAAAAGTGACTAATAAATGTAGACAATATTTCATCTCAGGGGTAATCAAAGACATTTGACTGCAAATCCAGTGTGATACAGTTGGTCACATAAATTAGCAAAGTTTATAAAAACAATATTCTGGGGAGATTATGATGAAAGCAATATTCTCACTCACATTTAACAGAGTTAGAAATCAGCATAAAATTGGGAAAAATTTGCAACCTGGCAAAATGGATCATGAAAATTAAAATATTCGCTCCCTTTGACCAGATATTTGCACTTTGGGGACTTTTTCTGAGGACATCATGTTAGCTTCCTTGAGCTGTTGTTATGGGGTACCACAAATTGGGGGTCTTAAATAATAGAAATGAGCTGTCTTGGTTCTGGAGGCTGGAGTGTAGGATCAAGGTATGGGCAGGATTGATTCCTTCAAGGGCTGAAAGGGAGATTGTTTCAAGATTCCTTCCTAGTTTCTGACGGTTTAGAAATGCATCACACTGAACTCCTCCTTCATCTGTACGTGGCATCCTACTTGTGTGCATGTCCATCTCTATGTCCAGACTGCTCCTGTTTACAAGGAGATCAGCCTTATTGGATTAGAGCCCACCCTAATGACCTCATCTTAATTTGATCATCTGCCAAGACCTTATTTCCAAATAAAGTCACCTCCCCAGGTGGCGCTAGTGGTAAAGAACCTGCCTGCCAATGCAGGGGACATAGAGACGTGGGTTTGATCCCTGGGTTGGGAAGATCCCCTGGAGGAGGGCATGGCACCCACTCCAGTATTCTTGCCTGGAGAATCCCATAGACAGAGGAGCTTGGTGGGCTGCAGTCCATAGGTCACAAAGAGTTGGCCACCACTGGAACAACTTAGTACACATGCACGCCACAGGTACTAGGCATTAGGAACTGGACATCTTTCGGGGAAACACAATTCAAACCAGAGCAGTCATAATCTATGTCAAAACCTATACAGTATTGTAAAGTAAAATAAAGTAAAATTAAAAAAAAAAATAAAGCCATCTGTTGCTACTAAATAAGAAGTCTTTACTTTGTCTCTCCTCATTTTATTTAAAAAAGAAAAAATAATAATTTTTTTTAAAAAATATTTTTCAGCATAAAGACATTCCTCAAAATGCTATTTGTCATTGCAAAATACTAGAAATCATATTAACATGTAAGAGCATGAAATAAGTGAATTGTACCCCATTAAATGTAGTGAAGTTTATGCAGCCATGAAAATGATGTCATGCAGAATCCTTAAAATAATGAAGGTAATATGGGCAGAGTTTATGCTATAATTTAAGTAAAAAAATAACAAGATCATATAGCTACTATGACCTCGACAATATAAAGTGCATAAGAAAAAAAGCTGTACAAAGGAAATGCATTAAATTGACTAAGAATGCGATAGAGGTATGAACTCTATTCATTTTAATTATAAGTTTTATATTTATCTAAGTTTCTACATTGAGTATATATTTTTTTAATAGAAAAAAATGATTCTAGAAATGTCCATTGTGCATTTAAAGATAAAAAAGTTTGGTCAATCCTCTACTCCTTACAGCTCATTAGCACCGTGCCATGAGTTTTTTTTCATTTAAAAGGCTAATTTTGAGGATGAGGGAAATTAATTAAAACCTCAGGACTTCCTAAGTCTTAGAGAAGTTCTGTATTAACAGTCAGAAGACCTGAGTTTTATGAGCATGAGTACAAAATTTTCTGAAGACCTTGTTTCAATCCTACCTATGGCTTCGTAAGCCACTTGCCTTCTCTCAATTTTATTTTATCCATCTGTGAAATGAAAGACCAACTTAGAGTGTTGATTCTGGAGAACATCCCATGTTTCAAGCTGAGTCTACACCTTTCCTTGGCAGCCTTCTCTACAGATGCCCCGTGACTCACGGGTGTTCTAACACCTCAGCTGATCCCTCTGGCGTATTTGTCTACCAACAATCTTCTCCTGGAAAATCAAATCTAGGTACTGCTGATACTGCTGCTAAGTCGCTTCAGTCGTGTTTGACCCTGTGTGACCCCATCAACGGCAGCCCACCAGGCTCCCCCGTCCCTAGGATTCTCCAGGCAAGAATACTGGAGTGGGTTGCCATTTCCTTCTCCAATGCATGAAAGTGAAAAGTGAAAGTGAAGTCGCTTAGTTGTGTCCGACTCTTCACGACCCCATGGACTGCAGCCTACCAGCCTCCTCCGTCCATGGGATTTTCCAGGCAAGAGTACCGGAGTGGGGTGCCAATACTTTCTTCTCTGTTTGTGGGGTTCTAACTATTCAATTTCAAGTTTTCCTACCTGTTTCAGTTCCTTAACTTTCAAGACACTATTTTTCCTGAAATGTCTATAAGTTGAGAGTGTTAGATAATTTTATTATGGCGTCATGGACTGAGTTCCTGAATGATTTTCAAAAGGGTAATTCACCCAGATGAGGATTCCTTCACTCTTCTTTTTAATAATATTATTTTTATAGTTAATAATATAAATTGTAAGTCTATATTTAAATGATAATTGTAGCATAATTTATATATTTTATATAGTAATTATTATGTATTATACTATACATAATGATATAATAAAATGATAATTGTATATTATATTTATATTGTTTGTATTTTATTATATCACTTTAGTGACATAATGACTATATATTATATATTTAATACAATATAATATATAATAATACAATATATTAAATAATATTATACTATAATATATTACATTTCAATGATACATATTTTTATCATTTATAATTGAGGCCAAAATTTTGCACCTGTTAACACTCCCTCAGCACACACTACAACTGAAAGATTCTTAGGTGTCCTAATAGAGAACTAGGTTAGTTCCCAGTTACACTTTCCATTTGCATCAGGAAAGAAATTACCATTTGACATCTCCATTGTCTTCCAGGAAAAAAGCTTCTGTTGAATGAGAAGCTACTTTGTGAGCTGTCTTGATTCGTTCAGCAATACAGATCTGTTGATAGAAGCTGAAGTTAGAGGTGGCAGAACTGCTCATCAAGGTATAGGATGCGTAATTTGAAGTCTTCTGGGAATTTGAGGAGACAGAAGGTGAGGAAGAGAGAGTCAGATCAAAGGGTGAGGAGGAGAAGGGAGGAGGCAGCGCTCATCAGGCACGAGGGCCAGGAGGGAGTTCCAGCTGCGTTTTCCTTCAGCAAACAAGATGCCTATTAGTTTTCAAGTTCCTATTCCCTGATCTCTTGATGAAAGTCCAGCTTGATATGAAGTCTAGTGCGTTAAACATGCTGTGTGTGAGTGATTTCTGTTCCATGTTTTGTTCTATATGTGTGTGTGTGTGTGTATTTATATATATATATATATATGTATAGTGCTAAGTCACTTCAGTCATGCCCAACTCTTTGTGAGCCCATGGACTGTAGCCCGCCAGGTTCCTCTGTGCAAGGGATTCTCCAGGCAAGAATACTGGAGAGGGTTGCCATTTTCTCCTCCAGGGGATCTTCTCAACCCAGGGACTGAACCTGAATCTCCTGCGGCTCCTGCTTTGCAGGCCAATTATTTACCATTGCGCCACCAGGGAAGCCCATACATATATATTCAGTTCAGTTCAGTTGTTCAGTCGTGTCCGACTCTTTGTGACTGCAGCACACCAGGCTTCCCTGTCCATCACCAACTGCTGGAGCTTGCTCAATCTTATGTCCATCAAGTTTATATATATATTTAAATACATATATTATGTATAAATATATTTACAACAAGCAATATATATGTAACTATATTACTTATTAATATGTATATATTTTTATATATGCAAATTATAAATTATATTTATATATATTTATGTATATCTAAATATATATAGACATTTAATTGATAAAAAGCTTGACATTCATCCTATGTTGAAGCACTCAGGAACCTAGAGGTAGAGAAAACCATGATATTAAAAGAATTATAAACACCCTGGAATTTGGAGAAATGTGGTGAGGCCATAGGCGAGATACCTGGGGATTCAAGAAAACTGTCCCTGTGTTTCATGTGTCAGGAAGGTTCCAGCAGACCTCTGGACTACAGCATGACCAGCTTCTCTCTCTGAAATGAGAGGAGCTTGGAATGCCTTTCCGCCCATTTCTCCCTTCCTCTTGTGCTGCAGCTGCCTTGCCAGCTGTCCCTGGGGCCTCTTTTAAGAAGGAGGAAGCAAAGCCTCCAACCTACACATTCTAGAGGATTTTTTTTTCTTTTTAATTGAGGAAAGGCTGCACAATACAAATGAACAATGGGTCCCATTTCCAGCCTCCCCCAGAAAGGGGCTGTTCCTTGATGGGGGCAGGAAGGGAATCAAGGCCAGGCTTTTCAGAAACAAGTGCTGGGATGAGGAGACTGGCTTGAGCCATGTTGCAGGAGAGGAAAGCCAAAAAGTTTTTCCAATTATTGATCCAAGGTTTCTTTTCAAACCCTTATAGGATTTAGTGTTTCAGTGGATGAACAAGGAAGTTTTGAAGTTACCCAGAGAAACATGAACTAGCTGGGTACTTCAGTCACCAACTAACCTTTGGATTAAGGGAGAGGGAATAAACATTTATTGAGCACCTGCTGTGTGCTAGGCTCTGTGATAGGCGCCACACACACATATTGTCTCATTTGATACCATTTAACAATGACCCTCTGAAGCATGAACAATTATCCCACTAAAGAGGATGAATTCGAAGCTCAGTACAGTGACTATTCAGTTCCACATGGCTGATATGTGTGTCAAAGCCTGCTGATGTGGCTTGCAGAGGATTGCTCTGGAGAGATGATCAGGTGGGTAGCTACTGTATTGGACAAAGTGGATGCAAAATACTTTTATCATTGCAGAAAGTTCTGTTGGGCAATGGTGTTCTAGAGAAAACAGAACAGATTGAAACTTTCCCAGGCAATAAAAGAAGGTGAAAACAAGAGATTTGATAGGAATTCAAGTGATGGTTTTGAAGCAGAGCATCACTGGGGCTCCAGGAGTTGGACAGAGCTCCATATTTTAAGATCCCTAAAGAGTAGTTCTGGAGGGTTCCAGCCCGGCAGCAGAGTGGCTGACCTCTCCCCAACACTAAATGATGAAGGGGTTCAAGGACATTACTTAGGTGATGCTGCTCAGCATGCAGGGCTGCAGACAGACTTGAGGTTTTCCTTATATCTCGAAGGTGGTCAAGGGGAATATGACATCTAGTCAGCTTTGCTCCTAGTTGGATAAGAGACTCTTAGGCAAGCCCTGATAACAATAGGGCAAAGCTGGGGCAAGGAGAGGCTGACAACAAAACCCTGCAACCCATTTTATGTTAACATTTCGAATGCACACATATATGCGTGTGTGTGTGTGTGTGTGTGTGTGTGTGTGTGTGTGTGTGCGTGTGCGTGCTGGGAGGGCAAAGCAAAGCATGATTTAAGCTTTGACTAAAAACTTGTTTTCGTGTATATCCTGGATCCCAGTTTGAACCCTCCTGTGAGAACATTAGATTAGAATTTGAGTCTTAGAGATGCTTTAGCGCCCACACAGTACTTACTCTCCCCCTTTATCTGGGAGAATCTCTTTTAACCTCGTGTCTGCTTTAAGCTTTCTTCTCATGGGATTAGGAGATGAGTTGGCTAGGGCTGTAAAAGGCTTTCTCTTCAAATGCATGATTGAAAAGTCCATCTAGCTCACATATAATTATGCACATTAGTTGGAACCAAATAGAAAAGACCTAAATGAGGTAAAGGACTTACATTCCAGCAAGGTCTGTATTCCCTCAGCAATAATTGCAGCAGAAATTATCCCCATCAGCTCAGTTTCTGCCATCAGAATCCGCTCCTGAGGCATCTCAAGAAGCGGTTAGCCACCACCGAGGTTAGCTTTCCCTCCAAAATGCTTGTATATAAAATACTTGAACAAGACGCTCCTTGCGGGAGGAGGGGAATCTCTTAAAGTCTTAAGTACTCTGGGCTTACATTGGAGATTTGCAATACTTTAAACAAAGGCTCTGAGAAGTCCTGCAGTAAAGAAACTAAAAAAAAAATTCTGTTTAGGCTAGAATTTCCCAAACTGTTTAGAAAGTATTTTCTTTCCTTCTTCCTCATTCCTTCTCTGCCTTCCTTCTTTCCTTCCTTCCTTCCTTCCTTTCCTTCCCCCTCTCCAGTTTCATTTCTTCATGAAACACCTGCAGAACAAAGCTCTACAGGTCACATTGAGCAAATACGAGAGAATCATGACATGGGATATGGGGTAGGGGAGGGCCGTGTGCATGTGTGTATGTGTGTGCGCGTGTGCATGCGCGTGCACACGCGTGCACATGCTTTCACTTTCAGGGAATCAGGAACAAAGATGGGAGGTTGTGATTTCCATGCACCTGTCCCAAGGAACACTACTTCACAACTTTGCCATTCTTCCTCTAGGCCATTGCCCACATTTTACTTGTTGAGAATAAGTTCTACATAACATTTTGATTTATCAGTTTAGTTTTCAGTGCTACTTCATTTATGATTACTATGGGAAAATAGTTACCTTCTTATGCAACCTTCAGAGATAGTTCATCTCACACTTTGTTGACATTTATGGTGACCTGACATGGGTTGCCACTACATTGATTTTTTTCTGTCTCTTACCTGTTCTGTTAGCGTGACTTCCTAATTTGCTTCCTTTTCTTAGAATATCATCTGGGCTCTCCCTTTGAATCCCTCCATCTCACTATGACCAAGATTATCAGACCCGCGCCACATCATAACGGTTCACGGCCAACAAGGTGAACCTCACCCAATTTTTCTAAAGTCATTCGAGCTTGCAACCCAACCATGCCCTTGCCAGTGCGGTTTCTCCCTCTGTATGCGCTTTCTTCTCACTCAAACACCAAATCCTTACTCACCTTTTAAGACCCATCCAGTTGTTACGAATCCTGCGGAATATTTCTTGGTATTTGCAGGAAAAGTTATTTATTCTCCCTTCTGTGTTCATACTGCATTTGTCCACATATTTGGCTTTTTGCTTTTCAGGTATAAAAAATTAGTGGGAAGAAGCTTGTCAAAGATAATTTTGAGAAGAAACATATTGAACTCAATCGTTGCTATCTTCTGCCTTTTTTGATAAATATATACTGTTGTCCTTATCTACAGCTGCCATATATATCATGCCCCAAGCATTGGACTATGTTTTTACATACAGCTTCTCTTCAATCATTAAGACAAAATGAAATAGTTTATCCTCACTCTACAGAGGGCTGTGTTCAAAGATGTCTGGCTCTAAAATCTGTATTCCCTCCACCATACTGCACCCAACTCAGGGGTATAACTAGCTGTATTGTGTGCTACTCAACATACTCTGTGTTATAATAACTACTTTTTAAGTCTCAGATAAACCATTTGAGGCAATATTAGTATGTACATTTATAACCAAAGAAGGTGAGTCATACTTACCCAAAGTTATATAGTGTACTGATGACAAATTAAAACCCTACCTTCTTTCCAGTGCATCAATTCAGTTCAGTTCAGTCTCTCAGTCGTGTCCGACTCTTTGCGACCTCATGAACCACAGCACGCCAGGCCTCCCTGTCCTTCACCAACTCCCGGAGTCCACCCAAACCCATGTCCATTGAGTTGGTGATGTCATCCAACCATCTCTTCCTCTGCTATCTCCTTCTCCTCCTGCCCTCAATCTTTCCCAGCATCAGGGTCTCTTCCAATGAGTCAGCTCTTCACATCAGGTGGCCAAAGTATTGGAGTTTCAACTTCAACATCAGTCCTTCCAATGAACACTCAGGACTGATCTCCTTTAGAATGGACTAGTTGGATCTCCTTGCAGTCCAAGGGACTCTCAAGAGTCTTCTCCAACACCACTGTTCAAAAGCATCAATTCTTCAGTGATCAGCCTTCTTCACAGTTCAACTCTCATATCCATACATGGCCACTGGAAAAATCACAGCCTTGACTAAATGGACCTTTGTTGACAAAGTAATGTCTCTGCTTTTTAATATGCTGTCTAGGTTGGTCATAACTTTCCTTCCAAGGAGTAAGTGTCTTTTAATTTCATGGCAACAATCACCATCTGCAGTGATTTTAGAGCCCAGAAAAATAAAGTCAGCCACTGTTTCCACTGTTTCCCCATCTATTTGCCATGAAGTGATGGGACTGAATGCCATGATCTTAATTTTCTGAATTTTGAGCTTTAAGCCAACTATTTCACTCTCCTCTTTCACTTTCACCAAAAGGCTTTTTATTTCCTCCTTACTTTCTGCCATAAGGGTGGTGTCATCTGCATATCTGAGGTTATTTATATTTCTCCCAACAATCTTGATTCCAGCTTGTGCTTCTTCCAGCCCAGCATTTCTCATGATGTACTCTGCATAGAAGTTAAATAAGCAGGGTGACAATATATAGCCTTGACATACTCCTTTTCCTATTTCCATGTCCAGTTCTAACTGTTGCTTCCTGATCTGCATACAGGTTTCTCAAGAGGCAGGTCAGGTGGTCTGGTATTCCCATCTCTTGAAGAATTTTCCACAGTGTATTGTGATCCACACAGTCAAAGGCTTTGGCATAGTCAAGAAAGCAGAAATAGATGTTTTCCTGGAACTCTCTTGCTTTTTTGATGATCCAGCGGATGTTGGCAATTTGATCTCTGGTTCCTCTGCCTTTTCTAAAACCAGCTTGAACATCTGGAAGTTCACGGTTCACGTATTGCTGAAGCCTGGCTTGGAGAATTTTGAGCATTACTTTATTAACATGTGAGATGAGTGCAATTGTGTGGTAGTTTGAGCATTCTTTTGCATTGCCTTTCTTTGGGATTGGAATGAAAACTGACCTTTTCCAGTCCTGTGGCCACTGCTGAGTTTTCCAAATTTGCTGGCATATTGAGTGCAGCACTTTCACAGCATCATCTTTCAAGGTTTGAAACAGCTCAACTGGAATTCCATCACCTCCACTAGCTTTGTTCGTAGTGATGCTTTCTAAGGCCCACTTGATGTCACATTCCAGGATGTCTGGCTCTAAATAAGTGATCACATCATCGTGATTATCTGGGTCATGAAGATCTTTTTTTGTACAGTTCTTCTGTGTATTCCTGCCACCTCTTCTTAATATCTTCTGCTTCTGTTAGGTCCATACATCACATACCCTCATGTTCCTATCATTCAGGAGACAGAAGCCTGTGGTTAAAAGCGGAGACCAGGAAGTTCTATTGTATCCTTAGTCATGAAATAGATATAAGAATCAGAGTCAAGGGTGAAATGATTAACTATTAAGTATGTACAGAGGAAAGAGGCACATGTTAAACAGCACCACAGGAGTGCAAACGACGAAATCCAGACATGTGATTCATTGCAACTAATATATTGCAAGAAAAAAAGAGGAAGAAAGAGGAAATGGAGAAAGGAATAAAAGGAAAGTAGGGAGAGAAAGTTGTGGATTAAAAGGGAGGTAAGTGATATATCAACAATTACAATGCATGGATTTTATTTCAATCGCTATCTTCATTAGAAACCTATATGGGGATTTCCCTGGTGGTCCAGTGGTTAAGAATCTGCCTTCCAATGCAGGGAACACAAGTTCAATCCCTGGTCGGGGAACTAAGTTCCTACATGCCATGGGGCAACTAAGCCTGTGTTTTGCAGCTAGAGAAACCTGTGTGCTGCAACTACTGAGTCTGTGCGCTGTAACAAGGGAGAGAGCCCCCACCCTGCAATGAAAGACCCAGCATAGCCAAAAACAAGACTATACAAAGTATTAAAAAGAGATCAAGGGACATCTGAATACAGATTGAGGATTTGAAGTAATTGATTTGTTGTTGTTATTCAGTCACTCAGTTCACGTCTGACTCTTTGCAACCCCCTGGACTGTAGCATGCCAGGCTCCCTGTCTTTCACGATCTTCCAGAGCTTGCTCAAACTCATGTCCATTGAGTCAGTGATGCCATTCAACCATCTTGTCCTCTGTCATCCTCTTCTCCTCTTGCCCTCAATCTTTCCCAGCATCAGTGTTTTTTCTAATGAGTTGGCTCTTCACATCAGGTGGCCAAAGTATTGGCACTTCAGCCTAAGCATCAGTCCCTCCGATGAATATTCAAGATTGATTTCCTTTAAGATTGACTGGTTTGATCTCCTTGCAGTCCAAGGGACTCTCAAGAGCCTTCTCCAACAGCATAGTTCAAAAGTATCAATTCTTTGGTGCTCGGCCTTCCTTATGGTCCAACTTTCACATCTGTACATGACTACTGGAAAAACCATGGCTTTGACTATAAGGGTCTTTGTCGGCAAAGTAAAACAACTTACAAGTTATTATTAATTTTCAGGTTGATTATGTAATTATATTTAAAAAGACCTATTGGGGAAATGCAAATACTGACTACGTATTTGATAACAGAAGGAAACATTTTCTTCAGATGTGATAATGGGGTCTTAGTTATATTTAGGAAAAAAATGTCAGATTTAAGAAATGCATACTGAAAAATTTACAGATGGAATGACATAATGTCTGAAATTTGCTTCAAAATAATATGGAGCAAAGGGAATCAGTGGAAGGCATAAATAAAACACAACTGGCGAGAAGCTGGTGATTGTTGAAGGAGGCTGATAGATGCATGGAAGTTCATTGTATTGCCTACTTTATCTACATTTGAAATTTTTATAATAAAAAGTTAAAAAAGGAAGCTCTATTCTCATAGAAATACATAGCGAAATATGTATTGATGTGATAGATATGGTGGATTTATTTTAAAACCAGAGGCCAAAGAGTAATAGTAAAAATGAAACTAGACAGGCTATGTGTCTCTAATTGCTGAAGCTAAGTGATGGGTATTTGTCTAAATTTAAAATTTTAAATTATGAAACATTAAAAGTGTTTAATGAAACATTAAAAGCTAGTGGTTAGTCAGGCCCATTCTATGAACACAAGGGTTGATAGATGTTTTGAATGTTTTGTTATCAATGAATTAAGATATCGAAGCAGAAAACATGACTTTGAGCCAGATTCTTGTCCTAGTAACCAGATTCTAGTTTGCTTGAAAGGAGTTTGCTAGGAGTACCCATGCAGAAGCTAAATGCTGGTGGTAGGGTGACTGCAGGTATCTCTCCTTGTGCTCTTATCGTTGCCTGTCATGGTAGCCTGTATTTTGAAAATGGATTTGGATTTACCCCTTGATTTATGAAAGTATGTGAATTTTTGGCCTGAGATCAATATTGCAGTTTTGTAACATGTGATTAGCATAGCAGATTCCAAAAGAGAGCTTGTGTTTGCCAAAGTGACATTGGTGTGATAAAATTAAGAGTTTCCATAGTAACTCTTTCTGTTCCAGTGGTGGCTGGTTCAAGATAAAGGCCAGCTGGGATTTCCCCACAGGAAGGAGGAAGTGAGATGAAAACAGCATGAGATGGGGCTTGGGAGGGACACACTAGACTTGCTTCAGAAAGAGAAAAGTCACTCAAATAACCAGCCTCAAGAGTAAAGCAGAGTCAAGTTCCAGCGGGGTCAAAGTTGATGTGGTAGAAGCCTGATTGTAGGAGTGGGGACCATGGTAGAGGGTCTGTGTCTTTAAAAAAATTTTGATCGGAAGACCATTCCTTTATTCATCATTATTTGGCGGCCTCTGCTGCTGCATGCAGGCTACTCTCTAGTGGCACATGGGCTTCTCATTGAAGTGACTTCTCTTGTTGAGGCTTCTGGGCTCTAGAGCATGGGCTTCAGTAGTCATGGTGCACCAGGGGCTTGGCTGCCCTGCAGCATATGGGCTCTTCCCAGACAAGAGCATGTCCCCTGCATTGGTAGGTGGATTCTTATCCACTGGCCCAGCAGACGGTCCGTGTCTTAGCAGAGTTTGTTTATTCTATAATGTCAGGCTCACTCAATGAGGCCCATTCAGGATGTTGTAGGGCTGCTCACATGGGTACCAGTCCTAGTGGAGGGAAGGCCTAGGCTTCGAGGCCATGATACTTTCCTGGGGTACATGACACAAAGCATCAAAAGTGAGAAGCGGGAGCAAGTAGAGGAGAACAGCTAGTCAATCAGGCTGTAGACAACTTACAGGAGTTTGCGATGGAAGGGCTCAGATCAATATCTGAGGGTGTATTCCCTCTTATCCCCACATTTGTTGGCCACCATTTACAGAATGCAGTGAGGGCAGGAAGCAATCTACGTAGAAGAATTTGTCCCAGGATTTTATAGGACCCAAATTCTCGTTTAGATAATACTGTTCAGAAAACGTTCAGGAAAAATAAATAGTTAAGAAAACTGAGCTAATTACAAAAAAGGCAGGCAAACACCAGGAAACAGGGTAGAGAAACTACCCATTCCTATTCCTGAAACTCACCTTCCCGGTGGACAGGGAGGTGCGGATAACTTCCTAAGCTGCGGCTCCATTACCCTTGGCTTGGACAAAGCTGAGGATGCTGGTGGCAGTAGGCAGTGCCCACAACTGTGCTGGCAAGGGTCAGGACAAGTATGATGAAGCGATTTTCCCAGCTGCTTCTTTTCTGGCCCATGAGAAAATGCAAGGCAGCAAAGCGTAAGGTCTGGCCTTTTTGCCAGCCTAGTTTAGAGCAGAGCCTGAAGCTCATGGTCTGGGCCCCACAGCCACAGACAGACCTTTACGGCCAAGTCTTCCTTGAGTCAAGGAGCCTCAAATTCTGCAATCTATACTCCTTACTTTGTGCTGTTTACTTATCTGATGGAGCTGTTCCCTTGGAAAGCTGTGTTATTCCTGTAATGCAGAGTGACAGAGAAAATAAAAACACCCAGCTGAGAAAAAGCCACAACGTTAATGTGAAACACAAACTTTCTGTTCATCTGAATCTTCGTTTATTTTAAAACAGAACCGTAACGGCTCAGATCCTGAAAACTGGGAGGGGCTGTTACTACAGCTGCCCGGCTCTCAGATCCTTCCCAACTTCCCTTCTGCTCTTAATCCTTTGCACTTTTCCCAGGAGTCAAGGTGGTATGATGTGGGTTTGCCCTCCCCGAATTTGACTTGAAGGCGAAGGAAGGGCAAATTCTTGAATTTATGGTAGATGAGACTGAAATTTATGTCACTATGTTCTCCCCACTTACCCTAAAGTTCCTCTGACTGAATAAAAGCTTGATCCCAAGTGTCCCAAGAGCTTTGTTCTGGATGAATCTGGCTTTTGTGTTCCATCTGAACCAAGTTAGGGTCTGATCCCCAGCTCATACAGCTGGCATTGAGCAACATCTGGTTGGCATCTCCTCTACCCTGTTTCCTGCTGTTTGCTTGCATTTTTTGGAATCAGCTCAGTTTTCTTAAAAATTTTTTTCTTACTGTTTTCTGAAAAGTATTATCCATATAAGAATTTTAGCCCTATAAAGCTCTTGGGAGAATCATGCTATGTAGGTTGCTTCCTGTCCTCACTCCACCCCAAAACTGGAAAAACAGGAGCCCATGGTGGAAAATGAGGAGAAGCAGTCCAAGTTTAGAAGAAAAGCAGGAAATGATCCTAGAGGAGAGCGTTTCATGAAGCAAGGGGAGGGAAACTGTGTCAAATTAGACCTCCTTAAGAAGATGCTTCAGAAGACGGTTCTTAGCCTAGGCCACTAGGCTAAGAATTGATGTTCTCAACTGAATAGGGTTGTGATGGTCAAAATCAAGAAGTGGGGGGGAATAGAAAAAAAAGAGGAAATATTACCTTTTCAAGGGACTTGCTTTTGAGCACCAGTTTTCAACTTGGCATTGAATCCTCTGTGGAGCATTTTAAACAAATACTGATGCCTAGGCTCCATCCCAGAGATTCTGGTTTAACTGATATTTTGAAGGGACTTGTTTTGTCTGTTTTATTTTATGCTTAAGATGAAAACCAGTTGAATTGCTTGTAGTCCACGTGTAAGCACCACAGAGAGGAAAAGATGAAAAATACAAGGTGGGTGGCGGAGTCATGATGTAATGAGATTGCTGACGAGGCAGCAGTTGAGATGCAGAGCCTGGGTTGCTGAACTCAGTCCTGGGCAGGTGAACAAGAACACAAGGTGGCTTATTTGGCCACTGAGTATTCTCACTTGATGATTTCTAAGCCATGGTATTAGAGGCTAGATGGTCTTCTGAGTACCTTTCTTTGACCAAAAGAAGAATGTCTAATGAAGTTTTGGCTTAGCTTACTAATACCATCTTCCCCTAGGTGTATAAGAAAGATAGAGAGAAACTCCTTCTATGAACTTAAGTGTAATCATAAATCTGTTTGTGGTGAAGGTGAAGATGATAAAGGACCTCCCTGGCGGTCCAGTGGTTTGGACCCTGCACTTCCCATGCAGGGGGCTTGGTGTGATCCCTGTCAGGGAGCTAGGATCCCACGTGTCGACTGGCGAGGCCAAAAATAAATAAATAATTTTTAAAAATGAAAAATGAAAAGTGAAAATGGAGTGGGGAATAGGTGGATGATAAAAACTTAGTAGGAGTAAATAATGACTTGGGAAGGGAAGAGTAAGTCTACTAAGACATGTCCCTGAGCCCCTCTATGAGGACATCTAAAACTCTGGGACAACTCATTTCATGGCCATTTGGTTTTCTCTTGAAGTATCTCATCCAAGAATGGTCAAATTCATCTCAGTGGCCTGTCACCCTGAGTTGGTCTTAAGGTGTTGTGCTAGGAGGAAGGAGATAAGCCCAGATGAGAACAAAGCAGTGAGCTAGGGCAACTGAGACACAAGCAGATGGTAATACCCCAGGGAAAAGGCATGAAGACGCTGGAAAGTCAAGCAGACAAGGGCAGGCAGGGAGAGAACAAACCTGTCATTGGGGAGGTAGGGGCAGGCGATGGAGGTTGGGGGGGTGGGTAATCGTACCCAGTGCTGTGGGTGCTGGCTCTTTTGTGTGGCCTTGTCATTTCCTGTGCATGTGAGTATGGCCTGGGTCTTATGGGGAAGATAGGAATACTTATTACCAGGTTTTGCAATTATTGGTTCATATCTATCACATTCAGTAGAAGGTATTTTTAAAGAAAATTGTTTTGGTATATGATCAAACGTCCAAGTCCCTAGAACTCAACTGACTTAAGTATAAAATAAAGGGTACATCTCTCCATCTCTCCTATACTGTGAGTCTCACTCCACAGAAACAACCACCATTAATATTTTCTAGGGAGGAATTCTTAAATGAGCATTTTTATGGCATCATTTTTAAGGATTAAACAATAAACAATTGCATAATACTGTGATAAACAATAAGAAGAAACTGTTGGGAATCTCCAACATATCTGAACAGGGGATTCCGAGAAGTTCTCTTTTTCTACTAATATCTACATATGATAGGGAATGTAGGTATTAAACTTATAGGAGTAATTTTTGAGGAACGGTGAATAACAAGGAAGGGCTGTAGGCAGACAAAGATAGTCCTATTCTTTAAAGGGTTTATCAAATTTTTGCAGCAATGATTTTACTTGCTCTGAGGCACCATTTGAGAATGGGTTACCAAAGAGATAATTGGTAAGCATTTTGACAGGAAAGTTATGCTCACCAGGAGCCAGACTATACTCGGTAAAATAAACCAGGAATTAGGTTAAAGTAAGTCTTTAGGTTGGTAGTTTAAGGAGAAAAATTAGAAATAGGGAATTTGAAATGTGATATTTTGATCCACTTGTGGACAAGACGGAAGCACATGTCATGGATGGCATTGAAGCTGAGACTTTTAGCTAACAGTAGTCAAAGCATGCTATAAACAAATTAATCTCAGCTGCAAATAGGAGAAGCTCCATCCTAAATCTTGCCTTGTTTTATGTTTTATATGCACTACCTTTTGTGAAAACGTAAATGCAGTGTCTGGTACATGATAGATATAAGTATTTGCTGAGTGATGAAATATAAGAACATATGTCTGAGCAAATGCATGGATGATTGCATGAATCTGGGAGGGGCAAATAACTAATAATCTAGGGGGCACAATTGGGGGTAAAAGTAAACAACTTCTTAAGCAAACAACCAGGAAGATCATTGACCAGCTATTTGGTAGGTGGGAACTCAAGGACCTTTCTTCTTTCATACATCTCAGCTTCTAAAGCAGAGAGAAGGCTGGGTAGTTATAAATAAACCTTGTTCATTTCCCGAGTCTCCTTTCTTCCCTGGTTTTCTGCTGCTTTCACATGGCAATAGATTCGGGGGGAAATTTACAGAGTTCTGCCATATCCCTTTCTCTTCTCTGGTACTCCCTGAGAGAGCCCATAGTTAGTTATTAAGACTTTGTCAGCTCCCGTCCTCCACTGTAGAAACTCTTAAGCTTCTTGTGGTACCCAGTTTGATGACTGTAAGAAGAAGCCTCAGCCCCTTTACCTCCGGGTACATTTCTGGGAAGTCATTCTGTCTCTTCATTTACCCTCTTCTCAATTTAGCCTCAAGCCATGCAAATGAGATTCCCTTAACTATTTTTTGAATGTTTTAACATTGAAATCTGAAGTTTAATAGTTTGTTCAGTTTGTGCTTTAAGTGACATCAGACTTGCGAGCATGCTGGTCTAGGCTTGGGCTCACCATCCAAGCTTTCATTTCTGGGGGCAAAGAAAACTTTTCACCTTATATTGGAGTATAGTTTCAGGTGTACAGCAAAGTGAGTCAGTTATGTATGTGTGTGAGTGTGTACGTGTGTGTGTGTGAGTCTCTCAGTCATGTCCAACTTTTTGCGACCCCACAGACTATAGCCCACTGGGCTCCTCTGTCCATGGAATTCTCCAGGCAAGAATACTGGAGTGGGTTGCCATTCCCTTCTCCAAAGGATCTTCCTGACCCAGGAATTAAACCCACGTCTCCTGCATTGCAGGAGGATTCTTTACAATCTGAGCTACCAAGGAAGCCCATATATACACACATATACCTATTCTTTTTCAAATTCTTTTCCCAGTTAGGTTGTAACAGGATATTGAGCAGAGTTCCTAATGCTATATGGTAGGTCCTAGCTGGTTATCTATTTTAAATGTAGCAGTATGAACATGTCACTGGATGATGGACAAATGGGAACAGGAGGGATCAATGGTAAAGGCAGGTGGAATTATTGGGCAGAAGGAGACCAGTGAATAGGGCAGTTGCATTCTCACAACAAGACTAGGAGAAAGAAAGAACAAGCAACATTTCAGAGAAATGCAAGAACAGTTCAGGCTTTACTGTCCTGTGACTGCTTTATTGATTGACACATGATCCCCAACAATCCCCACCAAGCCTCATTACTGAGACTTCAAGTACTGGCTGTAGAAGAGCAAGACGGCTCATAAAACCAGAAGCTGTTTTCTCTCATTATCATACACTTTTTTTTCTTTCCAAGTAACTCTTGCCGGTCTGTGAAGCTCTACAGAAAACCCCAAGTGTAGTCTACCACCAGGGCAGACATTTCTCTACCATCCAAGTCAGTGACTCCTAATTGTGAAGGCATCCAAAGGTTGAATTTCCGGTCAGTATTTTCATTGTGAATTCACGTAGCTCCTTTAAAGGCACATGGAGAAAGAAATATGGGTGGGAAGGTGAAAAGGGACATTTGTCAAATATTTGAAACTGTGGACAGGAGCTCAAGTCTACTCTGCTAAACCTGGATATTTAAACTCAGAAGCAAAAGTTATTTGGCTTTCTGCAAGGCACGTGCCCTGGGAGGTGGGGATTGAGATGCTGTTGTCAACTCTTTTATTGTGTTGTCTCTTAGCTTTTCACCACCCAAATGGCTAGGGTTGCAAATTTGCCCCTCTTCACCCTCCTTGTATTCCCTGGTTTCTTAACTGGGGCTCCTTGGTTCTCTACGAAATCTCGGAACATTCTGCAACTGAATGCACCCTTTACGTGTACATGTGCAGTTTTGTGACATTTTCCTAATAGTTCATAGCATCACATGAGGTTTTCAAAAGATTTATGACCTAGAAGGGGTGGGGGGTGGAAATCACTGCTCTGCATAGCATGGCCCCTTCTCAGCCCCAAGTAAGCACATTATCTCCATTTCCATTAGTGAATGTCTTCAAACACTCTCCCCAGCAAACACGTGGTGTTTGTCGTGAGTCCTTAACTATTATCACTATGGTTTGATTGTCTGCTTTGGAGACACACATCTACAAGCACACCCCAAATTTGAGCTTCTCATCTTCTTCTCAAACTTGTGCTCCTTTCTTTGTACAGAAGAAAATCCTTCATACTCCTTTCTTAACCACTGTAGTCACCCTGTCACTAACTCCTGATACTATTACCTCTGTTTCTGATAATCCCTTCACCTTTGGATTTTGTTACTTGGAGAACATCATCCAAACTTGTAAACAAGGTGTAGGGGCCCTTGACTGAGTGATTCTTATCTCTCGTCATCAGGCCAGCTCCACTTGCCTTGCACACACGTTCACACCTCTCTATCTTTGTGCAAGCTGCTCCCTGCACCTGGAATACTCTTCCTAATTGGGTCCCCAACGATCACATTTGCAAGACTCAACCATGTCACCTCTTGAGAGTTTCTCCCTGACTACCAAGCTACTTCTTTCTGCCACATACATACAGTGTTTTTGGCTTAGTACTTCATTTGGAAGGTCTATTTCTTTGTTTCTATGCCCATCTCTCCAGCTAAGCCCTGGGTTTCTTAAAGGTAAAGACCATGGTTTATGTATGGTTGAATCCATAGTGCCCAGAGCAAGAGGACTTGGCATTCTGTGGGTGTCAAATAAGCATGTGGTTTGAATTGTATGCATCTTCATATTACTATCCACAGCAGCCCTTTGCACCCATCTGACTGATAAAAGATATGGCTTCTGAGCCAAATACTTGATGAACTCTGAGACTGGAACACAGTGTTTACTGAGTGGAATATTGCATAGACTATTTTTCAACAAGAGTTCTTCTTGAGTCCATTTCAATAAGTAGAGTCCCTCTTGGATTTAGTTGTTGATTATTTCTTTTCAGAAATCACTAGTACTTTGGCACATTCGCCAACATTGATTAAGCTCCTACTGGATGCCACCATCTGTGCTGTGTGCTGTAGGTACAGCAATAAAGAGAACAGTTACGTACCTTGCCCTTTTATGCTTACATTCTGGTTTTGGCTCTCTTGTTTGTTAATGTTACCATTTGCTTCCAGGTTTTAATCATGTGGTCATTTCTGCCTGAACAAAAATATTTAGACTTTTTTTTTTTTTGAGGAGTATAACATCCACTTTCAGGTATCCTATTTCAGTTAAAATCAGGGTACTCAAACTATAATTATCGGAAGATTTATGATTATTGTTAAAGTTACTATAGATCACATTAATTGTACACTTACTGTTATAGATTAAATGTATTCCCCTGAAATTCATATGTTGAAGCCCTAATCCCCAGTGTGATAATATTGGGAGGTATGTCCCTTGGGAAGTAATTAAATGTAGCTGAGGTCATGAGGGTGGTGCCCCCACAATAAGATTAATACCCTTATTAGAAGAGAAAGTAACACCAAAGCTTGCTTTCTTCACCATGTGAGGATACAAGGAGATGGCCATCTGTGGGTCAGGAAGAAAGTCATCACCTGGAACTAATTTTGATGCACCTTGATCTTGGATTCCTCAGCTTCCAGAACTAAAAGGAATAAAAGTTCATTGTTTAAGTCACCTGGTTTATGGCAATTTGTTCTAGAAGCCCTAGCTGACTAAGATATACCTATCATTGTGCTAGGCACCTATCTGCATTTTCTCTATAATCCTAATGGCCTGGCAACAGTACAGTTAGCATTATTCTGATGCATTAAATGAAGAAACCAAGGAACAAAGGGGTAAAGTTACTTGTTTAAAAACTAAGGTCAATGTTATTTCAATGTAATTCTTTAATTTTTTTATCTTTAACTGGGAATACAGAAAAAGGTAAATTGTTTTTTGATGTGGGCCATCTTTAATGTCTTTATTCCACTTGTTAAAGTATTGCCTCTGTTTTGGCTTTCTGGCCCTGAGGCATGTGGAATCTCAGCTCCCTGATCAGGGATTGAACATACCTCCCCTGCACTGGAAGGTGAAGTCTTAACCACCGGACCACCAGGGAATCCCCCAGGTAGAGGTAAAGTGCTTAGAATAACCAAATTGTTCCAGTCATACTGGTGTTCAGATCTATTCTTAATTGAAATATGCAAGAAGAGGCATTCTATCACATAAGAATCATTCTGGCTTTAATTTCACTCTCAATTCCTCTCTGAGACATTTCAGAGAACAAGAACCATGTCTTTAATTTCTTTAATATTCTCCCATAGTATCTAAAAAATAAAGCTCACAACAAGTGTTCAGGGAAATGGGCTGATTTGTTTACATGTGTTTTTCCAAGTACACCTGTGGGAGGAGAAGGAATGGTTGATTCAGTGGACAACCATACACCCTTTCTCTCTGGAAAAGTGAAGTTGAAGTCATAGGGGATGAGATAGGATCCAGCAGAATGTGGGTTTACCACGAAGTGAATGCTTGTGTTTTACTCATTAGCCTGATTCTTGGCACAATCAATGTATGTGCTCTCAACTGAAGAATCAAGATATTAATTATAACCATAATTCTATCAACAAGTAACTGTTTATTAAACCCTGGTAATCATAGTGGCTAAGAGCTTTACATGTTTTCTCATTAAATTCTTCTAACATATCCAAGCAATAAATGTCATTATTAACCCCTTTTACACATGAGGAACACGAGACTTGGAATAAGTTATTGGCCCAAGGTAACACAGAACTGTGATTTGATCACAGGAAGTCTGCATATGATGCTTAACCAGCATGCTGAACCATCTCTCTAATCCATGAAAAGGATTCAGTAGATGATGAGGGGTTGGTAACCTGGGGGAGGCAAGAGAGTAGCCTGCAGAGTAGCTTTCCTCTGCAGGCTACACAGACGTATACTCAGACGTATCCAAAGTGTCGTGGTGGTGGTGGTGGGTTTAGTTGATAAGTCGTGTCTGACTATTTTGACATGGGCTGTAGCCTGCCAGGCTCCTCTATCGATGGGATCTCCTAGGCAAGAATACTGGAGTGGGTTGCTGTTTGCTTCTCCAAGGGATCATATGGACCCAGGAATTAAACCCAGGTCTCCTACATGACAGGCAATCTTTTGCACTGCAGGTGGATTCTTTACCAACTGAGACACCAGGGAAACCTCATACAAGGATTAAATGCAATAGTACGTCTACATCCCTCAGTGAAACAGGGTAAGCAATCGTTAAGTGTTTACTATTAATATTACCATTTTTATTATTAGATATTTGAATGTAGCTCCTTCTATTCCGAACCAGGCTGTACTCAAGAATAATATTAAATATCTCCAAATCTGGACTTGCTCAGGGTCTTGGGAAGAAAATGCCCACTCCAAAGTATTAAAAGTGGCCATAACTTCCAGAGGTCCTCTCTTGCCTTCTATTCCTCTGCTATGTTAATGAGTTGTAACAATCCTTTAAAAGAAAACCTTTTAACATATTTTCAGTTTATCTCAAATATTTCCTTCCTTTGTCCTCAAGGTTGGGCAGTAATTAGAAAAAAAATAAAAATCCTATTTTCCTTTCTTTCTCAGATCCCGTTCAAGTTGAGCAGGCCCTGGCTCCCTGCCCACCCACCTTTATTCCAGATGTTACCCTGGCGAACCTCTCAGGCTGTAACCAAGCAGCCATGGGGAAGAGGGCTCTCCTGGCTTGGGGCCTAGAAACAGAAGAAAAACAAATAGGAGGATATCTTGAGTCTTCTACGTACTTTGGTTTTCCAATCTCATTTCCCTCGAACTTCTATTATTTTTGTAATGGAAACTGGGAGTTTGTATCTGGGCTGTCTGTTCACACACAGTAAGTGTCCGGATTGTTCTGGAACAGGGCAAGATCTGGGCTCCACTTGGATTTGATCCTACTGATCCTTGTGTGGACCTATGACAGCCACGGAAAACATTCCTATGCCCCCGTCACTAGAAAGGAAAGCTTTGACCATGCGGCTTTGTAGTGAAGAAGGGCCCAGCAAAGAAAGGGCTCTCAGTCCACTGAAAAGCCCTGTGCAGTTGAACTAGGTATTCAGAGGGGAATTTCTCCACTTAGTTTTAAATCCTAAAGCATCTCTTCAATGCACACTCATCTTGCCCTCTTTGCTTCTCATCTGGACTTTAGATTAGTCTTCTCTATGGTCACCTGTTATGGGCATGGTTGAGAACTCAAGTCCTCCCATCCTCATTCTGTTGAAGAAATCATTTCAGACTCAAGTATAACAATATCATAACCTTATTTAAACTCTCTCAGTGGCTCTCCATAGCCGACAACCTCATTTCTCAAAGTCTAGAACACTGTTTTGGAGAAGTGTCATACATTCGATCAACACATTTCCCGAGTACCTGCCCAAAGCCAGGCATCATCACTTTTACAGGGACTCTGGCTATATCTTAAAAACAAAAGAGAGAAAGCCTCTTGCTCTCAGGGAACTTGCATTCTTAGTACGGAGGGATAGTAAATTAGCAAGGGAAAAATGTAACACGTCAGATGATGCTGAAACAGTGAAAGTGCGAATCAATCAGTTGTGTTTGACTCTGCGACCCCATGGAGTGTAGCCTGCCAGGTTCCTCTGTTCATGGGATTTCCCAGGCAAGAACACTGGAGTGGGTAGCCATTCCCTTCTCCAGGGCATCTTTCCTTCCCTGGGATTGAATCAAAGTCTTCTGCCCCACAAGAGGATTCTTTACCATCTGAGCCATCAGGGAGAGTTCTATGAAAAACAATAAAGCAGAGATAGAAAATAAGGGATATAAAAGTAACGTAGTCTGTGAAAGGGTCGCTGAAAAAATGACAACTGGAAAGAGATGAGTAAATGGTGACAGATCTAGCCAAGAAGGGAATACCTGTATAGGAAGACTGTTTCAGGCAGGAGGAGGAGCCAGTGCAGAGGCCCTGAGGTAGGAACATGTCTGATGTATTTGTGTTATAACAAGGTGGTCAGTGTGGGAGGAGTAGAATGGGGGTGGGGGGGGGAGTAACAGAGTTGAATTCAGAGAGGTGGCTGGGGAACATATTTTATAGATTCTTTAGAGTGAAATAAGAGGGGATTTGCTTTCCACATGAGGTGAGAAGGGAATCCTTAGGATGATTCTGAGTATCTAATTTCTCTTAGAAGGATCATTCAGGGTCCTATAGATTTTTCTTTTTCCTGAAAGGCAAGGGTCAAAGCAGAAAGACTTATTAGAAGATTACTGCAATTGCCTGGTAAGAAATAATAGAGAATTGAGCCAGTGTAATAGTGATTTTTGCCAATGCCTCTTTCCAAACAGACATCTATTTTCTGGTTGAATTCTTCCAGCCACAGGGAACTCTCTCCCTACTGAGATGACCCGGTCTGCTTTGAGGATGCTTAGAATTTCAGTTATTCTTTTCAATGAGCTGATGTCTGTCTTTTGTAGGTTTCTCTTTTTCATTATTTTGGTCCCACCCCTTGAATTCATTAAATCCAAATCTTGCTCCTTTCCTTTGAGAACATGTCCTGTTGAATCTCCTCATTTCCAAAACCAACATCTCCAGATCCCAACTCCTTCATCCTATGGCATTGTCTTAGCCACACCCCCCTGTCTTGAGCACCCTCCTTTGAAGGTCCTTGGATGACAGACCTGTATCTTTATCATATTGAAAGTTGGGGTCTACAAGAAAGCACAGGCTGAAATCTGAATCTCTGTCCTTCTGCAACATTTAGTCACTGAGTTCATGCCTCAGCTTATGTATTTTACAGTGTAAACTAATTCATTTCCGTCATCTTCCTTTTGGAGGCACAGTAAGAGTTAACTTTTCAACAAACTCACACCGTTTTGCAGACGACAGCAAACACCCAGTGTAATCCTAGCCTTATAAAACATATCTTTCCATAATGCGGTCCAAAGCATAGAGAATATTTTTACTCTAGCATTTCCTGCCATTAATGTGTTCCTTTTGCAATCTCAGATAGTGTTATGAGTGAGTTTTGTGTTATAAAAAGCTACATAAACACTCTCACCTTGTAATCTATTGTAATGGCATTAGTTAGACAGCCCCAGGCCCTGCTGTTTTCTCTCCCTTCCCTCTTAAGTGTAACAACACTAAAGTGTTATACCTTTCAGAGTTGGATGAGATAATGTCTCCTAAGAATGAGCTGTGAGAAGTAAAGAGCCTTATATCCATGCAATACTGACATTCTGAGAGCAAAATGGGTGTACGAAGCTTGGCAAAACGCCCAATCCAATTGATGAGCACCAAGCCATCACATATGTATTTATTTTATTAAAATAAAAGTATATCCCCGATGATAAGAGAACAGATGGGCTTGGGAGTAGCTAAGAAGGAAACCGTTTCTTTTCTATAAGTTGGCACTGAAGGGCTGGAGCATTTGCTGGACAAATAGGGACAAGTACATTTTCAATCTACAATTATCTACTATAGATCCACAACCTACAATTATCAGACATCTATCAAACCTGTGGACTAGGTTCTGTACTTTGCGGTAAAGATAAAAATATGAGTTAAACAGACCCTCGCTGTACTTCATTTTATTTTATTTCTTTATTTGGCTGTTCTGGGTCTTGGTGGCTATGCACGAGCTTTCTCTAGTTGCAGAGAGTGGGTATTACTCTCTGGTTGTGCTGTGCGGGCTTCTCATTTCACTGGCTTCTCTTGCTGTGGAGCACGGGCTCAAGGGTGCAAAGGCTTTGACAGTTGTTGTGCGTGGGCTTAGTTGCCCCACTGCATGTGAAATCTTCCCAGAGGAGGGGTCAAACCTGTGTCCCCTGCATTGGCAGGTAGACTCTTGACCTCTGAACCGCTAGAGAAGCTCTTGGTATACTTTAATATAAGGAGGAAAGAAATGTGCCCAGATGCCTGCAATGCTGGAAGGAGATGTAAAAGCAAAGGTGTGGTAAAAAGGAGTCAGTGATCAACACCCTGAAAGTTATTTAGCAGTTCTCCAAGGCCATGAGTATATAACACACCAGGGAGCTCTCGTAGCACTGAAATAGCATGGCTTTAGTATAAGTTGGCCTAATTCTGGAATCTCTCCTTTGCAGAAACTCCTATGCCCCGCTGGATGTCCACTGTCTCCTTTCTTAAGAAAAAAATTTTCCACTTAGGAAGCTAGTGCCCACCTGGAGTTACTGCCTAAAGGGACATAAGCCAAAAGATGACATAGAGGCTTCTTAAAGAGAACTGACACCACTGGCAAGTGCCTCCCTACTGCTTCTTTCTTGCTGTCTGGAATGAAGATGGTAATAGTTAGAGCCCGTGCAGCAATTTTGAGACGTAGAGGCTGCACGTAAAGGATGGTAAAGGCTAAAGATAAAATCTAGAGTCTCTGATGAGGGTGTAGGGTGGTTATACCAGTCTTAGACTGTCTACCTATAGCCTCCTCTATCTGAAACAGAAATGATCTTCAGTCTCATATATACTGCATTTACGTCTTTGTCACCAACAGTGAATAAACTTCTAATATATTATTTGCTGTTATTTAGTTGCTAAGTTGTATCTGACTCTTTTGCAACCCCACGGACTATTGCCTGCCAGTCTCCTCTGTCCATGGAATTTCCCAAGCATGAATACTGGAGTGGGTTGTCATTTCCTTCTCCAGGAGATCTTCCCAGTCCAGAGATCGAACCCATATCTCCTGCATTGCAGGTAAATCCATTATCCCTGAACCACTGGGGAAACCCCTAATATATTACACTTGCTTGCAAATGCAGCGTGGAAACTGATGGTAGAAGGTACCCTAGCAGCACATTTTCTTTATTCTACCCACCGTCTTTCCTGCTAAGAAAGTTCTTTATTGAAAACCAAAGAAACTTAAAGGAGAGTGATTAACGAGAGAAAAGCATTTTCAAATTGGACCAAGAATATTTGAAAAGGAGTTCTCAGTAGGGTAATTACCTTTGTTGTGAAACATTTGTTTTAAATGAGAATGGAAGAATGAAGTGTTGAGAAGTTTAGAAAGGACGTGAAACACTTCATGTTGCTCCTTTCTTATCAAGGCACTTGTGGTGTCACTGAGATTGCATGAGAAGGTTTTTTAAGGGTCTAAATCAGTCCATTTTAAAGACTTCAGCCAGTATTGCTCAGTCGATAATAGTGTGTGTGTGTGTGTGTGTGTGTGTGTGTGCACGCGCATGCATGCATGCACGCGTGTGCGCTAAGTTGCTTCAGTCGTGTCCAACTCTTCATGACCCTGTGGACTGCAGCCCACCAAACTCCTCTGTCTATGGGATTCTCCAGGCAAGAATACTGGAGTGGGTTGCCACACCCTCCTCCAGGGGACCTTCCTGACGCAGGGACCGAACCTGCATCTCTTAAGTCTCCTGCATTGGTAGGCAGGTTCTTTACTGCTAGCGCCACCTGGGAAGCCTGGATAATAGAGGTGGCCTGATTTGAGGGTGATGCATAGGAAACTGGACAGAAGTTCAATGAATGAGAGTCGTTCAGATGTCAACCATTATATTTAGGCTTATAATAGAAGTCAGTTGGACCAGGACAGTCTGATATCCTGGAAGATTAATCTGGCATTACAACACTAGAAGTCATGTAAGGGCAACCATGAGCTCCATTAGAGGGTAGCCAAAGAATGAATGCTGGGATTTGGTATTGGAAAGTAACCCAGCTGGGCTTCCCAGGTGGCACAAGTGGTAAAGAATCTGCCTGCCAATGCAGGAGACGCAAGAGAAGCAGATTCAACTCCTGGGTCAGGACGATCCCCTGGAGTAGGAAATGGCATCTCACTCCAGTATTCCTGCTTAGAAATTTCCACAGACGAGGAGCCTGGCAGATTATACTCCATGGGGTTGCAAAGGGTCCAACATGACTGAGCAACTGAGGACACACAGTAATATACCTAATGTCTATTTCCAAAAAGTGGACTTGCATTCAGGTAGCTGAAGTTGTATGAGAAGATCCTTAAGTAGATCAGTCTTGAAGTTAAGCTTTAAATGGGGTGTGTGTTTAAAAATTGCTCATGGGGTTCTCATGAACCTGTGTTTAAAAACAGCTGTGATGACTGCATTGGTATAAAACTATCTGTAACATCTATTAGTGACCAAGTCTAAGGTACAACTAATTCAATTGTAATTATTGCTTATAGTCATAATAGAAAGAAATGCTAAATTTCACATTTGTTGTTGTTTATTCACGAAGTCATGCCAGACTCTTGCGACCCATTTTAGTGTAGCTTGCCAGTAGCTTCTCATCCTCTGTCCATGGATTTCCCAGGCAAGAATACTGGAGTGGGTTGCCTTTTCCTTCTCCAAGGGATCTCCATGACCCAGGGATCGAACCTGTGTCTCCTGCATTGGCAGGTGGATTCTTTACCACTGAGCCACCAGGGAAGCCCAGATTTCACATAGGAGTTAGTAATAATAAAGAGAGAGAGAGAGAGAGAAAGAGAAGTTGCTCAGTCATGTCTGACTCTTTGCGACCCCATGAACTGTAGCCTACCAGGCTCCTGCGTCCATGGGATTTTTCAGACAAGAGCACTGGAGTGGGTTGCCACTGCCTTCTTGAGGGGATCTTCCTGACCCAGGGATTGAACCTAGGTCTCCCGCATTGCAGGTGGATGCTTTACCATCTGAGCCACCAGGGAAACCTCTTTAAGCTAAAGTATGCAGACCCTATGTTAAGAAACTTCTTTGCAGAGACTATTAAAACATTTCAGTAGAGAAGATGGTAAGGTTGAGAATCTCCTGGTTACTATCTAATTCTTTGATTCTAGGTTGCTATGATGCAACCAACTCTAAGATCAAGGCATCAAATGAAATGGATAGAAATGAGGAGCAATTATCAAGGAAGAAGTTTGTTGCCCAGAAAATCATGCTGGTAGTGGGGCAAGAAGAATGAGGCAAAGGGAAGGAGACTGAAGGAATTTCAAAGAGGAAACTAAAGAAGACAAACCTCATGCTCTAACTCACTGGTTCACTACTGTGTCTGTTGTTCAGAATCAGCTATAGAGATTCGAAAACTACAGACAAATTGTCCTGTTTCTAACCGTGGAGAACTGTTCAATAGTGTTGAGTGGGGTCTGGAAATCAGTATTTTTATAGATATCCATCGGTGTTTCAAATGAACCTCCATCATTGAGAGCCATTGTTTTAAGTAGGATGTTTATGCTATGGTGCAGTTGACACATTTGGGGGCATGAGGGAATGAAACATAGGGACAATGGGCCAGTGGGGTCAAGGCTGGGAAGAAGCCAGGGAAGCTGGATGAAGGGGTGGAGCAGCAAGAGTCTGGGAAATAGGCTTGAGGGTTGGAGGAGGATTGTGGGGTCTTAGGGAGGATTCCTCATAGTCTTGGACGGGCATCAATCTGACTAAGCATTCAAGGTAGGGATTAGTGTCATTGTGTTATTTATATGAAAGTGGGCAGGAGCTTATTTTAGGCAAGGTTCTCCAGAGAAACAAAAACCAGTAGGATACACAGAGATATAAACAAGAGTAAACTTATTATAGGAATTGACTCATCGTGTTATGGAGGCCAGGAAGTCCCATGATCTGTCGTTGTCTTCAAGCTGGAGAGCCAGGAAAGCTGGTAGCTATAATTCAGTCTGAGTCTGAAGATCAGATAATCAGAGGCCTGGTGATAAGTCCCAGTTGAGTCAGAAAGCTTGAAAACCAGATGCCGAGAAGAGAGAGAGCAAATTCATCCTTCTTCTGCCTTTCTGTTCTTTTAGAGCACTCAAGGTATTGGAAGATGCTCACAGTCTTTGGAGAGAGCCATCTGCTTTACTTAGTTCACCCATTCAAATGCTAATCCTTTTCTGAAAAACCCTCACAGACACACCGATGAATGTTTTACCTGCTATCCTGGCATCTCTTAGCTCCATCAAACTGACAGAAAGTTAACCATTGCAGAACTTTACAGCTCATAGAGATCTTTTAAATAGAATCTTCATTCCCTGCTTACCTCACTTTTGCTCAGGGTCAGTACTAAAACACCACAGCATTTAGAAGCATCCAATTACCTTTAATGGTATCTAGATTTTTCTTTCTGTTCTAAGTCTCAGTTTGTTTTTTTTTTTTCTTCTTTGAATGTTTGGATAGAAATGACTAATGGCATCTATGTCAACTAAACTCAGTGAAAATATACACCCATGATACCAAACTGGCTTCTGAACATTGAAGTTGATTAGGCTAAATATTTCACCACACCTTCTTAAACAGTTTAGGCTTTCCTAGTGGCTCAGATGGTAAAGAATCTGCCTGCAATGCAGGAGACCTGGGTTCGATCCCTGGGTCAGGAAGATCCCCTAGAGAAGGAAACGGCAATCCACTCCAGTATTATTGCCTGGGAAATCCCATGGACAGAGGAGCCTGGCAGGCTACAGCTCACGGCGCTACAAAGAGTCAGATACGACTGAGCAACTAACAGTTTCAGATTCAGTTTTCTTAAACAGTTTAAGGTTAGTGGCATACATCTGCAGGTTCACTTGGCCCTATCTTCTATAACTTTAAACATATTTCAATAAAAGTTGGTCTGTATAGACAAGCTTAGAGATTGAAGAAGAGAATACACAAATAATAAATTTGTAACAAACAGAAATTGTCTATATATGAGAACATTACTCTTAAAACAATCACTTTTAGGGACTAATGACATAAAACTTTCAATGTTTGACAAATTCCTAAAGCTCCTTTCTAGGAACCTGCTCCAGAGTCATTTGTATAATCACAAGTTGTGATCAGTAAGATTCACTTGGCTGTATCTGCCTACTGAGAGCTATGCCACTTGCTGGAGGAGAAGCTCCAGTTGCCGTTATCACTCGTGGCACTGCCATCAGCCTTGGCATCCCAAGAGTGTAGGCTAGGTTTTGACATGGTTTCCACTGAGCCTTCCACAGGGCTTCCCAGGTGGCGCTAGTGGTGAAGAACCCACCTGCCAATGCAGGAGACATAAAGAGATGCAGGTTCGATCCCTGGGTGGGGAAGATCCCCTGGAGGAGGCCATGGCAACCCACTCCAGTGTTCTTGCCTGGTGAATCCCATGGACAGAGGATCCTGGCCCGCTATAGTCCATAGGGTCACAAAGAGCTGGACACAACTGAAGTGACTTAGTACACATGTACACAGTGAGCCTTCCATAGTGAGAGCTTAGGACCAAGAAAGCCAGCATCACAGAGGCTCTGGCTCCCTCCCTCCCAGATGAAGTTCTATATCATGGAATGTAAGAGGCAGGAGTTTACTTCTTTAGTGTCTAGAAGGGCTGAGTCACACCACCCTGAAATGCAGAGTTGTTAGTGCCCCGTGGGGAAAACTTAACTAAAGAGAAATAGGAGACAGGAAGACGTGACAAATAAATGCCGGTTCCCTGCTGTTTTTTGATGGGCTAGTCCAAGGTGTGGTGGTTCTTTATGGCTGAGTCACCTTGTATAAACCAGAAATCATGTATGCTTTCTTGAAATACTGTGGACAGTGCATTAAAGTACTACCTTATTTTCTTTGCTCAATTGTCTTTTTTGTAAGATTCACTCAAGCTCAAGTTATAGAAATTCCCAGGCATTTAGCAGAGTAAGAAGAATATTCTCGATATGCTGTGAAAACATTCCATAGAGTAATTTCACAATGAAAACACATTTGGCATGTTTGGTAATTCTAGTTTCACTTAATAACCTCTATAGCATGTAAGCTTAAGCTTTCTCTTTTTTTTCTTTTTAAGTTAATGGGGGAAGTTTGACACATAATACCAATACTTTAGGATTTTGGTCTTGGTGTTTGTATGAAATTGTGAGGCCTTGATTTACATTTTTCATTGTACTGTGATTTTCCTTTTATGTGTATTGTGCTAAGTGAAACTTGTCAAATAAATCTTCGTTTTAAAAGCTGCAAAAAAAAAAAAAGAGAGAGAGAGAGAGAGAGAGAAAGAAAAGAATAGTGACTAGCCCTAGAAGAACCATGTGTTGGGTTCAACAACACCAGCAAAGCTGAAATTTAGCCGATAGACACTTATATAAATGAACCAGTTGGTTAAATTTTGAAATAGCTCCATTTCAGCTAATAAGTACTTTAATAGTAACTATGAGCCACTACATAATTAGTTTATAATATTATGTCTAGTATGCATTCATTAGCTCAAGATGATTATCTTAGGGTGTTCCAATGACCATAGTTAAACAGGTTTCCTGACACTGAATAAGTTAATTGACTATAAAGGTATTGGATAACAGAACATTTCAGAAAAATTTTATAAGGATTAGAAAACTTTTCTAAATTAAAAAAATTAAAATTTCTAAAAGTAATTATGAATTCAGTAGAAGGTAGAAAGGCTTCTATGCCATGCCTAATATCTCATTCTGGTAAAGAGAAATTATCTATTTAGTGATTCTGAAAATATCTAGTGATAGTGATGGTCATGAAATCAGGATGTAAAAAAAAAAAGCTAATAGAGAAATCACAATTAAATAGAGTCAGGAGACCAGAAGGGGGCGCTCTCGTGTCCTGCGAGGACAGAAGAGCCCTGCCGGTAGAAGGAAGGAGCCTCTTCTTTCAGGCCAGGACTCAGCCAATGAAAGGCGTGGACTGTTTGTTTACTCTAGCCCTCCTCACATTCCGTTTTCTCTCCATGAAAGCATTCTTCCCTTGCTGCTCCGCGACTTGCATGTGGCTTGCCATGGTTGCAGACCTCAAATTGCAATTCTCTATTGATCTTGAATAAACCCATCTTTGCTGGAGAAATACATGGCTGTCTATTTTTGTATCTTTTAAGTCAACAATGTCCTGAGAATAGTGTGGCCATGGATTCGGGCAACCCCATTTGGCTACTCAGTGGATCCAGGAGACAGCCGCATAGATTCGCATTCACTGTTCCAGACTGACCCAGATTGGCAGTGACCTTGCAAGGATGGGTCAGAGGGCAAGCACTCCGGGTCTGGGTCATGTGGAAAGTGCTGACATCCAGTGGTAGGTCTAGGCGTGTCATGAGGTCAGCACTCAGCTGCCTTCTGGATGCAGTGAACTGAACGTCAATAACATAACGTCACTTACCCATGTTGGGGTGTCACTGGACATGTTTCCAATTTCTTATGTCAAATCTTGGCTCAGACAGGGACATCATTAGCAAGAGACCCACATTCTAACAAAAGATGACACCAGCAGTTTCTCAAAATCAATGTACTACTTGGGAATTCTTGTAACTCTTTAACAAATGTTTTATAATATAACGTCTGTGAATGATGACAATGCCAATTAAGGGTATTATAGTTTTGTTGTTGTTAAGTTGCTAACTTGTGTCCGAATCTTTGCAACCCCACAGACGCCAGGCTTCCCTGTCCTTCACTATCTCCCAGAGTTTGCTCAAACTCATGTCTATTGAGTCGGTGATGCCATCCAACCACCTCATCCTCTTTGCTGTTGCAGGAATTGCAGCAGTGGCATCATATCATTTCTCATGTAAAAGTAATTTTTAACATAGTTTAAGACTTTTCAGGGGCTTCCCTGATAGCTCAGCAGCAAAGAATCCACCTACCAATGCAGGAAATGTGAGTTCTATCCCTGGCTTGGAAAGATCTCTAGGAGAGGGACTTGGCAACCCACTCCACTCTTCTTGCCTGGGAAATCCCATGGGCAGAGGAGACTGGCGAGCTACAGTCCGTGGGGTTGCAAAGAGTCAGACACGGCTTAGCGACTTAACAACAACAAGACTCATTAGAGCTGAAAAAATATTACAGCGCTCCTGTGTACCCTTCACCCAGCTTCCCGCAGTAATAATATTGCACATAACTATAGCACTGGAGAAGGAAATGGCAAGCCACTCCAGTATTATTGCCTTGAGAATCCCAGGGACAGAGGAGTCCATGGGGTTGCAAAAAGTCAGACACAACTGAGTGACTAACACACACATGGCACAGTGTCCAAACCCGGAAATTAACATGATATAATACTATTAATTTGAGTCCAAAACGTTCAGATTTTACCAGGTTTTACATGCATTCTCTTGTGTGTGTTTATGTGTGTTGGTACAGTGGGGACTTACCTCTGTTTTGGGGGACTCCTTCCTTTGTGTTTCTATGTCAAAGTTACAGAGTTTTAGCCATTGCTAGGTAAAGGTATATCTGTACACGAGTGCACTCCTATGTGTTTACTTTCTTTTTACTTAAGTATATTCATCCCATATGGAGAAATAGGCCATGTTTATTAATCACTCCAGAAAGTACGTAATTTCATTGTTTCTGAGCATTGAGTCGAAAGAGGAAACAGCTCCTCAGCGACCCAGAGCTCCTACAACATGCTCTGAAGAGACCACACTTTGGGGCCAGCTGCTCAAATGTACTACTGGAATCCCAGGCACAAATGGGTAATAGAACGCCAAGGGCTGCCGAGCTGTCAGAGACCAAGCAGGGTTATTTGTGGCTTCCAAAGAGGGGCTGTAACCTTTTATGTTATCCACAAATCTCAGGCTTCAAGAGTCAGGGAGAAAAGGCAACCATGCTGTTTGACCTAGCTAGCTCTATCCCTGCCTTGCCTGTTCCCTCTGTTACTGCCATTTCACTCCTGGCTAGCTATCCCAGAGAAAGGACACAACACTGGACACACCTTTAGCATTGCAGCAGGCTCAGCTGAAATAGCCAGGCAGGTGTCTCTCCTGATTAGATGAGGGAAGGTCCGAAAAAGTTGACAAAGTGAAAGCTTTCTCATTTGAACATCCCATGTTCCTTACAAGCAGGACGGAAAAGTCTTACTTCTTGACAGGGGCGTTTTGAATGGCAGCTGTAAGCCGGGGACTGGCCAGTCTGCCTCTGCATCACCTTGTTATCCATCAGGACGATTAGAATGTCAGAGGTGAAGAGTATCTCTCCTGTATTTTACAGGGCACGTGGAAAAGGGTTTCTGTTGTCACTTGACAAAAAAACAGGGCTTGGGTTTTACTTCTATCTCCAACACTTATTGGCTGTGTCACCTTGGGATTAGTCTAATGCTATGGTTGAATTGTATTCCCCCAATAAAAGAAAATTAAAGTCATGACCAACCTAGATAGCATATTCAAAAGCAGAGGCATTACTTTGCTGACTAAGATCCGTCTAGTCAAGGCTATGGTTTTTCCTGTGGTCATGTATGGATGTGAGAGTTGGACTGTGAAGAAGGCTGAGCGCCGAAGAATTGATGCATTTGAACTGTGGTGTTGGGGAAGACTCCTGAGAGTCCCTTGGACTGCAAGGAGATCCAACCAGTCCATTCTGAAGGAGATCAACCCTGGGATTTCTTTGGAAGGAATGATGCTAAAGCTGAAGCTCCAGTACTTGGGCCACCTCATGCGAAGAGTTGACTCATTGGAAAAGACTCTGATGCTGGGAGGGATTGGGGGCAGGAGGAGAAGGGGACGACCCAGGATGAGATGGCTGGATGGCATCATGGACTCAATGGATGTGAGTCTGAGTGAACTCCGGGGGTTGGTGATGGACAGGGAGGCCTGGCGTGCTGCGATTCATGGGGTCGCAAAGAGTCGGACACGACTGAGCAACTGAACTGAACTGAACTGAAAGTTGATGGTGGTACTAGTGGTAAAGAACCCGCCTGCCAATGCAGAAGATGTAAGAGACACAGGTTCGATCCCTGGGTTGGGAAGATCCCCTGGACAAGGGCATGGCAACTCACCCCAGTATTCATGCCTGGAGAATCCCATGGACAGAGGAGACTGGCAGGTTATGGTCCATAGGGTCGCAAAGAGTTGGACAGGACTGAAGCACCTTGTCTTGCATGTATGTTGAACTGTGTTCCCCAAAATTCATATGTTGAACTCCTAACCTTCAGTACCTAAGTGTTTGACTTTACTTGGAGATATGCCCTTTACAGAGGTTATCAAATGTACATGAGGTCTTTAGCGTGGACTCCAATCCAATATGACTGGTATCCTTAAGTAAAGGGGAAATTTGGATACAAACATCACAGAGGGAGAGACTGGGGTGATGCTTCTACAACCCAAGGAATGTCAAAGATTGTCTAAAGACTGCAAGAATCTGGGAGAGGACTGGATAGACTCTTCCCAACCCTGTCCACACCTTTATCTTGAACATATAGTCTCCAAAATTGTGAGACAATAGATTTCTGTTGTTTAAGCCACTCCATTTATGATACTTTGTGACAGCTATTATAGAAAGCCAATACAGATAGTTACTCAGTTCTTTGAGATTTAATTTTCTTTTCCTTAAAAAAAATTATTTATCTATTGACTGTGCTCCATTTTGTTTTTGTTTTTGTGTAGGCTTTCTCTAGTCACAGTTCGGGGGCTAGTCTTTGTTGTGGTGTGCAGGCTTCTCATTGTGGTGACTTCTCTTGTTGCAGAGCATGGGATTTAGGCCCACAGGCTTCAGTAGTTTCAGCTCTGGGGCTTAGTTGCCCTGAGGCATGTGGGATCTTCCCAGGGGGGAGACTGAACCTGTGTCCCCTGCATTGGCAGGCAGATTCTTAATCACTGGACCACCATAATTTTTTTATCCCTAAAATTCAAGTGGTAATTTTAGGAGTAATTTCCATGTGGCCCCTGGACCAGTAGCATCAGCATCACCTGGGAAGTGGTTAGAAATGTAAATTCTCAGGTCCCCATCCTGAATTTACTGAATCAGAATTTCTGGGAGTGAGATTCAGAAATTTGTGTCTTAACAAGCCTTGATACATGCTTAAGTGATTCTGACGCACACTTAAATGTGAGAACTGATAGCATTGTAAAAAGGACTATTTTGGAATAACCTTTTTCAAGTTCTTAGCATGCATGCCAGTGCTTGATATCTAGTAAGTACTTAATATATGATAAACCACACTAAGATCTCAAACATTTGTAGAACGCTTAAGGTGTTCCCATTACTGGAGGTATGAAGATATGTAAACTATGGTTGTTCAATAAATTGGTGGAATTCATTACCATGGGGAAGACATTTAGGCTAGGATTAATAATAATGCTTTTAGGTGTTATAATATTATCACTTAACATATTCTTTGCAGACAGAGTGGATGCACCAGGGTAGTAGAAAGTCAAGACAGATGTTTTTGATAGATAGATGTAGTCAAGTACAGAATGTCATTTATAATTATAAAAATAATGTTTAGCAATTTATTATCTTTTTCAACCTGTATTATTTAAATTAATCTTCAGAACAGATGTGTGGTATAAGACACTACTAGAGGAACCATGAAAGTACATAACTATTAAGGATATAATATTAATTCCCGTATATTATTGTTGGGAAGATTAAGTAATATCATTCATACAATAGGCTTAAAGCAGGACTGGGCATATAGGGAGCTCTAAATCTTGTTGCCGTTGCTATTTCCTAAAATTATTATTGTCTGCCTACGTTGTTTATGTTGTTCAAATATAAGGGACTTAACTGGTCAGTCAAAGAGTCTTGTTTCAAGCTCTTGGCAGATGGTGCCCACGTCTATTTCCATGGTCACGCAATCTCTCATATGAGACATGTAAGTTTTTCTCAGCCCTTGCTATGGTTCCTGTGACTACGTCACTAGTACATCTGCTCCTGTGACATGTGACCCAGGTTAAATGGCAATAACAAGGCGTTTCACCTCAGCGCTCAGCAGCTGCATGCTCTGACGTTTTCAAAAGAACAGTCGATCCCTGGGTTTATGATTTTTGGATGGATAGTCGGAATGGTGCACATTTAGAGTAAAGGAGATTGTATCAAGCCACAAGACGATTCAGGGGCTCGAGAAATCATTTTGCTGTTTCCCTCTTAGTTGGGGGTAGAAGCACACAGAGATCTTTCTGGCCACAGGATACCTGGAATACAGGAACTCTGAAATGAGACACCATGAACCCAGACGCAGTCACCTTGTGAACTAGGACAGCTTCATCCTCCACGAAGCTCTCGTGAAATCATCTTCCTTCACACTCAAGGTCTTCTGAACTCCAAGTTCAGCCTCTCTTTCCAGCGTGATATCCTACCCTTCCTTTCCACACTTAAGCAGTTCCAGAAAGACCACATATTTCATTTAACCACATCCCTGAGTGCTAGAACTCGAGTTGTCAGGTGTGAGCCGGGGGCAGTGTACTTGGCAAGGGAAAAGGCCTCTTGGGCTATTGCTACAGCTGCTCCTATGGAAACCTCTGCATTTGCCCTAGATTTAAGCCACTTAAACAGGCTTGTGGGGAAGTATAGACTTGGAATCTAGAAAAAATGGTATAGATGAACCTACTTGCAAAATAGAGACATAGATGTAGAGAAGAAACATGGTTACCAAGGGGAGAAAGAGGGGCAGGATGAATTGGGAGATTGGGGTTGACATATATACAGTATGTATAAAATAGATAAACTAATGAGAACCTAGTGTACAGCACAGGGAACTCTGCTCTCTGTTCTGTGGTGACCTAAATGAGAAGGAAATACAAGGAAGAGGATATATATATATATATATATATATATATATATATATATATGTATGTATGTATGTATGTATATATATATACGAAAGTGAAAGTATTAGTCACTCAGGCGTGTCCGACTCTTTTCGACCCCCATAGTCTGTAGCCCACCGGGCTCCTCTGTCCATGGATTCTCCAGGAAAGAATACTGGCGTGGGTAGCCATTCCTTTCTCCAGGTGATCTTCCTGACTCAGGGATCGAGCCCATTGTAAAGCAACTATACCCCAATTTAAAAAAAAAAGTCTCTATTTTTACTTTTTTCTTTTCCCTTTCTCTCTACTCCCTCTAATTAATTTTTTCCCCAACTTTCTGTTCTCATTCCTTAAGCACCCTTTCACATCCACCCTTCCCCATTTCCACTGCTCTTGACCTCATGATGGCGTTCTGGTGGGATAATGGACAGTTGTGAGTGTTCTGCCCTTCCTCCAGAATCCGTTCCATGGTAGGGCTTGGAGATCCACTGTAAGTACTTCAGTCTAGGAATAAAGGAAGGAAAGACAGGATTCCTTTGGGCTTTTAAGAGTTTATGCCAACATCTTTCCAGCCACAGGAGACTCAGACCTAACCAATGGGAGTCAAGTCTTCCCTGACATACTTCCATATACACATGCAAACATTTCATCCAACACATATTTATTGAGTATCTATACTATTGCTGCACCCAGTTAAGTCCTCATGGATGTGACTGATAGTGAACAAAACAGATTTTATCCCTTATTGATGTTGATCATGATGAATATCACCCTATGACCTGAAATCCCTTAAGTGTCTCAAATATAACCCTTTTCAATAGGTTACAATGTTCTTCCTCGTTTGATATGCCCATTTTTCTGATGGTCAGGAGTTTCCCTCCTGATTTTTCTTTTGAAGCAACAGGTAAATAGGAAGTACAATGGAACTATAGGGACGAGGAGGTCTAGGTTCTCCCCAAACCAGCTTGGTAAAATTGGACAAATATAATTTTTGGTTAAAAAAACAATTATTTATTTGGCTGTGCTAGGTCAGAGAAGGCAATGGCACCCCACTGCAATACTCTTGCCTGGAAAATCCCATGGACAGAGGAGCCTGGTGGGCTGTGGTCCATGGGGTCGAAAAGAGTCGGGCGCGACTGAGAGACTTCACTTTGACTTTTCACTTTCATGCATTGGAGAAGGACATGGCAACCCACTCCAGTGTTCTTGCCTGGAGAATCCCAGGGACGGGGGAGCCTGGTAGGCTGCCGTCTATGGGGCCGCAGAGAGTCGGACACGACTGAAACGGCTTAGCAGCAGCAGCAGGTCTTAGCTGTGGTACGTGAGACTGTCAATGTTCAGTCATGGCATGCAGTATCTCTAGTTGAGGCATGTGGAATTTGGTTCTCTGATCCCTGACCAGGTGTAGAACTTGGGCCCCCTGCATTGAAAATGCAGAATCTTAGCCGCTGAATTACTAGGGAAGTCCCCAAATGTAGCCTTGTATCTGTGGGGTAAATGCCTAGAGCACTGGTCATGGTTGAATGGCGGGCTGAGCTCTGAAGTGGTAAAGAAACCTAGCATTGAATTTTTACCTCCTTTGAGTTTTTGTCCCATAAAGTAATGCTGGCCACTGCAATCAGTAAACACTCACAATATATGTGTGTTTTCTGTCTACATCATGTTCAGTTAGTGAAGGAATCTGTATCCAGTTACTCAACATCCCAGCCGGCCATGGATTTTATCTTTAAGATGTGAATCGCAAGAATACCCTGCATATGGACATTCATCCACCAGATGAGGGAAGAGAGAGAATGGAAGACTTCAAAGGAATGTTATAGACAAAGCTGAAAGAAATATACACCTGGGGACTTCATTGGTGGGTCCAGTGGTTAAGACTCCATGCTTCCAATTCAGGGAGTGTGGGTTTGATTCCTGGTTGGGGAACTTAAGTCCCACATGGCTCAGGACACAGCCGAAAATTTAAAAAAAAAAGTTTTTTTTAAAAAAGAAGTGCACATCTCTTGCCCAAATTCCATTGACTAGAATTCAATCTCTTGGATGCATCTACATGCAAGGCAGGCCAAGGTTATAACCCACCTGTGTGCCTAAGAAGAAAAGGAAACTGATTTGCTGAAGCACTCTATGCCATAGCCTTCTTTAAGAAAATAAAGTTTGGACCCTATATCACACACCCACACACATACACACACACACTACAAGCACCAAACACATGAGAAAAATAGAGATTATTTTTACAGTTTAACACAAGTCCTAAAGTCATTGGAGGAGGCAATGGCACCCTACTCCAGTACTCCTGCCTGGAAAATCACATGGAAGGAGGAGCCTGGTAGGCTGCAGTCCATGGGGTCGCTAAGAGTCGGACACGGCTGAGCGACTTCACTTTCACTTTTCACTTTCATGCATTGGAGAAGGAAATGGCAACCCACTCCAGTGTTCTTGCCTGGAGAATCCCAGGGACAGGGGAGCCTGATGAGCTGTCGTCTATGGGGTCGCACAGAGTCGGACACGACTGAAGCGACTTAGCAGCAGCAGCAGCAAAGTCTCAGTCCCCAGAATAATAAACACTGATACTCAGGTTCCTTAGAGAAAGGGACCAGATAACATGTGATGGGTATTTGCCAATATCATTTGGAAGCCTCTCTTGTAATAAGGGCTTCCCTGGTGGCTCAGATGGTAAAGAATCCTCCTGCAATGCAGGAGACATGGGTTCAGTCTCTGGTTGGGAAGATTCCCCCTGGAGAAGGAAATAGCAACCCACTCCAGTATTCTTGCCTGGAGAATTCCATGGACAGAGGAGTATGGTGGGCAACGGTCCATGGGATCCCAAAGGGTTGGACATAACTGAGAGACTAATATTTTTCACTTTAGTGCTAAATAGGCCTGGGGTTGAAGTCTTTGAGAATTCATCTTTTGGAAAATGAGAGAGGGAATTCCCACTGCATCAGTCATGTACAGCTGTTACCTGCCCAGTCTCTCCAATTATGGCCTAGGGGGCAAATATTTCAAAAAAGATTTGACGTATTTTCTTTATAACCTACAAAGTAGAAGACAGAAATCCATATGGAAAAGAATCTGAGAAAGTACTTTATTTCCTCTATCCCAATCCTATCCCAATGCTGAGTCAGTGAGTAGAGAGGTTCTCATAGCTCCTGGGTTTATATATGGAATCCCAAAGTATACACCCTCGAAGAACCAATTCTAAGGGCTCTTTCATCTCTATCTACCTACTGGGTCAAGAGAAGCTGAGCTTAAGGTTGACCCTGAGATGTAGTCATGGCCCTACCAGTAAATGAACCAGTGAACTCCTTAAAGTGGACCTGAATTCTCATGACAAAAGACCAGTGTCAAGGGTGGACTTTGGAGGAAGAGGAATCACACATGAATTCTAACTCTCTCACTTTAACTTTCAGTGTCTCTGTTTACCATCTGTTAACATGAAAGAAAAGACATTTACACCTCAGAGTTGCTATAAAGATGAAATCAGACAACTTCCCTAAAATACACAACACAATGCCTGAGCCACAGGGGGCACTTGATACACTTTAAAGGTAAAGAGCTCTCTTCAGAGAGGCTAAAACAAAGCAACAACACAGAGCAATCCTGGAGTGAGTACCTATACAAAACCATATAAACCAAACAGCAATTACTAGCAACCAATAGAAATCTTTAGGCAATGTTATGATTATTTTCTGGACTCCATTGCCTATTGCCACAAACAGAATGTGCTTTGAATTTAGTCTGGAAGAGTCTGTATTTATATACATCTTTAAATGAAAAGAAAAAAAAAAAAAAAAGATCAAGCTGGGTTTAGGTTCCCATCACTTCCCCTCACTCTCTAGATATGGGAAAGAGAAGACTAAGGCTAAGGCTGGGGCTGTTGAATCCATCAACTTTATCACTATTATCCATCATGAGTTCCAGCAATTTCTTTGGGGAAGACAAATTCCTTTAGGAAAAAAATAAATAAATAAAAATAAATCAAGGCAAGAACTGAAGCCCAGTACAACCCTATCTAGAATTCTTGATTCCCTAGATTAAGTGGAACATACAGAATATTTCACAAACTGCTTAGTTGATGTATCCTGGAGATATTAACTCATACTGTCACGCGAGTGTATGTTCCTTGGTTCTTTGCCTCGTCACAACAAAGATTTGGAGTGATGGACCTTAAAGCCCCCTAGGTGTGTCACAGCTCTCAGGTCTTGGATAGACCGTGTTATAGCTCTCAGGTCTTGAATGGACCATGTTATAGTTCTTAGACAAATCAGTGTTACAGCTCTATTTGATTTAGAAGATAGCAGGAAAATCCATCTTTCAGGCGTGAGGGCACGTCAATCTAAAGACACGAGGAGAGCGCCCCAGCGAGAGGGAGAGAGAGAGCTGGCTTTGGCTCCTCCATTTATATGTTTATCTCTCCCTGGGCCTGTCCTATGTAAATTGGGCCAGCCAGGAGTGTTGTTTGTTTTACCTGAGGTCCTCATTCTGGTCCTCGGACCTTTTGTTCTATTTTCACCGGCTTTTCCCTTCCTTGTCTTTTAGCCACCGCCATTTTGGACTCCTTTTCCCTGTTCTATCTACATAACATTCCCCCCTCAAGAGATGGGAGGCCCAATTCTTTAGGGGCGTCGAGGTCTTTTTGGCTACTCCCTGCTGAACTGGGACGGCAAGGGGGTATTGGGCCTCCTCCTCTTGCTAGTCTCAAGCCTCAGAGTCCTTATAGCGGTGTCCATCTAAGGGTGTGTGATATTTTTCATGGTTGGCTGTAGTTTTATATCTTTAGTGAACTGGCACAGCATGTTGTAACTTGTTGACCTGGGCAGAGACAAAACAGGTTAGACAATTGACGTACATGGAATAATCGTGAGCATCATAGGTATAGCATAACAAGGACTAGTAGGGGCATTAGTCATTTTTGAATTCACATCACCAGGATGGGTCAAGTCCCTCCTTATTCAGGGATCAGAAGATTTATTTCCTGTCTGTTTTGAAGTACAGTCTCTGTCAAGCTGTGTTGGCTCTTTAGAGCTATCTTGAGAAATTTTATCTCCAGAAACCAGATTTTGGGGGTGTTCATTAGAATGGCACTCATTTGCAGTCCTGAATAGCTATCTGAGATCTCCCAGGGGCTCACAGGTGTATTGAGTGTCCTCTTCTGTCATCTTCCATGGCTTGACTCATGAGTAATGAATCCAGGAGTCATGTCCTGGTACCTTGACTGCTGTGGGGGTATAAAGTATTACAGGGTAGGGGCCCTTCCATGTGGGCTGGAGTTGAGCCTTTGGGGACCCATCTTTCCAGACTTTAATTAGAACTTGAGTGTCTGGAGCATATAGTGGTGACTCTTTAGAATCTTTTGGGTCCTGGTTCATACCCCACAAGCTTATATCCTGTTGGAATTGTCCAGTGGCCATGGTATAAGACTGGAGCGTCTGAACCTCTGGATCTAGGAAGAGGTCATTGGCATCAACGAAAGGTCTCCCATAGAGCATCTCATAAGGACTGAGACCAAGCTGTTCCTTAGGGGCAATGTGGGGGGAGGAGAGCTATTGGTAAAGCCTCCTTCCACCCCAGGGAGGCCTCCTGGGTTATCTTTTTTATAGCTGATTTTAAGAATTGATTGGCTCTTTCTACTTTTTCTGAAGATTGAGGCCTCCAGGCACAATGGAGATAAGTAATGCCCAATGCTTTTGAGACCCCTTGGGTGAACTTAGAAGTAAATGATGTCCCATTGTCACTTTGTAATGACCTGGGCAGACCAAATCTTGGAATGACTTCATGAAGCAGTTTTTTACCACCTCCTCAGCCTTCTCAGTCCAGGTGGGAAAGCCTTCAATCCATCCTGTGAATGTATCTATCATGACTAATAGGTATTTATACCCTTGAGAAACTGGCATCTGGGTGAAGTCCATCTGCCCAGTCCTCTCCTGGGTAGGCCCCACATCATTGGACAGGCTGGGCCAGCTGGCGTCTTCAAGCTCCTTGGGGGTTGTTTAATTGGCAAGTGGGACAAGAGGAGAGCACCTGTTTTATGGTTGTTATGGAAGCACCTGTTTTATGGAAGCCTATTCTTCTGAAGGGCCTTTCTAGTAATCTTTGGAGGGCCTTTTCTCCTAAATGAGTAGTGGCATATAAGGAGTTAACCAACTTCCAAAGATTACTAGAAAGGTCCATCTTCTGGACTCCCTTGCCTATTGCCACAAACAGAATGTGCTTTGAATTTAGTTGGAAGAGTCTGTATTTATATACATCTTTAAATTAAAAGAAAAAAAAAGATCAAGCTGGGTTTAGGGTCCCATCACTTCCTCTCACTCTCTAAATATGGGAAAGAGAAGACTAAGGCTAAGGTTGGGGCTGTTGAATCCATAAACTTTATCACTATTATCCATCATGAGTTCCAGCAATTTCTTTGGGGAAGACAAATTCCTTTAGGAAAAAACAAAACAAAACCAACCAACAAACAAACAAAAAACAAATCAAGGCAAGAACTGAAACCCAGTACCACCCTATCTAGAATTCTTGATTTGCTAGATTAAGTGGAACATACAGAATATTTCACAAACCTCTTAGTTGATGTATCCTGGAGATATTAACTCATACCTTCTCAACCCACTCCCCATGTTTTAGGGGCAGGGAGAGAGTAAGAAAGTTTAACCTCAGATTCTTCATTCCTATCCTTTTCATTCAGTGCTCAACAGACACACACACACACACACAGATTTCCAAGGGTGATCCCTGTCAAACCAACCAACAGCGGGGTTCTCTTTGGAAAGGTATAATTTGTAGGTATTCTGTTTCTTGTTTTACCAAAAGATGAGAGCCATTTACATGGAATCCTACAGAGATTTATAGAAGCTTATTCAACTGGAGAATGAGAGGGAAGAGAGAGTGCCTTAAGTCAAAAGAGGCTGTTGTATTAGATGATAAACAACTAGCTACCTACTCCTTACTGTCATTAAATGAGCTGGGCCTAGCTTGATTCTTAGTCATAGGAATTTGGGAGCCTCACCATCCAGTCTCATAGAGAATGATCAGGTATCTTGGAATGTCCCACTTGAATACCGCATGATAGAGAGTGATTTCTGGATTTCCACAGGAAAGATGGACAGGTCAAAGGAGACATTTTATTTCTCTGCAACCAGCCAGTTGAGCTTCAGAGAGTTGGGTTGGAGAGAGCTACATGTCTTAATTTAAGTTTCTCCAAAATCCTGAGACAAAGCTTGGATGCAGATAGTTTATTTGCAAGGTGCTTCTAGAATGCACAGGTGTAGATATGGAAAAAGCAAGACAGAAAAGATTTTTTTAAAAGTCAATAAATACTCTCCTCTTGAAGGTCTTCTGAATAACTATAGACTATATCTCAGAATTATTCCACCAGATGACTGCCTCTCATTTCTCATGTATTAAGGTTTGCTCTGGAGGTGTTCATTGTCCCACACACACTGTCACTTCTGCACTGAGCCTGAGTGTGGTAAAGAGCTCCTATGGCCTGCAGAGAGACCTCAAGCAGAGAAGATGAAAGATATAAGTACCTTATCTGTGTAGCTGGGAACTCTGGTGGGCTGAGGAACCAACAACTGGGCATCAACAGCATCTACTGAAGCAGAATTAAAATGCAAAGAGTTTACCTTCCCCAGATCATCACAGCTGGTAAGAAGCAGAATTAACAATGGAACATGAGTCCCTTGGGCTCTAAATTAGTAGCAGCCCAGAGAAGCTATAGCTTGCAATAAAATCTAATTTTAACACGTGACACTCTAATTAAAAAAGTATGCTGTGACTCATTCCCTAAGATAGAAATCGAGATATCACTTTTATTAAGCAAGAGGATATGGAGGGAAGCTGGAATGGAAGAGAACTAAAATTGCATGGGATGATTAAAATAATCACTAGAAATATTAACAAGTAGAATTGACAGTGTGGAAAATTGAATTAGCTAAGCAGAAGGTAAACTCAAGACATAAATCCAGAACACAAATAAATAATAAATAGAGAAATGAAAGGAATGTTAGAAAATTTGACACTGAGCATGGAGTGTCAATATGCAAATAACAGAATCTGTTACAGATGATATGGCTAAGTGGATGATCAATACTGGAGCAACGGAAAGAAATGATTAAATATTCTAATATAATAACCACGTTCATAACAGAGACATATATCATCAGCTCACTAACAGCTAAATTACTCAAGACCTATCTGAGGTATTTTTGAAGCAGGAAAGAGCTGTAAGGGTTGAAAAACAAAATTTATCAGGAAATAATAACACTACTTATGGACTATTAATAGAGTTATAAAATGCTTTTTTGTATAACACACAACTATGCACATAAAAATACATGCCTGTGTTACAGATGTTATAGTTGTTTAACTGGTAAATTAGAAACTTGTAGAATCTCAGATATTTAACTTTCCTTGTAATCAAAGCCATTATGAAGCCGTTCCCCCCATGTGCGTATTTCTTGCTTTTGTCCCTTTCAAAGTTTCATATCTGAGAACAACGCTTCTTGAGTTTAAGAGATAAGTTAATCGAAGATCATTCTCAGTCAACATACTTCTTAGCCCTCCATAACTCATAGACAGCACTATCCACCACTCAAAGTGTCTCGCACTTCTCCAACGATACAATGCACGCACATGTATCTTTGCGTTTTAAAAGTATCTTTTAAATCGGGATATAATTTAGGTGCAGTCAAATTCATCTTTCATTGTATAGTCATGTAACCACCACCACAATCAACATACAGAACAATTCCTTCAGCCTGGAAAAGTTCCTCATGCCCCCTTTCCCCACCTGAGGCCCGCAGCAACCACAAATCTGTTTTCAGTCCCTTGGCTTTGAAATTTCCAGACTTTTCTGTAGTTTTTGAACCTGGTTTCTATCCTTTAATATGATGCATTTGGAGTTTGTTTTGTCGCCTGTATCTGTAATTGACTCATTTTACTGCCGAGTGGTATTACATTTTATGTGTGTACTACAGCTTCTTTATCCACTCATCTATTGAAGGTCGTTTGGACTGTTTGTAGTTTGGAGGTAATTATGAATGAATACGATATAAAGATTTTGCAACTGTATGCTTTCATTTCACTTGTATATGTGCTGCTAAGCAGCTTCAGTCATGTCTGACTCTGTGTAACCCTATGGACTGTAGCCCCCCCCAGGCTCCTCTGTCCAGTGAGATTCTCCAGGCAAGAATACTGGAGTGGGTTGCCATGCCCTCCTCCAGGGGATCTTCCTAACCCAGGGATAGAACCCACATCTCTTATATCTCCTGCATTGGCAGTAAGGTTCTTTACCACTAGCGCCACCTGGTTAGAATGGAAATTTCTGAGTTGTAAGGTAAGCCTATCATTTAATTTTGTAAGAAAATATTCAACTATACACTGCTGATAAAAGTATGCGTATCCCCACAGTGCATTGTATATTGTACTGTTACTATGTATAACCTCTATTGTTATACCTATGACAAGTAGCTCTTAATATGCCTGTATTTCCCACTAGACTGTGAGGCCTCTGAAGGCAGATGCTTCATTCTTTTCTTGCCTCAGCCTTTAGTATAATTTCCACCATGCTGTGAGTTCTTAGAACGTTGAAAGATCATTTGGGTAAAAGTACTGAAAGGCTGGTCCTCCATTCCAAGAGCCCCAAGTGACACAGCAGAATTCTATGTGGAAGAGAGAGAGCCTAGCCCCTTGCTTTTGGGATAATCCACTTGTTTCTTTCTTACAGCATTCACTTGCCAGGCACATCCATGACCAAAAGGAGAGGTGCATGGACCAATAATAGGCAGTACTGTTAATGCAATTTCCTGTGCCCAATGCACAGTGAAGCCAAATAAACTGAAACGTCAAAAGTTTGGAGAAGAGAAAGGTTTATCGCAAAGCCATGCAAGGAGACAAGTGTCTCATGCCCTAAAGAGCCCTGAATGCCCCAAAGGTTTTCAGCAAATCACTTTTAAAAGCCTAGTGAGAGATCAAGATCCCAGGGCCTGTGATCCCCTCGTGTACTGATAGACTGATGGTGAGGTGGCAGGGTGTAATCACAGGGGTTAACTTTGCTAGTCGTTAGGCTCCAGGAAGCCTGCAGCTATGTGCTCATGATCTTCAAGTAGTTAACACCTTCCATTTGGGGAAGAGGGGGAGGTTTTCTTACATATGCAAAACCACTGAGGAAATGTGCAAATACTATAATCCAGGTATTTCAGAGAGAAGCTAAAGCAAAGGATATGGTGAAAGGCTCCACAGAATCCTGCTCAGTTTCAGTAGGACACAGCAATTAAGAGCATAGAGCTCAGGGCTTTCCTGGTGCCTCAGTGGTAAAGAATCCACCTGCCAGTGCAGGAGACACGTGTTTGATCCCTGGGCTGGGAGGATTCCACATGCTAAGAGCTTGTGTGCCACAACTATTGAACCTCTGTTCTGGAGCCCGGAAAGTACAACTACTGAAGCCCGAGTGCCCTAGAGCCTGTGCTCTGCAATGAGAGAAGCCACTGCAATGAGGAGCCCAGTCACTGCCACTGGAGAGTGGACCCTGCCTGCCTCAACTAGAGAAAAGCCTGCACATCTGTGAAAGCTAAATAAATAAATAGCCTAGGCTCTGAAGTCAGGCTGCCTTAGCATTTGGATCTTGGCCACCATAATCATCAGCTGAAACAGTTTCTGCAACTAAGCACGGCAAAGCTCTTCCCTTATTGGTGTAATAGTATCTACTGCAGAGGGATTGTTGTGAAGATTCAATGTGAAAGTTGATGTCAAGTACTATGTACAAGTACTTAGTACATACTAGATACTTCATTAAGGGCTCCCCTCGTGGCTCAGATGGTAAAGAATGTGCCGCCTGCACCGCAGGACACCTGGATTTGGTCCCTGGGTTGGGAAGGTTCCCCTGGAGGAGGGCATGACAACCCACTCCAGTATTCTTACCTAGAGAATCCCCATGGGCAGAGGAGCCTGGTGGGCTACAGTCCATGGGGTCACAAAGAGTCAGACACTTCTGAGTGACCAAGCACAGCTCAGCACAGATGCTTCATTAATACTCCTCACTAGGAGCACTCCTACATTTACTAGTCCAGAGCATCTCCCCAAGATGTCTGGCGCCAGGACACGAATTCCCCTAGTATGATTCTTTCCCTCCACAACGGTGATCTTTTCCAGAAACCTGCATTGCACTCTTCAAATCTTAAGGCCATGAAGTCCACTTGAGTTTGCAGAAAGTGTGATCGTTTGATTTCTTGTGTTCTTTTGTCTGGACTAAGGGATGATCAGATAGTTGATAAAACATTATTTGTGGGTTTGTCTTGGTGGATGTTTCTGAAAGAGATTAGCATTTGAATTGGTAAGCTGAAAAAGAGTTCCCTTACCAACAGGGACAGGCACCGTCCAATCCCGTGAGGGCTTGAATAGAATAAAAGGATGGAGGAAGGGCAAGTTTACACTCTGCTTGACCTGGGAAATCCATCTTCTGCTGCCCTTGGACATTGAAACTACAGGTTCTGGGGCCTTTGGACTTCAACTAGAACTTAGATTATGTGCTTCCCTGGTTCTCAAGTCTTCAGGTTTTGACTAGAACCTACATCAGTACTCCTGGGTCCCTGACACGCAGACAGAAGATGGCTGAAGATCTGTCTTTCATATATATAAGTTGTTTAGTTGCCCAGTCGTGTCCAATCCTTTGCAACCTCATGAAGTGCAGCGCTCGGCTTGTCCTCATTTAGAAAATGACAGATGGTGATAATATGTAACCCCTATGGCTGGTCCATGGTATGTGATCCAGAGCTTTTAGCTACTTATTCAGTCAAGTTTATCTTGAAACATGGACAATTTGCTGCCCAGTTGGCATTTCCTCCAGCATATGGGGCTGCCCGGCCTCTGTTTGTTCTCTTTCCTTTTCCCAAGCCGGATAGAGCTGGTTTCCCTTTCAGACACAGACTCTACAGAGGGACTTGGGAAAGAAACAAAGGCTGAAGAACAAATCAGTCTGTTTTCCCTCTTTTTAGAACCAGTTCCGTCAAAAGGTTGCACCTGGGGAGGAGTTTGCATCCTTTGGCTAAAGTAGGGGCTCTCCTGCCTATTTGTGTGCGCTCAGTCGTAGCTGACTCTTTGCAACGGTAGCCTGCTGGGCTCCTCTGTCCACTGGATTTTCCTGGCAGGAATACTGGAGCAGGTTGCCATTTCCTCCTCCAGGGGATCATCCCAACCCAGGAATCAAACCAGTGTCTCCTGCAGTGGCAGGCAGACTCTCTACCACTGAGCCACCTCGTTCTGAGTGTAGGCATCTATGAATCCCACCCTCCACCTTGCAGGTTTGCGATGTTAATCCCTCTCGCTCTGGTCCGTCCCCCCGTCAGTGCTTCCCTGACCCACCCTATTCCCCATCCCCGTTCCCTGTTCATCTAAAGACGAACTGTGAGGCTGGCCCAGGGCGGAACCGACAGGTAGTCTGGGACATCGAGGAGTGTCCTGTGGTAGAGTCGCTGAGCGAGGTCCTGCGCCCGGTAGGGCAGATGAAGCCCTTTGTTCCTGCAAATGGATCTTTCCTGGCAGTGATGGAGCTGGCCTGCGGTCCAGCCCCGTTCGTCCTCTGCAGCTGCAGCCATTATCCTAAAGTGGTTCTATTGATCGGCTGACTCTCTGTCTCCTGCCTGCTCTCCTCCCCTCCCCCACCAGCACCCCATAGGTGAGCTCCCAAATACTCTGTAAGAGCCAGCCTTCCATATGCAAGGCATTCTCTTTGGGGGAGGCAGGGATAATGATTCTGAAGTTAAAGTAGACAGCGGTTCTTGTCCCTTGGGAAGGCAGATGTCCCCTTAGGAAAATCATTTTTAGACTGGCAAAGCCTGTGTCTCTGTTAAACATTACCTTCTCCTGGATCTTAGTTTCTTGTGATTTCAAGTTTGGGTATGATCTAGGAGACATGGATGATATGAAAGTTTGATTTTGAAGCTGGCATGTTGGCCAGCTACGGGACATTTTGCAGTATTGTGCTACTAAGACCTCATTTTATTAATGTATGATTGCCAATTATATTAATGTTGATACAGTTTACAGGTAATCAAAATAGTTAAAAATGATTCAGGGATTTTGCAGAAGGTATGGTTATAAATTCCTTAAATGTATGTATTCTTATTTTATTCTTACCAATCTTGCGATATGACTATTATTATCCCCATTTTCAGGGGAGGAAAAAGAAATGACTTATAATTCATAAATCTAGCCAAAATGTAGACAGGGTACAAGCTAGGCCATCTGACATAGCATCTTCATTTTCTCCATATGAAAAGCTGCATGTATGATGATATTTGAGATTTGTGGCCTTCATCTGATTAAAGTATGCTGTATTATAGGCATATTTGATACTGCCTATGAGACACTGGAGAAGGAAATGGCAACCCACTCCGTAACCTTGCCTGGAAAAATCTCATGGACAGAGGAGCCTGGTGGGCTGCAGTCCATGGGGTTGCAAAGAGTCAGGCACGACTGAGCGACTAACACTTACTTACACTATGAGACACTAGAAACTTTTATTTTTCAAGTGGTGAGTAACACAAGTGTTCATCACCTCAGTGCTGGCCCAGCACGAGGAGTTTTAACTGAAAAGCCCTCATTTAGTTCCCGTAGGGCTCTTACAGTTGTGCTAAATATTTTGAAAGAATTTGCCTCTGCTGTCCTTCAATGAACACATGACATCCAGATGGTGATTTAAAGTCTACGTACCCAAAGTCTACGATTAAGGTCCATTGAGAATCTCCCCTCCCCCCACCGCCGCCACCCTGGGGATATAAAAAATCACAACATAGACATGGAAGCTGCTTGGTTCTTATCCCTGGATGTGCCAGGTATACAGTGTCAGGGCAAGTCACAAGGAACAATATGGAATTAAGAGGACCAGAGGGCAGGATGCTGTCATGACCTTTAATTAAACTTACGATCATCTTATGTGCCCGTGTACAAGGGACATTTAGAAGAGATGTATGGGCCTTCCATGGACCTAGAATGAATTACTGCCTTGTTAGAATAAGAGTGAAAGGAGGTTTCTGAAGGAACCAGATTCTGATTATTAGTGAAGGCGGGAGAATGGCGCATCCGTGAGACAATCCCTGTACATAATTATTATTTATTACTATTGAACAATACTATCCGCTGTGCACCAATCCAGTTCACTGCCATATATAACATTGACATGCTCTTGGCCCTGCCAGATCAATACCTTCTACTTCAGACTATAGAGATGACTTTTGTCCTTTATCTGCCCCCGCTCCGTATTTTCACAATGGGAGATGTTTAAAGTGAGATGTAATTTTCAATTTTTTTGAGTCGCTCTTACAGATGTTTTTTGCTTTAGAGAAATATTTGGCTGTGTTTTAATTTTGTTGTTGTTGCTTGTTTGTTTTGGTTGAATCACAGTATACAATCAGCACTGTGTTTTTATTAGGAAAAAAAAAAAAAACCAGTAGGTTTAGTATAACATGTTTGCAAAGGGAAGATAAGTGGAGAAGAATGAAAAAAGTAGAGGACTGAGAATCAAGATGCCTTGGATCCAACTTTAGACCTGTTTCTAGTGCAAAGAAGACAGGGCTCTTGTCATAGTTTTGCTCCTGTGAGAGTTGGGGCTCAGCATTTAGCGATCCATAAGCCCTGGTTTCTACATCTGTACAAAGGACTAAGTCAGAAGTGCCACATATGCATTGTGCACACTATCACTCATGATTGCTATGCCTGTAGCAGACATTGCTAATCAATAACCTTCTCTTTCTGATAGAGCCAAAGTACAGTCTCAGCACACCCATAATAAATGAGGGTGATGTACTGATCAGAGTTAAAACCTAAAATGCTTGAATTATATGCTCACTCAGGTTTCTCCCAGTGTAGACAACTCAAGAGCCTGAAAGAGTGGCCAGCTTCCTGTAGATTTATGTCAGAAGGCTTTCATGTTTTAAACTTATCCTTGACATAACTCTCTCAACTCACTTCAAAGAGGGAAGGCATGAGAAAAATTCCGCAAGAAAGAAGACTATGAGTATAATACAAAAATATGCGTGTTAAATGATTGCATTGTTTACTCTCTAGCAGACTTGAAGCAAAACTACACTTGTTCTGGGTCTGTTCGATTTCAGTCTCCTTTTCCCCTTGTCTTAGGCAACACTCACTTCCTCTTTCTCCTGTAATTTTTTGAATTGATTCTTAATAAAAATTCATAATTGTGGCACCAGGCCATGTTCTTGTCACTTTTGAGGGCTGATTTTCTGTAGACATTGTATAAATCATCTCCATTACTTATTGCTCCACAAGAAAAGAACTTAGATATGTGTAGCCACTTAAATGCAAAGTGAAAAAAAAGATGCACTCTGTAGGTGATGCCAAACATTAATTCTGCTGTATTATTCTGGAAGTGTATACCAAATAGCTGTCTCCAATGAATGTTTGTTTTACCATGTGTTTAGTTCTTTTTGTTACTGTGAAAAAAATTAGTCTATTAAGTTCATGTGAATACATAATTATTCTATGATGCCATTTGGAAAAGAATATGCATTTTAAGTTACACTGATCTGTTATTTCTAATATGATCATAGGTACGATTGGTGGAAAGTTGTATCAGTCAGCCCTTGATTTTAAGAGTATCTTTATTTCAAATTATGTCTCTTTAGTTCCCTAGAAAGAGAAATATTGGTATTGTCCTCCAAGGCTAAGTTTTGAGTAAAGACTGGGTAGAAGTGCTTTCATAACTGAAAGTATGAAGTTTTCATTTTATAAAATACCTGCACCACGCTCCTCAAGATGCAACTGGCTCTTACAGTTAAGATTCTTTGAAATCAGTTTAATCTAGGCTGAACATGTCACATAAAAGTCCTATTGCTTTTATGTGACATGAGAGGGAGGGTGGAGGTCTCTGAAGTTCTTGAGAAGGAGGGCGGGAGGGGCTTCTGAGTGAGAAATATTTATTTTAAATGGAAACATGAGTGAATGGACGAATGAATGAACCCTTGCTTGCGAAATGAGAGACAAAGTGATATAATGTAATGTATCCAGGCGTTGTGCTAATGCATTCTTGCGTGGGTCACTGTCACTGTGACCCATGATAGTAAGAGAAAGAAAGACAGCATTTCTTTTCTTGTTGCTGTATCTCTGGCCATGTCTTCCTTACAAACTCTAAGTTTTGAGGAGCCAAGAATTTGATTCTGGGGACCACGATTTATGAATAAGGAAGGTGACTGCTAGTTATAGGTCAGGACACTGAGACCCTTATTTTTTTTTCACATTCTGGCTCTCAGGTAATAAGCCAAGTCACAGCAGATCTACTGACCTTCCATCTTTTGTCTTTAGCTGTTCCTTTGTCTCAGTGCTTCCACAGATGATAGCATTAGTGATTGCCTCTTAGGAGCTGATTGGCTAAGGTAAGTCTTAGATTTAGGGCAGAGGTAAAGACAGCCTTTTTTTAACCCTCTCATACAACCAGCGAGCTTTGTATTCTGTGTGTCTACCAAAGAAGAGTGGTGCTTGCACATTTGCCTGGATATTAATAAATCGAAACCTCTTGCTTTCATTGGTGGGGTTTGGCTCCAGCCAGTAGGTGTTACTCCCAGGGACAATTCTGCTGTCCTAACTTGGGTGAGAAGAACCCACCTTCCATGGGGGAAATGGAGCCATGAAACGCCCAGACTGGAGCACAGACCTCTAAGGGGGCTTTTGAATCCTATTCTCATGTCTCCAGCAACATCCCTCTAAACTTGAGAACATTTGTGGGACTCCCAGAATTTCTTACTCTTATTTCCTGAAACAAGTTGACAGGTTTTTGAGTAAAGGATTGAAAAGCCACAAAAACTCTCTAAGTTCTGTCAATATGTGCTGTATTTGGCAGATCAAAACTGAATTTTGTAGTGTAAATTCTGGACTTGTGTCTTTGAGCAGGTTTTGCTCATTTCAGCAACATATATACTATCTTTGTGCAGGTTTTTACAAATGTGCATGTAAGCTGTCATATATCCAAAATGTCTTTTATTTTCTTTACTTAAAATAATTGCTTTGGGAATAAACACTTAAGTTCTCAAAAATATATATTTTGTTGTTTTTTTTTTAATTAATTAATTTGGCTGGGTCAGTCTTAGTTGAGGCATATGGAATTTTGATTGCATCATATGGGGCCTTTCGTTGTGGCCCATGGACTCTTTAGCTGTGATGTGCTGGCTCAGTTGCTCCATGGTATATGGAATCTTAGTTCCCTGACCGAGGATCGAACCCACATCCCTTGCATTGCAGGGCAGATTCTTAACCACTGGACCACCAGGGAAGTCCCTCTTTTTATGCCTTTAATACTTGAATTTTAAACCCCTCCCACCATTCATGTGGGGAAGTGAATAAGTTATTCATCATACTTGATTAGGCGTCATCACCCCCAGACATATTTCCCAAAGCTCTTGGGAGTTTAATAACATTGATGCCAAGTTACACACCTTGACATGGGAAATTGACCAGAAGGAGACCTTCACCTAATGTGAGTTTGCATAGACTTTTCTTGTTAATCATCATTAATTAGAAATGCTAAGGACAAGAATTGGGGAGTAAAGAAGAAAACTCCTCACATAAGAAAAAGAATAGATTGAAAGCAATTGGCGCTCTAAGCTTTTGCCATCAAGTCCTGGTGAAACTGGGGGATTTGAAATCAGCAATGGCTGAATCTAGATCATGCTTCTCACTCCTCCATCAGGATGGCATGACTTGCAATCACCCCAGTGAGCAATCACCAGCCTGTGTGGTTAAGATGGTGGCCTTTGATCAGCTGTGACCAAAGAGAAGAGGGCTAACAGGCAATGTAGACTCCAGCCAATGGGGAGATCTGCCTTTTTATAATTGTGGCTCTTGACTAAGAATTAAATTGTGTGATTTCCCATGAGTCTGAAGAACTGTTGCATTATATCAGCCACTGCATAGAATACTTTCTCCATGAGAATTTAGAGGCCAGAGTGTCCAACAGGGCTTTTCATAGAATCAACACTGATCCCTCCACCCTCTTTTTCAGGTGTAGCTTTGGCTCCAGTGGGACCTTGAGCTCTTCATGCTGGTGAAACTGAAAGAAGCTCTGAGTGCCCTGTGACTCATTCTCCAAGGCTGAGGGCTTTATCAGACTCCATTCAGTAGGGTTTTTTTTTGATAACAGGGGTTTGAAATATCCTTGTGACAGGAAATTCTCACTGTTATATTTGTGCTTTCCTGTTGGACCCAGTGGATTTTGTTTTCATTTATTATTTAATTTACAGACAGGAAAATCATTTGGGTCTGGAGACCTCTTGATAACACAGTTAATGCAATTGCCAGGACATCCCGGTGTGCACTAAGCCCTCGGACTCTGAATGGCTGTTCTTTCAAAGTTCCAGGTGTTGGTTTCAAGGGTGACCACGTGACATCCCATAATCACATTTATGAAAGGGCTAATTAAAAATACAGATGTCTTCAACTCACAATAGCCAGACAGCTGAAATACTTATTAGTATTTTTTTAATGTTAAATCTCTATATACTCACTTCTTTCCAACAGAAAAACTAATAATAGATAACAAAGCCCAGACAGAAGGGCCCTGAATCCTTTTCCTCCCAATAAATGACATGGTTTTGTTTTTTTAAATAGAGAAATCACCTAGTACTTCTACAAATTGATCTTTTACAAACATGCCTTTTTAGATTACTCTGTTTTCCCTTTCAGGAAGGCTCAAACACACAGTATTGTTTATCTAGGGCAAGAAGGTTTTAAAGGTCTGCAGCCTGACTCCTCTAACACAGAGCTGAGGACCGTACAAAACAGCATCTGAGTCTGAGAACAGAGAACCATGAAGGACCCTTCAGCCTTAAAAGGCGGGTCTCTTCTACTGTAAACATCAAGTAGTCTCTAACTTCTGGGAGGCAAAATAAACGGAAACATTATCACGTTCAAAAATGTCTTAGTGATGTGTGGTGTGGACTTAAGAGCTTGGTCCTGATGAATGAAAAATCCTTTACAGAAATGTTGGGTTTGCATATGTGAACCAACGCAAATGCATTCCCCCTGCTTTGGCAGGTAAATACTTTGGACCCGAATGTATAGTTAAAACAACCATCAAAAACACCAAATTAATGTTCTGCCAAAATAATGCCCCATTAAAGTACAAAGATGTCTTAAAAATGCTGATGTGACCTTTGGTTAACTTTCTTTCTTCCTTCATTTTTTTATCTTCGTTTTTTTTCTTTCTTTCTCTTTCTTTCTCTCTGGTATGTTTTCCAATATAAAAAACTGCTATTTTGGAGGGCTTGCTAGGTGAAGGGCACTGTGCTAGACACTTAGTTGGGTGCTTGGAGATGCACAAAACTTGCCCTGGAGGAAGTCATAGGCTATCAAGAATTATACTCTACAGTCAGTTTGGAGAATAGGTTGCGGAGAGAAAAACTACAGAAATCAGAAGCTTGGAGAAATAACACAGACTGTTGTATAATCTTTTTGTGCAGCTCCAGGGAAGTTGGTGACATATGTCAGGGCAAGAAAGTTGTGCATGTTTTAATCATCTCACCTACTCAGGGTGAGAGTGAAGATGAGGTACAGCTGGAGAAAGGTGGCATTAACCCCTCCCCTCATGTAGGATTGTCCTTTCTGGCTTTGCATCTCTGTATTCAGCTCTCAGGAAAAGTGCATCTGCTTTTTCTGTCTACTCTCCTCTCTTTCATTTAATGCACTTCAGAAACTTTTTTTTTTTTTTGAGCATCCACTAAGGCACTCTAATGGGTAAGACAGATTTGACATTCACCCTCATACTGCTTATAAACCCTGAGAAATCAAGGAGTTCTGCTCTCGAATTCTAATGCCAATGGCAACTCTTGGGATTGGGATAAATGAGATGATTTTATTTTTTAAAAATTATTTCTTTATTTGGCTGTGTTGGGTCTTTGTTGCAGCATATGGACATCTCCGTTGCGTCCTGTGGAATCTTTTATTGCTGTGCATGGACTCTCTAGTTGTGGCGCTTGGGCTCAACAGTTGCAGCATGAGGGTTTAGTTGCTCTGCAGCAGGTGATAGTCCAGCTCCCCAACCAGGGATTGAACCCGTGTTCCCTGTGTTGCAAGGTGGATTCTTAATCACTAAGCCACCAGGGAAGTCGGAAGAATTTCTAATTATGATGCTACTTCCCAGTCTTTATTATCTCTGTGATTTTTTTATCCTATCATTTTTCAAAAGTTAAAATATCACTAGCCTTTCTAATAGGAGAACTCAATGGCAATCCACTCCAGTATTCTTGCCTGGAGAATCCCATGGATGGAGGAGCCTGGTAGGCTGTGGCCCATGGGGTCGTGAAGAGTCTGACACGACTGAACGACTTCACTTTCACGCATTGGAGAAGGCAATGGCAACCCACTCCAGTACTCTTGCCTGGAGAATCCCAGGGATGGAGGAGCCTGGTAGGCTGTGGCCCATGGGGTCGTGAAGAGTCTTACACAACTGAGCGACTTTGCTTTCATTTTTCACTTTCACGCATTGGAGAAGGAAATGGCAACCCACTCCAGTGTTCTTGCCTGGAGAATCCCAGGGATTGGTGGAGCCTGGTGGGCTGCCGTCTCTGGGGTCACACAGAGTCGGACATGACTGAAGCGACTTAGCAGCAGCAGCCTTTCTAATAGAATCCACTGTTGTGATATGACTCCCTATTAACTCATTTTGCTTTTTGGTCATTTTTACTACTGGTATCCACCGTGAGCTGATGCATGAATATTTTTTCTAGTTATTAAATCAGGTATTCTCACAACATTCAATAACTGCAGCTAAACAATAATTTCTGGCTCAATATTCATCTACAAATCTTAGTGTTTTCCCCACGTCCCTAAACATGTGTATGGTATTTTGGAAGTGACTAGATCCATGCTGTCAAATATGGTGGCCACATGTAGCTACTGAGCACTTGAAATGTGTCCAGTCCAAACTCAGACATGCTGTACCAGAGTTAAAGAACATAATATAAAATAAAATGCAAAATATTGCATTCATATCTTTATATTGATTACGTGTTGGAGTGACAATATTGGTTGGCAATACTTTATCTCTGACATGCTTCAAATTGCTGCAGAGTTACACCATTCAGGTCACAGTCCCTTCTCTGTCCAATCACAACAGCATTGTGGAGTGGAACACAAAATTAGGACCCCATATAGATACCCACTGCCCTGTCCCTAAAGACATATTCTTTACTGGAAATTTACCTCCCACTCTGGAACTTGACCCCCTGCCCCGGAAATCTATCTGCATCTCTGTCTCTGCCTTCTTCACCCTACTACAGGCTGCCACCAATCTTTTCCCTCACATGTGTCATGTTCAATCTTGAAGAAATAAAAAGTTAGATTGTATAAACACACATTCACGCAAGCAACAGGAATGCATTTTGACCCATTTTTCCTCTCTCACATCCTGAATCCTCAGTCTTTCTGTATCACATCTGATATGTGCCATTTTATATGAATCTGAATTTTCTCTCTATTTTTCTTGAGCCAGTTTATAGCCTAGCTTCACAGTCTCTCCACCCATTCTGTCCAGGTGGCATTTGTGGAAAGCCCAAATTTTTTTCTTCTCTTACCTCATTCTCTCTGTTAGTAGGTAGACAGAAACTCAGAGATGGTTCCATTGGCTTTAGACCACCTGCCCAATCCATTCTACTCAAGTGCCTTTTTAAAAATTCTCTATACCAGAATCACTCATAACAAGCAGGAGGGGAAAAAAACACTTTATATATTTTTCATTAACATATACTGTTAACTATGCCAGTAAATTATGGATAATTTAATTTAGACTTAATGGCAACATTTTTCCTCACTAATGAAATGGTTATTTGTTATTAGGAAAATATTTATTGAAGTGGAATAGTGTGATCTCTCACATCACTATTAAACCTTGTTAAACCGTTTTTAAATTTCAATTTGGATTTAATTAAGATTCATTAAGCATTTTATTAAATCTAAATTAAATTCTAATGGAAACAAGGTTTGCCCAGGAAAGACAGTTGTGCAGTCCTTCCCTCTCAGTTCTTTTAAAGTGACATGGGAAGACTTAGAATCAAGCCACCTCCATAATTACTGCAGAAAGAATGAAGGAACTCAGGTTAGTCACATATTGATCATGGTTCAAATTGTAGAACTGCTGCTGAGTCAGTATGAGACCTTGGATAAGTCATCTCATTTCTGTGATGCTCAGCTTATTCCTGTATAAGGATGGTAACAGTAGAGTGCTTTTAGAGATGGAAGGGCAAGGATTAAATAGCAACCAAATATTTATATCTTCTTTTCCTGTCCCAACTATCTATAACTCCTTAGCACTTCCTTGGTGGCTCAGATGGTTAAGTGTCTGTCTACAATGTGGGAGACCCGGGTTCGATCCCTGGGTCAGGAAGATCCCCTGGAGAAGGAAATGGCAATCCACTCCAGTACTATTGCCTGGAAAATCCCATGGACAGAGGAGCCTGGTAGGCTACAGCCCATGGGTCGCAAAGAGTTGGACACGACTAAGCGACTTTACTCTCACTTTCCTGTCTCAACTATCTATAACTTCTTAGAAAGTAGAATTAAATAAATACGGTCTTTGAATAAGAAAGATAAGTTACTATCCCCAGGACACTGCCCCACCCTTTGTGGCATGCCCACAGCCTGCCTATATCTTTGTAAGTCATCCTTATCTCAAACTCATTTTATGTTGCACAATTTGAGTGTGTCCTCTGCTTTCTTCCAAGGTTCCAACTGATAGACACACAGGGAGCACTCAGACTGAATGTTCCTACTCGGTGTGTAAACAGAGAGCTAGGAAAGCATGAACATGGATTATTCTAGTGGCCAATCGAGGTGTGTCCAACTGCATTACTAGCTGACCTGAGATATAATAAAAATGCTGAAAATATCAGCAACTGTGATTTGCACCTTTGCCATGCGTTTCCATTCCCCCAAGCAAGCCAGATTCTGAAATTTCCTCATAACTTTTCATTGGAAAAAGCCCTGAAGCTGGGAAAGATTAAACGTAAAAAGAGAAGGGGGCGGCAGAGGATGAGGTGGTTAGATAGCATCACTGACCCAATGGACATAAATCTGAGCAAACTCTGAGAGACAGTGATGGACAAGGGAGCCTAGCGTGCTGCAGTTCATGGGGCTGCAAAGAGTCAGGCATGACTTAAAGGCTGAACAACAACAACAAAAACCTTCCTTTGTCTTCAATCCAGAAATGGAGAGGATCGAGTGGCCCAGATGGAAAGCAGAAATTCAGGCAAGAGGATTGTGGAAGAGGGAACTTAAAATAACTGAACAACTTAAAAAAAAAAAAAAGTGAGGGTTTATTGGAAACAACTGCCTTAAGAGAGAGAGAGAGAAAGACACTCCGGCATAGGAATAAAGAGGATGAAGGGACACAAAAGCAAGCCAGATGGGAATCACAGCGAGCAAAACAAAGAAGAAGAAAGAAAGGGTACAATTGTGCAGAAAGTGGACCAGGAGGATGAAAGTCTAGGATACCCTAGCCTCTGTCTTTCTTTTACCCAGAAATGGGGCCATTGCACATGTGTGTACCTGAGTGTGTTTTGGTACTTAAAGAAAAAAGTAATAGCAGCAGGCTGGGATATGACAAAATGCTGTGAATCTCTGCTTGCCATGTGAACTGGTAGGAAAATCAGGCCATCACTCATTGAAGTGGGATCCAGACTCTGAAGACAGTAGCCTTGCCCAGCTTGATGTCCTGTCTCAGACTCACTCCCAGGATCAGTCTAGGAGAATGTACCAGGAGGCCAAGGCAACGGTTTCACTTCTCACACTTACTAGCTATGAGACTGGAGAAGCTGTCCCACTTGTTTGTCTCAATTTCTTGATATGAAAAATGGCAGACAACTCATAAGGTAGTTTTGAGGATTAAAAAATAATAATGTAAAAGAACCATTGTGTTGTCTTTCTGACTTATTCACTCTGTATGACAGTCTCTAGATCCATCCATGTCTCTGCGAATAATCAAATTTTGCTCCTTTTTATGGGTGAGTAATGGTGGCTCAGCAGTGAAGAATCTGCTTGTGATGCAGGAGACCATCTGCAATGTAGGAGACTAGGGTTTGATCCCTGGGTTGGGAAGATCCCCTGGAGAAGGAAAGGGCAATCCACGCCAGTATTCTTGCCTGGAAAATCCTATGGACAGAGGAGCTTGGATGGCTACAGACCATGGGATTTGCAAGTCCGATTTGCAAAACAGTTGAACATGACTTAGCAGCTAAACAACAGCAATATTCCATTGCATATATGTACCACCTCTTCCTTATCCATCCAGTGTTGATGAACATTTAGGTTGCTTCCATGACCTGGCTATTGTAGGGATTGATGTATATATGCTATTAATACTATGTATAAAATAGATAACTAATGAGAACATACCGTATAGCAGAGGGAACTCTAATCAATGCACTGTGGTGACCTAAATCGGAAGGAAATCCAAAAAAGAGGGTGTATATATATAGCTGATTCACTTTGCCATACACCAGAAACTAACACAACATTGTAAAACAACTATACTCCAATAAAAATTAAGAAACTTTGTGCTATTGTTTTGCATACAATTAGGACTTTAAAAAAGTTTCCCTCTTTCCATCACTTCCTTCGCTTCGCTTTTACTTCCTTCTTTCCTGCTGTGTTTCTCCTTGGGTCTGGTGTTAAAACTCCATATAGACATTTAATACAATTGCTGTTGTTGTTACCATTATTTTTCCGTCACCATGATTGCTGCTGGTTGATGTTATGCAGGTTTCTCCTTTCTTTTCTTCATAAAACTCCTACCCCCATCTCTAAGGATGCCCACCCCACTCCCAAGGAGCTTTTTTGGGGAATATCCCCCCATCAAAAAAACCTGGCTCTGTGTACTCTGCTTGCATCCTGCATGGGCAGGGGTGATCAAGGCTCCAGTCATTATCCCACTGATTACATTCTTAGTTCTTGCTAGGAGGGGCTCCTAATGAGAGCAACTAGGCTGCCTCCAGCCTTTTCCACTCCTCCTGGAGTCCCAAGAAAGGCTTTTGGGTTTTAATAAACTGTTTGGTCCTATTTTTAAACCACGTCCATTAGAGTTGGAGCAAGCAGCAGAAAAAAAAAAAATCAAAGTTAATATCCCCAAAAGATAAGGTTTAATTTAGTTTTGTTTGTTGATGGTGGGTGTTCTGCTAATCAGCCTGTACATATCTAGAGCTCAGGTTGAATTTCATTGACAATCTGACTACAGAGAGCAAAGACCATCTTTTGACAGCAGCCCAGTCTGAGAGGACATCTCCCCCTTTAGCTGACTGGATCAGGCAATGGACTTGGAGGCATCAAAAGGGCCCCCTTCAGTCAAGCTGGACACGCTATTTCTTTTTCTAGCCCAGCTGAACTCTCTCATCTCTCCACTCTGATGATAAACCCTATTATGGCTCAAGCTTTCATCTCTCTGGGTGGTATCAGGGGATTTGGGGGACATGTGGCCTCTGTCTTTGTGTTTGGGTGGCATGTAGCTGTGAGACTCTGCTGATGTAAACAGGTTTTATAAAATAGACAATGATGACAATAAAGATAAACATATAAAAACAAGTTGTATAGGGCATCTATTCTGTTGGCACTAGGGATTCTGGAGAGATGATGTCTAATTCTCCTATTAACCATGGTAGTTAGAGACTGTTATCTCATTTCTTAGATTAAAAAAAGAGGCCCAGCAAGGCTGAACATCCTACCCCAAATCAAACAACCAATGGCTAGTGAGAGATAGAACTAAGAGCTTCTTTATGTTTCATGCTTGTCTCTGTCTAGTGAAATATTTTCTGGTGGTATGTTTCTTCTTCCCACACGTTAAGTACCTGTCAAGTTCCCAAGAAAGGGAAGAGGAGAGAAAAAGACACAAGCAATCGGTGGGGGGGGGGGGGGGGGGTGTGGTATGGAATATTCACTAGTCTTGCAGGGACTGTCCACTCCAGGGGAAATGAAAGGCAAACCTACAGGAGATAAGGCTCAGATAAGACCATCTGCTGTCCTAACTTCTGGCCACCTGATTTGCAGGGCAGAGGTTTGACCTCAAGTCCATACGCTTTATCCATCTCCACTACGTTTCTAAAGATACCCTGGAAGCTTCCTCTTAAGAGAGTTTTCCAGTCCTTTCTATATATTGCTTGGTGAGGAGCATGATAGGAGTGTCAACTAGAGAGATGGGGATTTCTGACTTCCTTTTACTCTTTCCACTATTTCTGCACTCAATAGTTGGGTGTACTAAATTGATAGCTGTCAACACTGATCAGGTCATTTTCTTATTTAATTCAATAGTGGTACAAGTCCTTTATTTTTTCACTCCCTGTGCTTTCACCTTTCTTCATATCCCCCTCAAATTCTGTCCAAGGCTAATAAGATCCACAGCTTCCACCTCACTCTCTAACAGAGGCTGGGATTATCTCAGGTTCTAGACATAGAATGCAGGGTACAATATTATTGAGACTACTATTCACTCATCCCCTAAAGTTGTCTGACCATTATCTCATTCATTTATTCTTTCATTCAGTTATTCCTTCAACAATTGTCCATTGGGAGATGGAGTACCTGAAAATTTAGACTCTGAAATCAGATTGGATGAGCATGTATTCTAGCTCAGCCACTCTGTAAATGATATAAGCCTTGCAGAAGCTATAAACCTCTTTAGGCTTTATTTATCCCTTTGGTAAAATGAGGTTTGTACCAGATATGTGTTGTTAGGATTAAATGCATGTCAAGCACTTAATACACCTGCCTGGTCCATACTTCATGAAGTCAGAGATGGTTTGGCCTCTGGGGAAGATGTGTGTGCACGTATGCATGTGAGTACATATATGAAAGAAGCAGGGAAAAACTGGAATTTCTCTGTGACTCCATCTCTGTGTGGCTCTTCACATCTATTTATGTGGCCTTGGGTAAATCCCTTAGTCTCGCTGAGCCTCAGTTTCCTCACTTCATGGGATGTGACTTCAGTTAAGCAAATTTTTCAAAGCCATTCTTGAGTCAGTGTCTTTGCTGAATGAAATACTGTCTTCACCTCTTGTTTTAGCCACCAGGGTTGGAGATTCAGGGACCTGCATCAGGGTTTTCAAGAAATCATTATGAATTCTCTCAACTACAGCCAAGAAAGTTGTCCAACGGGGACAATGTGTGAAGGGAAGAGGGGGCATAGTCATAAGACATTCATTGACTTTTCTGAGAAAACTGAGCTCAGGAAAAACAAATGTTGGCCACTTTTCCTTTCTGACACCTCATCTTTCTTTCAGATTAAGCTAAGCTGGTGACCAGGCTCTGGCCCCTGCTAAGCCAGATCTGAAGGAAGGAGAAAATAAGCCAGGATAAGGCAGCATAAATGACAATTATGTTGGTTTCATCCAGGTAGAAGGATCTCAGACCCTTCATCTCCTCCAGGTATCTATCATCCAGAAAGGTAAAAATTAAAGACATGACTTTAAGTGAGTCTATGTTGGAAAGTTCTCCAAAGTCCTATTTAATTATTTTTAAAAAACCAGCTTTTAAATTTTGGAATAACTGTATGTGTGTGTGTTAGTGCTTCAGTCGTGTCCAACTCTCTGCGATCCCATGGACTGTAGCCTGCCAGGCTCCTCTGTCCAGAAAATTCTCTAGGCAAGAATACTGGAGTGGGTTGCCATTCCCTACTCTAGGGGATCTTTCTAACCCCAGGATCAGACCTGGGTCTCCTGCACTGCAGGCAGATTCTTAACCATCTGAGCCACCAAAGAAGCCCCCAAACTGTAGATTTACAGAAATGTCTCAAAGCTAATGTAGAGTTTCTCTTTAGCTTTCAGTCCACTTACCTAAATATTGGACTTCCTAGATGGCTCAGTGGTAAAGAATCCACTTGCCAAGGCAGGAGACACAGGAGATGTAGGTTCAGTCCCTGGATCAGAAAGATCTCCTGGAGAAGGAAATGACAACTCACTCCAGTGGGAATATACCATGGACAGAGGAGCCAGGTGGGCTACAGTCCAAGAGGTCACCAAGAGTCAGACATGACTTAGTGATCGAGCCCGCATGCATGTATACCTAACATCAACATCTTCCATGACCATGGTGCATGTATTGGAACAAAGAAACCAATATTGGTAAATTACTATTAACTTAAACACCAGACTCTTTTGATTTCACCAGTTTTTCCACTGTGTCATGTTTGGTTCTAGGATCTAATCCAGGATACCACGTTGCATTTAGTCTATTTGATTTCTTAAAAATATAAATTTATTTATTTTAATTGGAGGTTAATTACAATATTGCATTTAGTCTATTTGATTTTTAATGTGTCAATATTTGCCTTTTGATCTAGAACGCTTTGTGTCTACTAGAATTGTCTGGAATTTGAGCTCTGACTTGAACATTCTCCCTTCCAAACAGTCTATTCCTAGTATCTTCATTTCAGCTCTCTCTTAAGGGTGTGGTCAGGATGTTCAGATTCTACTTGATACTCTTATGAGAAACATATCTGACTTTACTCAACTAGGTGGCTAACTACGAGTTTCTTTGCCTGAGGAATGCATTAGTTATGTGCCAGGCAGCATGTTAAGTGCTTGTACAGGCTATCTAATTCAACTTTCATAGCATCCCTTTGAAGTTAGTGCTATCATGATCACTATTTTCCAGATGAAAAGATTGGGTTCCAGAGGAGTTTGTAACTTGCCCAGGATAAAACATTTAGTAAATGGTAGGACCAGGATTGAACCCAGTCTTACTTGGAAGACACATTTGCTTTCTCTGATGTTTCCTTTTTAAGGCCTCTGCTTTGCAGAGTGCTGCCCTTGAAGGCCTACAGTTTCTCTTCCTATACTGTGCCTGGTGTCTTGTGTTAACAAGCCTGCCACGTGGTAATCTTAGAATTAGCTCAGGGGTAAACACTTCAGAGCATCAAGAGGAAAATGGCAGTGGATCCAGGGAATAGATCTAAAACAGCAAGTAGGTCTTGGAGTGATCCAAAATGTGGGCTGTAAGAGTTTATCTGCGTGATCTTCTCTCCACATGTAAGTACTTACAAAAGCCTGGCATTTTACCTCCTGAATGCACAGAGTGCTATGCACACATTTCTCCCAGGGGCTGATAGGTATTTCTTTGGGAAGAGAAAAACCAAAAATATTTGGTGGATGGAAGGCGAGAATCAAAGTATAGAAAACCTTAGCTGCATAAAACGTGCAGACGGCAGTAGTCAAGGGAAAACCAGGGAGACTGTGCAGTCAGGTTCAAGACTCATTTAATCAATTCTGCATACAAGGTGTGTGTGTGTGTGTGTGTGGGTGTGAGTGTGTGTGCGTGCATGTGTGTCTGTGTGTGTGTCTGTGCGAGTGTGTGTACGTGTGTATGCATATGTGTGTGTGTGTGTGTGTAGCCATGCAAAATTCAATTCAAAGAGACTGAGGTAAGTCAGATTCATACATAGATTTTTCAGACACTTAACAGGCACAAGCCAATTCACTCATTCAGTCACAGAACAAGCATTTATTAAGTACTTTTCAATGTGCCAGGTCCTGTGTCAACAGATTTCTGGTGTTGGTCTGCTTTTCAAAACTTTGATTGGACCCTCCTTGGGTGCATTTACATGTGAAGCCCCAAGAGTCTCATCTTTTTGAAAAATAACACTGATTTTTCACTTCTTTTTTAAAAAAATTATTCATTTTAGTTGGAGGCTAATTACTTTACAGTATTGTAGTGTTTTTTGCCATACATTGATATGAATCAGCCATGAGTTTACCGGTGTTCCCCATCCTGAACCTCCCTCCCATTTCCCTCCCCATCCCATCCCTCTGGGTCATCCCAGTGCACCAGCCCCAAGCACCCTGTCTCATGCTTCAAACCTGGACTGGCGATCTGTTTCATACATGGTAATATACATGTTTCAATGCCATTCTCCCAAATCATCCCGCCCTCACCTTCTCCCACAGAGTCCAAAAGACTGTTCTATACATCTGTGTCTCTTTTGCTGTCTCACTTACAGGGTCATCATTACCATCTTTCTAAATTCCATATATATGTGTTAGTATACTGTATTGGTATTTTTCTTTCTGGCTTACTTCACTCTGTATGATAGGCTCCAGTTTCATCCATCTCATTAGAACTGATTCAAATGCATTCTTTTTAATGGCTGAGTAATATTCCATTGTGTAGAGGTACCACAGCTTTCTTATCCATTCATCTGTTGATAGACATCTAGGTGGCTTCCATATCCTGGCTATTATAAACAGTGCTGCAATGAATATTGGGGTACACATGTCTCTTTCAATTCTGGTTTCCTCCATGTGTATGCCCAGCAGTGGGATTGTTGGGTCATATGGCAGTTCTATTTCCGGTTTTTTAAGGAATCTCCACAGTGTTTTCCATAGTGGCCGTACTAGTTTGCATTCACTTCTATCAAAGAAAATAAGTTTATTTCTAGCATGCATGCTAAATCACTTCAGCTATGTCCGACTCTTTGTAACCCTATGGACTATAGCCCACCAGGCTCCTCGTCCATGGAGTTTTCCAGGTAAGAATACTGGAGTGAGTTGCCATGCCTTCCTCCAGGGGATCTTCCCCACCCAGGGTTCAAACCCATGTCCCACGTTTCTTATGTCTCCTGCGTTGGCAGTCGGTTCTTTACCACTAGCGCCACCTACAGGGATGGTGGGATGTAGGCTATCAGTGGAGGGATATCAGGGATATCAGAGAAGAACATCTTTCAGAGAAGTCCCAGTCCAGACAGTAGGAAGAAAACACAGCTCTGCTGTCCTTCTGTGTCCAGGACTGTTTGCAGTGGAGCAAACGTGGGAGTTCTAGAACATCCACAGTGTCCATTCCTGCATCCTCTCTCTTCTTCCCTGTGTATAGTGGTGATTTAGTTGAAAATGAGAAATGCACATCTAAGTGTCGGGGTAAAGTGAGGGATCTGGAGGGGTCCTTGGTGTCTGCTGGGTTCACCACGGTGACTATTGTCTGGACGATACAGAGCAGGTGTGCTCCGCGGAGCATGGACCGCCTCTACTGAAATGGGCTGTGCTAGTTCCAAAAAAGGACAGAACTATGGGGCCATAGTCAGAAAGGGGAACCCTTTTAGGAAACACCTACTGCCTCAGTGAAGAAGGGAATAGAAAGGGCTTCCCTGGTGGTCCAGTGGTTAAGAATCCACCTACCAATGCTGGGGACATGGGTTCAATCCCTGTTCTGGGAAGATCCCATGTGCCCAGAGGCAACTAAGCCTGTGCACCACAGCTACTGAGGCCATGTGCGAGAGCCTGCGAGCCATGCCTACTGAGGCCACGTGCGAGAGCCTGTGAGCCACAGCTACTTAGGCTGAGCATCCTAGAGCCTATGCTCTGCAGCAAGAAAGGTCATCTCACCTACAGATTAGCCCTCACTCGCTGCAACTAGAGAAAGCCTGCGTGCCCAGCAATGAAGACCCAGTGCAGCCAAAAAATAAACAAATGAATGAATCTTGTTTTTAAAAAAAGAAGGGAATAGAGTCACCCAAGAAATCCACGGTGGTGAGGAACACAAAGAATACAAGATCTACACTGTTCCATTATATCCTCCTGAAACAAAAGATGTGCCAACAGTTCCATGGGCCTGTGGATTGTGTACAGAGCTGGACACCCCAGACTGCTTCCTGGGCAGAATGATAGGAAAAGCTGCTAAAGTGGGGGGTCTTTTCAGCACCAGAAAGTCAGTTATGACTCAAAAGAAGGTAAGAAGGGGTAATGATCACCACGGAGACAGAGATGCTATGTAGTGCAGGGAGGAACATCTGTGGCAAGTCTGCTCTCGGCTTAGAAGGGTCCACACTAGGAAGGTTTAGATGTATTTGGAGTTTTCTGCTTGGTTCCATGAGATGGAACTGGTATTAAGGGAAGAGCTATTCAGCTGGAAGTCGCCAAATATTTCCCTCTTGGAAAAAGAAATTTGAGCAGAGGTTGGTATCCATAGGAAGTGCTTTGTGACCTGTAATTTGTGTAAAAAGTTAGAACCGGCTGGAGATGGAGAAGAAGGAACATGTGAGGGTCTAGCTGTAATTGCCTTTGTCTGTGGGTCATGGTAAAACTGTGAAGGGGCCAGCAAGGATTCAACCGGGCTCTGAGGTCAAGGGATCAGACTAATTGATCAATGGTGTCAAGATCCATGACGCCAGCACCTTTCTGGATTAGGATTTTACAAGAAAATTGACCTGATATGGCTTTTGTTTTTCTGAGGATCTTGGTCACTTGGTCAGAACCTCTGTGGCTAGACTGTGCCCTGCTGGGTTCAACCCTGGAATATGACCAGTAAACAGATCAGAAGGTATAGCAGAAGACAGCATCTGCAGCAAAAGACAGCATCTGCAGAGGTTCCTTAAGTGTGTTATTTCTTACCACTCTACTAATTGTGCCAGACTTCGCTAATCTATCATGGCATTCTTTCTACTGAGCTCAAGTATCACCGATTATCCTTATTAAGACAAAGCTCAATAGAGACACTATGTGTCATTCACAGTAGGCCCTAAAGATGAAACCTGTTAGCCATCTGGGAAATAGAGCCAGGGAGGGACAGTGGGACCTTGCCATGCAGCAGGAACATTCATTCATTCATTCATTCATTCATCTCTATGTTGATAAGAAGATAATTACTAAGAATCTGTGATTCTACTACTAGGCCATCTACTGGGCTTCCTGCTAGACACTTGATAAAGATTAAAAAAAATCTTCATATCTGTTGTAAATGATTTATTGTCATGGGAAAGAGAGGTAGAAATAACAGATCATTTCTAATAGGATTTCAAACATGTTGCAGGAACATAGAGGAAAGTGTGTTCACCACCACGTGGGGCTTCACAGAGCAGACGACATTTGACCTTGGTCATGAATGAGTGAAAGAATGAATGAATGGGAGATGGATAAATAGTATAGCTTGTATTGTTGACAGTCCAGAGGAGAGATATTTGAGGATATTACTCTTTTGGAACCTTTCCTAGTCTACCTTTGGTCAAACTGGATAATTTTTTCATTCTTAAGGTAGCCAGACTGACAAACAGAAACGATTTAGTAAGAAAGGAGAGGAGACAGATCCAGGGAAAGAGGAGAAGAAAGATTATTTTATGAGAATTTCTTAAACTAAATAAAAGAGGAATTAATTCAAAGTTGCCCTCTGTTGGGAAAAAAAAAGGGGGGGAGGGAAGAATATATTATTTTCACGTTAGAAAGAGACATTGAGAAAGATATCTGTGGACTCTTTCCTCCCAGTGTCCATTCACACTTCTTATAGAAATTCTACCAAGATTGCCTTATGGGGAACTGTATCCTTTCTACTCTAAGACCATGTGCTTTGGGGGCTACAACTCTGGTTTGTCATGTGACATAGGCCTGACTCGATCTGCACGTTGAATTTAGTTGTGTCTTTTTAGGGAACTTTTTAGTCTTTTATGGATGTGAGAATTGTACCATAAAGAAGGCTTAGTGCTGAAGAATTGATGCTTTCAAGTTGTGTTGCTGGAGAAGACTCTTGAGAGTCCCTTGAACTGCAAGGAGATCAAATCAGTCAATCTAAATGCAGTCAACCCTGAATATTCATTGGAAGGACTCTTACTGAAGGTGAAGCTCCAATACTTTGGCCACCTGATAAACTTATAAACCTGCTCTGGAACCCCAATCTTTTCATCTCGGAAATAGTAATCATAATAGCACCAACTTCAAAGGAATGCTAGGAAAGATGAATTAGCCTGTACAAGCACTTAACATGCTGCCTGGCACATAACTAATGCATTCCTCAAAGAACTGACTCCTTGGAAAAGACCCTGATGCTGGGAAAGACTGAGGGCAGGATGAGAAGGGGGCAACATAGAATGAAATGGTTGAATAGCATCACTGACTCAATGGACATGAACTTGGGCAAGCTCTGGGAGATAGTGATGGACAGGGAAGCCTGGTGTGCTGCAGTCCATGGGGTTGCAGAGTCAGATATGATTTAACGACTGAACAACAACAATCTTTTTAGCCAACCTGACAATCTCAGCATTGTAGATGAAGTGTATAAACCAGGTACATTTATAGTGTTTAGTTATATTGTTGCTCAGTCACTCAGTCATTTAATTATGTGTGATTCATTAAATTGATCTCGCTGTTTATTTTCTGTCTTATCTCATTGTTCTGTTTCTTTCTACTTTCTTTTGAGATAACTAAGTAGAATTGATGCCTTTGAACTGTGGTGTTGGAGAAGACTCTTGAGAGTCCCTTGGACTGCAAGGAGATCCAACCAGTCCATTCTAAAGGAGATCAGTCCTGGGTGTTCTTGGGAAGGAATGATGCTAAAGCTGAAACTCCAGTACTTTGGCCACCTCATGTGAAGAGTTGACTCATTGGAAAAGACTTTGATGCTGGGAGGGATTGGGGGCAGGGAGAGAAGGGGACGACAGAGGATGAGATGGCTGGATGGCATCACTGACTCGATGGATGTGAGTTTGAGTGAACTCTGGGAGTTGGTGATGGACAGGGAGGGCTGGTGTGCTGCAGTTCATGGGGTCGCAAAGAGTCGGACACGACTGAGCGACTGAAATGAACTGAACTGAACTGAAGTATCTTTACGGCTGGGGTTTGCTTCATTTAGGTATTTTCTATAAATATGTTTTCATTATTGTATGTTAGAAGCTGGTTTAGGGTTTATAGTATACAAACTTACACAATGTACACTTCATGTCCAAGAACCTTAAATGAACTTAGATTTCAGCCTTCTGGGCTTTTGTATTATTGTTATAATATATTTTTCCTTTCTATAAGTTATAAACCATACACAAACACTACATGATTAGTATTTTGTTGTAATAATTGATTGTATTTTAAGGATTTAATTAATAAGAACAAAATCACATTTGTTTATCCACATAGTCACTGTTTTCCCCTACTTTTTAAAAAATTTCTTTGTTTAAATTATGTGTGGGAGGCAGAATAATGTCCATCCCCTGCCCCTCAGAAAAGAAAAGATGTCTTGCAACCTGTCAATATTTTTATAACACAGTAAAAGGACTTTGCAGATGTGATTAAGTTTAAGAAAACTTTGGGATGAGAATGTTATCCTGGATTAGTTGGATGGACCCATTCTAATCATATGATTTCCTGTAAGTTAAGAACTTTTCCTGGCTGAATTCAGAGGCTGAAGTCAGTGCTATAAAAAGAGAGGCTACTCAGAGGGTTGTAGCATTATTGCCTTAATGTGCCAAGAAATGTGAGTGAGCTCCCAAAACTAGAAGTAAGGAAGCATATTCTTCTCTTGAGACTTCAGAAAGGAGCAAGTCCTACTGACATCTTGATTTTAGTCTAGAGAGGTCCATTCAGACCTCTGATGCACAGAATTTTAAGTTAACACCTTTATGTTGCTTTAAGCCACTAAGTTTGTGATAATTTTTTTAAAAGCATCAACAGAAAAGTGATATACCTTATACGAAAATGGTATCACCTCCAAATGGGTGAAATTGATTCTTAGGGATGGGGACAGAAAATATCACTTTTAATGTAGCAAGCCCAGATAAACATGTGGTAAGTAAATAGATGTACATTGTGTCTGTGACATTAATATTTGATGCCATGGAAATTAGAGAAAAAACCTAAAAGGACTGCTTGTTGTTCAGTCACTGAGTCATGCCCAACACTTTGAGACCCCATGGACTGCAGCACACCAGGCCTCCCTGTCCCTCACTATCTCCCAGAGTTTGCCCAAGTTCATGCCCATTGAATCAGTGATGCTCTCCAACCATCTCGTCATCTGTCACTCTCCTCCTTCTGCCTTCAAAAAGGCTCCTTAGGGGGATGATAAAGAAAACAATTGAGAAATGCTGTTTAGGTGCATATTTCCACTTGGTGTCACATTTCTTCTGTGTGAAGTCTTTCTTTTATGGTTTCTTATAGTGTAACCACCATCTTCAGGTGATAAATATTTGAGTGTTCGTATGTCTCAAAAAATTCAATTTGCCTTCATGTTTGAAAGATATTTTGCTGGGTATAGAATCCTACAGTGACAGTTTTGTTTTGTTTTTTGTTTTTTTTGCTTTTATTTTGTTTTCCTTTTAGCACTTCCAAATGCTGCTCCACTGTCTTTTTGTTTGTTTCTGACATGAAATCTGATGTAATACTGATGCTTTTGCCTCTTTGTGGTTAACATGACCTTTTTCTTCAGTTATTTTACAATTTTCTCTTAATTGTTGGTTTTGAGAAATTTGATGATGCTATGTATTGGTATAGCTTTCTTTGTATTTGGTATGTTTAGGGTGCCTAGAGTTTCTCAGTTTGTGTATTTCTCATTTTAATAAACATTATAATTTTCTCTAATATTTTTTCTCCACCTTCCTTTCTCCTTTTTTGGGTACTACTCTTCATCGTATACCAAGTCACTTGATTTTTTCATACAGCTCACACATGCTTTTTTTCATTTTTTAAGCCTTTTTGATTTGTATATTTTGGCTTCATTTCTATTTCTATGTCTTGAAGTTTACTAACATTTTCAGTATGTTCAATCTGCAGACATTGTAGATTTTTCTCTCAAACATTTTAGATTAAATAAAAAATCTGATTTGATTTGTATTAATATCTTACCTATCTCTATTTAATTGTGTGTGTGTGTGTATATATATATATATATATATATATATAAAACTTTTAATGTCCTTGTCTGCGAATTCTAATCTCTGTGTCAATTCCAGTAAGTTTCAACTGATTGATTTTTCTCCTCATTATTTTGTTTCATTTGCATGCCTTGGTAATTCTCAACTAAATGGAAAACATTGTGAAGTTTACTATTGTTAAGTGTTTGGTATGTGTGTATTCAAATAGATAGATAGATAGATCATATGAATCTTGCTTTTAATATATGTTTGACATCACTACAGCAGTGTTTGTTATAGGGCTAGCATTTAACCCATTACTAAGGCCAGACCCTATGTTAAGAAGAAAACTGAAGACCTCTGTGAGTTCAGAGAGACTGTTATAATTTACCAAATGTGCTTACCATGCACAGAAAACGGGAATGGCAGGATGTTTACTCATTATTTGTAACTCATTTTATAGAAATTAATGTGCTAAAGAACAAAGAATGAAGTACCATACAAAAATGAATACTTTGAAATTTCCCTAAGAAGTTGAAATACTCCAATTAGGATGACAGCAGGAAAGATTATTGAAGATATTGTATTGTGTTCAGTGGCTCAATCATGTCTGACTCTTTGTGGCCCCATGGGCAGTAGCCTGCCAGGCTCCTCTGCCTATGGAAGTTTGAAGGCAAGAATACTGAAGTGGGGTGCCATTTCCTTTCTAGGGAATCTTCCTAACCTAAGGATCAAGCTGGTATCTCTGTCTCCTGAATTGGTTGGTGGATTCTTTACCACTATTGCCACCTCAGAAGCCTCAAAATATTATCAACATTTTAAAGAAAGTGAGGTTAAGCAATGTTAAATGACTGGTTTAAGGGCAATCAGATGTAAATGCAAGAACGAAAGTTTGTGTCATATTTAGACTGATGTTAACATTATTTTTAAACGTGCCAGTGTAGTAGCAGAGATGGCAGAAAAATGACTGACTATTAATGGGTTATTTGAAGCCTTAAAGGAAGTTTTCACTGTCCCGCAGCTACATTATGTGGGCCAATGCTTCATCTAGCCATACTAGGTTAGGGCCAGACCTGGAAAAGGGAAGCTGAGAAGTAAGGGATCAGCAGTGTGTGGGTGTGCCAGGACTTATAAAAGATAAAGACATAGAGGAGATACATAGGCACTATTTTTAAAGGTACGTCTGAGCTCAACAAGAAGGAATGCCCTGAACGACTATCAATATATGTTTTGAACATGGTGGAAGGGAGGTGAGGGAGTGTAAATAGAGGCCATTATGCCAACGAATCTCCAAAGATCATGACTAAGACCTTAGTGGTATGAAATCCTGCTGGGCATATTTTTTTTGCTGCTGCTGTTGCTTGTTTGTTTTAAGCCTAGAATCCCTATGTGACACTATTCTTCCCACAATCTCAATCTGAATATTCTTAGTGGGAAGTTTGCTATCAATTCCCCACTCCCTTGTAGGTGCAATTACTCCTTAGGATGAGCATATCTTCACAAAAGCAATCAAACCCTTCCCTGGAGTGGATATGCAGATGCAGAGGGATAAAGAACCACCTGCCTATAGATCCCAACTTTGAGAGTCATTTGGGGAAATGTGATTGTGGACGGTATTCCTATCCCCTTGCCCCAGACTTTGCCAACACCACAACCTCCATTAGAGCATGTCAAATTACAGACAATATAGTGTAGCCTACAGGAGTTGGGAGCAAGTTGGACTTCCCCTGTAGCTCAGATGGTAAAGTGTCTGCCTACAATGTGGAAGACCTGGGTTCAATCCCTGGGTCAGGAAGATCCACTGGAGAAGGAAATGGCACCCCACTCCAGTACTCTTGCCTGGAAAATCCCATGGATGGAGGAGCCTGGTAGGCTACAGTCCATGGGGTCACAAAGAGTCGGACACGACTAAGCGACGTCACTTTCACAGGAGTTGGGAGCATATTGTTTAAAAAAATCACTGGTAAGAGTGTTGATTAGTTTGTTATTAAAAAAAATCTTGCTTTTAAGTATATGCTGTATTTCAGGGACTGTTTTAGACACCTGAAATGAAGTGATAAATAGGACAGAAAATCCCAGCTCTCAAGAAACCTCTATTCTGGTTACAGAGGAAGAAGACGTATAGCAAATTCATTAATTCAGTGGCTACATAGCACCTCCTTACCTTTCCCCTCCCTCGTCCATGAAATGGAAGCAGTGACAGCACTGATCTTTTTCATGAGTCAAATGTCCTAAGATGGAATCAGTTGGAGATATCCCAGCTCATTTATCACTGTTTATTATTATTCCCCATGTATATTCTCCTTACATCATGAGAACTGCTGGGCTGGATGAAGCACAAGCTGGAATCAAGATTGTCGGGAGAAATATCAATAACCTCAGATATGCAGATAACATCACCCTTATGGCAGAAAGTGAAGAGGAACTAAAAAGCCTCTTGATGAAAGTGAAAGAGGAGAGTGAAAAAGTTGGCTTAAAGCTCAACATTCAGGAAACTAAGATCATGGCTTCTGGTCCCATCACTTGATAGCAAATAGATGGGGAAATGGTGTAAACAATGAGGGACTATTTTTCTGGGTTCCAAAATCACTGCATATGGTGACTGAAGCCATGAAATTAAAAGACACTTACTCCTTGAAAGAAAAGTTATGACCAACCTAGATAGCATATTCAAAAGCAGACATTACTTTGCCAACAAAGGTCCATCTAGCCAAAGCTATGGTTTTTCCAGTAGTCATATATGGATATGAGAGTTGGACTATAAAGAAAGCTCAGCACCAAAGAACTGATGCTTTTGAACTGTGGTGTTGCAGAAGACTCTTGAGAGTCCCTTAGACTGCAAGGAGATCCAACCAGTCCATCCTAAAGGAAATCAGTCTGAAGCTGAAACTCCAATACTTTGGCCACCTGATGTGAAGAAGTGACTCATTGGAAAAGACCCTGATGCTGGTAAAGACTGAAGGTGGAAGGAGAAGGGGATGACAGAGGATGAGATGGTTGGACAACATCACTGACTCAATGGACATGAATTTGAGTAAACTCCTGGTGTTGGTGATGGGCAGGGAGGGTCCGTACGAGCTGGACATGACTGAGCAACTGAACTGAACTGATTTTCCTTAAGAAAGATGGGATTCTAGCAGTCCAGCTCAGTGAGTCCTTGGATCTTAATATGCCTGCATCAAAGAATTCTACAAGAGGCTAGCACAGCACAAGGCATCCTTCTTTTGCTCTAAACATAGACCCCAACGAAGCTAGGTGTACCTAATCATGATTCTCCAGGATGCATAGGCAATCCTCTTTCATCTTTGACTTGCAAATGAGAGGTGAGAGAGGCCCTGGGTAGCAACCTTGCCGTTCAACCTCAGCTCCTTTGATGGTACTATCTCCTGTGCCCCTTATCTGGAGAACTTGAGAGCATTGTCTGCAGTGCCTAGAGGTGTCTAGATGCACCTCTAGGTTCAGACGTTACCATCCCTGCTTTTCTGGTTTTCATTTCCTTCTCTTGTCTGCTAAGCTTTTGAAAATACATATTGCAGCCACTTGTTGCCCTGTTTTCTAAGCTGCCTTGAACTGCTGCCAGGCGCTGTTGCCAAAGGAGCTAATGACTAAGTCACTCTCCTTTCAGCCTCTGGCAGGACTGGGAATTCACTTGGGGATGGGGGTGGGTAGCAAAGGCCCAGTCATCCTGAACCAATCAGGAAACCACAATAAAAGTGCCGACCAGGGAGTCAGTCACTCACCCTCAAACCCCAGCGCTGATCTCAGCTTGGAGGTGATGACCAGGCTGGGGATGCTCTGGTTTGCTCCTGCAGAACCACATCAGAGGCAGAGAAGTTGGGCAGAAAGGCAGACCCATCAAAGCAGCCTTGAGGGGATCCCGGGGTCAGCAGGGAAGAGATACTTACTTTCGAGCCAGGAAAGACCACAGAAGAGCAGAGAAACAACAGGATGTGAATCAGAGCAGGCAAAGCCAGGTGAACTCGATTATAAATAATAAGAATAAAATAGCTAATGCCTAAAGAAAACTTACTCTGTGCTGGACCATATCCTAAACACTTTAAAAGGTTAATTCATTCATTTCTTCCAACAGCCTTATGTGGTGGGCACTATTATTCCCATTTACAGAAGAGGAATCAGGCAGAAGGAGATTTTAGTTGCTAAACTTGGTGGTGTCCAATGTTTTCCCATGGATTCTCTTTTACCTAGACAGTGTCCCTCTCCTTGGTCGTCCGGGTTTCTAAATGCTTTTTCCAGATGGTTCATTGGTTGATATGTATCCAGAACTTGTACTGAGTTTTACCATTAATTACATGAGGTTGGAATTGGATCCTTCCCTGATCCAGCCTCCAGATGAGATCTCAACCCTGGCTGACACTTTTCACTGTACTTTGAGACACCAGGAAGCCAAGGACCCAACAAGCCTGACCTTCATCCAAATGCAACTCATCATTTAGAAGGAAATAAAGGGGAGATGCTGCGTTCATCCCAGATAGCCTTGATCATTTTGCCAAAGCAAATTCTTAGATTATCTGCTGAAAGTGAGACAGGAAGAGGGCTTCCAGAATAGCAATACTGACAGTCATCAGTAGCTGTCCATGAATCTTCTCCTTGTGAGAGCTTTTATTTCTATCTGTATTTACAGATAATGATTCAAAAGTACAGAGAGATGAAGTTACTGGCTGATAGTCACTCAGGTCAAATACAGCAGAACTGAGAAACAAACCCAGGTCCTAGAGTCATGGTGTTACTTTGATGTTCTGGACGTTTTTTTTGGCAGATGTCACAGGGAAGATGTGTTCTCTGCCAGAGCTATTTTGAGGTTTTATATCAAAAGTGTTTTGGAGACTGTTGTAGAGTGGTTGAGGGGGTAGTCTGGTCTCACAGGTTGGGGAGGAGGAGTGGTACGAGCAGAAGAAGCAATGTTGAGATGGGAGATGCCCTATGACAGACGTTGTAGCTAATGGAGCATCTTCACATAAGAAACCGTGGGCTTCCCAGTGAGTTCAAAACAGACAGCTCAGTAGAGAGAGTGGCAATGACAGGGGATGAAGGACTCGCTCCAATTCCAAGGCAGATCATGCAGTAAGATAGTGGACAGGGATATGCAGGCAAGAGATACGGGAAACCCGCCCAATTCACGCCATCAAACATAATGTAAATGTTCCTAACTTTGACTGAATCTTTGTGACTGCTGGACAAGGCATGGCCAGCCTGGACATAAGAGCCTTCACTGATGCTTCCATTTTTATGAACCAAGTGATCGATACCAAGTTTTCAAGAAGAATTCAGGTTTTGAGTTCATAGGCACCATTGCTAGTTCAATGCATACTGTACTCCCTAACTAAAAAGGCATAATGCATAATGGTTTAGAATTTGCACATTCACCACAGGGGTCTACCAGGAAGGGTGCAAGAGTTTCCTGACTTTTGGCTGAAGAGTGATGGTGTGCTCACCTTGACCTTCCAGGTTTGCGTAGGTAGGCATAGGACCCTGGGGTACCAGCCCTCTGTGATACTGAGAGACTAGCTAAGAAGGTAGCAGGTATGCTTCTTTTATTTATTTTTTCCATCTGAGTGCCTACCTGTGTGTTTGGCAACTAACAGGTGCTTTATGAACATATCTTGAGTGAATGAATGAGCAGGGGTGTGATTGTGCATGTTCTGTGGTTCAATTGCCTGGCAGTTTCTTTTAGATAAACACACATTTTGAATGAGACACTTCATACACATTTCAGAGACGAGGGGTCTGGGAAGTCCAACCAACCTTGGCACATACATCCCCTTCTCTCTTGGCTCCACTCCCCCCTTGTAGAGGAAACCAACCTCTTCTCCATCTCCCCCTTCCCACAAGAGGGAGGCCAGCTCTAACGGCCTTGGCCCCAGTTTGCTTGTATAATTAATGTGGGATTTTTCCATCTCTAGTAAAAAATGACCTTGTCAAGCCAGAGACGACAAAATCTTGGTATACTGAGTGACTGTGGGCTCCCTGCTGGGATGGCATCACTGGCCCTGCAAAGAGAAATCTAATAAAATCGGTGTCAGGGGCTCCCTGGGTGCCAGGTCCCCTGCTGCCTGACCCCACGATCCCAATTTATTAGCCAAACCCAAGAAGGCAGACAAACCTCACTGGCTCCAGACGGGAGACTTCCAAGCGGGGAGCTAGTGCTGGGGCTGGGACAAGGTTTCAGCAAAAATGACAAGGGAAATGACAGGAGGTGCCAGCCCGGCCAGGGAGTCTGGGGAAGCCCCATTCAGAGCATCTTGCTGTTTGACAGGGTTGATTTTAACTTAGTGGAGGAATGCGTTAGAATGTCCCATAGGAGAGGGAAGCAGAGTTTCTCTTTGCACTGTTATTAACCAGGCCGTGGACCACACGCTCTGCATTAGCCGTGTTCCTGGGAGTCAGCAGGCGTCAGTAGAGGAATAGCCAAAGCATCTGCCATTTCCAAAGCATTTCCATTTTGTAAGTTGAGCACTCCTTCGTGTGCCAGGGAGTTTCAAACGTACTGTCGCTGCTTCACCTGCTACACAGTCAGAACTCCCTGTGATGGGAAATACTGCTTAGCATCGAACACTAGCTTCACCCCTCATTAGCTGAATGATTGTGGCTCAGTCACCTAACTTCACCTATGAAAGGGGATGAGAGTATTACTTGCATAAGGATGATAGGAAAGCAGAATCAACCCACAAAAGCAATAGCTTTTCTCTATATCAGCAAAAATCAACTAGGTGAAAAGAAAAAGAAAAAGAAGAAGATTCTATTCCAAGTAGCTATGAGAATTAAATGTCTAGGAGTTAGCTGAACAAAAATTGCACAGAACCTGTGGAGAAAATGTTAAAGTCTATTAAAGGATATAAAAGATGATTTAAGGGATATTCTGTAATTATGACAGGGAGGTCTTGATATTGAAAAGATATCTATTATCTTTAAGTTGAACTGTGAATCCAATGTAGTCTCAGTAAAAATTCCAGCTAGATATTTTTAAGGATCTAGAGATTTAAAAAATGCACACAATTGCACATGACTGCTAAGTCGCTTCAGTCATGTCTGATTCTTTTCGACCCTATGGACTGTAGCCCGCCAGGCTCACTGAGACTGCATGAGAAGGTTTTGTAAGGGTCTAAATCAGTCCATTTTAAAGACTTGAGCCAGTATTTCTCAGTGGATAATAGGGTGTGTGTGCGCGCATGCGTGTACACTAACTTGCTTCAGTCATGTCTGACTCTTTGCGACCCTGTGGACTGCAGCCCACCAGGATCCTCTGTCTGTGGGATTCTCCAAGCAAGAAAACTGGAGTGGGTTGCCATGCCCTCCTTCAGGGGCTCTTCCTGGCCCAGGAACTGAACCTGTGTCTCTTATGTCTCCTGCACTGGCATCCAGGTCCTTTAGCACTAGACCCACCTGGGAAGCCCCTCACCCTCTGCTCACATTGACTAGAATTTATTAAAAATAATCTAGCATGGTGAAAATTCAACATAGTAGGACTATTCTAGATGAATCTTTACTGTTAAAGGTCATCATGACTTTACACCTCTTCTTCATTGGACAAAGTGAGTAAAACTTTGGGGTTTTACTGGAGATATAAAAGACTGGAAATCTAAAAGTCCATATACAGTTAAGTGAATGTTGGAAAAGAAAAGCAAATAGGAGAGATAAGCTGTACCAAGTATTAAGACATATTACTAAGCCATATAAATAAAAACAATATAGCGGAGGCCCCCAAAATGGATACATACACTGGTGGAGTAGAAGGGAATCCTCTCAGTTCTCCAACCAGGGATTGAGCCATGGACATGTAGTGAAAGCCAAGAATCCTAACCAGGGGACTCTCAAGTGGATAAGGCTTTATCCATCAGTTTTGACTGACGGTTCTGGAAAATCTGACTTACTATATGTATTAGGGTGGATACGCCTTCACTGTAAATAAAGATGTCCCCAGATAGGTTAAAGGACACAAGGTAAAAAGCCAAATTCTAATGCTAATCAAAGAAAATGTTATTACTGTGACCTAGAAGTGTTGACAGATTTCTTAACCAAGTCTTGAAAAGCCCAAATCATATGCTATCAAAATTATCAAAATTAAGAATTCTTGAGTATAAAGCATGACTGACATGGTTAATAGTTAACAGATTCAGACCGATTACTTGAAAATTACTTGCAAGTTTTAGAACTGTAAAAGAACTAATATGTAGACTATATAAGAAGCTCCCACACTTCACCAAGAAATAAAGAACAAAGACAAAGGCCACGCATAAACAGGCAAAACACAGAAGATACAGTCAACCCACAACATACGGACGAGTTCCGTTCTGAGAGTGAGTTCGTAAAATCAGTTTGTTCATAAGTCCAACAAAGTTAGCCTTGGTACCCAACTAACACAATCAGTTATACAGTTATTGTTGTTCAGTTGCTAAATGGTGTCCAACTCTTCGTGACCCCACACCAATCTTCCCTGTCCTTCACCATCATCCAGGATTTGCTCAAACTCATATCCATTGAGTCAATGATGTCATCCAACCATCTCACCCTCTATGACCCCCTTCTCCTCTTGCCCTCAATTTTCCCCAACATCAGAGTTTTTTCTCATGAATCAGCTCTTCACATCAGGTGGCCTAAATATTGGAGCTTCAGCTTCAGTAACAGTCCTTCCAATGAATAGTCAGGATTGATTTCCTTTAGGATTGACTGGTTTGATCTCCTTGCTGTCCAAGGGACTCTACAGAGTCTTCTCCAGCACTGCAGTTTGAAATCATCAATTCATTGGTGCTCAACCTTCTTTATGGTTCAACTGTCACATCTGTACATGACTACTGGGAAATCTGTATCTTTGACTAGACAGACCTTTGTTGGCAAATTGATGTCTCTGCTTTTCAATATTCTGTCTAGGTTTGGCACAACTTTTCTTCCAAGGAGCAAGCATCTTTTAATTGTGTGGATGCAGTCACCATCTGTGTAATAGGTTTATAATACCTTTCACACAAATAATATATACCTAAAAAGCAAAAAAAAAAAAAAAAAAAGAGAGAGAGAAAATATTTTTAATCTTATAGTAGAGTACTATACTTGAAAAGTACAGTAGTACAGTGCAACAGCTGATGTATAGGGGCTGGCATACGTGTTCACATTGTTGAAAGTTTGCAACTTGAAGGTTCACTGAAAGTCATGACTAAAAAGAGAAATATGAGTGAAAAAAGTTATTATATATTAGTTTACCCCATCATATTGATAAAAATTAATGTATTGGGTCATGTTGGGAGGGATGTGGTAAACACCTTTTGTTCCTATAAACTATTGTCTGAAGAACAGACTGATGCAACTGTCTAGAATAAAACCTCAGAAGTTCCTAGTCTGATGGTGTTTACTCCAGGAGGCTGTAATCTCCCTCTTGTTTTTACAGTATATTTGAGAGAAAATGTGGCACATTCCACAAGAAGACATATAGAACATGAACATCACAGCCTTGTTAGTGGCAAGGCTTTTTAAACTACAGTCTTTGGGTCAAATTTGGCCACAGCCATTTATTTATGTACCATCTATGTACCATCTATTTATTTATGTGCCAGCTATGTACATAGCTGCTTTGATGCTAGAGTAGCAAAGATGAATACTTGCAACTAAGACCTTCAGACCCACAAAGCCAAAAATATTTATTATCTGGATCTTTATAGACAAAGTTTGCCAGCCTTCAGATTAAAGTATCAGGGAACTATTATTCCAGGCAAACTGGAACTCCCATTGCTGAGGGAAAAGTTAAGTAAAATATAGTGGATATACACTATGAAATACTATGCAGCTCTTATAGGCCATATACTGTGTGAGCATATACCTAGTTCTAGTTCAGTCTCTCAGTCGTGTCTGAATCTTTGCGACCCCATGAATCGCAGCACGCCAGGCCTCCCTGTCCATCAACAACTCCCGGAGTTCACTCAGAGCTGCTTCCATCAAGTCAATGATGCCATCCAGCCATCTTATCCTTGGTCGTCCCCTTCTCCTCCTGCCCCCAATCCCTCCCAGCATCAAAGTCTTCTCCAATGAGTCAACTCTTCGCATGAGGTGGCCAAAGTACTGGAGTTTCAGCTTTAGAATCATTCCTTCCAAAGAAATCCCAGGGTTGATCTCCTTCAGAATGGACTGGTTGGATCTCCTTGCAGTCAAAGGGACTCTCAAGAGTCTTCTCCAACATCACAGTTCAAAAGCATCAACTCTTCAGTGCTCAGCCTTTTTCACAGTCCAACTCTCACATCCATTCATGACTACTGGAAAAACCATAGCCTTGACTAGACGGACCTTAGTCGGCAAAGTAATGTCTCTGCTTTTGAATGTACTATCTAGGTTGGTCATAAACTTTCTTCCAAGGAGTAAGCGTCTTTTAATTTCATGGCTGCAGTCATCATATGCAGTGATTTTGGAGCCCAAAAAAGTAAAGTCTGACACTGTTTCCACTGTTTCCCCATCTATTTCCCATGGAGTGTTGGGACCAGATGCCATGACCTTCGTTTTCTGAATGTTGAGCTTTAAGACAACTTTTTCACTCTCCTCTTTCACTTTCATCAGGAGGCTTTTTAGTTCCTCTTCACTTTCTGCCATAAGGGTGGTGTCATCTGCATATCCGAGGTGATTAATATTTCTCCTGGCAATCTTGATTCCAGCTTGTGCTTCTTCCAGTCCAGCGTTTTTCATGACGCACTCTGCATATAAGTTAAATAAGCAGGGTGACAATATCCAGCCTTGACACACTCCTTTTCCTATTTGGAACCAGTCTGTTGTTCCATGTCCAGTTCTAACTGTTGCCTCCTGATCTGCATATAGTTTTCTCAGGAGGCAGGTCAGGTGGTCTGGTATTCCCATCTCTTGAAGAATTTTCCACAGTTTCTTGTGATCCACACAGTCAAAGGCTTTGGCATAGTCAATAAAGCAGAAATAGATATTCCTCTGGAACTCTCCTGCTTTTTCCATGATCTCGCAGATGTTGGCAACTTGATCTCTGGTTCCTCTACCTTTTCTAAAACCAGCTTGAACATCAGGAAGTTCACGGTTCACACATTGCTGAAACTTGGCTTGGAGAATTTTGAGGATTATTTTACTAGCATGTGAGATGAGTGCAATTGTGCGGTAGTTTGAGCATTCTATGGCATTGCCTTTCTTTGGGATTGGAATGAAAACGGACCTTTTCCAGTCCTGTGGCCACTGCTGAGTTTTCCAAATTTGCTGGCATATTGAGTGCAGCACTGTCACAGCATCATCTTTCAGGATTTGAAACAGCTCAACTGGAATTCCATCACCTCCACTAGCTTTGTTTGTAGATGAGTGATCACATCATCAGGATTATCTTATAAAAACGATGCTGTGTGTATGAAAGTAAGAACCAAGTTCACAGTGCTGTTACTTTTATTCATTGGGAAAGTACCTGTATAACAATAACATTATAACTTCCCAGGTGGCTCAGTGGTAAAGAATATACCAGTGAATGTAGGAGATGCAGGAGATGATGGTTCAAATCCTGGGTCAGGAAGATCCCCTGGAGGAAGAAATGGCAACCCACTCTAGTATTCTTGCCTGGAGGATCTCATGGACAGAGGAGCCTGTTGGGCTACAGTCCATGGGGTTGCAAAGAGTCAGACATGACTTTAGTGGTTAAAACAACAACAATAATATCACACATTTTGCAAAGATAGACATAAGATTAAAATATTCACATAAAGGCATTAATTATGGCTGCTAAAATGAAGAACAGGGAGTCATGAATAAAACAGAGCAGTCTTTGCATGAATCTGATGATAGAAGCCATTCCAGTATTCTTGCCTTGAGAACCCCATGAATAGTATGAAAAGGCAAAATGATGGGATTCTGAAAGAGGAACTCCCCAGGTCGGTAGGTGCCCAATATGCTGCTGGAGATCAGTGGAGAAATAACTCCAGAAAGAATGAAGGGATGGAGCCAAAGCAAAAACAACACCCAGCTCTGGATATGACTGGTGATAGAAGAAAGGTCTGATGCTGTAAAGAGCAATATTGCATAGGAACCTGGAATGTTAGGTCCATGAATCAAGGCAAGTTCGAAGTGGTCAAACAGCAGATGGCAAGAATGAATGTCAACATTCTAGGAATCAGCGAACTAAGATGGACTGGAATGGGTGAATTTAACTCAGATGACCATTATATCTACTACTGTGGGCAGGAATCCCTTAGAAGAAATGGAGTAGCCATATGGTAAACAAAAGAGTCTTAAATACAGTACTTGGATGCAATCTCAAAAACAACAGCATAATCTCTGTTCGTTTCCAAGGCAAACCATTCAATATCACTTTAATCCAAGCCTATGCCCCAACCAATAATGCTGAAGAAGCTGAAGTTTAATGGTTTTATGAAGACCTACAAGACCTGTAGAACTAACACCCAGAAAGATGTCCTTTTCATTATAGGGGACTGGAATACAAAAGTAGGAAGTCAAGAAACACCTGGGGTAACAGGCAAATTTAGCCTTGGAATACGGAATGAAACAGGGCAAAAGCTAATACACTTTTGCCAAGAGAACACACTGGTCACAGCAGACACCATCTTCCAACAACACAAGAGAAGATTCTACACATGGACATCACCAGATGGTCAACACTGAAATCAGATTGATTATAATTTTTGCAACCAAAGATGGAGAAGCTATATAAAGTCAGCAAAAATAAGACCAGGAGTTGACTCTGGTTCAGATCATGAACTCCTTATTGCCAAATTCAGACTTAAATTCAAGAAAGTAGAGAAAAACACTAGACCATTCAGGTGTGACCTAAATCAAATCCCTTATGATTATACAGTGGAAGTGAGAAATAGATATAAGGGCCTAGATCTGATAGATAGAGTGCATGATGAACTATGGAATGAGGTTCATGACATTGTACAGGAGACAGGAATCAAGACCATCCCCATGGAAAAGAAATGTAAAAAAGCAAAATGGTGTCTGGGGAGGCCTTACAAATAGTTGTGAAAACAAGAGAAGTGAAAAGCAAAGGAGAAAATGAAAGATATAAGCATCTGAATGCAGAGTTCCAAAGAATAGCAAGGAGAGATAAGAAAGCCTTCCTCAGTGGTCAATGAAAAGAAATAGAGGAAAACAACAGAATGGGAAAGACTAGAGATCTCTTCAAGAAAATTAGAGATACCAAGGGAACATTTCATGCAAAGATGGGCTCAATAAAGGACAGAAATGGTATGGACCTAACAGAAGCAGATGATACTAAGAAGAGGTGGCAGGAATACACAGAAGAACTGTAGAAAAAAAGATCTTCATGACCAAGATAATCACAATGGTGTGATCACTCACCTAGAGCCAGACATCCTGGAATGTGAAGTCAAGTGGGCCTTAGAAAGCATGGAATTCCAGTTGAGCTATTTCAAATCCTGAAAGATGATGCTGTGAAAGTGCTGCACTCAATATGCCAGCAAATTTGGAAAACTCAGCAGTGGCCACAGGACTGGAAAAGGTCAGTTTTCATTCCAATCCCAAAGAAAGGCAATGCCAAAGAATGCTCAAACTACCGCACAATTGCACTCATCTCACACGCTAGTAAAGTAATGCTAAAATTCTCCAAGCCAAGTTTCAGCAATGCGTGAACCGTGAACTTCCTGATGTTCAAGCTGGTTTTAGAAAAGGTAGAGGAACCAGAGATCAAGTTGCCAACATCTGCGAGATCATGGAAAAAGCAGGAGAGTTCCAGAGGAATATCTATTTCTGCTTTATTGACTATGCCAAAGCCTTTGACTGTGTGGATCACAAGAAACTGTGGAAAATTCTTCAAGAGATGGGAATACCAGACCACCTGACCTGCCTCCTGAGAAAACTATATGCAGATCAGGAAGCCACAGTTAGAACTGGACATGGAACAACAGACTGGTTCCAAATAGGAAAAGGAGTGTGTCAAGGCTGGATATTGTCACCCTGCTTATTTAACTTATATGCAGAGTGCGTCATGAAAAACGCTGGACTGGAAGAAGCACAAGCTGGAATCAAGATTGCCGGGAGAAATATCAATCACCTCGGATATGCAGATGACACCACCCTTATGGCAGAAAGTGAAGAGGAACTAAAAAGCCTCCTGATGAAAGTGAAAGAGGAGAGTGAGAGAGTTGTCTTAAAGCTCAACATTCAGAAAATGAAGATCATGGCATCTGGTCCCATCACTTCATGGGAAATAGATGGGGAAACAGTGGAAACAGTGTCAGACTTTACTTTTTTGGGCTCCAACATCATTGCATATGGTGACTGAAGCCATGAATTTAAAATACGCTTACTTTTTGGAAGGAAAGTTATGAGCAACCTAGATAGCATATTCAAAAGCAGAGACATTACTTTGCCAACAAAGGTCCATCTAGTCAAGGCTATGGTTTTTCCAGTGGTCATGTATGGATGTGAGAATTGGACTGTGAAGAAAGCTGAGCACCGAAGAATTGATGCTTTTGAGCTGTGGTGTTGGAGAAGACTCTTGGGAATCCCTTGGACTGCAAGGAGATCCAACCAGTCCATTCTAAAGGAGATCAGTCTTGGGTGTTCATTGGAAGGACTGATGCTAAAGCTGAAACTCCAATACTTTGGCCACCTCATGTGAAGAGTTGACTCATTGGAAAAGAATGTGATGCTGGGAGGGATTGTGGGCAAGAGGAGAAGGGGACAACAGAGGATGAGATGGCTGAATGGCATCACCGACTCAATGCACATGAGTTTGAGTGAACTCCGGGAGCTGGTGATGGCCAGGGAGGCCTGGTGTGCTGCGATTCATTGGGTCACAAACAGTCAGACACTACTGAGCGACTGAACTGAACGGAACTGATGATAGGAGCATGGTTGAAATGAGAAGCATGATTTGTTTATACTCCCTACCTAATATCTGAGAAAGTAGATATGGAAAGTTCTTAGTACAATGTTTAGCATGTCATGAATTTTCGAAAAGCATTCATTGTATCATCCTCATCATTTTATTATTAATCTTTTAGAGATAAAATCCCCACCACAGAGCCAGAATAAATGAAGAGCATGCATAAGACAATCCTGTCTCATCAGTGAAACCAGAACTAATAGACAGACACAGGGTGGCAAAGATTCGGGCGTGACCGAGCAACTTTCAGACAGAGAGTAACCGTTTATAAAGGAACTTGTTAGAGGTTAAAAGGAATCCAGTTTATGGTTAAACCTCATAAAAAGATGGGAGGGAGAAAGGGGCTTGTTTACTGTTGTGGTCCTTGTTTCTGTTCACCAACTATATCTGATTCTTTGCCTTACAAGTTGAATATCTTTGTCTTCCTTTTGGTTAGTTTGAGCCACGCAGCCACTTCTGACTGAGGCATTGTTGCTGTTAGTGCTGCATGCAATTTTGGACCAGAGTATTGTTCTTTACAGACAGACCCTCCAGAGCTCTCTTTCCCACTGACAGAGTTGCTCACTGCCTTTGAGATGGTGGTTGATCCATAGTCCCTGATGGATCCAAAGATTAGAGCCCCCCTCTACAGTCTCACAGTGAATATGTTGATTGAAGCCACTGAGATTCTTGGAGCTATTTGTTACCCAGCATAGCCTAACCTATCCTGACTAATACATCTTCCAAATCTTCAACACATATTGAGACACTCACAAAGAATAAGGCACATAGAATTTGAAAGACTCAGAGACCAGTTGATCCAACTGCCCAGCATGGGTTGAGTGGGTAAATGTGTAGAAAAGGGATCCAATCTCAGTGAGAAAGAGCCCACAGCCCCCACAAAAGCTCCTACTATCTTAACTCATCCTTCCATTTGGAGTCAAATTCTCCCTCCTTGCCTCCTCTTCCCATTGGTATTAGTTCTGCCTTTATCCCTTTTTCACATAATAGTCCTTCAAGGAGGGAAGTATGGCAAGCAGAATAATGGTGCTACAAAGATGTCCCCATCCTAATCCCCAGGGCCTGTGAATGTGTTACCTTGCAGGACCAGAAGGATTTTGCAGATGTGATTATGTCAAAAAACTTGAGATGGAAGGGTATCTTGGATTATCTGAGTGACCCAACATAATCACAAGGGTCCACTCGAGAGGAAGGGTCAGAATCAGAGAAGGAGATGTGATCACAAAAGTAAAGGTTACCGGGATAGAGATTGCTGGGAGGAGACCTGGAACCAAGGAACTCAGACAGTCTCTGAAAGCTGGAAAAGACAAGGGACTGATTATCCCTAGAAGCTTCAGAGGAGTTCATCTCTGTCAGTGCTTTGCTCTTAGCCTGTAAGACCCATTTACAACTTCTAATACCTGAACTGACTCATTTGAAAAGGCCCTGATGATGGGAAAGATTGAAGGTGGGAGGAGAAGGGGACGACAGAGGATGAGGTGGTTGGATGGCATCACCAACTCAATGGACATGAGTTTGAATGAACTCTGGGAGTTGGTAATGGACAGGGAGGCCTGGTGTGCTGCAATCCTTGGGTTCTCAAACAGTCGGACACCTCTGAGCGACTGAAATGAACTGAATCTCCAGAATTCTAAAATGTAGATTTACATTGTTTTAAGCCACTGAATTTGTGGTAATCTGTCTCAGAAGAAAAAGGAAACTAGTAGAGTGAGATTAGTTACATTATTTCTTTGTATTTTCTGTTTCCAAACAAACTGCATTTTGCTACACCTGGCTTCATTTTTAGCATGGTTTCCTGATACCATAAAAACTATCCACATGGAAATACATGGGTACCTGCAACTTCCTCTTCATTTTTATTCTGGTTGTGATCTAACGAAGGAGATATGCAACAAAAGTAGCCCCACTTGGAGCTAGTCACTGTGCAGACCAAAGTCACATGGACTGTGGGCTGCTTACTGAATCTGGGGTTTACACAGATCCTAAATCCTTTTCAGAGTTGATTTTAGGACTATGGAGATCCATCTCCCTAATCCCATAGTTGTTGTGTTGCATCCTAGGGAATCAAATGTAGATTTTACCAATGACTTCAGATTACTGAGTATGAATTTGCTAGCTCATGAGCTGTGCAATTTGGTCAAAACAAATTGCATTAATAGCCTATGTTTCAGCTTTAATGAGAGCTCATGAGTGTGACAAAACTTACCAGATTTGAGAAATGCAATGACCTTCCCTCAGAGTTGACAAACCATCAGTTCAGTTCAGTTCAGTTCAGTCGCTCAGTCCTGTCCGACTGTTTGTGACCCGTGAATTGCAGCACACCAGGCCTCCCTGGCCGTCACCAACTCCCGGAGTTCACTCAAATTCATGTCCGTCGAGTCGGTGAGGCCATCCAGCCATCTCATCCTCTGTCGTCCCCTTTTCCTCCTGCTCCCAGTCTCTCCAAGCATCAGGGTCTTTTCCAATGAGTCAACTCTTTGCATGAGGTGGCCAAAGTATTGGAGTTTCAGCTTTAGCATCAGTCCTTCCAGTGAACACCCAAGACTGATCTCCTTTCGAATGGATCTTTAGGTTGGATCTCCTTGCAGTCCAAGGGATTCCCAAGAGTCTTCTCCAACACCACAGTTCAAAAGTATCAATTCTTCGGTGCTCAGCTTTCTTCACAGTCCAACTCTCACATCCATACATGACCACTGGAAAAACCATAGCCTTGACTAGAAAGACCTTTGTTGGCAAAGTAATGTCTCTGCTTTTGAATATGCTGTCTAGGTTGCTCATAACTTTCCTTCCAAGGAGTAAGCATCTTTTAATTTCATGGCTGCAATCACCCAGTGATTTTGAAGCCCATAAAAATAAAATCTGATGCTGTTTCCACTGTTTCCCCATCTATTTCCCATGAAGTGGTGGGACCAGATGCCATGATCTTTGTTTTCTGACTGTTGAGGTTTAAGTCAACTTTTTCACTCTCCTCTTTCACTTTCATCAGGAGGCTTTTTAGTTCCTCTTCACTTTCTGCCATAGGGTGGTGTCATCACCATATGAATACCTAATTCTTCTTTATTGATGTCTCATGTCCTTTGCTAACAACCAAGCAGTTATTGCCTTATTGAATTCTCAAAACAATCCTATGAAGAAGGGAATATTTCTATGGATGTTTTATCATGGAGAAATGGCATTGAGATGGGAAAGCAACTTGTCCAGTTTTCACAGCTAGTGGGTAAGACAGCTGGGCTGAAACCCGAGTGTCTGAATCTGTATATGGTATCTCAAAGTTCATGCTACAGTATCACTCCAGAAGGTATCTGTGTGGCCCTCACTGGCCTCTGGCTCAGATTTGTCTGATTCCAGGTCCAAAGGCAGCCTGGAATTTGTGGACACTGTCCTTGGAAATGAAAGGACTTGTCAGCTCATTTTTGATGGATCGCATTTCTTAGAATAAGCATAAAATAAATATTTTCCATTTGCTGAGTGATATTATCAGGCCTCTCTGGGCTAAGACTTGAAGGGGATAGAGGAAACAGGTTTCATGGTTAGAGCCTGAGAAATACCACTCAGGCAGTCATGGGTGAGGGGTTGGTAATGGATGACTTCGCCCCCTATTCATGCTTACCTGGCACAGGAAGCTCTGGGTTGTTTGGCCCAAACTCTTAACAACAAGCTCCTCATGTATCCTCCTTGCATTGATGGTCTGGTGGAGAACTTTTCTGATAGAATTTGTTCTAGGAGAGACCCAGCTGCTCTTGACAGGAAAGGGAGAAAAGAGAGAAAAAGGCATAAATCTCTAGCTTTCTTCCTTTTTCTTGGGAATCTGTTCTCTCCAGCCTGGAAGTGTGGAGATGAGTAACTAGTGAGTTTCAAAGTCTGGATGAGTATCATATCCCTGGGCAGACATGTGGGGCCCCCTGAAGAGGGAGCTATCCCTTTTGCTGGAAACTATCCATATCCAATATTAAAACATACATGAGCCATTATCACATGAAAAAAAAGGCCAGTGCCATTAGTCATTAGGGAAATGCCAATCAAAACTACACTGAGACACTACTTCATACCCATTAGGTTGGCTATGATAAAAAAGACACTCAATAACAAGTGTTGGTGAAAATGTAGAGAAATTGGATCATTTATATGCTGCGAGTGGAAATGTAAAATGAAGCAGCTGCTTTGAAGAACAGTCTCTGGCTCCACAAAATAATTAGCGTGGATTTACCGCATGATTCAGTGATTCTACCCCAGGACTATGCCCAAGAGAACTGAAAGAGGTTGATTAGATGTAGTCTCCTGGGGAGTCCCAGTCATCTTGATAATCAGTGTCCCTTGTGACCCCCCTGCCTTACTTCTGTTTATTTGATGCCATAATTTCACAATGATCAAACTTAGCTTAGGATGAACTGCCAGATGTCCACCTCCTACCCCTTTCCCCCAAAGTATTGGAATTTGTGACTAACAACTCTTGCAATCCTAGAGAAGCATTTTGTGGGACATCACAGATGGAAGAGGTCATATTAACTAAAGCAAACACACCTATCATGCTTAGTCACTCAGTTGTGTCCAACTCTTTGTGACGCCATGAACTGTAGCCAGCCAGTCTCCTCTGTCCATAGGATTTTCCAAGCAAGAATACTGGAGTGGGTTGCCATTCCTCCTCCAGGGGATCCTCCCAAACCCAGGGACCAAATCCATATCCCCTGCATTGGCAGTCTGGATTCTTTACCACTGAGCCACTTGGGAAGCCCCAAACACACCTATAGTCGCAGCTATCAGAGATGTGACATGAAGTCTTCAAGAGAGAGTCAAGAGTCACAAGATAGGAATGGCAGGTGCAACATCGGGAAACAGATTTCCGGAAACAACAGTGGAGGAGAAAAACACAAATATTTCCAGCATAAAAGTAAGAAGAGGATAACCCTCTGGACCCAATCAACAATGGAACCTCGGTGGAAGAGGGCTGTGATTCTAGAAATAGCGAGGCATGGAGCCTCGTACTCTTGGATCTTGGGATTTAAATCCTGAGATTTCTGAAGGATTTTGACTCCTTGGAAGTCCTTAGGAAAAGTGGCAATTCTCTTTTAAGAGTTTTCTCTGTTGGCAATTATTACCTTCAAGCAGAGTGTTTATAGTCAGCCAAGAGACAGTTCCAAGCAGCTCATCAGACATGTCTGAGTGGGTCTGCACTTAACTCATAGGCAGGGTTAAAATTCTGTCCTGTGGGAATGCTGGGTTTTGTATTTATCAACTCGAAATTATCAACAAAGAGATAGTGGATATACTCTAATTCCACATGTTAATATATCTGGCTGATAGAATTCTTCCTAGTTGTTTTATTCCTTTAAATTTTTGTTTCCTTTGATCACTGCCTTCTCAAAACCAAAGGCAATTATTATTCTGCAATTGTTTATCTTTCCTGACCATTTAATGGTATTTCTAAGATTTACTACATACACTGTTTGTGTGTACTATGCTCTGCTTAGTCGCTCAGTCCTGTCTGACTCTTTGCGACCCCATGGAGTATAGCCCACCAGGCTCCTCTGTCCATGGGGATTCTCCAGGCAAGAATGCTGGAATGGGTTGCCATGCTCTCCTCCAGGGAATTAAACCTGTGTCTCTTGTGTCTCCTGCATTGGAAGACGGATTCTTTGCCACTAGCACCACCTGGGAAACCCTACCCTCTAAATAAGGCACTATTATTACAACTATTAAATTTTATAGCAAAGTTTAAAAGATTTATGCTGTTTACCAATTTATTTCTTAACACTGCTTTTTATACTCTACTTCTTCCTTCTTGAATCAATTTCTATCTTTCTGAAGCACATTCTAGTAGAAGAAAGAAACCATTTATGATCTGCGCTAAACACACACTAGATCTGTCACCCCCAGTAATTATAACAGAAATTCTGCAGAATATGAATTATCATCCCCATTTCACAGATGAAAAAAAGAAAGACATGGAGAGAAAAGTGACATGCTTAACAGAAATCACAGAACTGGTACATTTTAGATGCCACCAGATGTTCTGTTCAAACACATTAAGGAAACAGCAGTGAAACCGAAGTGTCTTAGACTAATCAAGAAACAGTTAGGGGGTTTGGAGTACTTGTAGGCAGACCATGATACTTAAAATGTAGTGATTTGTTCAAGAAACTTGCTCACAAACCATCCATTATCCCTAACAACTATGCCAACAGTGAGTTTTCCAAGCCTAGGGGTTACATTTGGCCTATAACTAATCTGGAGGTGGGGAAGGTGCTGTGATGGAGCTGGGGAGGTGATAGCATTGAAATGGCCAGCTTGACTTTATTCTTAGCAAGTACTGAATCTTACAATTAAGAGAAAATGCTCAAGGGTAATCTTTTAAAATTGTTAGCTATATAGTTTTTTTTTAAGACTTTATTTTCTTAGAGAAGTTGTAGGTTTATAACAAAATTAAGAGGAAGTTGCATATAGCCCCCTACCCCTACGTATGCATAGCTTCCCCCATTTATTAACATCACTCACCAGAGTGGTATATATATACATAGAGTTTTGTTTTGTTTTGTTTTACCACAGATGAACCTATGGGTTGGCCAAAAAGTTCATTCCATTACATCTTAAGAAAAGAAAGGAAGAGAAAAAAAAACCCTCAATGAATTAACTTTTTGTCCAACCCAATACACTGAACATCACAATCACCCAAAGTCCATAGCTTACATTAGGGTTTACTCTAATGAAGGGACTTCCCTGATAGCTCAGTTGGTAAAAAAAAGAAAATCTGCCTGCAATGCAGGAGACCCTGGTTCAATTCCTGGTTTGAGAAGATCCGCTGGAGAAGGGCTAGGCTACCCACTCCAGTATTCTTGGGTTTCCCTTGTGGTTCAGCCGGTAAAGAATCCGCCTGCAATGTGGGAGATCTGGGTTTGGTCCCTGGGTTGGGAAGATCCCCTGGAAAAGGGAAAGGCTACCCACTCCAGTATTTTGGCCTGGAGAATACCACAGACGATATAGTCCATGGGCTTGCAAAAAGTCAGACACGACTGAGTGACTTCCACTTTCTTTTCATTTTATTCTCAGTGTTGTACATTCCATGGGTCTGGACAACTGAAAATGACATATATTCAACATATTAATATCATACTGAGTATTTTCACTGCTTTAAAAATCCTCTGTGTTCCATTCATTTATCTTTCTTCTCTTCTCATTGCATACATTTTTATTTGAAGTTTCAAAACATATACGTCTCAGAGCGTGGGAAAAATGCGTGACACCCAAGCTCACTCAGGGTGATACATGTTGGCTGGTGACGCTTGTGAAGATATTATGAAATTAGTAGGGGACAGAAAGAAGACATTAATAACGTTTCATCATCAGTCACTGCCTTTGGTGGTGTTTGTTTGTGACTTGAAGCCCTTTGGGGTGGCAATACTAATTTTAAAGTTTTAATCAAAGTCAATGCTAAACAAGCAGTTCCTAAACAGAAACCCAACCAGTTGTTAGACAAACGCAGCACTCAAGATAATTCCCTCAATCTGTTTATGCAATCCACACTTCTCACAAGCATAAGGTTCACTTTTGCAATTAGAGCTAAATCATTAAAACTGCAGCCTGTTGGTGGTGACACCTTTTGCAGCTCAAATCCTCTTTAAAACAAAACTTGTAGTCATTAGAACCGTGACAATGTGCTGAAAACACCCACATCCACTCTCCCTTGGTGCCCCATTCTTTGTGGCTTGCATTTCAGCAAGCTGACACCTGGCTTTATGGGCAATTTTAGGAGGCTGTTGATTCTGGTGCGATTGCCCACCCTCGAGTGAGCTTGAGCAGAGATTTTTTTCCTACAAATGAAACTCACATCTTACCTAATTCAAATGGTTTGTATGTGGAAGATTCAACATCCCAGGGGTGGGCTGCTCACAGGCCCTTGGATGGTGTGAAAATACCAGAGTAAAGAGCATTGCCACCAGCAAAGGGCCAAACCACACTGTGCTTCTAATGCTGCCCAACTCTTGTGACCTTGGTGACATGACTCAATTTTTCTCTATCTTGGTTTGTTCATCTGTAAAATGGAAATTGTAATACTGACTCCATGAGACTAATAAGCCAGTTCAAGGAAGACAAGTGAAGACCTTACTGAATAAACCAGTGGATGTTAATTATCACCTAGTTTATAGTAGCTGAGTTAGTCAGGGTTTGAGGTCCGCATCAGACGGGTCAAGATCAAGGCAAGGTCAGGGCAAATGGGTAGATGTTTTAGTACCAAAGACTCTGTCAATTGAGTTCTTTTAAAGAATGTAATTGACTCACTCTCATCCTATTAGCACTGTACTTAACCTTTACTCCCAATGGTGATTGATAATAGTGATAATTCTAAAAATCACATAAAAAAGAAATAACTGACTAGCTGTACTATTGAAATTTACACAGAAGTAAATGTGTCCACCTGCTCATTTAATTTCACTCTCCCTAGTGCCACTCTAGGCAATTTGTGGAGCCTCATCTCCCTGGCTTTATAGATGTAGCCATGTCTGTATAACTGAGCAACATCTTCAAACATACATTCTGCCAAGGACCATGCAATACACAGTGACCTATAATTTGCTTCTCCGGTAACATCATGGACATCTTCACCTATTAGTACCACAGATATTTCTCATTATTGTTAATGATTGAACACTAGTCTTATTAATCTGAGCTTTCACCTGGTAATTTTTATTGTCTGTGGCTTAATTACACTTATACAGTGGTCACAGTTGAGTTCAGTTGAGTTCAGTTCAGTTGCTCAGTCATGTTCGACTCTTTGCGACCCCATAAATTGCAGCATGCCAAGCCTCCCTGTCCATCACCAACTCCTGGAGTTCACTCAAACTCATGTCCATTGAGTCGGTGATGCCATCCAGCCATCTCATCCTCTGTCATCCCCTTCTCCTCCTGCCCTCAATACCTCCCAGCATCAGAGTCTTTCCTGATGAATCAACTCTTTGCATGAGGTGGCCAAAGTATTGGAGCTTCAGCTTTAACATCATTCTAAGAACATTGCAAATAAAATAAGACTCAAAAAAATCTGGGAACTCATGTACACCCATGGTGGATTCATGTCAATGTATGGCAAAACCAATACAGTATTGTAAAGTAAAAATAAAGTAAAAATAAAAATTAAAAAAAAAAATCTGTTTCTTGAATGAAATGTGTTCATCAGCTTCACGAAGGGGACAAAATTAAGCTGCTTTCTGTTGCTCAGTTTCTTGGTGTCTAAGAACCTGCTCCTTCTCAATAGATTAGTGCTTTGGTCTGCTGGGCCAGTGGGGACAATGCTACTGGTCTTGTGAATGATGTCTGGGAATGTAGCTCCTCAAGTGAAAGCCCAACTAGGCTAAAGTTTTAGGCTGCCCATATCCAAAGCTTTGGGAGAACTCAGTGTAGCAGATTAAACTTCTATTCTGTAAATGTCAAAGACACTATAAAAATTTACATTTTCTAGTTTCAAAATTTGTTTCAATTCAAAAATTCACTTTTTTCCTTTTATTTCACTTGAAGTTGACAGATCCTGAGCTCGCATTCGGGAAATGAAAAATATAGGCTTAGTATACACTATGGCCGGAGAAGGCAATGGTACCCCACTCCAGTACTCTTGCCTGGAAAATCCTATGGATGGAGGAGCCTGGTAGGCTGCAGTCCATGGGGTCGCTAAGAGTCGGATACGACTGAGCGACTTCACTTTCACTTTTCACTTTCATGCATTGGAGAAGAAAATGGCAACCCACTCCAGTGTTCTTGCCTGGAGAATCCCAGGGACGGGGGAGCCTGGTGGGCTGCTGTCTATGGTGTCGCACAGAGTCGGACACGACTGAAGTGACTTAGCAGCAGTAGCTTAGTATATATTATGTCTAATTCTCACCGAGGATTCCAGAAACAGAATGCATGTACCAAAGTGAATATATGTTATCTTTGTAAACAGATGAATGAGAACGACCAGAAGATCTATAACACTAATGACTCATGAGGCAATAAGGTGGAAGAAGAGGAGAAAGAATAAGACAGAAAGACATGCATCACGCTGGATAGATCCTTCTAAAACTCTGTGCCGTTCGAAACGAGAGCTTCTGGTCACATGTGGCTAGGAGACACTGGAAGTGTCACTCGTCTGCACTGAAATAAGCTGTAAGAACAAAATGCATACTGGATTTCAAAGACAACATGAGAAAAGGAGTGTCAAATATATCAATATTTTTTATGTTAATTTCATAATGATATGATTAGATCAAATATTTTGCATTTAGTGAGTTAAACTATATTATTAAAATTAACTTTATCTGCTATTTTCACTTTCTAAATGGGGCAAAAATTACATATGTATTAAAATAGCCAAGACACGGAAAGAACCTAAAGGTCCATAGACAGATGAATGGATAAAGAAGGTGGAATGTTACTCAGATATAAAAAATGAAATAATGCTATTTGTAGCAACATGGATGGACCTAGAGATTCTCATACTAAATGAAGCAATTCAGAGAAAGACAAATACCATACGATACCACTTACATGTGCAATCTAAAATATGATGCATATGAACTTATTTACAAAACAGAAACAGACTCATGGACACAGAGAACAAACTTACAGCTACAGGGGAGAAAGGGGGTGAGGGAAGGATAAGTTAGGGGGTTGGGGTTAGCAGATGAAAACTGCTGTATAGAAAATAGATGACAAACAAGGTCCTAATGTATAACTTAGGGAACTATATTTGATACCTTACAATAAACTATAATGGAAAAGCATATGGATATACATACACATATATATTCATATTCTTTACATATACATACACGCACATATATATACAATATATATTCATATATTCATATACATATATACTTATACATGTATACATACTTATATACATATACATACTTATACATACCTACATACTTATACATATACATACACATACATACTTATATACGTATACATACTTATACATATACATATATATTCATATTATTTTCCATTATAGTTTATTGCAAGGTATCAGATATAACTGAATCACCTTGTTGCACACAGCATTGTAAATTAAAAATATCAAAAAGTACAATATAGTAAAATTACTTATGTGGCTTCCATTATATTTCTATGGGCAGTGCTACTCTACAGCTTTCTTTCATGAAGCTATAAGGACAGTTTCCTACTAATCATATGTAAATAGCATGTTTAATACAATGAGAACAGTTTATATTATTATTTATTTAAATATGTCTCCTAAAATATCAATTTCCCCCAAATGTTTCCCCATATAGCCCTGCCCCTGCTACACACTCACAAACTATGAATTAGTGGATTCTAAATGGCATTAGACCCTGCTGCCGGGAATGATTGAAGTCAGGAGAAGAAGGGGACGACAGAGGATGAGATGGTTGGATGGCATCACCGACTCAATGGACATGAGTCTGAGCAAACTCCAGGAGTTGGTGATGGACAGGGAGGCCTGGCATGCCGCAGTCCATGGGGTCGCAAAGAGTTGGACACAACTGAGTGACTGAACTGACCTGAACTGAAATGGAATTAGGCTTACCACTTAGAGTGAGATGAAGAAAAATTAATATGACTCATCTGGAAGATTAAGTTTGACTTAGAAAACTGACAGTAAAGCTTGATTCAGAAAAACCAATGATTAACATGAAAGCCCCTCTTCTCTAAAGAGACAACATGGAAAATCAGACTAAATCATCTAAATGGAGAGAACTTATCATTCAATGAGGTCTCAGATATTGGCGGAATGGTGGCCACTGTTACCATCCTGGCACCTGTAAGTGCACACAAGTGTTATGATGTTTCCATCACAGACGCTTCCTTCACCCCCAAGAGATGGTTCAGTGAGGGGCCTGTGGACCTGGCTCCATGCACAACTGCAGGAGCAGAGACCCCGTGGAAGTGACTGGGTTCCTCGGGTCAGGCCTGATTTTTCTTTTTAATATTTATTCATGTGGTTGTATCAGGTCTTCGTTGCATCCTGTGAGGTCTTTAGTTGTGGCGCATGACCTCTCTAGTTGTGTCGCGCAGGCTCCAGAACACAGGGGCTCAGTAGTTGCATTTAGCTTCTCCACAGCATGTGGACTCATAGTTCTCCCACCCAAGGATCAAACCCACATCCCTGCATTGCAAGACAGATTCGTAACCACTGGACCACAGTTAAGTTGGCTGCGCCCCATCTCCCCAGTCCATTGAGAACCTGGTCAAAGGGCACTCTCTTTCCCAACCTTGTGGATCCTGAGATTATTCTGTGTGTTCTCTTTATGTCTACACCTCTGTGCAAGGAGCAGTGACCAAGAAGCCTGGCTGTGTGGTGACTGGGGAGGGAGACACTTGGCTTAATGATATCCTCAGCCTATTGCCAACTGCTAAAAGGCAGCTCTGTGGGCTAAGTCTGAGGAAAATCTGTTATAGGAAGACCCTTAACAAGAGAAGGCACACCAACGACACCACTCTTGGTCAGAAACTGCAACCAGAGGCAGGTCAATAGTGGTGGCAGCGGGGAGTGTTACTGGGCCCCAAAGACAGGGGTGTCATTGCACAGCCTTATCTTTCAATCCTCAGGAAAGTAATGTGCAATGTTCCCCAAAGCATAAATATGATGGGCCTTGGAGTCAGACACAGGGATTGGGAAGGGGTGGAGCACCATGTACTTGGTGAAGTGGAAAGGCCAGTCTTGAGACGGGTGGAGAGGAAATCAAGCAAGGAAAGGAAGGTGGAGGTGGCAGGCAGTGCTATCAAAATAATCTTGACAGTAACCACTGTCTGTGCTTTGCATCAGAGACTGTGAATTCTTCACAAGTACACTTAAAAAAAATTTTGGGGGGTGCAGCACCACACAGCCTGTTGGATCTTAGTTCCATGACCACGGATTGAACTTATGCTCCCTGCTTTGGAAGTGCTGAGTCTTAAGCATTGGACCATCAGAGAAGTTCCCAGGTGTTTAGTTGCTAAACTGTATCTGACTGTTTTGTGACCCCATTGACTGTTGTCCGTCAGGCTACTCTGCTCATGGGATTTCCCAGGCAAGAATGCTGGAGTGAGTTGCCATTTCCTTCTGAGTGGAGGTCAGGGAATTGCTAAACATCTTACAATGGGAAGGACAGCCCCTGTGTGAAAGCGCATTACTCAGCCCCCAGTGCATGGAAGTTGAGAAATTTTGCTATAAAGGAAAGGCTTGGCTATCTAAGCGATCACCTACCTGGTCCTGTCCCACCCAGGCCACTTTACAGCATAGTTGGTTGGTTATTTATTTATTCAACATGAACAAAACGGCTAACACCATGTTGGTTTCTGTAGACATGTAGCACTAGGGCTTCCCTGGCGGCTCAGACAGTAAAGAATCTGACTGCAGTGCTACAGAATGGGGTTCAGTCCCTGGGTTGTGAAGATCCCCTGGAGAAGGAAGTGGGGTACAACCCGCTCCAACCCACTCCCATTTCTTGCCTGGGAAATCCCATGGACAGAAGAGCCTGGTGGGCTACAGTCCATGGGGTCACAAAAGTCAGACACGACTTAGTGACTAAACCACCATCACCATTAAAATACTAAAGATTTGATTCAATATTTGTCAAAAGTATAGTTGAAACTTGTAAGCTTCACATTTAAAGAGCATGTAATGGAGAAATGTTCTGTGATGAGGTGGTTGACGTGACAATATTTGTGAGAATGCAACATGTTGGACTAGCCTTTCTGTGTTTTTAGAAAGATAAGGAAGAAGATTAAAGAATATATCCATGTCAATGGCTAAATCTGTATTTACAATTAAATTCACATTTTTTTCTGTATTTTGTCATTGTCATGTAAGGCTTTTTGCCTAAGCAAAATTTACCAAAAAGTATAAGAGTTTTCCTATAACATTGAGAGATTTATTTGAAATGTATTTGCAAAGAATACTGACTTGTAACCTTGAGATTTTTGTGTTGACTATTGAAAATAAAGTTATGTGTTGGCTGGAGTATTTGTTATAGAGAATGACATTTATTCACTTACAATTTAAATAGTTTGTCATCAACATTGAGGTATGTTTCAGTTCAGTTCAGTTCAGTCGCTCAGTCGTGTCCGACTCTTTGCGAGCCCACGAATCGCAGCACGCCAGGCCTCCCTGTCCATCACCAACTCCCGGAGTTCACTCAGACTCACATCCATCGAGTCTGTGATGCCATCCAGCCATCTCATCCTCTGTCGACCCCTTCTCCTCCTGCCCCCAATCCCTCCCAGCATCAGAGTCTTTCCCAATGAGTCAACTCTTCCCATGAGGTGGCCAAAGTACTGGAGCTTCAGCTTTAGTATCATTCCTTCCAAACAAATCCCAGGGTTGATCTCCTTCAGAATGGACTGGTTGGTACCTATCTTGTATTTATTAATCTACTGACTAAAACCTAAGTTTGTGAAGAACAGTCGTACTAAACGAGAAATGTTTTTCAAGGCTTTTCCCCTTGCATCCATTTATATAAGTAAATATTCAAAAATATCTTAAGGAGATTAATTTTTAAAACATCTTGTAATCTTCCTCAGCTCTAGGGTTTCAATGGGTAGAAGAAATCAGACATAGTTCTGAACCCAAACGTCTGACAAGAGGAGACAAAATTCAAAGAAATAATCGCATAAAGAAAAAACTAAAGCTGCATCTGTCACAGCTACAGTGACAAAGAGATCTAGAGCACGGTGAATGAATAGAATGGGGAGCTCAGCCCCATCTGAATGATCTGGGAAGCTTCTCCAAGGAAGGAGCAGGTGAGCTAAGAACTCATCAAAGTGGGCAGCAGTTAATCCAAGCAGAGGAAAGAGCTTGTACAAAGGCCTGAGTTCAGAGAGATTTTGGCAGATGGTGCACCAGGAGCTAAGAGAGTACAGATAAGCACTGCAGTGTGTGACCGAGTTGGAAAGGCAGGTAAGGCTGCACATTTTGGGTCCAGGCAGGCCACATTACCAAGTTTATGCTTGCATCTTGTTGTAAGTGTGGAATCACTAAAATGTCAACATTAGAACGGCAAATTGTGGTGGTGGTGGTGGTGGTGGTGCTTTAGTCGCTAAGTTGTATCTGACTCTTTGCAGCCCCATGGACAGTAGCCCTCCAGGGTCCTCTGTCTGTGGGATTTTCCAGGCAAGAAAACTGGAGTGGGCTGCCATTTCCTTCTCCAGGGGATCTTCACAACCCAGGGATCGAACCTGGATCTCCTGCTTTGCAGGCAGTCTCCTGCATTGCACATGGATTCTTTATGGACTGAGCCCCCAGGGAAGCCCCCAAGTGTGCATTTTGAGAAGTCCTCCCTATCTAGTAATTATGTATGGATGTGAGAGTTGGATTATAAAAAAAGCTGAGTGCCAAAGAATTGAGCTTTTGAACTGTGGTGTTGGAGAAGACTGTTGAGAGGCCTCTGGACTGCAAGGAGGTCCAACCAGTTCATCCTAAAGGAAATCAGCCCTGACTATTCATTAGAAGGACTGATGCTGAAGCTGGAACTCCAATACTTTGGCCGCCTGATGCGAAGAACGGACTCATTGGAAAAGACCCTGATGCTGGGAAAGATTGAAGGCAGGAGGAGAAGGGGACGACAGAGGATGAGATGATTGGATGGCATCACCAACTCAATGGACATGAGTTTGAGTAAGCTCTGGGAGTTGGTGATGGACAGGGAAGCCAGGCGTGCTGCAGTTCATGGGGTTGCAAAGAGTTAGACATGACTGAGCAACTGATCTGAACTGAACTCTGGCCACTGGATGGTGAATGGATCATCACAGAAGCAAAGTGAAGGCAGAGAGACTGGCTAGGAGATAACTATGTCAGGCATATAGCGATGCTGGTGATAGGGGCTAGGATGCTGGCAATGGAATTGGAGAAGAATAGGTGAGCTTAATAAAGGTTTGGGAGGTAAAATCCACAGGGCTTTATCCATCATGGTTAGTCTATGGTGAGGGAGATGAGGTGTGGAGGACTTGATCCTGGATTTGGGGGGTTTATCATATGATGGGACAGCAGAAACCACGGCTGATGATGCAGCGGACGCTTCAGGATGTACTTGCATTGTGTCCTATGAACAGGAAAGGGGGAAAGACCTAGTTCCCCGTAATGGTGGACATTTTTGCCAGGTGCTTGATATGGCCTTTGATCGAGAGGAAAATAACCATCAACTCTGAAACAGGAGGGGACGTTTAAATATTTAACTCAAAAGAATTTGAGCCCTGACAAGTCCTAATCACAAGGCAAACCTTTATGCCTCTCTTTTCTTGTGTGCCAGTGATGACATTTGCAACAGGAAGGAGAAATCTAGTGGAAAGCCAGATCCCCCTCAGTGAGCACAGTGGACAGAGCTTGCTGGGCTGTCTGCTTTAGCTGTTAATTTGCATGGGGTTAGCTTCTGGGCTGATCCTGTGATGGGTCTGTTGCCAAGAGAAGCCATTGAAAGCTTACTTGCATTTCTGCTTTCTGCACATGACCTATCACAGGGCCAAGGAGAAATGAATACGTGCAGAAACCATAGCCCAAAGGAGATGGGATGATGGCCAGAAGCCCAGGAAAGGAGTAGGGATGACTAGAAGATAGGTAAGGGACAGAGTCCTCTTGATAGAGGCAAGGGCTCAGTTTGAAGCCGGGCAGAAGGCAGCAGCACCCCCAGGTTCCCTAAAAGAAATCTGAAGTCTGGGCTGGATTCAAGCTCCAGCTCTGCAAGTTCTGAGTCTTAAGATAAATCACCTTACCCTTGTGAACCTCAGTTTCTTTTCAGAAATGGAAGTCATAATGTCTACCTGGTGTGGCTACAAGGATGAAGTGCAGGGTAATGAAAATCAAGTAAGTGTTGAGGAGCCCTTCACTTGCTTCCAGATCTGTTTAGCAGACATCTAGCTGTTGTTGCTGTTGTTTTTGGCTACACCAGGCATCTTGTTGGATCTTAATTCCCTGACTAGGGATTGAACCTGGGCTCTCAGCAGTGAGAACACACAGTGCTAACCACTGAACTGCCAGGGAATTCCCAGCAAACATCTAGTTTTAAAGAATGAAAAGGTACTCATGAGAGCCTTCCTTTCGGTCCTCTGTCATCCCCTTCACTCTCCAGGACCAAAGCGATATGGGCCCTTAGTTGTCCACAGTCACAGTTTCAATGCATTAGCTGATTTAGGAAGATTCTCTTGACGAAATGCAAAGCAGATGAAATAGACATTTAGATGAGCCCTCCTGTCTGACACACTCATCTTTCTGAATCAGCCGGGTGAGGTAATGGGGTGTTAGTCACATGCACACTGAGTAGTTAGGAGGTTTTCAACTGCATCACTTCAACTGTTATTATTTCATCTGTTAAAATCAGATTTTCGCCTGAAATTGCTTAGTGACAATACCCCTGGCCTGTCTTCCAAAAGCTATAAAGATGGCCTCTCAAATTTAGAAAATGCTGAAATTGTTGGAAAGTTTTATTAAGCTGTTTAGAATTTAAGACAGCAGCTTACAGTGAAGCAGTTAAGAAATAAACAGCATATCAGGGTGTTTTCCAGTTCCTTCATGAAGCAATAACTCAAAATCTTGTCACATTTGGAAAAGGAGACAGATCAAGCATCTAATCATCCTAGGTGTCTTTAAGGAAAACACTTTTCCCTGAGGAGCTGTGAATCCAATGTTAACAACATGCTTGCTTGGTGAGTTGTATCATAGCGTTTTAGACCTGGAAAATACTTTACAAGTCATCCCTCAGCTTTTTTTTTTCCTCCCCAAGTCAACAATATTTTTTCTTTAGTTTATAAACAAAGGCTAACGTTTCCCTTGTAAAAATGTTAAAGGCTAATTGCATCCTCTGCCAGCAAACATGAGTCTTCTGTGTTTCATCTCCACACTCCTGTCTGTCGCTGTCCCACCCAGGTATCTGAAAAGACAACCACTTCCTCATCCGAGAAGATCTTCCCTTCCCTCTGCCAGAACTAGGGTCTCTCTTCTCCCTAAATGTATCTTTCTTACAATCTCCACTCTAAGAATCTTACCCAACCTTTGGCAAAGCTTTACTCCTACCTGTACTGGGTAAGTTTGTGACAATGACTCTCTTTTCCCCTTTTAGTATTCTTTCCTCTGAATGAATTCTTCAGTCTGAGGTCATATTTTGGGGGGCGTTAGGTGGACCATCAATGCTGCCTATTAACAACATAGTTCTGGAAGGTACCAAAGAGATACTTTTAAAAACATTCTCATCTTACAGGTAAGATAGGCAGGGCTGAGAGAGGGGACACTGTTTATCCAAGTCCACATGACATCACAGTAGCATAACCGAAGTCCACACCAGACCTCCTAACTCTCAGTTCAGCTTTTCCTCAACTGGGATGACATGCCAACACGCCTCCACTTCACCACTCTTGGTGAAAGAACATGGCTCCAAATTTATATAGACATTCTCTGCATTCTTATTGAGTGAATAAGTGGATGCTGAATGAGTAAACAAGAATGTTTTCCCCACACATTTGGTCTTCAGTGAACCATCCATCCCGTGTCACACGGCAGCAGTCATTGGTCAGACATGATTTTCATGAAAGTTCTCAGGGATAAAAATGAGGGTCTCATTCCGGAACTGACTAGAGCTCGGTCAGTACAAAACAGGCAGCACCTGATTCAGCTTTGATTTCAAATCTTGTATGCCATGTTATCTACATTGTGAATTTGGAAGTTAATTGATTCACTAACTCAGTCAATGCCAATGATTCTGAGAAAGGTAAAACTGTCACTGGATTGAATACAAGAAGAATGCGTTAGTTGTTTGGCTGTATCTGACTCTTTGTGAACCTGCAGACTATAGCCTGCCAGGCTTCTTGTCCATAGGATTCTCCAGGCAAGAATACTGGAATGGGTTGCTGTTCCCTTCTCCAGGGGATCTTCCTGACCCAGGGATGGAACCCAGGTCTTCTGCATTGCAGGCAGATTCTTTCCTGCTTGAGCCACCAGGGAACCTCAAATATAAGACAGATCCTTACTTCTCTTGTACTCAGTGGCTCAAACTTTCCAGGGGCCTTCCATTCCTGCCTGGGTACCATCATTCCCACAGAAAACTTTCTGTGTCACTTCCTAAAATGTCTCTCCTCTTTTGACTTCTAAATATCCATTGCTCTGCCTCATATGAGGTAGTATTTCATAAGGCTTTACAACTGTGCATTTAGTGAAATCACTTGGAGGTATTTCCCTTTACTTTATATATGTGCATACTCGATCACTTCAGTTGTGTCTGACTTTTTGCGAGCCTATGGACTATAGGCTGAGCTCCTCTGTCCATGGGATTCTCCAGGCAAGAATACTGGAGTGGGTTGCTATGCCCTCCTCCGGGGGATCTTTCTGATCCAGGAATCGAATCCATATCTCCTGTGTCTGCTGCATTGCAGGCGGATTCTTCACATGCTGAGCCGCCTGGGAAGCCCTTTTACTTACATGAAGTGAAGTGAAGTGAAGTGAAGTCACTCAGTCGTGTCCCACTCTTCTTGACCCCATGGACTGTAGCCTGCCAGGCTCCTCTGTCCATGGAATTCTCCAGGCAAGAATGCTGGAGTGGGTTGCCATTTCCTTCTCCATTTACTTATATAGGCACCTGCTTTAATGCCTATAGGCACCTACTTCTCTTTTCCTAGAGAAGAAGGGTCACATAACTGGATTTGTTAGAACAAAGTTAAATGAAATTGAGGACTCCTCCATAGAAACTTATCCTTATGATATATCTCAAAACTGCTAACAGAGACAAACTCTTAAAAGGACTTGAATCTTTGCTAGCAAAGAAAGAGATGGTCAGTGTTGCTGTAGCTTGGGTATCAAATGACTTGGTGTTTACAGTCTGGGGGAGCCAACGATGGATAAATAACATATTACTGGATAGATTTATGGATGGACTCTTGGACCTATAAGCTAAAGCATTTCTTGAATCTACACGAAACAACTGACTTAGGTTTTCAAAATGAAAAGCCTAAATATCTTCCTTACTAGCTAAGAAGGCAATGAGTCAGATTCAAACTTAATGTCTTTTATAGAAAATATCTATTCTCTTTTACTTCTACGAATTAGAAGTAATTAGAATTCTAGGAATTAGAATCCCGTCCCCTTTGCCTATCCAGTAGTTCACTGAACTATGTTTATCTCTTGATGATGACTAGCCCATGATGCTGTGAGATACTTGGTGGGAGAGACCAAAATTTCTTTTACAAACTTTCTGTCTTCTTGTTGTTACACTGGGTCTTCATTGCTGCGCACAGGCTTTCTCTAGTTGTGGCAAGCAGGGGCTACTCTTCTTTGCAGAGCCTGGGCTTCTCATTGCAGTGGCTTCTCTTGTTGCGGAGCACAGGCTCTGGAGCACAGGCTCTTGGGCACAAACTCAGTAGTTCCAGCACACCAGCTTTAGTTGGTCCACAGTGTGTGAAATCTTCCTGGACCAGGGATCACATCGGTGTCCCCTGCATTGGCAGGCAGATTCTTGTCTACTGTACTGCCAGGGAAGTCCCCAAACTTCCTATTTTTACTTTCACTTTTTGTTTTGAAATGATTTCAGGCTTACAGAAAAGTTTCAAAAAGTGTATAAATAATTTCCATATGACCCTCACCTAGATCATCTGCAAATGTTAAAACTGACCACGTGTTCTTTATCCTACTGTCAATCATTCTCTTTTCTACCCCCTACTTTTCTATTTATCTATTTACCTTTCTGTCTCTATCTATCTAGACACACACACACACACACACACACACAGACACACACACACAGACTTTATTCTGAAATGTTTGAATGAGGGATACCTCTTTACCTCTAAAGACTTCAGTGTGAATTTCCTAAGATCAGAGACACTTTCTTACATAGTTCAGTTCTCAAAATGAGGAAATGCTCGTTTATTCAATATTGTCGCCTGATCTGCAGCTTTATTCAAGGGTCAGCAGTCATCTCTCTAAACCCAGGGACTCATTCAGGACCTGAGCTGGGTTGCCCTGCTGCAGTCTGTTGTTCTGCCCCTTTAATCTGTCTTGGCCCTTTGTTCTCCTTTAATTTGGAACAGTGCTCTAGCCTTTCTTTGTCTTTCATAATCTTGACATGTTGGAACCGTACAAATTAGTGATTCAGTAGAATGCCCCTTAATTTGGGTTTGTCTGAGGTTTCCTCATAATTAGATTCAGGCCATGCAATTTTGGTAGGAAAACCACAGAAACGATGTTATGTCCTTCTTAGGGCATCATATCACGGGATGTTGATTTATCTCTCGCCATTTTGGGGTGATGTTTACTTTCATTTCTTTATTTAAATGGTGTCTGTCAGACTTCTCTTAAAATTACTATTATTCTTTTTGTAATTAATTAGTATCTTCTGGGGAAATACTTTGAGACTACATAAATATCTTGTTTCTCATAGTACTCACACCCACTAATTTTAGCATCCAATAATGATTCTTGCCTGAAACAATTATTGCAGTGGTAGCCAAGGGGTGATTTTCTGATTCCATCTTTTCTTCTCTATTCATTAGCTGGAATTCTGGCATGTCTTTTTCATCCATGTCCCCTTTGCCTAGTTCAGTCTGGTTCAATGAAGGCATTATTTTCTGAGCTATTTTAGTTATTTACTTGGTCTTATCATTACAATATTTGAAGCAAGAACATTAGTTTAAAGAGGAAATTCTGTCAACATAATAGGATGTGCTGTTCAATAAAGTTTAAATGGATTGCAATTTAAGTGGGTCTTTAAAAAATTAGCGCGGATAAAGGCATTTTGTAGAAGTTGACAGAATAAACTGGTCCAAGACCGCCTTTTCAAGCTGAGCAAAGAGTTCAGGGTAAAGTCTTCATTATCTCCTCTCCCAGGAGGGTGTTGACTCTCTTTGAGATGGAAGATTGGATCCCACCAGGCACCATCTCTCTCTTGTAGGTCTGTAAATTGCCCATGTGAAACGTGACATGGCAGAGTTGAGGAAGGATGGGCAAAATTCAAAGACAATTTCTACTGACTCCTTTTGTTCCTTAGCTTCATGTGTTTTTGTTTTTTGTTTTTTCCTGACCCATATACACTGGAGCTGATATATATGCAGCCCCATCATCCTTTGAAAAACATATCATCACATTTAGGCATACATGGTGGGGCCACAAGAGGGTTAAATAAAGATTTATTTATTTATATAGATGGTGCAACTAGCTCCTCAGAGTCCCACAAACAGCTTCTTGCCTGCCCTCCCTCTCTTTTCTCAAGTTCCTTGGACTGTGCTCAGTTGTCCTAAACTTGACCCTAGCTTCTGACCAGCTTCTCCCATGACTCAACCCAAACACACTGCCCAAGCCTTTACCTTCAGCCCTCTGGGGTTTTGCATCTGGGCAAATGGTTCCAGTTCCTGGCCAGCCTCTGATCTTTCTTCCTGGAATCCTCCACTGCCACATCTGTCAGTCTGAGGTCTCTGACCCCAGCTGGCTTCTCTTCTGGGCTACTGGCCCTCTCCCAAGGACAGCCAGTTAATGAGCTAGGGTCACATTGCTTCCCTGTCTATCCCAACTTGAAAGGGGGAAAAACCCATTTCCCTTTTGGTTCTTCCAAAGAGATTAGAATTTCTCCAAAAGAATTTCCACTAAAGAATAAGGACAAAACAGAGACTAAAAGATCAAACAAGTAAACAGTTTAAAGAGACCCCAAGTTTCATACCAAATTTAGTTTTGATCACAGGTTATATTTTAAGTGATCCAAGTTAGAAGACAGGGATCCATTATACCGATAACTACACCATTCTTCAATTTTCATCTTTTAGAGAAACCCCTTGGTGGGAGATGTCTTTTTGAATTATTGAGTATTTTCTGGTCCCAATTTCTAGAAAAGTGACAAAAGTGTAGCCTCATGATCTCACTGAGGGCCAATGGTATGCCTGTGGTGATCAAAGACAAATCACCTGGGATTCTCCAAAGCCTGGGATAGAGTAGGTGACCCAGTGGATGTCCTCTTGGATTTTCCTAGAACATCCTCCCCCAAACTTTCACATATCCCTGAATTTCCAATATTTAGGCATTGGGACTTTAGCTTCCAAAACTGGAGGACTAGAAAATAAAGCTCCATTCAAATAGGCAACTTTCAGTTGGAATCAGAAACTTAAAGCAACTCAGGTCCACACTAGGCAGCCTGGTGCTTACCTAATACATTCCTTTGTAGGTGGTTGGAGGGACTCAGGCCACTTTACAGCTTGCTGTGTATAAAATTCTAAGACCTGAGATTGCCAAAGGGTTTTGAAAAGGCAAGTGGAAATATGGGAGTAGGGTTAATTTGGTGTATAGTTGTCTCTGGTAAACTTGCCAATGGCCACATTATTTTCCAAGAAAGAAACCAAGCCTTTAATTAGTGCTCGATTTCCACATTAATGTGTATTTTTCCTTATTTTCGAACAACAACAAAAAAATTGGAGCCATCAATTAGACTTACTAACACTGAGACATTGGGGAAATTGTTCAATGGCTGAAGAGTTTATTCATCTGTAAAATGGGAACATGGGTTATCACATAATGTTGTTATTAAGTTTAAGAGAAAAAGAAAGGACCTTTCATAGAACCAGCTTGAAATAACTTGGAAATGGTTTCATTCCAGAGTCTTAGGGTAAGAGCACAGCCCAGTTGACACATTAACTTCACATTGACTTGTGACATCCAGCAGAGAAACCAGTTGAGCCCACCTGGACTTTTAAATTTACAGAAGCCTGAGATAAAATCAGTCTTGCTTTAAGGCATTAAAGTTTGTAGTAATTCGTTATATAGTGGTAGAGGACCAACACACATCCCTTCCTCCTTTTTTTCTTGCATTTATAAGCATTCATTCTTGGCATAGTAAATGCTGGGTATTGCTTCAGACACCCTATAAAAATCAGGGCATTTAATTCACAGAGCACTGCTAAAGAAGTGAGTTTCCATGTCTCCATTTTCACAAGGATGAGCATATGTGTGTGTGTGTATGTGTGTGTGTGTGTGTGTGTGTGTGTGTGTGTGTGTGTGTGTTAGTTACTATGTCATGTCCAACTCTTTGCAACCCCATGGACTGTAGCCCACCAGGCTCCTCTGTCCATGGGATTTTCTAGGCAAGAATACTGGAGTGGGTAGCCATTCCCTTCTCCAGGGGGATCTCCCTGACCCAGGGATCAAAACCGCATCTCCTGTGTTACAGGCAGATTCTTTACTGTCTGAGCCACCAGGAAGCCCACAAGGAATAGCACAGGTTTCTAGAATTTTGGAAACTGTTTGGTCTGTCACTTAAATCCTCTGTAACACAATGCTGTCTCCACTTTCCCCTCTTCCTATAAGATGTGAACTTTCTTCTGCCTACATGGTTGAGTGGGGCTGAAGAATCTGGAGGCAGGTGAGCAGTGGGGACACTACTTCTGAGGTTGCCATGGAGATAGCACAGCATCGTGAGGTGGGAGCAGCACCTGGAGACTCCTGAAACACTCTGATTATTGTCCAGCGTGCTTTCACCATCTTCCTCTGGATTCTTCAGAACTGTATTTGGCAGAGTCAGCCGGAAGTCCTGCTTCTGCTTTGGAGCTCAGGAGAAGGAATTGTGATAACAATGATAACAATTAACATTAAAAAAATATTTATTCTGTTCCAAACACTAATTAATCTTCAGATCTCTGCCTTGTCCAGAGGACTGCCATAACAAGTTATAATGAAACTTGAGACAGAAGGAATCATGTATGCCCTGGATTTAATACAAGCAAACATATCTTCAATATTTTCCAAACTGACTTCATTGCTTATCTCATTCTCAATGGAGACAGTCCCATGTTGATGATTTCTCTTCACCAAGTGACAATCTTACACAATTTTTAGTTAACTTAAGCTGAAGCAAAATGACCATAAAATCTCTGTTGGCATAAATAAAATACTTAAACTGAAAATAATGTCAGTTTTAATCCACTTACACTTCAATTTTCAATATTTTCCCAACTAAAGTACTGCAAAAAGGGGAAAAAAAAAAAACAGTGAGTAGTAAAATAGATAAAAACGTGTATAGAGACACGTATTTTCCCTTTTGCCTCAAGCTCAATATGGCTCAATGGAGCAATAGTCTTTAATTAATTTTTGACGTTTTGTTCACCATAGATTTGTTTGGGTTAAAGCTGAATTCTTACAGAAATGGTGCATGAAATTATTATTTATCTTGAATATCGAGTTTCTTGGCATCCCCTGCAATGACACCTGAGTTGAGTACCTTACTTACCTCACCTTAGTTCTGGCCCTTGCTCAGGACACACATTCAGCTTCCAGAGAAACATCTACAGGCTTTTCTGTGCATTGAAGGAAATTCTGCTATTGGCTATTTTCCTCTTCCGGGACCTACTGACAGATTTTGACATTTCAAAACTCTCAAAGTGTTATTACCTTCTTAGTAACTTTAGACAATAGTAGGCTAGATTAGAAAAATACAGGGCTTTGCAAAAGTTTGGTTTGAAAAAGGAATCGTGCAAAGACCATTGCTGAACTAGAATAGCTGGCATTGTAGCTTTAGTCTGAGCTGCGCTTAACCTAATATTGAGGGGTACCTAGAAGACTGCTGAGGGCCAGTTTATATGCTGAGTAAATGAGTCTTCTGAGACAGAGGAAAAGCAGGTGTGCAATTTTCCGCAATGAGAAAATGTTAATTATTTGACCAATGGTATCTTTATCGTTTTAATAGTGAGAGTAAAAAGGCATCAATACAAATCTATTCTGGGTCATAGAGACGCCTACTCTGTACCTAGATATTGCTAGACACCTTTATTTCCTTATAGTCCCATTTGTGTTTTCACCAAAAACAAAAAGATGAGAGGAAATTTTACTGCATAACCGAGGGGTCCATTCCAAGCGAAGGTCAATTAATGCCCTTGATTCATTTGTAAGAGCCAAGCTTCAGTAGCAGCTCAAACAGGCAAACAGTGTGAGAGAGTGGGATGGATACTGAATCATCACACAGCAGGTTGTAGTGTCAGCTTGCCCGACAGAAATGATACCATTGAAACAGAGCAATCAGTGTGTCCTGTTTAGATTTCAAGTGGCAATTTAGTTTCAGGGACACAGTACAAGATGCCACATTGAATTAATATTTTAATTCAAATGTAATGGCTATTGTTGCTTTGTTTCTGTTCCAGTTATGAATGGGTTTTATATTATAGTTGTATATGAGCTATGAGGTTAAACAGTTAATGCAAAGCTTTATGTTTGTATACAGTGAAGATATATTGTGATAGAAATTATATCAAAGCTGGGCATACATGCATTTTTTTTTTCCTTCAGAAAAGAGTCATTATGTTACCCAAGTGCAAAATTCTGGGGCTGAAAGTAATGTCTCAGCTACATAGTGAATATTTGGGAAGGCAGTTCTTAATCCAAATGAGCTAATAGCTTGTGGAGCACAGTCTCATAGCCCTGATGCAAGAGAGATTTGGGGGCCCTGAGCTTGTGAACCCCTTCAACTGTAGCTGTAGCCTTTGCTTAATGATGAAACAGGTCTGAGAAGCTCTGTAGTTTGCTCCCAGCATTAGAGCAAAGTTAGAAAGGCTCTTGCTTCCTCCTCATACCAAACAGCCTGATGAGATTGTCAGCAGCATTGTGAGGACGTGTTAGCACCACTGCATTTTAGCAAGAGGTTGCATACGTGCAGTGGGCGGGCCCACATGTGGACGGGGTGCAGAACTGTCACTGCCACTGCATTTCCAAATCCCAGAGCTGTGAATTTGGCTGGGCAGGGTCTGGGATTTCAGCCAACTGCCAACTATCCAGGTAGATGACAAACTAATTAGGGAACTGCGAACCAATTAGCACTTGGGCTGGACTGGCTGGTATGTCTTAGGGACTTCACTGAATGTTTGGCAATAAGAATCAGCTCTATGGCCTGTCTTCCCACTATCTCTGCAGGTCATCCAATCTGTTCTGGAAAAGGGGGTGTTTTAGCCCTAGAAACATTCATTTTCCCAGGGAGATTTCAATCCTACAATGTTAGTCTTTGCTGCTGCTGCTGCTGCTGCTGCTAAGTCACTTCAATCTTCTTTAGAAGATAGCAATTGTCTCCCGAGAGATGACCATCATGCTTTGCGGCAGGCGGACTGGGCCAACCCTTCCACAGTGAAAAGGCAAAACAAAGCAAGCTCTCCTGGAAGTCTGCAAACTAAATATCTCCCTGGCCAGCATATTAATCAATATGAATCATTGTCACCTTTGAGGCAGAGTCCAGAACTGGTTTTATTTTCTTACCTACTGAGGCATCCTTGCCCTCCCCTTCTATAAATCATAGACACCTGACCTCACTGCTTTCTTCCCTGAGAAACTCTGCCTTTTGCCTTCACTGGTGCAGGTTGCCTCCACCCATCTTCGCCTGTTGGCTCTGTTTGGCCTGTGGCTGAGGAGGAGAGGATGTCCCCTGAAGTATCTTCTGCTTCATTAATTTTTCCTTCTACGTTTTAAGAGCTATTCATTTATCTGAGGAAATGATTTACTTCTGAACAGTAATAACAAATAGTCAAGAAACAAATTTCTTATTTATTTTTTGCCAGTATATTCAGTGTGTAATATCCACTGAATGGTAATAAAAATTGAGAAAAAGGAACGAAGGACTGTGTCCACCACTAGCATCTTTAATAGGAATGAATGATTCCTTGGAATCACCTCTGAGTGCCTAAATCTAGGTGTTTTCCTGAGTGTGTACCGTGCGTGTCAGTGTATGCATGAGTTTTTTACTAGGACTAGACTCTTACTTCTGGTTTGTCAGCCATCCTAAGCAGAGTCTGACCTCTCCCATTCATAACAAAAGATGATTTCAAGAGACCTCTTATTTAAGAATAGACTTACTGTGGAACTCAGGACAGCGTTTCCTTGGCTCATGGTTTGTGTACATGATAATATGTTTGACCTTCCTTATTATAGAAGAAATAAATGAACAGAAAGGGACACGTGTGGTTCAAATTATAATTCTCATACACCTTTGTATCAGTGGCCTTCCTGTTCTCAACTTATCACCTTGACATGTCTAGGCAAGCTGTGAGAGTTTTGCATGGTGGGGATCAGGACTTCGGATCAGAGACAAAGCAGCCTCTTGGGATAGGATTTTCTCAAAATGTGGTTTATTTCACTCTCCGGATCCAATCAATTTACTGCGGGGCACTGTGTGGAGAGGGTTTCTGAAGTGTGTTTCAAATTCTCCACCAAGCATGCTGGTACTGTGAACCGTAACGTCACAGAGGTAGGACATGGCCATGGGGACATTTGCAATCTCTGCCTTAAGGACGAGTGTACATGTGGTGCTAAGTCACTTCAGTCCTGTCCAACTCTTTGTGACCCTATGGACCATAGCCCGCCAGACTCCTCTGTCCATGGGATTCTCCTGGCAAGAATACTAGAGCGGGTTGCATGCCCTCCTCCAGGGGATCCTCCCAACCCAAGGGTCGAACCCTCATCTTTAAGTCTCCTGCCTTGGCAGGCACGCTCTTTACCACTAGCGCCACCTGGGAACTCCCTTAAGAACAAGAGAGTCAACTAAAAAACAATATTGATTCATGGGTTAGATAGCATCATAGTTCTTATTCTTCACCATCTCTGTCCCGCCATGTGTCCTGGCCTCATCATAGGTGGAATGCATTCCTGTCACCCTTGACTTTGGACTTGGCCACAAGATCTGGAATGACCAGTGACATGTGGGTAGAAGTGAGAGTTGGCCGATTCCAAGACTAGGACTTAAAAAGCCTTATCTGTATCTACTCTCCCTATTCTGTCTCTGCCCTCACGATGGATGACGCATGCCCTGGCTAACACCCTGGTCCCAGGAGGACATCGAGAGATAGAACAGAGCTGCCCCAGCCAAGCTTCTCTAGCCAAGCCCAACCAGATCAACTGAACTCCAGCCTCTCTGTGATGCGTACGCCTTGATAGTTTGTTACACAACAGAAGTCTGCAAGACAGTCCCACCAACAAAAACCTTAGCTGCAAAATGGAAGTGTGATTCTGAATACAGAAGACTGTCACTTCCCCATCCCACTGCAAGGGGACTGAGAACAAATACTTGCCAATAAAATGGCAAGAGGTGTTTCATTAATAGATCATAATAAAGATTCAGAACCTGCTAATGCTAGGCAAAGCAGGGTTTTAGCCCTTATTGGAGAATGTAATAGTTACAGGACTGAGTGTGAGGGTGTGGCATTTTCAAAATATGTCTGTAAATTCTTGACACTCTTACCACCAAAAGGTGGAGTCTAATTCCCTGCTCCCTTGATTATGTGACAGTCTTAATATTTAGAAGTGACTTGCTTCTAATAAATATTTGATGTTTCTGTGACAATATGCGGCTTCAAAAGCTAGGTCATTCAAGGTGATACAGCTCCATCCCTGTCTCTCTTCCTCCTCTCTTTCCACCAGTATATGTGCCCCTGCCCTTGGAGCTCACATACCAGGGCATGGAGAAACCAACCAGCTACATACAAAGACCAAATCAAGGTGGTCCAGTCCCAGTTCCAGCGAAGATTCCATCTAATCCTCAGCCTTAATTGTCAGGGATGGATGTGAATGACCTTCCAGGTGATTCCAGTCCCCTGTGATGTTGACAGGAACCAAGGTGACCTGTTCCCTGAGCTCTGTTCAAACTGCAGATTCATTAGCAAAATGGATGTCAGTGCTTAATTAACTAGGTTTGAGGCCAAAACTAGTGCACCAGTGCCGATCAAATCTCAGAGACAGAGTTTTGGGTGAAGTAAAAGAGTTTTATGGTTTTTCCAGGCAAGAGAGGACACAGCGAGCTTGTGCCCTCAAAAACTGTATGTCCCAACCCAGGGATATTTAGCGAGGAGTTTCATAACATTGGTTCAAGGAAATGGGGCATTGCTGATAAGGATCAGGGTGTATGCAGGACCTCAGTTCCTTTAATCTGACCTCAGGTGATCTCCTGATGAACTGTGGTTCTCAAGGTTATCAAACTGTGACCTTCTCTCTGGAATGAAGAAGCTTCATCAAGTAGTTAACATTTCCATTTGTTGGGAGTTTAGTTTTATTGTTTCTGTTCAGTCCGTGTGTCTGACTCTTTGCAACCCCATGGACTGCAGCACACCAGGCTTCCCTGTCCTTCACTATCTCCCAGAGTTTGCTCAAACTCATGTCCATCAGGTTGGTGATGCCATCCAGCCATCTCATCCTCTGTTGCCCCCTTCTCCTCCTGCCCTCAATCTTTCCTAGCATCAGGGTCTTTTCCAGTGAGTCAGCTCTTCACATTAGGTGGCCAAAGTATTGCAGCTTCAACTTCAGCATCAGTCCTTCCAATGGGTATTCAGGATTCCTTGGCTGTTCCTTCCTTGTCTCTGTATCCCCTCCCTTCTCTGAGTAGCAACTATTTGAATCTGCTCCTGGGAACTCAGGGAGGGTCATGGAGACTGGAGCCTATTTCCTACAAACAGGAAACAGGGGACACAGAAGGGCTTCCAAGCCCAGGAGCCCCACAGGGTCTTGCTTAGTTTCAGGTCTGTGGGGTGATATTTTATGTAGCTACAGGGAACCAGAAAGAAAGCATTTCCTTTTGAGGGATTATATTGGCCTGGGGAGGACACAGCTCTACAAGCCAGCCAGCTCCATAACTGGACCAAGAAGAAATCACTTTCCAAGGGCTTGAGGAGGAGGTGGCCCTGGCAGCTTCAGCACGGGCACCACCCATATTCCCCATAATCTGAGGGCACTGGGAGCCTGAACATCAAGAATGAATGATGTGGAGTAACAGAGAATCCCACATGTGCAAAGGGCTTCCCTGGTAGCTCAGCTGGTAAAGAATCTGCCCACAATTCAGAAGACTCTGGTTCAATTCCTGGGTCAGGAAGATCCCCTGTAGAAGGGATAGGCTACCCACTCCAGTACTCTTGCCTGGAGAATCCCATGGACAGAGGAGCCTGATGGGCTACAGTCCCTGGGGTAGCAAAGAGTATGACACGACTGAATGAATGACTTTCACTTCACTTCCATGTGTGTGAGAATCTGAGGACCCCCTGTACGGCCCTGCTTGAGTATGAATATGGGCTGGCCTTTCCACACTCTGGACTGATGTGGGTCTGTGTGTGTGACCAACTTTTCCTCTCGGGGCTGCCTTGGCCTGGAAAGCTGAGTTTACACAATTGTTACAACCCTCCTGTTTCCCAAAGCCCTCTCATACACCATCTGTTTCAGGGCTCACATTGACACCTCTGAGGTAGGTATTATTATTCCCAGGTCTCACAGCCCGTAAATGGCAGCTCTGCCAGGAAATCAAGTCGTGGTTCATTCTTTGGACCTCAGCTGCCCTGGCAAATCAAATCTTATTTTTAATGTAAGTCCAGAGAAAGCTTCTTAAATTAACCCCGGAGTGAATTTTATTCCTTCCCCTAAACCCTCAGTGATTCATCATCTATCCTGTGAATTCAGAGCTCTGCCTACTCAAATCCCAAGAATTCAATTTCCATGAACGTTGACTCTGGGGTGGGAACCAGAGGCATAGTCTCTTCTTGATAATGTAAACTCACTTAGTGAGTTGAACCAAAGGTTTCGCACTAAGGTTTTTCTTCAGAATAATCTCTAAGGCAGTCACTTTATGAATGAAGGCCACATACGCCTAAGGTTCGGCCTGCCTTGGTCTTGCAGGTGTCACTTCTGTACCTACCTGAGGAGCAGGCCTGCCCACAGATACTTGAGGTCCTTCTCTCAATAGCCTGGTCCCTTGATGCACACATCCAGGGTCTGGGTTGGAGGGCACTGGATCCTCCTCTTAAGCCTTTTTCACCTTGGAATCTAGTTTCGTAGGCAGATTGGCTGATTCAGATTATGTCTTTTAGGTTCAGAAGAGCTTTGACATTGACCACAGACCTAGGTTCCAGATATCTACCAGACAGCATGGGTCAAGGACTGACCCTGATTCAGCTTTCCCATTCTTATACACCTTGGAGAACTCCTGCGTTTGATCTACAGGTTGGATTATTGATTAAATAACCACTGTTCTGTGGATGAAATGGTGCCTTTGCAGAACTTGCACTCATGGCTGGCACAGAGCAACCCCCGTGCCATACCTCTAAATCCTCCTTCTTTAGCTTAAATGTTGTCATTTGAAATTGATGATACCCAGTGCTGGGGATTGGCCTTAACTATTTGGAGTGTGAGTTGGAGGCAGTTTGCCAACATCTATTTTTTCCAATGCACTTAAAATTTGCTCCAGCAACTGGATTTTCAGAAATGTATCCTACATCTGAGTGTCACGAAACAACTGAGGATGCTTATTGTAACATTGCTTATAATGATCAAGTATTGATAACAACCTAAAAACCCATTGATGGAAGCTAGTTGAATAGCTGCTTTCATCAATACATGGGACATTAGGTAAAGCTAATGGGATTCTCCAGGCAAGAATACTGGAGTGGGTTGCCATTTCCTTCTCCGGGGGATCTTCCCGACCCAGGGATTGAACCCAGGTCTCCCACATTGCAGGCAGACGCCTTAACCTCTGTGCCACCAGGGCTTAGTAAAACTTTAACAAACCTTGTAAGACATATTTTCTAGTAAAACCAAAGAACAAACAAATGAAGAGAACAATGGCATGATTCAGAGAAGTGTGTTAGGTGAAACACAAAGGATACGCACAGACATGCATGCCAGTCTTACAGAGGAATTTGGGGAAGATAAAAGAGAAATAACTATAGTTATACCTGCCATTCTGGGATAGGAAGAAAGTTTACTTTTAGGATACTCTTTTTGATGTTTGCATTTTTATTTAATTTCTTTCTTTTTTCATGTACATGTATTAATTTTTTAAATTAAATCAAAAGCTAAAAGCAATATTGACATAGAATAGTTGGTTCAAGATTGTGTGTTTAGTCGCTCCGTCAGGTCTGTCTCTTTGCAACGCCCTGGACTGTAGCCCACCAGGCGCCTCTGTCCATAGATTATCCAGGCAAGAATACTGGGGTGGGTTGCCATTTCATTTTCCAGGGGATCTTCCTAACCCAGGGATCAAACCTGCCTCTCCTGCATTGGCAGTTTATTTACCACTGAAACACCTGGTAAGCCCCTGTTTCAGTGCGAAAAGTGAAGATTTTTCAAAACTGAATCACAGGAAGGTCAAGGGATATTCACACTTTGGAAAACAGATTACATCCCAGTCCAAGGAACAATCCTGGAGGGAGGTAGATGAGTGTCATTTAAAGACTTGAGGCCTGGAGAATTTTGCTGCAAAATGGTTCTTTAAATCCTAAAGTGGGCATGGTCCTTGGGTTGACCATATTCAATATTTTATCAATATACCTTTTGTTATATTACAGTGGGATGCAATATATCACATTTCTGAATCAAATTCAGGTCACTTTGCACCAGCTGGTGAAAGCCAACTTCAAACTGGCATTATGGGGTACTGCCTGGCAGTCCATAACTCTGTTTCAGAATGTTTCCATCTTCATGAAAAATGCTATCTCTGTTTTCATTTATGTTCATGAGAGTATGATTGGGATTCTATGGTTTGAAGTTTTCTTGGGTGAAAATCCAGGTGTGGTCCAGTCCAAGGGAAGGGATCTGCTGCCAAGATCCTTGCCTCCTCCCCCTCCCCCAAAGTCATCTTCTTCCAGGGGCCCCCACCTACACCTCCCGTGTCACTTGAAAGAAGTCAATGTTTTTTATCTATCTTGGGATAAATTTTTATTTGAAAGATTGAATTCTGTTACTAAAACACAGAATTCAAAACAGTCTTTAGAAAATAGTCTTTATTGCAATTTGCATATAGTATCTTTTCAACATAAATAGAACTCAGGCAAATTCAGCAGCTAATGCTAGTGCTGAGAACGAGACTTTCCTAAGAATAACACACTTGAGATAAAGATGGCAACCGCCGTACTTGAAAAGAGGTGATTATGTGAACAGAAGAAATATGAGGTTGGGTTGAGCGCATGGTTCTTAGAGCCAGGAATGCCTGGATTTGGGCTCCCAGTGTTGCTAATTACTAACCATGGGACCTTAGGCAATCACCTACGCTTTCTGCTCTCTTGTTCTCAAATATACAGCCTAGAAATGATCATGGTGGTAGTGAACACTGGTAAGTCAATACTTGAAAGGCTTAGATAATGCCCAGTGCACAGTAAGGGTTATATAAACAATAGCTTTCATTGTTACCTTTAATCAGACATTCCTCATTTGGCTTAACGCTATATTCAAATGTGAATCTGTGTGCAATACCGGGAGTGTGAAATTATCTGGAGTTTTATGATATGCTTTAGCTTTAGGGGAATTGAATCCCTTTTATGATATGAAAATAGACCATTCAACCTCTAAACATTTGAATTCCATGAATACTGTTCAGGAGCGCAATAAGACAGTAGAAGCCTTTCTGTCCAAGTATCTTAGTAGTTTTTAGACGTAATTCATATTCAGTAAAGTCTACGAATCAATAGTACAGGTTAATGAAATTTTACCTATGCAGACATCTGTGTAACCACCACTCAGATCACAATGGAGGATGTTTCTAGCAGCCCCCAAACACCTGTTCCTTCCCAATTGATACAGTCTCTAGAGGGGAACTCACTGACCTCCGGCCATATAATTAGCCTTTTCTGTTCTTAAACTTCAGCTAAACGAACCACTCAGTGTGCCGTCTTGGTGTCTGGCTCTTGTCCTTCAGCACATCTGTGAGGCTCAGGCAAGTGTCAGTGTGTGTGTCAGCCGGCCCATGGTGTGGATACACCACAATAATTTCTTTTATTCTGTGGTTGACCTCAGAGTTGTTGCCAGTTTGGGGCTTTTTGAATTAAACTGCTTTGAGTATTTTTGTCCGTGTCTTTGGTGAACATCCGCACTCATCTTTTTTGGATATATTTCGAGGAATGGCGTTGCTAGGCCATTTGGTTCAACATATACAGCTGATCAGGCTTTGCAAGTGGGTCAGTGGTAAAGAATCTGCCTGTCAACGCAGGAGAAAGTGAAGTGAAAGTAAAAGTTGCTCAGTCGTGTCCGACTCTTTGTGACCCCATGAACTATACAGTCCATGGAATTCTCCAGGCCAGAATACTGGAGTGGGCAGTCTTTCCCATCTCCTGGGGATCTTCCCAGCCCAGGGATCAAACCAGGTCTCCTGCATTGCAGGCGGATTCTTTACCAGCTGAGTTACAAGGGAAGCCTGTCGATGCAGGAGACATGGGTTCAATCCCTGGGTCGGGAAGATCCCCCAGAGAAGGAAATGGCAGCCCACTCCAGTATTCTGGCCTGGGAAATCCCATGGACAGAGGCGCCTGGCAGGGTGCAGTCCATACGGTTGCAAAATAGTCGAACATGACTTAGCGACTAAACAACAGCAAAGAACAAATATAGCGGATTTTTTTCTTAGCATCTCCTAAAAGAAGTTGTGCCATTCTTGTCCCAGAACGGAGGCCGCCTTCCCCACTGCAATGTGGCAGGATGGCTTGCCCTGTGGATAAAGTCACTGAGCAAAGAATCCTTAAGCACCCAGGGGAGCATTGTACCAGCAGAGGGAGGGGGTCCAAGAATAGCCCTCTGGGCTGGAGACCCTCAGACCCCAGGCTTCCCTTCTGCAGTTTCTGTGGAGCAACGCTTCTTCCAGCAGGCCATGCCCTCTGCCTTCGGGGATGCCTCGGGGCCCTGAGGGTGCACCTCTCCCTCCTGGCAAGGTCAAGCCCCACATTTCTGAGCCAGGCAGACCAGAATCATTTGTGAATGTATGACAGAGAAAATATTCTTTAAACAGAATCTTCCCTGATTATTGGAGCAAACTTGACTACTGGAAACTGCTTCTCTCCATCAGCTCCTTGGTAACAGAAGTAAAAGTTTCTAGCCTTTTTTTAACCCCTACTGGCCTTTGCATTCATTTTACGAACAAAAAGATTAAACATATTTTCATGATCTTATCTATTATTTCTCTGATTTTTCACAATTTATGTATAATTTTTCCTAATTTGTTAATAAAATCTCATTTATTATTGAAGATATAAAATATTTCCTTGCTATACAAGAGATCAGACAAATGCATGGTGAATATAGTGGAAGTGATTGCTTCGCCTTTTAAATGTCTCCTCATTGTTGCTTGTCATCCACACGGTGTGGACTTTATAATCATCCTCTCTCCTCCATCCTAATCCTCATGGCTTTCTTTTTCCATTCATCTTGTTTGGGATTAAACACACAGTAAGGAATAGTAGTGGTTAAAGCACAAATTCCCAGGGTCAAAATGCTCACATTCAAAAGCCTGTCGTACTATTTTTTTTTTTTTTCCTGATGTGGACTATTTTTAAAGTCTTTATTGAATTTGTTACAATATTGCTTCTGTTTTTTGTTTTGCTTTCTTGACTGCAAGGCATATGGGAATCTTAGCTCCCTAACCAGGAATAGAACCTGCACCCCCCTGCATTAGAAGGCCAAGTCTTAACCATTGGACCACCAGGGAAGTCCCCTGTTCTACTTCTTAACAGATGGGATCTTCATCACATACCTGCATTGTAACGAAGTTTCCTTGTGTATAGATAGGTTAATACATTTAGAAGTGCTCAGAAACATGCTGGGCCAAGTTCTGTATGTGTGAGTAATAAATATTTAAGAACCAGTGGAGGGACAGTGTTCCCAAAACATGCCTGCCTTGGTGAGCATCGTGTAAAACAAACGAAATAAGAATAACAAAATTCCTTGTCATTTTGATAGAAAACTTATAATTACTTTCATTTGCATTTATTTTATGAACAAAAAGATTAAACGTATGTTCATGATCTTGTCTACCATTTCTCCGGTTTTTGACCATTTCTATTTTTTTTCCTAATTAATTCATAAGCTCTTGTTTATTATTGAAGATATCAAATATTTGCCTTCATGTATGTGGCGAATATTTTCTTCATTCTCTTCTTTCAAATTTTAGATGCTTAGTTGTTAATTTTGAGAGAGTTCAAATATTTATGCCTCAGTTTCACTCATGTTTTTTTACCTTTGGTGAAATACTTAGCAATATTAGCATCATTCCTAGGACAGGAGTATATTTTATGTTTTCATTTGGTTATTTCTTTCTTTACTTTCTAATTGATGTATAACTGATTTACAATTTTGTGTAAGTTTCAAGTGTACAACATTATATATATATGATTCAGTTATACATATATATGTAAATATTATCATTTAGATTTTTTCCATTACAGATTACGAGATACTGAATATAGTTCCCTATGCAATACAGTAGGTCTTTGTTATCTATCTTATATATAGTAGTATGTATGTGCTAATCCCAAACTTCTAATTTATCTCCAACCACCTTCCCCTTTGGTAACTGTAAGTTTGTCAGCTACATCTATGAATATATTTCTATTTTGTAAATAAGTTCATTGATATCATTTTTTTAGATTCCACATATGTCTTGTCATATAATATTTGTCTTTCTCTGTCTCGCTTATTTCACTTAGTATAATTTCTAGGTCCGTTCATGTTGCTGCAAATGGCATTAATTTGTTACTTTTAATGGCTGAGTAATACAATGGACTATTATTCATTTTGCTTTTTAACTTTTTAGGCCATATAGAATTTATATTTCTTTTTTACATTTTTTAAAATATTTGTTTATTTGGCTGATTCGGGTCTTAGTTGCATCGTGTGGCATTCTTTGTTACGTAGCACAAGCTCTCTAGCTGTGATATGTGGGCTCAATAGTTGCAGGCTTAGTAGCTGCAGCTCGGGCTTAGTTACTCCCTGGCACATGGGATCTTAGTTCGTCAACCAGGAACTGAACCCACGTCCTCTGCACTGCAAGATGGGTGAATAACCACTGGATCACCAGGGAAGTCCCCTAGAATTTATATTCTTCTATGTTAAAATTTAAGAAGAAAACTTATATCTTTCTAATTGTTTAGTAAATTGTTTAGCCCTGTGGTTAAGATCCACTAACATAAAACCTCACTAGCTCTTTGAACAGTGGTACATATGGCCTGTCTCAACATGGCTCACCTTCTTTTTCTTCTTCCCTCCTGTCACTTTCATTCCTTCCTCCTGGATTGTCTTCATGTAACTTTCCTCCATTCCTGGGGCTTGTGCAGTGACTTCCCTCCATTCCCCACGCTCACCCAACACTCTCTGCCAGGAAAACCAGACATTGTTTAAGATCCAAGGAGGGTGGCACCACTGCTGTGTAGCCTTTAATCCTGTGGGTAATAACCTTCTCTTTGGGCTCTTCATACATAAGCAGTGGTCCAGTCATGATCATGTCTGTATCTCCAGCTCCTCTGGTAAAAGGAAGATGCTAGAATGAAATCCCTTCATGGAGCAAGTGAATGATTGAGCTCTAAGCAGAGCCTCATGACTATAGAGTTAAGTTATGGCAGGAATGTTCCTTGGTTCTCTCCCCAGCGCTCATGACTGGTTTCTCCTCCTAGATCGTACTGACTGCCAGCAGGGAACTCACCCTTCTCCCATCCTCTCACTGTGCCTTCGTGATGGGATTGATGGTCACCCCAAAATATCTGATTGACTTGAGACAACCAGTCCATTCTGGCTATGGTGAAGACTTCAGGATCCAGCATGTATCCTCAGGTCAGCATCCTCAGCCCAAGGAGACATGTTCTGAGGTTGTAAGAAGACAGCCTGTTTTTTCAGAGGATGAAATCAGAAGGTCCCTTAGGATGATGAAATCAAAAGCCACTCAGGTTAAATTTTATGTAATAGAATTCTGAATAGTCTAAGACAGTTGCTTTGAACTTTGTGATGTTTGTATCCCTCCTTCCTCCCCCCAGCACACACTGGATATGAATGAGGAAGAAGGTAAACCTCAGAAGCTGTTGGTGGTTCTAATCAGACCTGGAGAAGAGCTTTTCAGAAAATGTTGCCCACCCTGAAAAACCACAGCCAAAAATAGGTGAGACAGAACTCCTTTCCTTAATATCACATTTAAATCTTGGGTCATATTGCACTGGAAGTTATTATTGTTGTTGTTTAGTCACTAAGTTGTGTCTGACTCTTTTATGATCCCATGGGCTATAGCCTGGAAGTGGGTACCATTAAACTGTTGAGTTGCATGAAACTTTGAATTCCCCCTTGTCATTTAAACTAGTATGAGTTGAGGTTTATCATAATTTTAACCATCAAAAGTAATGGTCAATTATAGCTGCCAGGACTAAAGCTAACCATCACCAAACCACAGAAAGCAGCATTGCTGAACAGCTTTCTAGATACCACATCACTGTTAGCAAAGCAATTTCCCATATGTATATATTTTAATTGCTTCTGTACATTAAATGTTTGTGTCTGTGTGCTCAGTCATGTCCAACTCTTTGCAACCCCATGAGCCCCTAGGCTCCTCTGTCCATGGAATTTTCCAGGCAAGAATACTGGAATGGGTTGCCATTTCCTACTCCAGGGTAGCTTCCTGACCTAGAAATCAAACCCATGTCTCTTGCATCTTCTGCACTGACAGGCAGATTCTTTACCACTACGCCACCCAGGAAGCCTATACATCAAATGTTTGTGTCCCTTGAAATTTGTAAGTTGAAGCCTAAATCCCAAGGTGATGATATCAGAAAGTGGGGCCTTTGGGAGGTTACTAGGTCATGAGGGTGGACCCCTCATGAATAGGATTCGTGTCCTTTTAAAAGAGACCCCACAGAGCTTCCTTGTGCCACCCATGGAAGGATGAAGTGAGAAGGCACTGTTGGCAGATCTGAAAGTGGGCTCTTACCAGACACTGGATCATGGACTTCCCAGCCTCCAGAAATGTGAGAAAAAAATGTTTGCTATGTAAAAATGACCCAGGTTATAGTTTATGTTGCAGTAGCCCAGTGGCTCAACAGTAAAGGATTTGCCTGCAGTGTAGGAGATGGGGGTCTGAACCCTGGCTCAGGAAGATCGCCTGGAGGAGGACATGAAAACCCACTCCAGTATTCTTGCCTGGAGAATTCCATGGACAGAGGATCCTGGAGGGCTACTGTCCATAGGGTCACAAAGAGTCAGACATGACTGAGGCCACTGAGCACACATACTCTGAATATTTTGATGGTTGCTTTGAATTCTGTGACATTCCTAGCCCAGTTTCATGGCACAGGGTATCCTTCAATAAACAATAATTTCCATAACTTCACTTATACCCAAGACCCTTCAGGCATAACAATGAACAATTTGAATTAGGATAGTAAAATAACCACTTACAAGCATAAACTATTATCCTCAACTTTAGAGAATTCATGGAGTTTGAGATGGCATCAGGGACTTCCCTGGTGGTCCAGTGGCTCAGACTCTGTACTCCTGATACACAGGCTCTGGGTTTGAGGTCTGATGGGGGAACTAGATCCCACATGCCACAACTAAGACCCAGCACAGCCAAATAAATAAAATAAAAAGAAATTATTAGATGGAAAATATTTTTTTTTTAAGTTGAATCATTTCCCAGTTGGATGCAAAAGTGAAACCCCAAGTGATGCTTTTTGGAGAAATATATATAGGCACAAGCCTGAGAGATAGAGCGTGGTACAGAGGACACTTAGTCACCTCTCACAGTGGTGGGCCAGCCTGCCCCAACCTGGGGAGATAGTGCTGGGAAGACAGGGGAGATAGTGCTGGAAATTCAGGCACTGGACTCGGCCTTGTGGGTCTTATATTCCAGTGGAGAAACCAAACAATGAAGCTAAATATACTAACTTAACTTGCACTTCCCTGGTGGCTCAGATGGTAAAAAATCTTCCTGCAATGCAGGAGACCCAGGTTCCATCCCTGGGTGGAGTAGATCCCCTGGAGAAAGGAATGGCTACCCACTCCAATATTCTTGCCTGGAGAATTCCATGGACAGAGGAGCCTGGCGGGCTATAGTCCATGGGGTCACAGCAACTTCGGACACAACTGAGTGATGAACACTTTCACTTTAGGGATACTTCAGTAGAGGTTATCTTGGGAGGCCTCTCACGATGGATGGCTTGTTAGTTGAGATACAAGGTGTGAGAAAGGCTCAGCCAGGCAGAGGACAGGAGAAGGAAGAGTGCAGGCGCCTGGACCAACATTTACAAAGGCTTCAGCTGTGCCATGGAAGAAAGAGATGCCCAGAAGACCAGTGGCCTCTGCAGAGGATGGACACAGCCGTTTACAACTTGCGAGAGCCGGGGTGTGGTTATGGAGAGAGGCTTGTGAAAGATCAAAGGTGGGGTCCCCCAAGGACAGGGGTGTAGCTGGGACTGACGAATGCCTTTAAACCTGTGCCAACAGTGACCACAGAGAGGGCTGAGGCCACTGACACCAGCATGACCCAGGCCTGGCAGATACGGACATTCCTTGATTATGCGGTTCCCACAGTGCTGGGGCTATTCATTAGGAGTGAGAGTTATTAGTGACCACACTGCAGGGAGAGAAGGGACCACATGTGCAGACTGTGAGAGGATGTAAGGAAAGTGGGTGAACCAAGGAGTGGACACCACATCACAGTATTAGGTTCCCAGGGTCAAGGGTGGAGGCCCTCTGGTTCAGAGGCATGGGGTTAAACCATGGCTGCTTCAATCTCCGGCTCCACTGTTGTTCCTGGAAGAGGATGTGTTGGGATAGTGGGGCAGGGGGCTAGGGGTTAGGGTCATTTCTGGTTGTAAGAACCTCAGTTGCCTCCTCTAAGAGACGCAGACTGTGTGTCAGAGGTGCCACCTCGGTTTGGGGATGATACTGCTCCACAGGGAATTGAGTATCTTTCAATTAAATTAATACTTTGCAAGAAGTTGCTCTGTTCCAGGCATCGCAGCAAACATTTCCTCTATATTGAGTGATCACATACTGTGTCACATACCGAGACCTTTTTCTTTCTTTTTTTGGCCATGCCACCTGCAGGATCTTAGTTTCCTGACCAGGGATTGAACCCATGCTTCCTGCAGTGGAAATGTGGAGTCTTAACCACTGGACTGCCAGGTAAGTCCCAAACCTGAGATTTTTAAGAATGATGGGAGTGGAATCAATGCCAAACCCATTGGAGTGCTGAGACACCTGGCATTAACTGGGTAAACTGGGGTGAATGGTGGCCTTGCCTATCTCTCCATGCCCTTAGGGAGGTGATTGTTGACTGACTAATGCATGATAGGTGTCAAAAATTGTTCACTGTGATACTGTTCTTGAAGATGTGAGCAAGTATCGGAACTGGAGAGTCAAGAATAACCCCAGGGGCCTAGATTTAGATACTCCTTGATTCGAATTCCACCACCACTGTTTACTCTGAGTTGTTTTCCCTCTCTGAGCTTCAGTTTGCCCATGTGTAAAATGGGAATATGGATTATGATACCTCCTCTGCCAGGTATTATGAGTTTGAAATGAAATAATGTGTGCAAAGAAGTTAGTATGGTGCCTGGTACATAATTTTTGTTTAGTTGCTCAGTCGTGTCCGACTCTTCTGTGACCCATGGACTGTAGCCCACCAGTCTCTTCTCTCCATGGGGTTTCCCAGGCAAGAATACTGGAGTGGGTTGCCATTTCTTTCTCCAGTGATCTTCCTGACACAGGAATCGAACCTGTGTCTCTTGCACAGCAGGCAAATTCTTTACTGCTTAGCCACCAGGTAAGCCCGAGTAAACAATAAGCAACAATAGATGTTAGTTTATAGGATTAGTTCTCAAGGATGAAAAGAGACCAATGGAAAGTTGCATCAAGACTTTGTTAAACACACCTTCAACAGAACCACGTCACCTCTCCCCAGGGCCTGGTTGATACTCTCCTTTACAAGGGACACACACACCACCCCCCAGAGCATTTCTTCTTCTGTTTCCCAGAAGAAAATGTCCTGATCCACCTTCCCTCCTTGGAGGCTGAGTGGAGAAGGCAAGGGAAACGCCATGGTCACCGGCCCAACAGCACATAAGCTGCGATTCAGTCTTTCCAGGGAACCACTAGGAATTACTCACCACCAAGTGACAGATGAGAACTGAGTAATTTGAAGGGCTGGGGAAAGAACACATAGTCTAAGATGTTCCCATCACTTGTTTGGAATTACTAAGCACCGCTCATTTCAGCATTCAGTGGATTGTGCTGTTCTGAGCTGGGGTTGGTGATTCTAGGGAAGTTCCTAAGATTATCCCAGAGGCTGAGACTGAAATCCAGGGATTCACACCTTAGCCAGGGTTCAGATCATGTTCCTTAGCTTCTGAGCTTTTTCAGCACCTATGTAACCTTTCCCTGTCTTCAATACTTGGCATAGTTTCCTGTCTTCAATACTGAGCATAGCTTCTGTTTTTATTTTCTGTCTTCACACCTTAGCATGGTTTTTGTCTCTTGGTCCAACCACAGAATGGAATAAACGTGACAGGAGAGCTAGGCAGGAGATACATGAAACGTTGGGAGGGGTGCAAGACACTTTCCCTGGGTATCAGCAGATCCTGAGTGCGTGCTAAGTCGCTTCAGTCATATTCGACTCTGTGCAACCCCATGGACCGTACTCCCCCAGGCTCCTCTGTCCATGGGATTCTCCAGGCAAGACTACTGGAGTGGTTGCCATGCCCTCCTCCAGGGAATCTTCCCTACACAGGAACTGAACCCATGTCTCTTACAGTGCCCTGCCCTGGCAAGAGGCTTCTTTAGCTCTAGTGCTACCTGGGAAGCCCCACCAGCATATCAGGGGAAGTTAAACAGAAAAGAGGCGACATGCAAACAGGGCCTTGGAGGGTGAGTATGAGCAGGGAGTTTAAGAAAGAGAGGGAAGGAGGGGCATTAACACTGGAGGAACAATGTGAACACACGTAGGGAGACAAGGTGTGCCTGGTAGATAGACCAGTGTGCATATATGGGCGACACACTCAGCTGCTCGGTCGTGCTCAACTCTTTGTGACCCTAAGGACTATAGCCCGCCAGGCTCCTCCATTCTTGTAGAGGCAGATGGCAAGTGCCAATTTGTAGGTGACACTATCTTGGTCTTTCTTTAAAATGGTCTGTCTTAAAAGATGGGCTGGGAGAAGCATTTTTAAGCTAAGGGCTAGGGATCTGGCAAGTACTTTAAATGTGTCTGGCATATGCAGCCCCAACTAAGAACTTCTGCGAAAGCCTGCTGCAAGATCAAGATCACACTCTTGCTCCATTTTTATTAACTCACTAGGGTGTGAGCACTCTCTTCTGAACGAGAAGAGACAGGAAACATCCTCTGGAGCATGACAAAAGCCTGTTAGCAGCAAGGCATTAGGATTCATGACTCAAGCCCCGTAGTTCTACAAAAGCAATTCCAAACTCTCCAAAGCAATTAGGCATCATATGATACCATCTGAATAAAATAAATATAAATCCAGGATTAATATGAAGGCATAAACAACTGCTGACAGCCTATAAATTGTATTAGGAATGCTCTGATAAACTCCCAGTTTTCCGTACTTCCTTCGTCCTCTTGACAATAGCTGTTGAGACTCAGCACAGACTGGGAATGCAGGTACTTAGTGTCTTGGTGGCAGCAGGGAGTAAGGAAAGTTGGAAATTTAAAATAAAGGGGGAAAAAAAAAAAAAACCAGAGCAGGAAAAGCGGGTGGATGAATCATGGTTTTAAGGCAGTGGAAAAGGGGCCCTCGAAGTGTACCTCGAGAGCCCTCCTTTTGTGAAAGGAGATGGCTGCCCGTGCTTTTATGACTTTGCTCTTGGTGCTTTCCCTCTTGGTTCTCCCAGAAACATTCCCTGAACATCCCTGGACTAAAGGGCCATGATCTCGTGTAACTTACAGACCAGTGTAGAAGATAGTTGGACAGTTGAAGTTCATTGATACTGTTGCTATATAATGCATATTTTGTATAAAAAATTAAATGTGTGCCCAGGGAGGTGGGGAGAGCTCTCAACTCTGCTGCATTGACTTACAGAATGGGCACTGTTAAGCGCATTGAATTGCGGACTCCCCTCCCCTCAATTCATATACTGACATCCCAAAGCCCAGTGCTGTACCTCACAAAGTGACCTATTTGGAAACAGGATCATTGCAGAGATAATCAGTTAAGTTAGAATGAGGTCATTAGGATGGGCCCTAATCCAATGTGGCTGAAGTCCTTATACAAAGGGGGAAATTTGGACACAGTGACATGTATGGGGAGAACACCATGTGAACATGAAGGCAGAGATCGAGGCGATGCTTCTAAACGTCAAGGGATGCCAAACGTGGCCAGCACACGAGCAGCGGCCAAGGGAGATACATGGATAGACTCTACAGGCACTCCTGGAGTGGAACGGCCAGCATTAGCACAGGAGAGTGTGGGTCCCTTCTGTTCCTGTTATTCCCACGCTCCTCTGCCTTTCAACCTCACCCGTCCATCATAGTTTGGAACTGCGGGTTGTCCAAATTCTCTCTAATCTCAGTTATATATTTTGGCTCTTAGAAACAAGTGTAGGATGTGTTGAGAAGACAGAAATGGTAACTAGAAGGTGGAAAAAGAGTGAGCAGCAGCCAGGACCCTGACCTTGACTTGCCGCAACTCTGAACTGCTCTTTCTTACAACAGCTGGATTTCTCCAGAAATCGCATTGTGGTGGGAACCAGACGGGGGCAGCCTTGTAGCAAAATGCCCAGAGTTCAGTGCACTCACTTCTTTCCCTGGCAACTTAGAAGGCAGCTAATTTATACTCTACTGCCTATTGGTTTCGGGGGGGGAAATATAGCTAACAATAAGGAAAGAATGCCATCTCTTTCTTCAGCTTAAACATGCCTGCTTCAGCGGTGAGCAGTTGATCCCTAAGCTTGCTGTTTTCAGGCTATAAAAGCTGTTTATTTCCCTCTATAAAAGAACATTTGAACTTATATAGCTATCTGAGTTGAAATGTTTGGGAGGAAAGAAAAATGCAATGGGAATTAGCAAAGCGAAGCTGTAACCTGATCGGTGAGGGCTTGCAAGGTTTGCATAGAAACTTCCTTCATTGAGAACCCCTCCTCCCTGCCCCCTAAGCACCCAGAGCAGCCCCCATGCACAGGATATGTGCCAGCTGAGCAGGACTCCAACAGCAAGCTTTCAACCCGTGCAAAGCTCTCCCAGTCAATCATTTCTTGTGTGCTGTTGTGATCCGCATTCACTGGGGACACTTTGCCCCTTGAAAAGCTGCAGCCGCCTGAAGGAGGTGACAGTCGACAAACCTGTGTTATTTTTCTCCTAAAAGCTGTGAGTTTGTGAGAGTGTGTTAGGTACAAAGGTGCTTCCTGGCGTCCAGGGTGCCTTAGTTTTGCCAGCTCTGGGATTGTGAGGCCCCGAGGTTCTGACAGGTCAGCTAAGTAGCTGTGATGCCTTCTCTTTGAGGAGTGCTCACCCCACTGGTCAGCCACCAGGATGCTGGCCTGGACATCTTCCTGGTAAGTTCAAAGCATTATTGAGACTGGATGACCATGAACCAGTTTGTCCAGCACAATATTTTCTTGATGGTCTTATAATGGCACCCACTTCATGCTACAGAATGTCCTGGTTTAGATCCTAAATGATAAGATCGATCTATTCCAACAAGTCTGTTTATGCTTTTATGGATGCATTTTGTGACCAACGTGGGAGGATAGCAAAGCTTAGGGACTCAGAAGAGTTTGAGTGAAGACATTTTTTTTTTTTTTGCTGTTTTTTTTTGTTGTTGTTTAGTTGCTAAGTTGTGTCCAGCTCTTTTATGACCCTATGGAATGGAGCCTGTCAGGCTCCCCTGTCCATGGGATTTTCCAGGCCAGAATACTGGAGTGGGTTGCCATTTCCTTCTCCGAGGAATCTCCCCCACCCAAGGATTGAACCCGCGTCTCCTGCAATGGCAGGTGGATTCTTTACCACTGAGCCCAGGGAAACCCTGGTCTTGGTTTAGGTCCTCATAAGAACGACCAGAGTCAAGGAATTTGGTGCAAGTAGTGTATTTAGGAGGTGCAGAAAACACCTGTAGGGGAACATGGAAGTGAGAAAAAGGGACGGCAGCCAAAAAAGGTGTGCTAGCAAACCACACTGAGGGCACCTGGAACTTAATTCCCCTAAGGGCGCACCGGCAGACAGCGAATGCTTCAGAATTCCTCCAAGTGCGGGGTGGGGGGGGTGGGGGCGGGGCGGGGAGATGGCTCCCAGGGGTGTTATTTCTAGCACTTCCTGTCTGCCTGAAGGAGGGCATGGCAGCCTTCAGCTGCTTTGGAAAAAAGCTACAAGCAAAGAGTTGCAGACACTGGTGTGAATTCCGAGCACACTGAAGGGGTGTAGCCCAGGACATGCGGGTAGGCACTGACACTACTTGCTACAGGAGGAAAAGATGAAATAGTGAAAGAAAACACCAAAGTTATGCAGGGCCCACCTGTTCCCTGATGCTTCAGAATTTAGCTTGATAGTCACTCTCCTTTAGCAGCTTCTTCATCATAACAGTGAAATTGTGTTTAAGCGCAATGTTTCATGTATATCTCTCTTGCAATGTCCATAGAGCAGACCATGTTCATTTTGTTCACCATGTTCTTTCAATGTAGTGGGATAATAAATGCTCAATGAGTTCATGAATGAACGGATTGTTTTATATACTTTATCCCTCTATATTTTTGACTGTATGTATGAGGTATACATTATTATCTCCAGCTTGTGGGTAAGGAAACAAGAAGAAACTTCTCCCAACACCATGTTATACTAAGAAGTGCAAATCTAAGTTTGTCTAACTTCTAAGCTCACCTTCTTCCAGCATAACCTTCCCGTAAGGGGGAAGATCCTCCTGCTTCTTATGGCCTCCTTTGCAGTGTGCCTTGTCATCCAGCAATATATCTAGCCGCACTGGTCTCTAGGAAACTTAGTTGTCTGATACCTCATGTGAGGGATCACTTTTCTATGCGATATTTTCACTGTGCTCACCCAGTCACATCCAGGAGTTCCTGAATATCACTCTCTCTGCCCAGTTACCAGCCATAAGTAGGGGAAAGGGGATGGAGACAATTACCTTTCCCAAGACAGAGTTCCTTTACTCCCAGGTGCAACTTAATCCACTCAGGTGGATGTACAACCACGTCACCTAAGCTCATTGGCTGAACATGACTCATGCCTTGCTCTGAGAGCCAGGTCTCAGATCCAATGTCAGACACAGTCTGTCCTGCAGGACCTGTAAAGAAACCAGGCACCTGCTAAGGCTATTCCATAGTCCCTATCCTGTTCTTCTGGCACCGCAGTTCTCTCTGGGTCCTTGCCTTGCTCTCATGCACATCTTTCTCCAGTCTGACAGTTTTGTTTGCCCGATGTCCCATCCCCAGGCATGAATTTGGTTGTCAGAACTTCCTGGAGTCAGTAATAGGTCATTGAGAACGTCTCTGGTGGTCCAGTGGCTAAGACTCCATGCTCCTAATGGAGGGAACCTGGGTTCCCTGGTGAGGGAACTAGATCCCACATAATGCAGCTAATAGTTGGCATGCTGCAACTAAAGATCTTGCATACTGCAGTGAAGATGAAGATCTCACGTACTGCAACTAAGATCCAGTGCAGCCAAATAAATACATGAAAATAAATATTTAAATTAACACTAAAAAGCAGGTCATCAGACTGATAGGAACGTGAGTGTGTATCGTGCACCTGGCACTGGGCCAAGGATTTCACACACGCCATCCTGTCTTCCACGGTAACAACCCAATGATAGTGGCACCATCCCTGTTTCATCCCTCCAGTCTATCACCTACCACTCACGCAGGCCATTTGTTTTGCAGTCAGATGCATTTCCTACCCTTCTCTCCACCTGCTCTGTAGTACAGGAAGCTACGTTTCCAGGCTCTCTTGACAGCTAGCTCCTGCCAGTGGAAGGACTTGGCAGGAGCTAGTAGGGCAGGCCTAAGGCAGGTAAGGTAAAGTTCTCCCTCTCTGCAGCTGGGGCTATACCTCTGGCAGCAACCGTACTTCTGTTGCAGTACCAGCTCCCCCTGGACAGTCTGTCTTTTCATGGCTGCAGCAAGCCTGCCACGGTTCCACCTTCCACAAGTCTCCTGGACTTCCTTCCTTTGGCCCTCTTGTCTTAGATGAGGCAGTGGCTCTCCACAATTGCTAATCTCTGGATTTCTCTCATCTTCTCTTTGCTGTTTTAACCCTTCTTTTATTTTTAAAGCCAGTGCCTGCATTAAATTCTCTCTATTGAAATACCCGGCCTGTGATTTTTCTTTCCTGGCTGCACACTGACTGATATGCTTATCTTCTTGTCCTTTACACTCACACCTCTATGTGTGTGTGTGTATGTGTGTGTGTGTGTGTGTGTGTGTGTGTGTGTGTGTGTAATTTATTCAAAGCATTCTCTCCTGTAACTATTTGTTCCATTTATAGCATTAACTAGCGATCACTAACTGTAACTAGTTATAAACATTCTTATTTGTTCCCTTCTCCTGGCTTACTGTGTCTTCTCTGACAGCCTGTACACTTTGTGAAGGCAGGCATCTTCCCTACTGTATTCACGCTGCTCTTCTGACACTGTAGATGACTGGCTCATGGATACTCATTCCAGTAAATGAATGGAAAAATAAAAGAATCTTCATTTTACATATAAAGACATTCAGAGAGATGAATTGATTTTTCAAATAATTTGATTTTGTACTGCCAGCAGGCCCAGGGCACCATCTCCTTTATCTGCTTTTTTCCTATGGAGTTTAAATTTGTGACCCAGATTCCTCATGGTGAAAGCCAACCTATTTCATCTTAGACCTTCCACTCATTATTTCCCCAGCACTGTGTGGACCCTTTATTAGGCTTTTGAGCCTTCCTTCCACAACATTCTGAGCTCTATTCCGCCTTATCACTCCCATTCCATGAATGGACCATCTTTCATTCCAGCCTTTATCATTGCCTCTGTGAAACTGTGTAGAGTGTCTAAGAGACCGGAGATAATTCAGACACAGGCTCAAAACAGGTTGTATCCCAAAATGGCTAATTATCAGAATCTCTCAAAAAGATTAAAAAAAAAAAAAAAAAGAAGAAGAAGAAAACAAACTCCCAGGTTCAACCCCTAACCTATTTGTTAGGTGAAACCTGGAGGATCTATCTTTAAGGACGTCCCTTGCATTCTGTGAGTCAGCCAGGCTTCAGAACAACTCTCACTGCTACCACAGTAGAACCGACTAGAGGGAAATTGTTGGAAGCAGGTAGATGCAGAAACAAAGGAAAAAACCAAGAGTTTTAGGTGACTGCTGGGAATGGGGCTGTCTGATTCTCAAACATCGTGATTCGCTGGAGCGGAAGGGAGAGACTGCCTGTGCCCGTGGTTGTTGACTGATCATATCCTGGGACTGTTTCCTGTCCCTGGTGTCTATTCTTGCTTCCTCAGCACTCTGTGCGGCAGAGTCCCTGACAGTAACCAGGAAACGCTAGAGTCTTGCCTAAGCTCCGTGTTACGGTTGTCAGGTAAAGTATAGACTATCCAGTTAGGCTTGAATTTCAGAAGAAAACATGAGCAACAAATACTTTATATATAAAGCGTATGTGTCTGTATCTGTATACATACAGATGGGGTTCCTCGTGGCTCAGATGATAAAGCATCTGCCCGCAATGCAGGTGACCTGGGTTCAATTCCTGGGTCAGGAAGATACCCTGGAGAAGGGAATGGCAACCCACTCCAGTATTATTGCCTGGAGAATGCCATGGACAGAGGAGCCTGACAGTCCATAGGGTTACAAAGAGTCAGATACAACTGAGCAACTGGTACTTTCACTTTCATACATATAGAAGTCTGGTGTACTGCAGTCCATAGGATCACAGTCAAACACAACTTTGCGACTTGATATATATGTGTGTGTGTGTGTGTAAGACATTTAGGTTGAAGTTCAAGTTTAAATGGTTGAGCTGTGTTTTTTTGTTGTTATATACTTCTCTACAATAATTTAGCATCAGGCTGCTGCTGCTAAGTAGCTTCAGTCGTGTCTGATTCTGTGCGACCCCATAGACAGCAGCCCACCAGGCTCCTCTATCCCTGGGATTCTCCAGGCAGGAATACTGGAGTGGGTTGCCATTTCCTTCTCCAATGCATGCATGCATGCTAAGTCGCTCCAGTCGTGTCTGACTCTGTGCGACCCTATGGCCAGCAGCCCACCAGGATCCTCTGTCCACAGGATTCCCTGGGCAAGAATACTGGAGTGGGTTGCCATTTCCTTCTCCACTAACATCAGACAGGTTGAAGCATTAACCAAGATCATGCTGCTATCTAAGAGGACATTTTGAACTCTGTTTTTGTGTGTCACTCATGGAGCCAGTGATGGAGGAGGCCTTCTTCAGTAAACATGACCTCTGGAAGCCTTAGCACTGGTAGATTCCATTTTGTGCACTTTTATTTAGTATATATGGGTGTCTGTTCTAAGGGCCCCAAGTCCACCCTTAAAGATCTTGGAGGCAAACACTTAGTGCTCTGGAATGAACTGAGGGAGAAACTCCATCTATTTCAGAAGAGCAGCATCAATTCAGCTAAACAAACTCAGTTGTTTTACGTGTCCAATTTGTCTTTTCCATTTTTGATGACTGAAAAAGATGCTTAATAAATTTGCTAAGGGAATATTCCACCTTACTTTGCCTTTCTCATAAATATGTATCAAGCATAGCACTTCACGTGAGTGACGGGATTATCTTCTATTCTTGGAGAAGCCTTTGTATTTGTCATTTATTTATTCATCCAACAAATCTTTTTGTGAGAGTGTATTATGTGCCACATGCTGTTCTAGGTGTTAGAGTTGTTGACATAAAAAAAAAAAAAGAAGAAGAAGAAACAGACATAGTCTTAAGGAATGTGTGCTATGGAGAAAACAGAGAAAGAAGCTGGGGCAGAGTGGGCCTCTGGGAGAAGTCGTGGGGTTACAATTTTAAAATAGTGATTAGGGGAGATCTTACTGAAAAGTGACATTTAAGAAAAATTTAAAGAAAAGCTATTTTTAGGATTCTAAAAAATCTTTAGTGCGTTTGTTTAATCTTCATTACTTTAGAATTTATACATTCACCTAAAAGGAAATACTTCAAATTCTATCATTTATCAAGTTAGCAAATTTGTTAACCTGATACATTGAATGTAAATATCCACTTTCCCATCTAAAATGGACCAACTCAGGAACACACACTGCATTACAGTTGTTTGTGATTAATGTTTGACCAGGCAGAATAGGCCTTAACATGCACGCTCTGGAGTGGGACCACCTGGTTTCAAATTCTGCCCCCATCACTTACTAATGGTATTGCACATGACACGTTGTTTTAGCTTTCTCTGCCTCAGTTTACTAATGTTAAATTGGAATAATGAAACTAGTTATTTCAGAGTATGGTGAAGATTAAATGTGACAATGTAAGATCCTCTCACATAAAATGTTCATAATAGTGCACTGATAAGTTAAATGCTCCAGTGGGAAAAAAATTCCTACTATGTCGCATCTGCCAATTTCCTTGGTGTAAACATTTTCATCACGGTCAGTTTCAAGCTGATGTACACGAAAAGCTGTAGTGGTCTGGTGCAAGCAGGCTGTAACGTACTACATAAATGACTTCTAGTGCCATAATGTCAATGAAAGTATTTATTTCTAGTACTTCACAGTTTGAAGAAAGCATCTTCATGCACACTTATTGGTGGCTTCAGACCATTTTCTCAGCTTGGTGCTTTGAACTTTGGGGCTGGATAAGTGTATGTAAAAAAAAAAAATATATATATATATATATATGTATATATATATACATACACACACATATCTATAAATACTGTGCCAGGTCACTTCAGTTGTGTCAGACTCTGTGTGACCCTTTGGACTGTAGCCCACCAGTCCTCCTCTGTCCATAGGATTCTCCAGGCAAGAACACTGAAGTGGGTTGCCATGCCCTCCTCCAGGGGGTCTTCCTGACTCAGGGATCAAACCTGCATCTTTCATGTCTCCTGCATTGCCAGGAGACAGATTCTTTACCATTAAAGCCACCTGGGAAGCATATATATATACATATATATGTTTGCAGAGGGCTGTTTCATGCATTATAGAATGTTTAACAGTATCTCTAACTTCTACCTATGAGATACTGGGAGCTACCCTCTGGCCCCATTTGTGAGAACCAAAAATGTCTCCAGGTATTGCCAAATATGCCCTAACAAAATGTTCCTGACTGAGAAGCATTGCTTTAGAGAAATATAAAGATAAGCTAGAAAAATATGTTTCTAGAGGAAATATCTTTAAAAGAAGGCAAAATTAAGATACCCATGTAGCCGTAAATATAACAAAAAGAGGAATGGTTTCAGGTAACTACCGTTTAGACAAATCAAGCCTAGAGTCAACAATAAGAGAAAAGGTAGGTTCACATGTCGTAGCTGGGAAGAAGCAAGGTGAACTGACCAGAGCGCTTGGCGGGGATGGTTGTGTGAGGCCCACACTTCAATAGTCTATTGATATCAGAAAGGCCTCCACTGCAGCCTAGATTCTGTACCTTATTAGCTGTGTGATTCTGGGCAAATCACTTAACCACTCTGAGCCTCAGAGTTCTCATTAATGGAAAAATGATGAAGACTAACTTAAATGGGTTGTAAAAATAATAGTCAAATCTTACAAATATTTTTGAAAGAGGAAAGAAAAGGTCCTTGTTAGCTCTGGGTTTGGGGGATTAGCAGTTCTTGGGCGGAGACTGATGGAGACAGGAAGGTCAATGGGTGGGGTGGGCTGGGAAAGCCAGTTGATAAAGTGCCTGCCCCGTCACACATGGCTGCAGGTCACTGCTTGGAAATGTGAGAACAAAATGGGACCCCATGCTAATGACTTTCAGGTGTGCTGGCCTGGCTCTCTGGCCACTGGGGAATCATGTCAAGGCCAAGGCTAACGCTTCAGGACTGCCAAGGCAAACATCCAGGCCCAGGGTAAATCCACCAGAGCCTGGGCCCTGGGGCCTCGCACTAGACTGTGGTTGCTGGTGCCCACACCTGCTTACTGTAGACACAGCAGGCACTGCCCAACTGCCCCTGCTCCCAGAATACTCTGGTTCTCTGTCACCTGCCCCACCCAGGAGTGGTGTCTTTGTTCTTTCCTTCTCACTCCCGACCTGGGCCCCAGGGAAAGCCCTGTTAGCTGGAGAAAGGCACATAGAGAATTTCTCCATCCGTCGTCCCTGAGACCCTTCCTCTATTCTTTACACCCTGCACCCTGCTCCATTCCTCACCAGGATTTCCTGGTGCTCCCTTGTCCTTTTCATCAGTCATTTAAGAAGATGGACCTAATGCAAGCCCTATTCTCTCCAAGCTCTGCTCATGCAACACCCTCCGATGGGCTGCATGGCACACCGAATGTCACAGATGCAGCATTTAGGACTCTCAAGGGCATGATGGAAGATAGCCAAAAAGGGAGGCATGCACCTGGGCAGGTCAGTGCATGGATGCCTGTTGATGCCATGTAAATTCCACCCGACCCCAGGCTTGTAGGAGGATCTACTCTGACTCTGTCAGTAAGACTATTGTGGAAATATTTTTGTTCTGGGTCCTACAGACATGGGTCAGAATCTGAACTACACTGCTTATTTCTTGTCAATGTTTTTAACCTCTCTCTGTCTCAGTTTCCTCATATATTAAGCTGTCATGGTATATCTCTTTTTCCATGATTATTCAGAAGATTTATGAGATTACTCATTCTAACGCTTAACAAGCATTTATTGAGTAGATAAATACTACCACTTTGACATTTGGGACTGGATATTTGTACATACATACTGTGCTAGGTCACTTCAGTTGTGTCAGACTTTGTGTGACCCTATGGAAGATATGAGTACATCATTGTCCTTGATTTCCAGGGGTCTTCATGCTGTGGCAAAGGTAAGTGAGAATTATAGAAAGGTGATACTTTCTATATACATATATTTTAGCTATATTGATTTGGCAAAACACTTCATTTGGGTTTTTCCAAAAGATGTTCCTGAAAAATCTTGTTCCCTAAATTTCTTCATTTCTGCTCCAATATCATTTTGTCATAGACAGCTCCCTGACCACCCTATATAAAGTAACACCCACTCCCTTATGTCCTATCCCCCTTATCCTTCATTTTCTGCCTAGTTTGAAATATTATACTTCTCTTTCCCTTTCTATAATGTAATCTCTGTGAGAGCAGAGATGTTATTCTGTTCCTAGCTGTAATTCCAGCACCTAGATCTATGTCTTAATTAAACATTTTGATAAATGTCTGTTGACTGCATGAATTTATGAATGAAGGAACACTGAAGTGGGCAGAGGGTGAAAACCATAATTCTTCCTGGGAGAGTCACAGAGAAGAAAATGCTTGGAGTAATCTGACGGAGGTATAGGAGTTCTTTGGGTGGTGCAGGAAAGAGCTGAGAGATGAGCATGTACGTACAAAGGGCAGCTGGAAAGCCTTGGCTTGTCTCAAAAATTGCTGGTAGTTTTGAGTACCTAGAGAAGTACTTGGAGAAGGGAATGGCAACCCACTCCAGTGTTCTTGCCTGGAGAATCCCAGGCATGGGGGAGCCTGGTGGGCTGCCGTCTATGGGGTCTCACAGAGTCGGACACGACTGAAGTGACTTAGCAGCAGAGAAATACTGAAAGGATCAGAGACACCGGCAGAAAATGTGTATGGAGAGTAGGCTGGAAACAAATCTCTTTTAATCCCTCTATGTTGGAAAACCTTAAACTTCTCTATGAAGTTAATAATATTCAGATGATGACCTACTCAGTGAGGAAGTATTAGTTGCCCCTGGGGACTCCCTCAGCATCAGAGCTCCCATTTTGGGGAAGGGAAATCCCAGGGCCATTTTGATGGGTGGCACAGTTTCATTACATTCACACAAAGGAAGGAAACTCACAAGATTTATTACGTTCAGATCCCAGAACAAGGGTGCAATGAGCTGGAGGAAGGGCAGTCCTCTATGCCAGGTCGAAAGGGAACAGGAAATAGAGACAGGGATAGCAAGCACCTAGAACGATGATCACCAATGTTTAGTGGGCTCAACGCTAAGTAGTTATTTTTAAAGGTGTCCCAGGGAAAGTAAAGTGGGAATTGTAGGGGAAATCCTAAACTCAGGTCCTTACTAAGTGGCCGGACTCTGGGTGCGAACAGAGTTGTTATCCTGCCAAATGCCTGGGCAGCCACTCAGAATGGCTGTTTTCTTATCACACCCTTTTGGCAAGATTGGAATTGACATGGTACCTAGAACCTAATTTTAGTTTTAAAAAGTAGCCAAGCACCAGACACATAAAAAAATATGCAGAATGCTTTCCCCAAATCATTTCCTCTCCCTACATCCATCTATGAGGAATGCACAGAAACCTCCAAGAGAATAGACTATTCTACTAACCCAGCTGATCCCTCAGTGCCCTGAATCCAGGTGATGGCATTATAACAGGTGAGACTTGGGCTAACTGGTGTTTGAATTTGATCACTCCCTGGGCTGTGTACTTCAGTATCAGTGTGATACTCGAGGAAATGTTTCCCCTTTCTCAAAATTTAGCCAAGGCTAGCTGCCCTAGTCCAGCCATCATCTCTTTTTGAAAGTCTCCATTCCAAAATTGCTGTTCCCCAAAGTGTTGATGAATTTGCCTTTAATTATCCCAGATCCAATTTCTCTCTGTCCCGGTTACAGTAAATAAACCAGAGCCTGTTTAAATGGTTTTTGTTTTTGTTTTTTAACCACAAGGCGATCTTTTGCACAGACTTTTTATTGAAATAGTATCACTGCTTTGAAGAGGGACAGAGGTTCATAAAGGAGGCTTGTGATAACTTCTCACTGGCACAGCTGACAGTCAGAGGAAAGAGGAGGATGGATGCTGAACTACAATGAGGAAGGCGGAGAAATCGTGGAATCAGTAATGTTGATTCTTTCTCCAGTTCCTCCCTTGGGTCCAGGGTGTTGAAGAGATCGTATCCTAAGGGAAACAGAAGAGTCATGGTGACTTCTATTGTTTTTGAAGTGGTATTTCAGAAATGAATGAGCACAATCACTCTGGTATGGAAATATGATGTGAGGTAGGGATGTGTGTTTGTGGTTGTATTGTGGGCGAGTGTAGTGACAGAGTGATTATGAATTTCAGGAAACTACCCCTTCGGTCATCTCTCCTGTGAATAGCATTGCAATTTACTCATGATTTGGGGACCTCCTCACCCATCTCCTAGAGCAACTGTCCCTCGATTAGTCCCCGTGCCTCAAAGCTCATCCGTGTCCAATCTACCCAAAGATTTCATCAGCAAAAGCTTTCTAATATACAAATCGTACAACACACTCTCTTGCTCAAAAACTCCTTCAGGATAAGCCAATGTCCTGTAGAATATTGCTCAAACTCCTTAACCCAGTATTTGCATGTCTTCCCAAACAGCTTGTCTCTACCCCACCTTTTGCTTGTGATTAATCTCTCAGTCGTGTCCAACGCTTTGCAATCCCAAGAACTGTAGTCCACCAGGCTCCTCTGACCATGGGATTTTTTCAGGGAAGAATACTGGAGTGTGTTGTATTTTCCTCCTCCAGAGGATCTTTCTGACCCAGGGATCAAAGCTGAGTCTCCTGAGTCTCCTGCTTTGCAGGCAGATTCTTTAACTGCTGAGACATTGGGGAAGCCCTTTACTTCACTTAATGGACCCCAACATTCTACATTTCAGCTAGAGGAGCTCTCCAGGGCCTGCTGAATATTTTATCTTGAATGTTGAACATGTCTATTTGCCAAAGACCTAGTTAACTTTGTTGAGAGGATGCCCCACAAACATTTTCTATTGAAAAAAAAATATGGATTATGAAGGAAGTACACAAATACAAACATCTATTTATATTCTTTCCTTTTTTTTTCCTTTGCTTTCCTGAAGTTTCAACACTTTCAAGAAGACATAACTTCTCTGATGGAACCCATGAGCAGGTAAGTCAAGGTTAGAGTGAGGGACGTTGAAAGTGTGGATAAATCAAGTATATTTCTCATGTCAAGGTCAAGTATTGTTAGAGACAGTAGCTCATATTTTATAATGAGAGGATTGCTCCATCTGTGGGAAATCATGAAAGGGCTAATCAAGAGATGAGGCTGACCCAGAAAGACCCAGCCTGTCCCAGCTCAGGAGAGAGGGAGAGTTTCTGCTCCTGGAGTCACATCCAGCCTCTAGGAACCTGCTCCTCCTTCAGAGATGACTTTTGATGGCAACCTACTCTTGATCATGCCTGGTCCCCAGTATGTGTTGAGTCTCAGTACAAATCCAGCCCAATTAACCAGCACCCTTGCACTGACTGAAGTTGAAATGAAACTATCATTTCAGAGAACAAGGACAGCAACAGTTATAAATTGTCTGTTGATTTCAGAATTTTCCCCCCTAAATTTCTTTTTTCAATATAAAACAATACTAATAATAAAACAGTCTGATGGAATGAGCTTCAAAAAAACAAAAAAAGAACCCCTCCACCCCCCAGCTCTAGAAGACAAAATACACCTCTTATCTGGAGAGAATCTTTTGAAAGGTATTTACCCTGTGCTGACATTAGCGTGGCTCCTCAGGTTTCTGAGATGCACTAAGGTTCATTAGAGTCACTACAATATGAAAATAATTGAGACCCACCCGTGATTCTGAGGGGTTGCAAAATAAAGAGATGCCACCAAGCACCAGCCTTGGATGCTGAGAGCTGCTCCCATCTTGTTCCACCTCAAGGGCTGGACACATCTCAGAATCCAGCTGCAATTGTCTAGATGCCTGGAAGGAAGCTAGAACTCTAAGAAATTGGCTGGGCCACTCCTTTGGAAAGCAAGAACAGGAAGATCCAGCTATGGGTATCTGGATAAAGTTAGGGTATGAATTCAAGTTTTCTCAATTTCAAATCAGCATGTACACAGGCCACACTGTGGTCTCGCCCTCAATTCCACACTGTTGGTGTTTACTACAAGAGGCCATCCTGAGAGAAATCCTTCGCACTCTAAGTTGGTTCCACAAAAAACACTGAATCCTGACTCTGGAGGCTGTGGCTCTCTGCCTTTGGTTGATTTTAATATGATATGAGGTACTGGAGGTCCTTCTTATTTGTTTTATTTATTTATTTTAATAGCCTAAATTCAACTCCACTAAGCAATTCAGCACCAACACTAAAATTTACAATATGCCCACCAATACTATGGCTCAACAAGATGCATTAAGAAGCTAGTTAAACACCAAATGCAGTATAAATCTCAGTCTTATAGGTGTGCTGAAAACGTAAATAGCTTCCAAAGAGCTTCGATCAATACCAAGATATATGTGTTGGCTCAAAGTGTGCAAATAATTTAAATTTTAAATCAGCTCCGCCTTAGGACCCCTCCCCCCTTGCCTGGGTTCTGCTATTTCGGTTAATGGCACCAAATTCTAGGGTCTTAAACAATGGAATTTGAATTTCTATTAAGACACCAAGAGGTCCTGGAATGGCATCAGGGTCTGTGTGCTGGTTGGAAGCCAGAGATAGAAATGAGAAAGACCTGAAGAAGGGGGTCACAGGGGATGAGATAAAAGTGGGACAAGAGGGTATCACGGAAGGTACAAACAGGGAGCAAAAAGAAAAAGGCAGGTGGCAGATTGGGACTGAGAAATCTGGAAGCAGGTAGAAGGTGCCAGGTCATATTAAAAAAAAAAAAAAGATGTCTTCGCGATGTTGAAATAGGGTTAGACTGGACTTGCTCTAGAAGACTGTATATTCTGAACACAAGCACAAAGTTAGGTTCTCACCATGGGAACACCAGGGATGGCCGCAAGGTTTAAGCCGCGTCAGACACAATGCAGACCCAGTGCCCACCGCCAAGTCGGGAAGTAACTCTTTGCTTTATGTTGGTCTTGGCTTTGAGGCTGAGCTCACAGGGTGAGTCAGGGATGCAGGGCGGAGGACATACTGCGAACCTGCAGTCTCTCTTCTCCTGGAGCAATTTCTGCAAGCCCTGCCATCCCTGGATGGTAGAGCAGAAGCATTTTTTGTGATTTTTTTTTTTTTCCTACCAAAGGAATCTACTCTGTACACAATCCAGATGGCAAATACCTGGCCATGTAACTATTCTTTACCTGGATCATTCAGGGATAAGTGACCTTCATTGATCTTCATTTTCTTCCAGGTCAGTTGACTTACCTGTGGATCTGAGAGTCCAACCACCTGGGTTACAGTCCCTGCTCTCCTGCCCACTAGCATCTCCTGCCGCACCAAGCAAGTTATCCCACTGCTGAAAACTTCCATTTTCTCATTTACAAAATAGGGGGAAGAACGGATACTCCTTCATTGAGTTGATGGAAGGATTAAATAACTTCAGGGCATTGAATTTGGCCCACAGTCATTTCTCCACTCATCTTATATTCAGCAGTATTTGTTGGATAACCTCCCGAAGCCAGCCACTTTTCTTGCCTTTGAGAATACGAGTGGAAACACTGCAACACGCTCCTGCCTTCACAAAGTGATGTTCTAGTCGGGGTGACAGAGTCCACAGTAGACAAAAGAGCATGTGACGCGTCAGGAGGTGTGTGTTACGATGAAGACACAGTGCCAGGCCACAGAGAGCAATGCTGTTTTATTAAAACAGTCAGAGAAGCCCTTTTCCGAGAGTAGTTTGAGCAGAGACACGAGCAAAATGAGAGAGCAAGCTCTGCAGAGTCATGCAGGATGAAGGTTCCAAGCAAAGGAAATGGACGTGAAAAGGCCCTGAGGCCTTCTGTCTAAGGAGCAGCGCATGGCTAGAGGGACTAGAGCAGAGCAAGGGAGAGAGGGGTGGAGACAAGTGAGTGTGGGTGGTTCTGACATCTCTGGTGAAGACTTTGGGTGTTATTCTAAAGAAAGATGGGAAGTAATAGGAGGTTTCTGAGAACAGCGGCTCCATGATGGGATTTACCACCTGAGAGGGTAGCTGCACCCACTGTCTAGAAGGTGAAATGGGACGTCTTAGGGCTTCTTTGCAGCTATTCAGGGGAAAGTTGATAGGGATGGTAGTGTTCCTGCCTTGTAGGGTTGTCTGGTACTACATTGTCTGACACAAGTTAAGACCACAACAAATGCTATCTATCCTTATTTAATTCTTATTTAATCCCCCTTATAGTGCCCCTGATGGCTCAAGTGACAAAGAGTCTGTCTGCAGTGCAGGAGACGCAGGAGACATGGGTTGAATCCTTGGGTCGGGAAGATCCCCTGAAGAAGCAAATGGCAACCCGCTCTAGTATTTTTTGCCTGGAAAATGCCATGGACAGAGGAGCCCGGTGCAATATAGTCCATAGGGTTGCAAAGAGCCAGATATGACTGACCATGCACACATTCCACTTCCCTTGTGAGTGTGTCTGTGTATCTGCGTGTCTGTGTTTATCTCTCCCATTTTGCCCCAGTGGCATAGGCAGGACTCTGCCCCAGTCTTCCCAGCCCTCCCAGCCCTTTTCTCTGAAAGCACGCTGTTGTCCTTCATCTGTGACAGCAGTGCTGTCGGATCATCAGAGAATCAGTCTGGTTGAAGGGAACATCTTTGGATGCTCTGTGTTGGTACTAATGATGGGAGATGTACAGTAAAAAGCTTAGCTTTTCTAGGATTTCCCTGGTGGTCCACTGGTTAAGGATCTGCCTCCCAAGGCAGGGAATGCAGCTTCAATCCCTGGTCAGGAAACTAAAATCCCAGATGCTGTGGGGTAACTAAGCCCATGTGCCCAAACTACTGAGCACACTCACACTAGAACCCATGCCTCACAACAAGAGAAGCTCCTGCGCACTGCTAGAGAAAGCCTGCTAGCTGCAACAGAGAACCCGTATGCCACCGTGAAGAGCCAGTGCAACCGAAAACGAAAATCAGGGGGAAAATAAAAGCAGAGCTTTTCCTGGCAGGCTTGAACCCCCATACAAAGCCATGGAGCATCTTTGTCCCTAATCTCCTCGTGGCTCCTTGACTCACTGGAAGGTCAGACTAACCTACAGGTGGCCAGGAATTCCAGGGAGAGGTCAGCAAACAAAGGTCATTTCCAGTGGACATCTGTTGCTGTAACTGCTGGGTTCTGGGGCCTCTCTCCTCCCCACCCCAAAGGAGTTGTCATGGCCAAAGTAACAACCAAAGGGAAAAAGTGGGAATGGATGTATCCCAAAGACAATATTGTTGGAGAGTGTGATCTAGCAGGCTGTGGACTGTTCCATTAGTCTGAACGGAACATTAGCCAAACTCCTTGGAACTCAGACTTCTGGTCACAAACTGGCCCCACCTTCCCAGGCTTGAGGCAATGGGGCAGAGCTTATTTCAGCTTCCTCAGCTCCTCTGGGGACTGACGAACAGCTGACAGGGATAGGCGCACAGGTCCACTCTGATGATTTCCATTAAGTTTCGTTGTTGCTCCAAAAACCTCCATCACGCAGATGCTTGCTATGCTGCCCGTTTACCGAGCTTTTCCATGAACCTTTCCAATAGGCCTCTGGCCTTCCTCCCTCTGCCCCAGTGCCCTGCAGCAGATGAGTCTTTATCATCTCCAGAATGGGTGAATGCATCAGCTTCTTGAATGTTCTACCTGCCGTCACCCTTGCTCCATTTCTAATGCAAACCAGCCAAGCAGGGCTCCCCTCACCCCACCCCCTGATGTCTTTGGTTCTCCAAGGGCCTCACAAGAAAGTGTAGTCATCCCTGGGTATCCACAGAGGGTTGGTTCCAAGACCCCCTACGAATACCAAAATCTGCCCATTGGCAAGTCCCCTGCAGTCGACCCTCTGTATTGGCAGATTCTCCATCTAGCTGTACAACTAAGTCTGTTTTACTCATCTTGTGCTTGCCACAACTCGACCCCTGTGCATTCTACCCCACAGCCTGAATCCTCAGCGCCCCCAGGAAGACGTGGTCCTCTCACACACTCCTGTGCCTTCACACACATCCTCTCTCCTGTCGTTTTCTGGACCTAGCCTTCAGTTTAAAAGCCACATTTCCCTTCAAACTTTCCATGTTGAGTCCAAGAAAATGAGATCATCCATTCCTCTGGGTGCCTTAGACATTTTCCCACCTTTCTTTAAAATTCCCCGAGTTGTTTCCCAATTATCTGTACATGTGGCATTCCCTTGCACTGGGGTGTTGACTCTCTGAGGGCAGCGGCTGTTCAATATTGTCATGCACAGAACGTATTGTTGGTTGCGGAGAGTCTTAGTAAGTAGATTTCGGCAAAGTAGATGACTGAAGAGTATGCAACACTGTGAGTCACAACTACAGTGGGGAAGATCCCAGAATGCATTATAATAATATTAGCGAGTTTTTCTCCATCATTGACTCATTTTGTCTTCACATAAATCCCACAAGGGAGGTACTCTTATCCCTATTTTGCAGACATCAAACTGAAGCTTGCTTAGTGAGATTAATTTAATTGTCCAAGGTCTGACAAGTCACTTGTGGTGTAGAAGCCAGAATTTAAAGACCACTCCATCCAGCTTTGACACAAGAGCTCTTAGCCACTGTAGAAATACCTGCTTCCATTGTGGCAGATCTGTTGGCCTGTCTTTGACTAGCTCTGAGGTTGGACTTGCAATGAATTGAGGAGTTATGTAAGAGAGGCAGTTGTGGCAGAATCTGCAACGTGTCTGCCTCTAACAATGTTTATAGACTTGCTTCCCTGGGATGTCATCAATTCGAAGCACTTCATGCAAGAACGAGCGAGAAGGACCCACATGGCTTAGCCCAGTACTTTGTTTAGAATTCCAATTCATCCTTATCAACTTCACCATCCAAAGAGGATTCTTTCTTCCTGTGCAGAAGGGTTTCAGATACAGAAGGAATTGTAGCTATTAACAGTTAGTTATGGTTGTTTTTGTTGTTTAATCCCTAAGTCGTATTCGACTCTTTGTGATCCCATGGACCATAGCTTGCCAGGCTCCTTTGTGCTTGGGATTTCCCAGGCAGGAATACTTGAGTGGGTTGCCATTTCCTTCTCTGGGTCATCTTCCCAACCCGGGGACTGAACCCAAGTCTTCTGCATTGGCAGGTGGATTCTTTGCCACTAAGCCACCAGGAAAGCCCAGTTAGTTATCATCCTAAAGCCCTAATTTTGTCCTGGCTTTGATCTGGGGGGCACTTATTCATGTCTGAAAGCTCTGCAAAAGGGTAAAGGGAGATAAGGGGATTATGTCACTTACCAAGGATCCCTGAGCAGTTCGTGGGTTGCTTTTCTTCAGGAAACTCCTTGTCTCCAAATTCTATTTCATAATCCACCCAGAGTTCCTTTGGACCTTCCTGTATTCATTCAACAGACACAAACACCTAATACACCAGATCTCATTTTAGGCACTGGGCTAGGGTGACAAATAAGAAGAAGACTCTTAAAACCATGAACATCCTATGACACAGGGAGAGACAAGGAATACTCAAGCAAATAATTGCAAAAATAAAACAGTTTTCATTGCAACTGGTATTACCAAAGAACTTAATAGGAGGCAGGGGAAGAAAATCATGGAAGTTGTCTTTAGATAGTAGGGTCAGGGAAGCCTTCCTGGAGGAGGTGTCATTTAAGCAGACACCTGAAGAAAGAGAAGGCAGGCATCTGAAGGTGGTGGGAAGGAGGGCTCGGGCATAGGGAGTTAGAAGACTAAATTAGCAGCTGCAGAGTTGAAGAGCATGTGTGTGAGGGTGCTCAGATCAGGATGAAGTCAACGTCACCTCTGAAACTTAATTTTGAATAGCACGTTGCTGGTGCACCAGATGAACTGGAGACCATGCTGCCATTCTCACGTCCATCTCTAATGAGCTAGGGCTCCGATCACGGCATTCTAGTTTACCCCTGGTGTGCATTCAAGTTGAGAACACATTGCTCGAGAACCTCCTCAGCTGAAAATGACCAGATTAAGAGAACGATGGTGACTCTGAAGACTTCTGCAGTCACCAAGGCTTCTGATTCAGGTTTGCAAGGAACAAGAGAACAGGGCAGCTTCCTTCGTCCAGGGCCAACGCTTTTTAACACATTACTGAGAGAAGCAAGCAATTTCATATGAAAATGCTGAGTTCTGCTCTTTGTATATCATTCTGTGACTCACAAACAAGAAAACTCACTTGGAGTGGCTGACTTCTGGGTGTATACAATGTCAGTTGATGAAAAAAGAGAAATAGACACATTCCAGATAAAACAAATAAGCTCCTTAGGTTTAGAAGGGCATATAAACGGTCCACGCACATACAGGCTTCCCCTGATAGCTCAGTTGGTAAAGAATCTACCTGCAATGCAAGAGACCTTTGTTCAATCCCTGGGTTGGGAAGATTCGCTGGAGAAGGAAATGACAACCCACTCCAGTATTCTTGTCTGGAAAATCCAGGCAAGATGAGCCTGCAGGCTACAGTCCTGTCAGCAGCCTGGCTGTCTACAGTCCATGGGGTTGCAAGAGTTGGACACACCTTAGTGACTAGACCACCACTAGGCGCAAATGAAGATAAGCCAGGTTGGAGAAGGCCTGGGCTGGAAAGAAGTCAACATCAAGAACATGAAGTTCAAAGGCCAACAGTAAGAGGCCTTGAAAGTCAAGTCTGGGCATGCGCACCCTGCCCCTCCACCTCTGCTTTCTTGGCGTGAATGAGACTTGTTTTCCATCCTCCCTACAGGACATTTCACAGCAAAACTGAATTCTTTCAACCACCTTGGCAGGTATGATTTTTCCCATTTACTAGGTAAAGAGACTGAGACTCTGCAATTAACTGAGGGGTGGTGAAGTCCCATGTGTGTCATCAAAGCTACATCACAGATCCATCCTTTCATTCTCTGTGTCCTGCCTCATCTCACTGTGTGCAGCTTGGCGTGTTTATCCCTTTGCTTGAGGGCCCAGTTAGGTACCAAGATCATCCCATTACTACAGGTAAACAAACTGAGGCTCACGCACGTTAAACCTGTCCTCCAATGCCACACTGCTAGGAAGTAGCGAACACATTACTTAAAACCAGGGGTTCCTGATCCTAACAACACATTCCTTGGCCCGCAGGACCCTCTAGTTGTGATTGTCAGATAATTATTATTGTTCATAGTAATGGATTATTGCTCTGGGCAATGTCGGAAGGGCAGCAATGAGTAGGCAAGCAAGGTGCACAGGCGGCCAGCCTGCCTGGGAGCTGCTGGGGCACCAGGTACCCTGGGGAGCCTCGGAGCTGTCAACACAGCCCCCGCAGGGGGTGGGGCGAGCACCACTGGGCTTCCTCGGGCCTCTCTGAAATTCAGCCAAGAAGCAGGCACTGAGAAAATGCTCAGACAGCTCCCCCAGCCTCCAGCCCTGGGCACTGTGCCCTCGCTCATGGAGATGGAAACAGTAAGGCCCCTCTGACGCCTCATTGCTCCTGGCACCTCGGACTTCAAACTCACCATCACTGTCATTCAGTATCTACCTGCAGGGCATGATGTAGGGAGGGAGAGGGAGGGGAAAAGGAAGGGAGTTGGGGGGCGAGGGCTGGAAGGGAGGAGAGGCCGGTGGCAAGAATTAAGGGCCCACTCGTGGGACTCTTTTGGTGTGTTGGGCTAAAAGCCCAGCTGTGTGGGATCAGAGGGGAGCCCCGGGCACAGCCCAGGGCTAGAGGATCAGTGCCTGTGGGCCTTGCTGAGCCTTGATCATCCCTCTCCTAAGCCTTTGAGGGTGAACTGCAGCCCCTGCCTGATGAAATACTGCTCCTGGAGGCAGCTCTCCAATCTGGGGCTTCCAACAAGAGGTCCCTAAGGGGAGTGTCATAAATCCAGATTCTTCCACCAATCCTGGGGTGAACTCACATCAAGAGAAAAAAAAAAAGTCAGAGTTTCCTTGGGGGCTCAGTGGCACAGAATCTGCCTGTCCATGCAGGGCACAGAGTTTTGATCCCTGTCCTGAAAGATCCCACTTCCTGCAGGGCAACTAACCCCTTGTGCCACAGCTACTAAGCCTGTGCCCTAGATTCCATGCACCACAACTAGAGAGCAGCCCCCACTCGGCAACTAGAGAATGCCCAGAGGAATTCTTGCCCATAGCAAGGAAGACCCAGCACGGTCGAAAGTAAATAAAATTTCAAAAAGAACAAGTCATTCCCTTTTCAGTTTTCTTTCCTTTCCTAGATTACCTTAAAGGCAATGCCTCAGATGAGTTCTACGGAATCTAGAACTCCTAACTCCTTTTGAAGCTCCCAATGAAACAAAGAAAGAGCCTATCTCTGGTAGGCAAAGGGCATCCAGGTAAAACATAATAATGTTGTCGTGTTTTCATTTCATTTTCACTGGACTGTTAATAGCTGCTCAGAACAGGAAACACGCCTTGTCTCTCTCACGTCATAAAGTCTCTGTTGAAACCTTTATACTGGACATTTTGAAAAGTGGAAGAAAACAACCGCTCAGCCTCTTGCAGATATTTCGAATGTCTCAAGGAGACTCGGGGTGAAGATAGGAAGGAGGACCCACGATGACAAACCTGGGCAACTGAACGCCAAGGTTTCCACGAAGGTGCTGGAGATAGCACAGTCAGTCCCAAGGCTGCCTGGTGGAAAAAGCCAGCTCCTGGCAGCCAAGAGGGGCCCTTGGGCCCCTTTTCTCCCAGCAAACATCCGTCTCTTTCCTCTTTGTGCTTAATGACCACAGCCAGAGGGGAGCGGCTTTAACTCCCAAGGAGGCTGTTTATATCCAGCCTGTGAGGAGAGGCCTAAATTGGCATTCCACATCATAATAAAAAAATTCCCAGCAATTATTAAAAGATTCTTATCTCTTGCTCCCTACGTGGATAATGAGGTCCTTCTCTGCTGGACTGAGACAGGCTGTCTCGGCTCTCGTTTAATGAAACAGGACCAAGTTTGCAAATGAGCCTGCCTGGCTCTCCCCTTAACCTCTGCTTGTCGACTTGGACATCAAACCTCCTGGCTTCTGTCTTTCCTTATTAACAGCCCGTAATCTTAGCGGGGCCCTGGCCTCAGCACTTCCTCTTTGCCTGTACAGATCTGGTTTTCCCTGGACCTAACGTCAGGGGTTGCCTTTGTCTTTCTGGGACTGAGGTTTTAGAGGATCTGGAGGCTCCTGGTTTCATCCAATAAGGAGCCGGGACGGGGGGGAGGGGGGTGGGGGAATCGGGGGAGAGAGAGAGAGTTTTAGCTGGAAAATCGCTAGCATTTTTTCCTGGGAGCATTGGTGCTGAAAGCTGGGTTTGGCAGCGCTTCTGATTGAAAACCTCTACCTGCAGCTGTGGGTTTCCAGGGTTCATTGATTTTGTCTTCTTCCCACCCGCCCCCACCCATACCCAAACTACTCCTGAGGATAAGGATCAAATCAGCTGAATCATCAGGCTAGGAGCCGCTGCATTCTACTCTCCCAAGTCACTGTGTCTTGGTCTTCCAGGGACTTTCCTTTATTTTGACCCCGTTAAAACAAAAACGTTTGAAATAAAAATAACTCTTTTAAGTGGAGTGTTTGACAGCTTTTTCTTAAAGGCTCACCCCCTGCAGGGAAAGGAAGGAGACGAGGCCTTTGTGTGAAATGGGCAGTTTCACCAACTGGATTGATCCACTGGTCTCTTGCGTGTATCAGGTACCACTGCCCTACCCTCAGAGCTGATGGCCTTTCTGCTCCCAGAATGTGCTGACTCTCTCTGTCTGGTCAAGTGTGGCAGACAATAGCTCTTGAGATAGGATAGATGGCCTTTAGGGTATTAACCACTCACTGTTTTAGAATGGCTTCACTCAGATTCTTTGAGATTCTGTTCCAATTGTCTATTGCCATCTAAATGAGTATCCCCAAATCTAGTGGCTGTGAGCAAAAATCATCTAATTGATTATATCTACAAAAATCTCGGGATTTTGTGGGTCAGGAATTCAAGGAGGGTTCAGTGGACCTCTTCTGCTGCTGCTCGTGGCATCGACTGGGATCTCCGGGTGGCATTCAGGCAGTGACTGGCTCGGTCTGAAGATCCCAGGTGGATGCACGTCTTCATGAAAACAGGTTCTTGTAGCAGGATGCTCAGCTCATCCAGGCTCCTTTCCCTCATCATGCTTCCTAGGGACTCTTTAGTGGTCTCTCCAGAAGGGCTCTGAACTTAAATGACCCAAGAGAGAGTGTTTCCAGAGACAGAAGTGGAAGATGTCAGCTCCTCACAATCTGAGCCTGGACTCTGGCTTTGCACCACTATGGCATTATCCTGTTGGTCACAGCTACCATAGAGTCTGCCCCAATTCCAGGGAAAAGAAGATACCCTAAGAGTAAGAGCTGGGCTCCCAGGCCGATGCCTTCAGAAGTTAGAGATAACATACGGAAATGCCTAGCAAAGATACTGGATGGAAGAGATACTGGACATGGCCTCTTGATGGACCTGACTGAAGGAGCAGCTGGAACGGGGCCAGTCTGCCAGTCCCGATGTAAACTCAGGCTTAGCTAGTGACCATCACAGGAATACGATTCCCAGTGTCTAGAGATGTTGAGGGAAACCAAGGTGTTGAGGGAGGTGGACCCAGATCTAGATTCAGACCTAGGCTTCATCTTGGCTGCCTTCCAAAGGAACTCAGGGCAAGGATGAGTCCCAGTGGCTGCCAGTCCCTATGCCAGTTATCTGCACAGGTGGCCCCTTGCAGCTTGGGAAATAGGGTGACCCAGAGTCAAGGATGGCGCTTACACCCAGTAGGGTCAAGCCTTCCCTTTCTGCACTTGACTCTCCTACAGAGTCACCCAAAGCTCTAGTTATCATCCCCTCAATCAAAGGGGGTCCTTGTTCAGGAAGTTGAGGGGTGGCATGGCATCTCTCTTGGAGGTCTTTTCTGCTTATGTAAACATAGCTAGAATCTCAGTACTTATTCTGCGGGCCTTGAGGGAATCCAGGAACTACTCTTACAATATTCCCAAGGCAGGAATATTGTCTTCTCTTCATGTCTGTGCCCCTCCCCGTACTATTGTCATCTGTTTCACTGGCCACAAACACTCCTGAGAGATAAACAAGATATATACACTAATTCCTTTTTCCATATTTTTCCCAGCTCAGCACCCAAAGCCCCCATTCCACTAGATCGTCCTCAGAGGCACACAAGAGGGGAGTCAGTTTCAAACCCGTGCACAAAAATAGCTGAGAAATTTAAGAAAAGATATGCAGATTCCTGAGCTTCAAGAGATTGTATGTAATTCAGGAGCCCTGGGTTAGGACTCAGGAATCTGTAGGTCCCCAACCTCTCCTTGGTGATCTTAACTTGAGCCTGTGCCCTTCTAGATACATTTTATTAACTCCCAGCTATGCTGGGTCCTCATTTCAAAGGGATGGGGCCAATTAGCCCTCTCTGTTGGTGAGACCAGCTTGGTTATTGAGGAGACAAAGGCCCAGGGTGCGTTTTCTATAGCTAGAGCCTGACCTATGACCTTAGCCAGCTGCCTTGCAAATGCCACTGGTCACCAGGGTAACGGAGCCAGAGAGAGTTAATGGTTCAGAGCAAATGCATCTTCACTATTGGTGTGGGAAGGGGGCTAACAGGCCATACTGAATCTGTGACTTCTGAATAGCATCATCATCTTTTATTCTGAAAATAAATGAGGAGCTAGATACTTCCTTAGCACCTCCTTGAATGAAGTTTAAGACTGTCTGCCATCTCAACAAAGAGTCTCACCCTTACCCCCTTCCTCCAAGGAGATTTGTGTTTAAAACAAGATAACATCACATTTCCGTGTTATATAGTGGCTACGACACAGGCTATGGGTTTAAAGGCCTGGGATGGAATCTCAGCTTTAGTATTTGTGAGTGACATGTGGACAAGCAAGAAAAGGAGGCTTTAAATGCCTTGGTTTCCTCATGCTGCAAAGCTTTAGTAAATTAGTATCTCTTTTTTCCTTAAGATGGACTGCAAAAAAGAAATATTTTGTTCCAGTGATAAGCCATCATATTACAAATTTCAGGCTGTTTGAGATCCCAGATCGTAATTAAAAATGACTTGTCTTACGTGAGGAACTGTAAGTAAGAAAGCTGCCCCCTGCCAATAGGCACGTAAGTAAATTGGTGGTGAATTCTCTAGCCCCAGTTCAAAGCCTGAAGAGTTGGTAGTCCCAGCTGGCAGCTTGACTGTGACCTTATAAGAGTCAAACTCCCCCAGCTAAACTTCTGGACTGGGAAACCTCAGAAACTATGTGAGATAATAAATCTTTGCTGCTGAAAATAACTTGCTAAGTTTGGGGTCCTCTGTCATACAGCAGTAGATAACTAAAACAGTGCTTGTCTACAGTGCCTTCTCTACTTACAGACAAGGAGGAAATACTTGGAATTTATAAGTCATTCAATGAAATTTTTTTCTGCATAAAAGAGGATGTGATATTCAAGTGACTTACAGGTATTATTTTTGAAAACAAAATTATTAATATGGGTATAGTCATAAATGTTAGTACCAATTTAAGTAATGTAAATAAAAAAACAAAATTTAAACTCTCTTCTGTTTGCCAGTCTCATGCCCCCAAACCAAAAATATTATTTTATTTCAGAATGTATATATTCGTATAGAAGTAGACATACAGTAGTCTTCCCTGGCAGCTCAGGGGTAAAGAATCCTCCTGCCAATCTTTAGGAGATGGGAGTTCAATCCCTGGGTCTGGAAGATCCCCTGGAGAAGGAAATGACAACCCACTCCAGTGTTTTTCCCTGACAAATCCCGTGGACAGAGGAGCCTGGTGGGTATAGTCCATGGGGTCACAAAAGAGTCTGACACACCCTAGTGACTAAACAATAGCAACAAGGACATCCAGTAGTATCATACTCAGTATGAAAGGATTTCAAAGTTCAGTCCTAGGACCAGCAGCATCAGCATCAGCATCATCTGGGACCTGCTGAGAAATGCAGCATTTCAGGTTTTGCCCCAGACCTATTGAATCAGAAATTCTAAGGTGGGTCCAGCAAACTGTGTTTTAACACAACCAGCATATGATTCTGATACATGATAAAATTTGACTCTGTATACATTTTGCAGCTTGCTTCTTCCACTTGGTAGACTTTGGACACCTTTACATGTCATTAAGTATATATATCTGTATAATCTTCAAATTGCCACCTTGGACTTTATCATGTGTATATATCACACTTCATTAAACAGTTCCACATTGATGTCTGTTTCCAGGTGTCTTTAGTATCATCAGCAAAGTTAAAATGAAAAGCTTTGTGTTACGTTCATGTATGGAGAAAGGTAGGTAGATAAATAGTAAACTTTATGAACATGCTTCAGGACAAATTCTCAGAAGTAGTATAGTTGGGTCAAAAATAATTGCATTTTGAATTTGGACAAATTTGATAGGTTCTCTTCAAAAATATTGCATTGGTGTTCATTAATAGGTCTAATCCTTGAAATTTACTTCTATATTGGGCATTATTATAAATGTTTAAATGTCACTTTGATGGGTTAAGATCATTACTCCCTTTATACTGCATTTCTTTATTTATGAGTAATATTAAGCACTTTTCATAGTTTTATTGACTTTTTTCCCCATGTGAACTGCATTTTTCAGATCATTTCTTTCCAAAATGAAGATTTCAGCAAAGACCATATTCTGACTGCTTTGGGGGTCTTTTTGAAGAAAACTGCATTATTAGCATCCTGCCGATTGCCCTGAATGCTTTATTATGATTCGTGAGGAGTGATTGATCATAATCAAAAAATTAATCACCAATCAGCCCTAGTAATTAAGTCATAATCATATTTGCATATATGTGATAATTTATGCAATCTTTAGAGAAAGAAATTTAGATGGAAGATATTGATTGTGGAAAGTGTGCCAAAGCTGTCAGTTATTGGGACAGTGATCTATACTACAGTGTGGCTGGACCCCTAAGGGTCGATTCATTGGACTAAAGGGGGCAGGATGGGAAAACGAGGTCCATGGACTAGTTGGGGTTCCTCTACCCATCACAAGCTACGGACTGCACCTGGTACACTCTTTTATCAATGACATGTGCTAATTCCAAGGCCCATGATGATAAAAATATAGATCAGTTCAGTTCAGTTCAGTTGCTCAGTCATGTCCGACTCTTTGCGACTCCATGAATTGAAGAACACCAGGCCTCCCTGTCCATCATCAACTCCTGGAGTTCACTCAAACTCATGTCCATTGAGTCGGTGATGCCATCCAGCCATCTCATCCTCTGTCATCCCCTTCTCCTCCTGTCCCCAATCTCACCCAGCATCAGAGTCTTTTCCAATGAGTCAACTCTTCACGTGAGGTGGCCAAAGTATTGGAGTTTCAGCTTTAGCATCAGTCCTTCCAAAGAACACCCAGGACTGATCTCCTTCAGAATGGACTGGTTGGATCTCCTTGCAGTCCAAGGGACTCTAAAGAGTCTTCTCCAACACCACAGTTCAAAAGCATCAATTCTTCGGCACTCAGCTTTCTTCACAGTCCAACTCTCACATCCATATATGACCACTGGAAAAAAACATAGCCTTGACTAGATGGACCTTTGTGGGCAAAGTAATGTCTCTGCTTTTCAATATGCTATCTAGGTTGGTCATAACTTTTCTTTCAAGGAGTAAGCGTCTTTTAATTTCATGGCTGCAGTCACCATCTGCAGTGATTTTGGAGCACCGTTTCCATAGTTTCCCCATCTATTTCCCATGAAGAGATGGGACCAGATGCCATGATCTTAGTTTTCTGAATGTATAGCAGAAATTAACACGATATTGTAAATCACCTGTACTTATACACACGCACACACACACAAATTCTTTTTCATATTCTTTTCCATTATGGTTTATTCATGATGTTGAATTTAGCTCCCTGTGCTCTATAATAGGACCTTGTTGTTTATCCATCATGTATATAATAGTTTGTATATGCTAATCCCAAACTCCCAATCCATCCCCCCCACCCCACCCCCTGCAACCAGAAATCTGTTCTCCATGTCTGTGAGTCTGTTTCTATTTCATAGACATGTTCACTGAAGGAAGTTGAATGTGCTGCTCCTTCAAGAAACACACGGTTATAAATACAGAGGTCTAATATCATAAGTATAGTAAATATCATACTGGTTGTTATGGGTTAAATTGTGTTCACTCAAAATTTATATGTTGAAGTCCTAACACCGGGTGCATGAAAATGTGCCTTTATGTGAAAATAGGGTTGTTGCAGGTATAATTAGAGTTGAGATGAAATCATATTGGCATGGGCTTTCCTGGTGGCTCAGTGGGAAAGAATCCATGTGCAATTCAGGAGCCATGGAGAAGAGGGTTCAATCCCTGGATCAGGAAGATCTCCTGGAGAAGGAAATGGCAACCCAATCCAGTATTTTTGCCCAGAAAATCCCATGGACAGAGGAGCCTTGTGGGCTATGGCCCATAGGTCCCAAAAAGTTAGACATTGCTAAGCAACTAAACAGCAACAACATACTGGCGTAAGGTAGGACCCTAACCCAACAGAACTGATGTCCTTATAACGAAGGGAAATTTGAAAACAGGCACAGACATGGGGAGAATGCCAAGTAGAGATGAACGCAAAGACGGCGGAGGCATCTGCAAGTTATGAAACACCAAAGCCGGCCAGCATACCACTGAAAGCTAGGAGACAGGCATAAACAGCTTCTTCCTGTAACCTTCAAATGGAACCAACTCTGCTGTGTGACCTTGAACTTCCACCCTCCAGAACTGTGATAACTTCTTTTGTTTAAGTTGCCAATTCCGGTTTTATTAGGGCAGCTATGGCAGGCTCATTCACTTGTAATTTATACTCAGTAATAATAATGACAGTAGTAATAATAATAAACTCTGCAGTGAGCAATAATTATGTACCAGCTATGTGCTAGGTCTCTTTATGTACAATATTTCATTTTGTCCTCCAAAATACCCCTATGCAGGAGGTCCCTGGTGGCTCAGATGGTAAAGAATCTGCCTGCAATGCAGGTGACCTGGGTTCGATCCCTGGATTGAGAAGATCCCCTGGAGAAGGGAATGGCTACCCACTCCAATATTCTTTCCTAGAGAGTTCCATGAGAAGAGGAGCCTGGTGAGCTACAGTCCCTGGGGTTGAAAAGAGTCAGACATGACTGAACGACTAACACTTTATGTGGATAAGCAAACAGAGACTTTCAGGAGCATTTCCAAGATTGCACAGACAGGAAGAGGTGCAGCAAGCATTTGAACCATCTTAATGAAAAATCCAGTGGCCTAACTCACTTTGCAATTCTGTGGAAGCTCAGGAGCATCACTCCAAGGAGCTATTACTTCCCATCAACCTTGGAAAATGAGAAGTAATAAGAGATACGGAGAGGAGGATGTTGACAATGCAGCTGTTAAGTGGCAGAGAGAAGCCCAAATGGACAGGTGGTTGGTTATTCGTGGGTGCTGCTGATTCAGGTCTCAGCTTGCAGGTCTGAGTCATCTGTTTATCCTCAGATGTTCTGTGCTCAAAAGCTATGGAAGTGCTGGCCCTGGATCAGCTTCCCTGAGTCTGAGAGCTTTCGCTGTAATCACTCACTTATTTTCCTGCATAGCGATCCTGGTCATGAATCCAATTGGTCTTTTCCTCATCAGGCCCCCAGGGAAGCTGCTAGAAATCCACATCACACAAGCTCGGGGGCTTGGGTCCATCATGGGGAGAGTCAACAATCGGGCCAGAACTAAGCACAGAGGTTAATTGGAATCAGAAGTTTGGAACCCGTGAAGTTGCTCAACTAATTATCTTGTGACTCCTCCAGTCCTCCCCTTTCTTGCCTTCACACCTGAGCAATGACGAAGGAGAAAAGTGCCCTTTCCTCCCACAGATCTTCACCTTTAGCCCAAGAGGTTGAGAGAGCCTATTCATGATTGTGGGCACCCAAGAAAATGCAAACACACATTCTCAGTGTGCTTACAGATGGTGCTTCAGAGATGAGAGAGCTTGTGACATTTCAGCTCCTCCCTCAATCTAGAGGATTCTACCCTGTGGCAGGAAGCTACAGAAGGTATCTGGAGGCAGAAAGTTGATGCTTTGGCTCCTAGTGTGGCTATAAGCAGATAGACTTGGGTTTTCTTCCTGGCTCTGCACTCACAAGCTATGTGCGCTGGAGATAGTTTGATTCCCTCTCTGGCCTCATATGCCTGATCCACAAAATGGGACTGATGCATAGATCTTGTGGTTGTTGTGAAAAGCAAATGAAGCTTTGCACCTAAAGCACTTAGCACAGAACTTGGAGATATAGCAATTACTGAGTCAGGGCCAGCTCCTTGGGAACAATCTGCTATTGACAACCCAGGGCTTTCCCACCCTTATCTCCTTGCTCCTCTCTATTGCGACAAACTGATAGAGAGTGGTTTGGCGTCCTGACTGATCCCTTGGGTGTTAATGGCCCTGACTTCCAAGACAGTTTCCCAGATGCGGTCAGACCTCAGCGTGAATTATTGGCTTGGACTTTGCTCTTTCCAGAAAGATGAGTCCTGGGTGAGATAGATTTCAGCTTCCAGAATTCACCATGGGGCCCTTCCCTGCTCGTTTACTAGGTGGGCTCCTATTGGCTTGAGGGAGCTAATATGTTTCACAGCATGTTTTGTAGATTGCATCTGGCCAGATGTTCCTCTGTGTGAGTTCCCTAAGCGATGTGGGAGGGAAGGAACACCCTCGTGTCAATGGAATTTCAGCCAAAAGGTGTTGCACTGCCTTGCTCAAGGCCAACCACCTCCTCTGTTGCTCTCAGGGAGCAAGATTATATTTCAGACTGAGGGCTCAGAGGCAATGGTCCTGAGACCACATTTGGTATTTTCTCTCCTTTCACTAGATTCATGTCAGTGACTGCTTCTTTCAGAGATACCGGCATTAGCACCTGAGTTATCTTTTAAGAAAGGAATTCAGTTATAGACAGATCTATGCTGTGCTGTGCTAAGTCGCCTCAGTCATGTCGGACACTCTGCAACTCCATGGATGAAGCCCAACAGGCTCCAGGCAAGAATACTGGAGCAGGTTGCCATTTCCTACTCCATAGATAGATCTATAGATCTATAGATAATAGGTATTCCCCAAAGTGGCCATGGAAAGGGTAACGTGTAATGGCCAGGGAGGCTATAATTCGTTTCTTGCTAAAAACAGCCCCATCTAGTCCTGTCCAGTGTCCTATTCAGCATTGCTTTCCTCCATCCAGTTTGAATCTGAAAGTATCAAACTTGCCAGTTATGGCTCAAAGACAAGGCATCTTGCCTAGGGGTGCCATGTCTGCATAGGATCTCCACAGGGAGCCTGTAGGAGATATCATCAATCCCAAGTCAGAGGATGAAAGGCAGTGGTAGAAAGTTATCAACAAGGTGTCAGCTACTTAATCAAGCAGGGCTGAGAGATATATAGAAAAAACAGAGAATGAAAGTCTTGGGACAGGCTTAGAAAATGAAATATTGGAAACTATGCTTCTTTCTCTTGATTGAAGAACTTGGATTCTAAAATCTAAGCCCTCCACCCCCTCTTGAGGGTGCTGACCAGGTGCTGGGGATGGTGGAAGATGATGATGAAGCCCTCCTTGTCTTGCCTTGCAAAAACTCAACTTCATCAAAGACAGGAGGTTTGAGTTTCATGATTTTCCAGGCCACACTGGCCTAGAGCAGATAATCCTTAGATGGGGGCTAGGGGTAAAGGGACAGGGATAACAATGTCCTACTAACATGACAATAACCAGAAACTCAGAAAGAATGGGAAGGTAGAATAGGCCTTTAGGAATTCCCTGGGAGTCCAGTGGTTCCTCCTCTGTGTTTCCACTGCAGGCAGCATACATTTGATCCTTGGTTGGGGAACTAATATCCTGCATGCTGCTCAGTGTGGCAAAAAAAAAAAGAAAAAGAAAAAAAAAAGAAAGAAAGACAAACGTACCTATCACACCATTATCTAAGAAAAATAAGAATGCCTACTTTTTGTTTTTGATCTCTCATGAGTCTCTAATGACAGTAATTGTAAATGAAGTATTTCTACTTCTCTTAAGGGAGTGAAGTTGGGAAAGGGTGGAAAATGAAGAAGGTTAATAATTAAGGATATTTAGTTAAAGCTCGGTTTGCATCCACAGAAAGAATAGCCCCTTTAAATGGGATGCTTAGTGCATGCAAGCTATGCTAACTTCTCCAGAGGCATTGTCATGTTTCATTGTCATACAACCAACTGAACTACACTCTATTATTATAGGTGAGAACATGGACCATCAAGGAAAGGAAATTACTTGCTCAAGGTCACACAGTCAGAAAATGGCAAAGCTAACTCTTGAATCCAGGAGTCCCAAAGCCTGAGCAGTAAACCATCATGTCACCTGTGCTTTGATGGGGTGGGGGTGGTCTTAGTCTTCTGATTTTCTCTTTCCAGGAAACTTCTTTCCTAAAGTTAGTTGAGCTATGTGTCTGCTCCGTGTCAATGTTGAACCAATTAAACTCTTCCCAGTTTTGATGCAGTCATGCTTTCTTCTCTAAGTTCAGTTCAGTTCAGTTCAGTCGCTCAGTCGTGTCCAACTGTTTGCAACCCCATGAATCGCAGCACGCCAGGCCTCCCTGTCCATCACCATCTCCCGGAGTTCACTCAGACTCATGTCCATCGAGTCCGTGATGCCAGCCAGCCATCTCATCCTGGGTTGTTCCCTTCTCCTCCTGCCCCCAATCCCTCTCAGCATCAGAGTCTTTTCCAATGAGTCAACTCTTTGCATGCGGTGTCCAAAGTACTGGAGCTTCAGCTTTAGCATCATTCCCTCTAAAGAAATCCCAGGGTTGATCTCCTTCAGAATGGACTGGTTGGATCTCCTTGCAGTCCAAGGGACTCTCAAGAGTCTTCTCCAACACCACAGTTCAAAAGCATCAATTCTTTGGAGCTCAGCCTTCTTCACAGTCCAACTCTCACATCCATACATGACCACTGGAAAAACCATAGCCTTGACTAGATGGACCTTAGTCGGCAAAGTAATGTCTCTGCTTTTCAATATGCTATCTAGGTTGGTCATAACTTTTCTTCCAAGGAGTAAGCATCTTTTAATTTCATGGCTGCAGTCACCATCTGCAGTGATTTTGGAGCCCCCAAAAATAAAGTCTGACACTGTTTCCACTGTTTCCCCATCTATTTCCCATGAAGAGATGGGACCAGATGCCATGATCTTAGTTTTATGAATGTTGAGCTTTAAGCCAACTTTTTCACTCTCCTCTTTCACTTCCATCAAGAGGCTTTTTAGCTCCTCTTCACTTTCTGCTATAAGGGTGGTGTCATCTACATATCTGTGGTTATTGATATTTCTCCCGGCAATCTTGATTCCAGCTTGTGCTTTTTCCAGTCCAGCGTTTCTCATGATGTACTCTGCATAGAAGTTAAATAAGCAGGGTGACAATATACAGCCTTGACATACTCCTTTTCCTATTTGGAACCAGTCTGTTGTTCCATGTCCAGTACTAACTGTTGCTTCCTGACCTGCATTCAGATTTCTCAAGAGGCAGGTTAGGTGGTCTGGTATTCCCATCTCTTTCAGAATTTTCCACAGTATATTGTGATCCACACAGTCAAAGGCTTTGGCATAGTCAATAAAGCAGAAGTAGATGTTTTTCTGGAACTCTCTTGCTTTTTCCATGATCCAGCGGATGTTGGCAATTTGATCTCTGGTTCCTCTGCCTTTTCTAAAACCAGCTTGAACATTAGGGAGTTCACGGTTCACGTATTGCTGAAGTCTGCTTGGAGAATTTTGAGCATTACTTTACCAGAATGTGAGATGAGTGCAATTATGTGGTAGTTTGAGCATTCTTTGGCATTGCCTTTCTTTGGAATTAGAATGAAAACTGACCTTTTCCAGTCCTGTGGCCACTGCTGAGTTTTCCAAACTTGCTGGCATATTGAGTTCAGCACTTTCACAGCATCATCTTCCAGGATTTGAAACAGCTCAACTGGAATTCCATCACCTCCACTAGCTTTGTTCATAGTGATGCTTTCTAAGGCCCACTTGACTTCACATTCCAAGATGTCTGGCTCTAGATTAGTGATCACATCATCATGATTATCTGGGTCGTGAAGATCTTTTTTGTACAGTTCTTCCATGTATTCTTGCCACCTCTTCTTAATATCTTCTGCTTCTGTTAGGTCCAGACCATTTCTGTCCTTTATGAAGCCCATCTTTGCATGAAATGCAAAAGCTACATCTTTCTAAGGCTGTGTGTTTGGCCATCATTTTGCTCAAAATGTATGAAGCATGGGAAAGACCTTCCTCACAAAAGAGCTAAAATAGTTAATCATAGTGTTAAATGATTATCAATAAATGATTGCTATTAATGGTAGTAGAAATATATAATGGTGGTTTTCACAGTGATGATAATAAAAAAGAATGGCAGTTATAATAATTACAACAGCACAACCGTACCCTATTTATATCGAACACTTACTATGTATTAATTCATATTATAAAATCTTTATATGTAATAACTCATTCAAATTTCACCATGATTCCGAAGGCCTGGAATAAGATAAGGTGAGTAAGGCTCCTGGGGACAAAATATAAGGAGATGCTCGATGCTCACTGTCAGAATTGTGAAGAGGGATGCCTTCTTCAAAAATGAGGCACCCTGAGTGTCCCACCTGCCTCCTCTAGTACTCACCCTACCCTAGGAGAGTTGTGGGACTGGAATATTCACAGTCACATGAACCTTTTACAAACTAATAAACTTAAAGAGAGTTGGTAAGTGCTTTGGAATTCCAGGCAAGATGGTTCTATGGACACTTGCACATAAAGTCTCTATTTCTTGTTCAACAAACTGTCTCTAAATGTATTGACCTGTGTGAGCTTGGACTCAGTAACAGAAGGAAGGAAGGAAAGGAAGGAAAGAAGGAAAGTCAAGGCTTGTTTAGAAGCCAAGGCAAGGTGCTACATTGTTCCTGCCTATGAATTAGACAGGATATTTTCTAATTCATATGACAGAAACCCAGTTCACACTACTTAGATAAAAACTTGAATGTATTTTTTAAATGTAGGATTATAGCATGTAATAAAAGAATAACAAAGTGCCAACTACAGATAAGGCACAGATATTGCTGGCTTCAGGACTGACTGAAAATGAAGAACTGAACTCTGTATCATCAGCATCATCTTATCTACAAGGCTCATGGTGTTTCTGTTTAAATGGGAACTCAGACAACCTCAGCTAAGATCTCACAATGGAATTCTCATGGAAGATATGCAGATGGGGCCTCATTACCTGTGCAGTGACAATCATATTACCAGAAAGAATATGATAAGGGCACACAGTTCTGAGCTATAGCATTTCTAGGAATAGAGAATTAATATCTGATGATCAATCAGAAAGAAGAAACATCAAGAAAATAAGAAAATATGACATGATATGATGGGTGGGATTTTGACAAGGGAAAGTGTAAAACCAGGACTCTGAGAGGGAGGGAATGGTGTTGACAAATCCCTGAAAAGCGATTTAAGAGCATGACCACCCATGGTGTTTGGCTGGATTGTAGATTATAAATCCTGGTTTCACAGGGTGTTAGGTAGAAAAAGGAAGTGAAAATGTCATGGTGGAGATCTTTGAATATACAAATGAGGAGTTGTATGCATTTAATGATATTCATTTGTTTATTCATTTATTTATTCATTAATAAATATTTATAGGACATTTGTTGGACACATACCAAGTCTCTAAGTATGAAGATAATCATGAAATATAAATAGTTTCCAGTTTAAAAAACTGCTTATGTGAATGGTAGCTGTGAGTAACCAAGGATACCTCTAGCCCTCTAATTGTTCGGATGGTGTTAAATAGTCTTTCTTATTTGGGAACTTTATAGAACATTGCCACAGCGACAAGGTGGAGGTTCCTAACTTGCCTCTGGCTTTTGATGAAAGAACTGTTGTGTGAAGGAATCAAGGGAGCTCTGAAGCTTTATAAACAGAGGCATAACATAATTTCCCTTTAATAAGTTGGTATGGGTGGTGGTAGCAAGGGGAGGTTGGAATTGAGAGATTCCAATGTGTGTGTGTCTCTGTGTGTGCATGTGTTAGAGGGGTTGTTGCAAGAATTTGGATAGGAGAAAATAATAATTTAACAAATACAAATAATTTTGATTTGTATTAGGGGAAAAGGAAATTTTTTTCACACATTCTTTTTTTCTTTTTCTTTTTTTTTTGGTATCATTGTTTTACTATCTTTCAGAAAGGAGAAAATAAACAGCAATAAATACATGAAAAAAAAAAAAAAACAGAAAGAGAAAGAGAAAAATGGAAGGGTGTTTTAGAGGACTTCATAGTCCCCTGGGTATCCCATTTAGGGATATTGAGGATTCTGGTGGCTGAGTGAATGGTGGTGTCACGGGACCAAAGATAAAGATCAAAATTAGGAGTTGGTATGAGCAGGGGAAGGGAGGGGAAAGTTTAGGACATGCAGACTCTCTGGTACTATAGATTTACTAGGGGAGCTGGAAAAAGGTCTCAACAGCATTGAGTATCAGTAAGGAGGTTGAGGGTGCAGATAACAACTTGGGGTCTTCTGTCTAGAGCCGCCTTTCTAACCCAGGGCCCAAAAGAGTTAAAACCTAATCTCTTAAGCCATCCATGGTACCTAATGGAATCCCTTTCCTCCTGTGCATTGAGAATGATATTATGTACCATCCTTGAGATAACTGAGAAATGTTATTCAAAGCATCAAATTATCCCACTTGAGATAGACTAGTTTAGAAGTAATGGCTGCTAGAACTGGGGGTTAGTGAGAACTAACCTAGGAAAACTAACCTAGAAAAAATGTAACTCATGCAAAAGGGACCCTAGGTAAAAAGATTAGTTAGATCTAATGTTTAGGAAGTAAGGGGGAAAGTAAAAGAATGGTAGGTCAGTGAGATTAAGAGTGGCAAAACAAGCAAGAGAAGATGTATTCGACATTGTTGTTCACAATGTCCCTACTGACACAGAGCAAGTGTTTAATAAGGTTTAGCTATTGTATAATTTTCAAAATATTCCAAACATTTTTTATTTGCAATTTATATGACATTTCATTTTGTCTTCATGTACTAAAAAATAGTAATAATTCATAGAGGGTCTGGAAGACTCTCTATCCATTTTCTCTTTCTGTTCACTCCTATGCATGTTTCAAAGGTCAGAGCAGGAACCAAATGCTTCAGGAAGTATCACTCCACTGCCACACCCTTATTCTCCAAGTATGTCAAAATGTACTCCAGAAGACTCAGAGCACCCTCTGCGTGTCTTTATTGACACATTTACCATATTATTTTGAAATGACAGTTTGAATAATCACTTCTCTTATTAGATCCTGAAGCAAAGTCCATACTGTGAAAGTAAAAGTGCTAGTTGCTCATTTATATCTAACTCTTTGTGACCCCATGGACTCCCCTGTCCGTGAAATATTCCAAGCAAGAATACTGGAATGGGTGTCTAGTGCCCTTCTCCAGGGGAATCTTCCTGACCCAGGGATCAAAGCCAGGTCTCTTCCACTGCAGGCAGAGTCTTTACCATCAGAACCCTCCCATTTGGTTGGCCTAGAACTGTGCCATACAGAGACTGTCCTTTACAAAAGAACCTAGCTCTCTGCTCCTTCATGGTCTGCCCCAGTTGCTCCAGCTTACCAAGGAGATTCTTTTCCTGTGACAGACCCTAGCCAATGATAGATCAAGTCAACGAAGGGTAACTCCAAGGGTCTATACACACTTTAGACCTTTGGGGACTTAGGGTTTCCCCAGTCTTGTCAGGCTTCCAGCGAAAGTTGATTTCTCTGTCAACCTAATCTTATATCTTGCCTCATATTCTTTCTCACATCTGCTTGTGGAGGGCTCAGGCAGTATTTAGAACACAGTCTAAGGTCAAATGAGATCAATGGATCTTTGTGCAGAGAAAGAAGTTGAATATCCCCAAAGTTACACATTATATTCATCCATTCAATAAAATGTAAGTATCTTCCTAGTGTGTGCCAAGCTCTGTTCTACACACTCGATTTTGACATAGTTTGAGTTGACCTTTGGTATCTTTGAGAGTGGTGAATCAGGGCAGGGTCACAGATAACAGAAAACTGTGAAATGTTCAGGAGAAAGAGAGCTGAGGTGGGTCACATGCTCTGTTAAATGTAACACACTATGCAGAGGTTGGTCACTTTTGTTTTTCTTTCAAGGGTTATAGAAGCAAAAAGACAGAAAGATGAGGTGTTGCTTGGCATTGCATGACTGAGACAGGCGGTGCTTTTACATCTGGGGTCTCTTCTATTCCTTGACTACATACCCCAGCTTGCTTTCATAGGTGGGACAAAATAATTAGTTCTGGCCAACCTAATATGAGCAGAAATGATGCACGTCATTTACAATCCTGGTCCATAAAACTGTCCACTGAAGGGCCTCTATTTTATCGCCTCCCCCCGCCCCCGCCATACTGCAGCTGAATGAAGAGGATCCCAGGGACCAAGAGCACAGCAGAACCATGAGATGGAATGATCGTGGATCCTTGAATGACCGTATGACACAGAGACCCTCCGCATTGACCAACTCTGGACTCTGATGGGAGCGAGAAGTACATTATTGCTAAAAATCGCAGAGATTTTGGAACTCTTTGGTAAAGCAGGTTGTCTAATATATATGGTATGTCATTTAAGGGAAACATCTTCGTAGAGTGGAAAAGATGACTATATTTAGCGGCTGGGGGGATGATGCTGTGGAAGATAAATTGAGAAAGCAAATGAGAGAGTGTATGGTCATTAAAGCAAGTTCCCTGAAGCACAGAAGCAAGTGACCCAGAACAGGATCCTCTGTTCCCACGTGTTTTGTTGTCAAGAACGAGAAGAATATCGGTCATTTTTGTGTTAGTGGTTTCACTACTAATTATTAAGAAGAATTATGAGAAAGGATCACAAACATATGGAAGTAACAAAGTTTCAAGAATCTTTTCATGTTGTTACCCACATGGTGTGTTACAGGAAAAAACATGTATAGGAAGGCAAACAGGAGTTTAAATCTCAGCTTTGCCACATACTAGCTGTGAAACAGAAAAATGATTTCTTCTGAGATTATCTATTCAGTTCCACTGCAGCACCAGTAAATTGGTGAGCACTTCGCATGGATTATTACTATTTTTTTGAAGATGTAATGAAATGTTATGTAAATTGCAAAGGAAAATGTTTGGTATATTTTGAAAATCTTATAATAACTAATCACTGTTGACCACTTGTTCTGTGTCAGGACTGTCTTAAGCAAAATATAAGCATTAAATCACTTATTTCTCACAGCAAGTCAGCAAGGTATGTCTTTTTTTTTTTATTACCCCAATTTTATAGATAAAGAAATCCATTCTAAAAGCATTAGCTGGAAATTCCCTGGTGGTCTAGAGGTTAGGGTTCTGTGCTTCCACTACTGGGGGCCTGGATCTATCCCTGGTTGGGGAACTAAGATCCCACAAGCTATGTGGTGTGGCAAAAAAAAAAAAAAAAAAAGATTCTAGTTGCCGTAATAAAGCATTAACTGCTAATACTTGTCTTTTGGGTAGAGAGATTATGGGTATACATTTCTGGATATTTTCATAAAATTTCATATTCTATATGAATGTGCATATTTTGCTTTTATAATAAGAAAATAGAATGCATATGATTTTTAAAACCCTGAAAAGAGTAGGCTCCATTCCTTTGGGGGAAAACAAGAAGTAGGTTCTTGAACTTGACATTTACCAAACCCTCAACTCTACTGAGCCTTTCTCCGGGGTCCTAAGTCTGTTCCCCCAGGTATCCTGTGGCACATAGACCTAGATGGAGAATCAACAAAGCTAGAGCAGACTCTGCTCTTGGCTCCTTGAGCCTCCGGTTTAGGTAGTGCGCCAGTGAATATGCCTCCAACTCTCTGAGCTTCTCCTCATAGACTGTCTCATGGGTGTTTTCTTCTCTTCCACTGAACAGCTCAGTGTTCTTGGAATATGTCACTAAACTTCCCCCAGGGATCTCACTGGGGACCCTCTGGCAATCTCTATAGAATGCATCTCAGAATTATGCTGAGGGGCAAGGAAGTTGGGATATTTATTCACCAATGTCTATCGCTGACTACTCTTGGTGGTTTTAACATCTTGGCTTTTTGGCTTCCCACTGCAGTGGGACAAAGTTCACCTATGGCCAGAGGACACTGCCTGGCAGAAAAACATTTTTTTCCTTTGGCATCATTGGAGACTGTTGACTGGTGACCTCGGAGTTGTCAGCACTAGACACCAACAAGATCTGTGACAGATGTTAAAAGGATAAATAAAAACATAGATAGCAGGCACCAACAGAATCTGCTACAGATGTTAAAAAGATAAATGAAATCACATGATAAATGCTCAATAAATGCTAGCTGCCATAATTAAAATGATAACATTAGCAGTATCCTAACTAGTGCAAGCTCACGTTAAAACCCAAGTCCCTTGGGAGTCCAAGTCTCCAAGAATTCTAATTAGCAAGAGAATCTTCAGGTTTCTTTTTTGGTTATTCTCCTTGCCACTGCCAACTCTTAGGCTACTTCAACTAATTTTTAATTCTTTGCTCTCTGGGTAGGGATAATTAAGTGAGAACCATTTTTATAGACTCTCATTTCCCATCTCTGAAATTTTGTGCTTTGCTTCACAAAAACCCCTAAACCAGCATGAACCTTTATTGTTGTTCTTCTTTCTCTAAGCTCTGCCACTTATGGCTCTGGGGTCCGGAGACAGACATCTCATTTGTATGAAGTTTCCCAAGGGGTGAACCACAGTCAAAGCACCTTACCTTGGACAAGTTTAAGCCATTTTAGCTGCTCAATGGAGAGCACATCCCAGGATGCAGGCAGGTTTCCAGGACAACTGGGGTTTGATGGTTCATTGAAGGATGGCCAAAGCAGCTACATATTGGTGCTTTGAAAGTTTCAAACAATTCAGCGAGAGCTTTTGGTTCAGGAAATCCAAACCATATTTTCTACAAACATTTTTCTCCTCAATTTTTAATCACATGTATATTGCAAAGGAAATGTATCCCATCTGTTTTTTTTTTCACTCATTTATTCTTATCCAAATAAAATTTTGAAATTTATTTGATGTTCCACATTAAAAAATATACTATAACGGAAGAACATATTTGGTAAAAAGCAATGTTTCTCTCCCTCAGGCTGCCAGTGACTGTGGGTCATTGAGTGGGCCTCAGAGTCTACACAGTGAATTGGCCATGTGCTGGATTCCTTTGAGGGAGGGTTTCAACTCTCTCAGTGGCAAGCACAATGGACAACAAAGGGCTCATCTAATTCTATTCATCACAGAAAGCTGGCAGAGAGAAGAGCACGTCCAAAGAGGCTAAAGGAGCTCAGATATTGAGTCCAGCCTCACTGTGGCTTTACAGCTGAGGAAACTGAGCCCCAGAGGGGAGGAATTCTTTGCCTAATGACACAGGGTTAATTAAAGGCAGATTTGGGTCTCCTGAGCCTAGAAGCCGTGGTTCTTTCTACTCTCTCTGTTGTAACGCATCAAAGCTCGGATGTAAAATCAGGCTGTAAAAACCCAAGTCATAAGCATGTTTGAGTCACGAACTGTCATGTGTTTGTGGCGAGAGGCAATCAGAAAGATTTTAAAAACAGGCCCCCACCCTCAGACAGCACAGGTTCAGAGTTAGATAGGTTGATTTCTTCTCACAATTTAACTACTTTTTGGTGATAATGACCTTGGGAATGTTGCTTAATAACTCTGAGCCTCTCTTTCCTAATCTGTAAGACAGGTTGAAATTAGCATGGACGTTTGAGAAAATTAGACAAAAGACTGGATGTAAAAGCTCTGGGAGTGGTAGCTACCACAGAATAAATGCTCAAAAAACAATAGTTTTTCTTAGTATAACTATTATTATTATTACTCAGTGGTCTTCTTTTCTAGAGAAGTATTTTGCTCAGTTGGGTTTCATGGAACACTGTTTTCAGCAGATGTGAACTGTCTTACAAAAAAAGAAACATGAGGAATATATCTCATATTTTCACATGTTTTGAAAGTGTATATTCTACCATTTTCTTAGAGCTTCTTTTTAAGATAATTTTATTTATTTATTCATTTTATTTAATTTTGACTGTGCTCGGTCTTCGTTGCTGCACGGGTTTTTCTCTGGTTGTGGTGAGCAGGGGCTACACTCGAGTTGTGGTGTGTGGCTTCTCCCTGCTGTGGCTTCTCTTGTTGCAGAGCAGTCTCTAGGCACATGGATTCAGAAGTTGAGGCTCCCAGGCTCTAGAGCACAGGTCCCACAGTTGTGCACAAGCTTAGTTAGGGCATCAGATCTTAGTTGCCTCTTGGCATGTAAGATCCGCCCAGATCAGGGACTCTGGTCTCCTGCATGGGCAGGCGGACTTTTTCCCACTGAGCCAACAGGGAAGCCCTTCTCAGAGCTTCTTAATGTATAATATGCACTTGGTATAGTCTCTGAGAAGGCAGGCAAAAGATAAAACTGTCAGATTTTGTGGAAGACAAGCATTACCAAAGATCGCTGAACTTTCTTCTAAGAACCCACATTAATCAGCACTCTCTGGAGCAGCTTTCTGTTGCACATCAGTATTGGGAATGAAGATACAGGAGAGAAAACAGATAAAGGCAAAGCCGTATTGTGCAACCGATCACAACCCATCATGACAAAGGTGCAGAAGTGAAAAGCTGAGACCATTCATCTTCCAAAAAGATACCTGTGGCTGGCTTCAAGGCGGAAGGAATATCAAAGCAGGAGAGGGTCGGGTGGAGATGAAAGTGAGGACGTATCTGAATGCAGAGTCAAGAAAGTGCTGAGGAAGTTCTAGAGAGCAGCAAAAACCCCACTTTACACCTTGAGCTGCGGACCTGATCCAGAAGGAGCTCTGGCGGGAGATTTGGGGACCAGCTTATCTTTTTTCCCCCAAGGGCAGGAAACATCCGGGGTTCATTTTTACATTTACAACACCTAGCGCAGAGCCTGGGGCGAAGTCAGGACTCAATAAATGTGCACTGGGTTGAGACCAGATCTAAGTGGATGTGAAAAGCCATGATAAGGAACCTGGACGTTATTTGGCAGACAATGAGGAGACGTCGAGGCTTGTTGCTTGGAGGAGTGACATGCTCTGAAGGGCACTTTAGGGAGATTGGTTTGGCAGCATGTGGGGGATGGAACCAAGGAGAGAGAAACTGGATGCAAGCATCAACCAAGAATTCAAGTACCATTTCGAGCAAGAAAAAACTGAACTCAGGGATGGGTTATAGGGCTGTAAGGATGGCAATGTGGCTGGATAAGCAGCTACAGAGGTAGAAAACTCATGCAACTTTCTATCATGATAATTAAATTTGGGGGAGAATGGATATGTATGCATAAGTATGACTGAGTCCCTTCACAGTTCACCTGAAACTATCATGACGTTGTTAATTGGTTTATACCTCAATACAAAATAAAAAGGTTTTTAAAAAAGGAACAGAAAATGTTGATATAAATAAACTCATACTAAATTAAAGAAAAAAGAGGAAAAACGAATGAGGATTTACAGGTGATTTCACACTGTACAAAGGGAAAGACATAGATCTAGAGATTCATTCCCCCACCCGAGGAAACGGAAAAAATGATGGTGTCGCGGGCAGATGAAAGGAAGGGGAGAAGCTCGACCAGACTGAGTTGGAAAGAAAGGTCAATATTGGCCTTGAGGCAAGTGTGTCCTGCTGGCAAGACATTGGAGGGCACACAACCAGAAAGCCCTTGGGAATGTGCAATGGAAAACTGGAAAATACATGAGAAGAGGAGATGCAGGTTTGGGGTCCACCTGTATAGAGCTGAGATCTGAAGCTCTGTGAGTGCATGGAAGTATGGATTTAGAGACTAGGGAGAGAAAGGCAAGAAACGGTCTAAGACATATAACCCATGAGCATCCCTGCCCAGCACTGTCCACAGCTGCAGCCTGACCCAGCCTGCTCCTGCCTGCTCATGAATGAAGAGTCTACCAGCAGTCACATCTCAGTCCGGTCCCTGAGTCAACCCTGTAGGACTGACTTAGCTCCTCCCACAGGTGGAGTCTGGACATGACCTTGCTCTTTGTGGGAGGAGCCCCAGACACTCATCTGCCCATTCACTTGAATTCTTTTCCTACCTCAGTGGCTGTCTTAAGAATACAGCCTCTGGAACGAGACTGCTTGGATTTGAGTCTCAGCCGTACATACAAGAATGGCTTCCCAGGTGGCTCAGACAGTAAAGAACCTGCCTACAATGCAGGAGACCCAGGTTTGATCCCTAGGTTGGGAAGATCCCCTGGAGAAGGAAATGGCTACAGTGTTTTTATCTTTTTTTATCTTCTGTCTTCTTTTCCATTTTTCCGCAAATTTGGAATAAATAAAGCATCTATTGTGATTGTGCTTGGTTATGAAGAGTAAAGATAGAGCATTTAGAAAGTTCTTGACATAAAGTAAGAGCTCAATATATTTTGGCCACTTATTGCTATCTCTTTTTTCCATGCCAGTCATTTGTGTACTGATGACTGAGCTTGTGCCTCCATTTCCTGACAATGATGAAAAATCTGCCCTGAAGCAGAATCTAAAGTACTTAGTTGAACGTGTGCTAAGAATCTCCTGAGTCGAGTTCTTGTCCCTCCTCCCTCTTCTCTCCAGACAGCACTGCATCATCATTGTCTGGGGACATCAGCTGCTACCCCTTTCCCATCACTCATTCATTTATTTACTGAATCATCTATCCAATTAATATTTATTGAGCATCCACTTTGTGCGAGATACTCTCCCCACAGCCACCAGATAACACTACCTCATGTCTTCGTCTCTCTGGATACTGTGAGGCTGTGACTTCCCCCTGCAGCCACGGAGACAGCAGGAAGAATTGGAACCCTGCCCTCCCATGAATTTCTAGTGCGTTTTGAGGCTGAGCCATCAAACTCCTCCAGCAAAATAACCGTGCTTTCTTGTGTCTCCCCAGAATCACAGAGCAAATGGTGGGCGCAGGATTAAAAACCCAGTAAATTCATGCTGATGACTTGGGAAGATACACAAAAAAGATCAGCATGGCTTTTGCTTCATGAGGCTAGAAGACACCCGTTCTCCCATATCTGTTCACATCTGCCCTGATACCTCGTAAAACCTTCCCCCAGAGAGTCATTAACGAGGTGGTAACATGGATATCAGGGGCCCCCAGGGAGGCATTGTGTTTGATGTTCTGGAAGAAGGAAACACAGAATTGCTCTTTATGAAAGCATGGGGCTCCCTCTGAACCCCTTCCTGACAATCGCTCTCTGCAAGCTCAGACATGGAATCAGGGGAATACAATTATATGGGGGAAGCAGAGCTATGGAGTGTTGGGGTAGGGACTTTGGGGACTCAGAGCAAGAGTGAAAGAATAAAAACAGATACAAGAGCTCTGTGTGTGGCTAACATGAAATGACACGTCAGATCCACAGCAACAGAACGCTCCCCAGCCTGCGTTTCAGCGTACTGATGTTCGTGTGTGCCTCCTGCTTCGGGGTATACCTCCAAACTTCTGACCTACAATGAGGGATAGGAAGGAGCTGGACCATTCTCCTGCGGTAAACATATCCATGTGGAACTGTACATGTAGGTCTTCCCTGGTGACTGCATGGTAAAGAATCCACCAGCAAATGCTGGAGACCTGGGTTCGATCCCTGGGTTGGAAAGATCCCTGGAGAAGGAAATGGCAACCCACTCCAGTATTCTTACCTGGAGAATCCCATGGACAGAGGAGCCTGGAGTTGCAAAAGAGTCAGACAAGACAGAGCGACTAAGCAACAACAACCCTACACATAGTTTTCTTTTCTATTCTGCAGTACTTAGCACCAGGCCTGGCATGTGGTGGATGCTGAAAAAATTACTGAATGAATGAATGCATAATGAATGCATGAGCAATCAAAGAGTGGGGCCACTTAGCAGGAAGAAGAGAACTACCAACTCTCAGTGAGAAAGGGAGAGTTTTCTGTCCGTGACCCCTGACTGAGACAAAAGAATGACTGGGAAGAGGCACTGGGGAACTCCATTCTAGAATGACCCTGGAGACTCCCACTTCCTGATGTCTCTGACTCCTGCCAGTCCTGGAAAGGTGACCTGTGGCCATGGATGGTAAGCCCCCAGTAGCACACTGCGATCCAGGGAAACCGGACCTCAAACTCCTCAGCCCAGGTATGGCCAGTCCTTCTGGGAGCCCTTTGCCAACTCACACACACATACTCTGTGGTGCGAGGCAGCCGCAATTCGGAATGGAGAAGGCCGCTTCCTCCTACCCCCTGGAAACCATCTAAATCAGAACAACCAGATTAACTGGCATATCCACACGTGCCTTAGGGTTCTGCTGTCTGTATTAGAAACCAAGTGCTTCTTTACTCTCTAGAGACCAACCACAGTGCAGTGGAGAGATCACTGATGCTGTGATATCAATAGGAAACAGTTTTTGAACATTTCTTTGCATAGGACACTTTAAAAAAAATCTTTTCCATTCATTACCTCACTTGGTCTATCACCACCAACCAAGAAGCAAAGGCTGGTATGTTTCTCTTTTAACACATAGGGTCTAAGTCTCAGAGAGGTAAGTTAACTTGCCTGAGGTTCCGAGCAAGTCTGTGGCAGAGTTGGTACAATGTCCATCCAGGACCTTTCCGAACACACTCTTAAGCCTTGCATTCAATAATTAGAGCTGTGTTTACGTCTAACTTCAGCTCTAGTTATGGCTTTAGGCCTGTCCCATGCCTTACCTGCATTGCGATCATGCATGCAAAGTCTTCAGTAGTGTCCAATTCTTTGAGACCCTATGCACTGTAGCCTGCCAGGCTCTTCTGTCCAGGGGATTCTCCGGGCAAGAGTACTGGAGTGGGTTGCCATGCCCTCCTCCAGAACATCTTCCCAACCAGGGATAAATCCCGTGTCTCCTGTACCTCCTGCATTGCAGGTGGATTCTTTACCACTGAGCCACTGGGTAAGCCCAATTTCTCATCTATAAAATGAGAAACAAAACTCTTGTCCCGTGCAGTCATAAGACTGGGGAGCCCTGTGTGCCTGGCGAGCAGTGTCAGACACGAAGAAGATTGTTTTTCTCTTCGCCACCTTGGTCATTAAGACAAACTAGTGGTGGCTGCTTCTGTCACAAGTTCTGCCAAGACTACCTCTCCCTGCTTCGGCGCCTCCTTCCCCCTGGCCAAGGAAGGGCTGTTGGGAAGCTGTGGCCTTTCTCAGGATAAGGGAGAAAACAGCCTCAAGTGGGCCCAGGGCAAACTCATTCATAAAACAAACATTTATGGAGCTTCGGTAAGAAGACGGGCAGCGGCGGCAGCCCAGCGTCAGGGACTCCTCAGTTGGTTCATTAGAAGCTGGAGCCCCTCTGGGGGCCGGCAGGGAGCGGAGCTGGAGGGGGGAGCCGTGCAAAGGCCAGCTGGCTCTCTGCAACAAAGTCAACATCGCCCCAGATGTCTGCCCCGGGGTTGAGGCCATTAACTCCAGTTTACCTGCTCACTTCATTTTTCAAAATTAGCCACCAAAGCTTCCCGTGGAAACACTATGGGCAGCATTTCTCAGCAGGGGTAGAAAGAAAACAAGCTCTGTCTTTTCCACGCACTTGTTTGGAGTTTCCAAATGTCCCCCAGAGCCCCCAGAGCCCCCAGAGCCTTTGGCAGGCACGCTCCTGATTGCTCCCACATGCAAGTCTGTGTGAGCCTCACTTTTCTTTCCTCTCCCAGAGGGACCTCGGAGATCACCGGGCTGCCATCCTGTTCCTGTAGCTAGTTTTGGCTCGGGCACCCTAACCCCGAGCTCAGCCAGGCCCTGACTTTCTCATTTTCTTGCTTCTGCTCCTGGGGGGCATAATATTACAGTTTAAATTCCTGGACTCTCTTGGAGGGTTGCTTGGAGACAGGGTCTGAGCTTTCATCCACCTGATTTAATCTCTTCTCTCACTCCCACCTTGCCCCCTGACCAGGCAGAGGGCAAAGGGGAGAGGTGAGGAGGTTAGATGCTTGTCTGCCGTGACATCTTTTCATCAGGTGGTACGGAGAGCGGGGCCAGACAGCAGCGATTGGGGTGTTGGTGGGCCTGTAACAGGTTGTCTGTCTCCTGGCTGCCTGTGCAGACCAGTGTGAGCTTTACTGGGAGAAATGGGGTGACAGAGGGCAGAGTGAATATATATATGAAAGGAAAGAGGGACAAAAATATAAACACCGACATACAAGGCTCTGCAGGGAAAGCTGTCTGGTGCAAAGGGCATTTTTGCCCTGGGAAAAAGAATGTCTAACCTGCAAATCAATGACAGTGCAACAACCTACGATATGCTTTCAAAAATGTCCCCCAGATGAAAAGAAATTGGAAATATTGTAAGAGAAAAGCCAAATGCAACCCAGGTGATGAGAGAACTCCCAGTCATGATTTAATGGTTTCTAGTTTTAATCTTCAGGGAGTCAAGGAAACGCGAATGATGCCAGAAGATTGGAAACTGAGCCAGTGGACTGTTTTTATTTACACTTAATTTAGTTATTCATCAAGTGTATTGTTAACTGTCTCCCAGCTGGAGTGAAAGCCCCACCAGGACTGAAACTTTTCTTTCATCTTCTCTGTTGATGTATCCCAGCACATAGAACTGTGTCTGCTTTCTAGTAGGTTCTGAATGATGTTTGTTGACTGATTTTTAAAAAAGGAGCAAGAGAAATGAGCTCACAGCTATCTCCATGCCTGGGTTCTTCAAGATTACAATATGTGGTCCGTGGGATTGTGAGGGTCGCTGTGTGACTCAAGTCTCCACTCAGTTTCCGGACTTTTCTCATCACTGTGTATATTTGTGTGTATGTAAAACATATTTTCTTGTCCTCACTAAAGAAGTGAATGAGAGGTATTAGTATTCCTTCAACTCACCATCCTCGCAATTTCAAGACCTCTTTCCTTCTGCATAGTCTGTGGCTCTGGAGCTCCACTCAAGCTATTTCAGACAGGATAGTAATCTGCCTGCTAATGCAGGAGACTCAGGAGATGTGGGTTCAATCTCTGGGTTGGAGAAAGGAACGGCAACCCAAGCCAGTATTCTTGCCTGGGAAATCCTATGCACAGAGGGGCCTGGTGGGCTACAGACCATGGGTTCACAAAGAGCTTAACACAACTGAGCGAATGAGCACGCGCGCGCGCACATACACACACACGGTAAGCTAAAAAACGTTCCAAAGGTATTGGATCCTGAGCCTTTCCTTAAAGGTTACCTTGTAGGGAAAAGGGTCTTTGCAAATTTGATTCAGTTATAGATCTTGATGTGGAGGAAATATTTTCTATCACACAGAGGATTCCTCAGTTTATCAGATGTCTTTATAAGAGAGAAGTAGAGGAGATTTGATAAACACAGAGGAGAAGGCAACGTGAAAATGGAGGCGGAGATCTGAATGACGTGGCTTAAGCCAAGGAAGGCTAGAAACCAAGGAAAGTTGGAAGAGGCAGGGAACTGAGTCTCTGCCTAGAGCCTCTAGGGAAAGCGTGGCCATTAACACCTTGATTTGGACCAATGAAATTGATATTGAACTTATAACCTCTGGACCCGTGAGGGAATCTTGCTGCTGTTTTAAGACACCCAGTTTGTAGTCATTTATTACAACAGCCCTAGGAAATGAATAGGGGGCGATGCTAACATGCACTTTCCTCTTGGAGCAGAGGTTAGGGCTTGGTCTGGGAAAGGCTCATCAGGCCAGAAGAGAGTCTAGGGCAGAGGACAATGTGTAGTAAAATTAAGCCAGCCATGTGTAAGAGAGAAGCTAGGAAATCTTTTTATAAATTTATTTTTAACTGAAGGATAATTACTTTACAGTACTGTGTTAGTTTCTGCTGTACATCAACATGAATCAGCCATAGGTATATACATATGTCCCTCCCTCTTGAACTTCTCTCCCATCTCCCACCTCATCCCACCGCTCTAGGTTGTCACAGAGCCCCAGTTTGAGTTCCCTGAGTCTTACAGCAAATTCCCATTGGCTGTCCACTTTTCATACATAGTGTATGTGTTTCCACGCTACTCCTTCCATTTGTCCCGCCCACTGCTTCCCCCTCCCATGTCCAGAAGTCTGTTCTGTATGCCTGCGTCTCCACTGATGTCCTGCAAATAGGTTCATCAGTACCATCTTTCTAGGTTCCATATATGTGCATTAAAATATAATATTTGCTTTTCTCTTTCTTACTTCACTCCGTATAATAGGCTCTAGGTTCATTCACCTCCTTAGCATGAACTCAAATGCATTCTTTTTAAGGCTGAGCAATGTTTCATTGTGTGTATGTACCACAACTTCTTTATCCTTTCATCTGTAGATGGACATCGAGGTTGCTTCCATGTCTTAGCTATTGTAAATAGTGCTGCGGTGAACACTGGGATACACATGTCATTTTCAGTTATGGTTTTCTCAGGGTGCATGCCAGGTAGTACGATTGTTGGGTCATGTGTTAGTGTCATTCCTAGGTTTTTTAAGGAATCTCTACACCATCTTCCATAGTGGTCGTATCAAATTACATTCCCGCCAGCAGTGCAAGAGGGTTCTCTTTTCTTCACACCCTCTCCAGCATTTATTGTTTGTAGATTTTTTGTTGATGGCCATTCTGATCAGTATGAGGTGATACATCATTGTTACACTAGGAAATCTTAATGTCCTGACCCATCAGACATTTACATCTTGATCTTATGAAATCTTGTTGGCAGTAATGGAGAGGGTGAAGTCTCTCTTTCAAGAGAAGAACTCAACTGATGGAGGCTTGGCCATCTTTAAAGCATCATTTCTTTAGACCTCTTGGGTATCCACATCCAGATGTCAGATGGAGAGAGGGGAAGATTGCAAATGGGGGCTTTTACAGGTCAAGATTATACATGGCATTCATTATTTCTACCTCCATCCCAGAGTGTAGGGGTTCCCAACCCCCAGGCATGGGCTATAACCGATCTATGGCCTGTTAGGAACTGGGCTGCACAGCAAGAAATAAGCAGTGAGCACGGGAGTGAAGTTTCACCTGTATTAACAGCCACTCCCCGTTGCTCACAGTCTCCTGGTCATGGGAAAACTATCTTCCATGAAACCAGTTCCTGGCACCAAAAAGGGTGGGGATCACTGCCATAGGGTGTAACTTAGCCATGTTACCCAAAGAAGGCCAGGAAATCTGCCTCATGATTGGGTAGCCACATTTCAATAGCAGCTCTCTTCTGGAGAGAGAGCATGAATTCTTAGTGGACAGCAAGCTAAAAGAAAAACTAGGCAATATAACCCCAAATATCAACCATCTCATTTTCATTTTAAAACTGACACAAAATATTATAAACTAAAACACAAAGTTTATACCAATTTTTAAGACAGATAAAAGGCTTATGTTTAGTATGTGTTTTTTGTAAGACATCTGATCAGGCTTATGTATTCAATCCCCTCTGACAAGTACTAATGGGAAAGTAAACAAAAATTTTGGACTCAGAAAGAACACTATTAAAATTATAGCTCTGCTACTTACCTGTGTTACCTAGAAAAATTATTTTGTTCTTCTGAACCTAGTTTCTTTGGAAATAGGCTAATTTCTTCAGGTAACCCAGACTTCAGGATACAAAGACAAAATGAAAAGAAGAAAGCTGCCTAACGTGTTTATTCCTACACCTGCAAGAGTGGGATGAATTAAGGTCACACTTGAAGTCTGATCAAGTACAGGAGAGGGACCAAAGGGAACTGCAAGGGAAACTGCTTCCCTTCCTGATGAAGGGGCCTCCCTTCCTCTGTGAAAGGAAGAAGCTCTTGTAATCTGGTGAGCGCCACCTAGGGGAAGCACTGGAGAAGAGTCTGTGGTGCAGACAAAGGGATGAGATCATCATTCCCCCTTCCTAAGTGTTAACTTGAAGTCATATTCGTAAAAGAGATTCTGGGTATCATTTATGTGTTGTTTATCCTGCTATCTCAGGAGGATGTAAGCTGTTAATCATAAATTTGCATACCCATGTTCTAGCCCAGTTCAACTTACGCATATGACTGAACAGAAGGAATTGTGGTGTGAGATGCATATACCCCAGTGTTTGCTGCAGCACTGTTTACAAGAGCCGAGACATGGAAGCAACCTAAATGTCCATCGACACAGGGATGGATAAAGAATATGTGGTACATATATTCAATGGAATATCACTCAGCCATTAAAAAGAATGAAATTATGCCATTTGCAGCAACATGGACGGACCTAGCAAGTGTCACACTGAGTGAAGTAAGTCAGACAGAGAAAGAGAAATAGCGCATGACATCTCTTATATGTGGAATCTGAAAAGAAATGATATAAATGAACTTACAGAACAGAAAGAGACTCACAAGCTTGTAAAACTAACTTATGGTTGCTGAGGGGAAGGAATACTTAGGAGCTTTGGGAAGGTTGTGTACACACAGCTATATTTATAAGGGATAGCCAACTAAGACCTATGGCATAGCACATGGAACTCTGCTCAATGTTATGTGCCAGCCTGGAGGGAGGGGGCCTGAGGGAGAATGGATGCATGTATATGTACGGCTGAGTCCCTTTGCTGTTCACCTGAAACTACCACAACATTTTAAAATGGTTATATCCCAACACAAAATGTTTTGGGTGTTCAAAAACATAAAAAAATTAAAATTGATAAATAAAATTTAAAAATGAATAAAATGAAAAAAAAAAGAACAAAAGGCTTGTTCTCCATGGGAAGAACTGGAAGTATCTTGGGGGTCTGCTTTCTCTCTCCCTTAAATCACCCAGAAGGGGTGTGTTCCTCCCATAGGGCTGCCAAGAAGGGTAGCAGAATGAGGAGTCAGCCTAAAACTTCATAGGGAGAGTGAGTCAATACACACACACACACACACACACACACACACACTAACTCTAAAGACTGAAGATAATTTGATAGAATAAGTCTGTAAAGTAAAATTTTGTTAAATGTGATTAAAGATTACATGGCATCATAGAAAACACAGTGAAAACGTGGTATACAACATAGGCGTATTTGTAAAAAGTATCAAATAATACTTCCAGAAAAGAGTAAAGAAAATACATACAAACAGAAAAATGCCTCAACAAACAAACGAAATACCAGCATAGATACAGCTGAAGAGAGAGTCCACAAACAGGAAAATAGATCTGGAAGCAGCGGTGAAAGATGAGATGATTGGTGCCTAATGTCAAGTTCAAACTGCAAAAAGTGACCAAACTGGTAAAACAGCAATCTCCCAAGAGGCCCAAGCGATGCACTGCACTAAGACAGAGGTGTGACTTGGGACACGATGCTCTGCGCTAAGTGGTGAATGTGAGTGAGAGCTGGAGCTTAATTTATACATTGTTGCTTACTGATGGCATTTCCCATCCACAACCTTGGGTAACCATTTTCTTTTTTCCTCTACTACCACACAATTACTTTGACTGGTATTGCTGTGAGAGATGGAAATCGTAATTGTGTATTTATTTAATTTTTCCTAAAATGTAGATCTGTAAATTGTTTTAAAACAAAACCATAATAATAATGACAGTATATTTTACATGCTTTCCGAACAGGTGTTCAGTAATGTCAGGCTTAGGATAAAATGTTTAAGGCTGAGTAGGAACCCAGTAAAATCTGTAATATAATTATGGCTATAATTACAGTGGAAACTTCATAAATCTCTCCATCTCCCACTCCTACAGCTGGCGAGCTCTCTCAGGGGGCTCCAGGTGGGTGGGGAAAGCAATAAAACACATTCATCTCCAGAAGCAAGTCCCAGAAGAGAAGGCAAGATACAGTCCTATTCCCTCCTGGTGGATATTTCCTTGTGTATAGAAAGGTTGGTATGTAAGAGGCGAGTTCTTGGTCACCAGAACTTCCAGACAGTTCCTGCTGAAAACTCTCAGAAGCCCGTCCTTTCTACCTCACACTATCAGGGCTAATATTTCCAGCCCTCAAGCTGCATTGTTTGCCTTCATGCCTCAGAAGGCAGAAAAATCATAGCCAAAGCTTGAGCTGACAAATGGTAATAAAACTGAAGAACTCCCAAGCAGGATTTTGAGCTTGACCTCAGAGCTAGTGGTCAAGCTGGAGATGATATATTTTTAATGTAAATATTCCTGGTAACATGAGCTTGGGACTCATGCCAGCAAAGCTTCTGAGGGGCCTTTTCTCACCCTGTGTCCTACGCATACCCTTCTCCATCTTACAGCCTTTTCCTCTGTTGAGGAGAAAGCGTTGTTTTATGATCCCTAGAGCAGTTACCGACCTGATGACTTTTCCAAAGCCAAGGCTGAAAGACCATAAAACAGGTTTCAGAGATTGAGTTGAAGCCCTTAGGGTACAGTTTCTGCTCTAGATTTGACAAATATTTGTGAAAATTTGGTTCTAGCCTGTTGCTAAGCACTAGAAAAGGCCTATTTGCTTACACACAGTGTATTCTGAAATGAACTTGAGCTGGCTAAAAAAAAAGGCATATAAAAAAGAACATCAGATTTATGTTCATAAGGATTCAGCCTTTGGAGAATTAAGTAAATATGTTAAACTTAAGAGTAACGTAGTTGTTATGATTGAATAATACGTTTGAGCTTCCTGGTGGTCAGGGTTAAAAGAAAAGCCTGTCCAAAAGGAGGAAATAGATGGATTCCTAGGGAGAAATAATAGATTCCATTTCATGCTATGTATTTTGTTTCATTTTAAAAGAAATACATTATACAAAAACTTCTAATGGGGACATTAATAAGTACAATAGAGAGTGCGCATATAGCAACTTTAAAATCAAGACAGAAAGGGCTTTTAAATGGTCATTTGGTAAAGCAGCTTTGATAAATACCAAGGGTAAAATCTTGAAACAATATTTGAGTAAAAAATGTCTTCTAAGGGATCGAGCTCACATGGACTATGTATGCAATATCCAAGGGACACTATCTTATAAAATAAGAGTTTATTCAGTGATGGATTAAGAAGCTGCCTATTGGTTTACATTTCTTCAATATTTTTTTTCTCTCTCTCAGATACCCTTTCAAAAGCAATGCTGAGTGTATAATATGAACCCAAACTCTTGGTTTACAAAAGGTCTCATTTTCTTTCTATTTTTATTTCCCCTCTTCCTTCTCCTTTCCTCTTCATTATATCTAAGATTTATTGATTTCTTCTGTACATCAGTTACTATACTTCATGGTTTGCATGCATTATTGGGATCATGCCTCACAACAAATCTTATGAAAGACATGATGGTCAGTCCCATTTATTGGATGCAAAAATTGAGGCAGTGAGAGATTAAGTAGTTTGTCAAAGGTCACAGAGCTAAAAAAAAAAATCAGCACTGAGATTTTTACAATGATCAATTATCTATCACTTTCATAATATTCTGCAACAAGATGAATAATAATGAATGGGTCAAAATAGTAACCGTTTATTATTAATTAGTATCAAGGAAGGCTATGCCCTTACTCTGGTCTTGCCTGGCTCACTGTGTTACCGCTGTCAACTGTGAGCTAGAGAGGTGGTTCTGCAAATTTTGGATGATGTCTCTCACATTTAGGGGGAAGAATTGGCTAGTGTCTGTGACGTGTGACAGACAAAGTCAAATGACCTTTACTTTCGTCTACATACCTCTCACATTTTTAGGGACGTTAGAAGGTTAGAATAGCACATTCCCATGGCAAGGAAGAAATGTAAGAATGAAAAGGCCCAGGTAGGCAAGAGTGTCAGAAAAACATGCATGTGCTTTTCAAGACACTGCAGTATCATGTTCGCAAATAACTCAGTGGCCAAGGAAATCACATGTTGAACCCCAGAGTTGGCGTGGGAAGGGACTATCGAGCAAAGGACAAAGGATGTGGATACAGGCAGGCTGTCAAGCAATCAAAGCACTTTAGGGAGATTCCAATGTTCCAGCTTTAACAACTTTGCTTATTGCCCATTGAAATGAACAAGTCTCTGAATCTCGAGATTGCTGCAATAACCATAGTCCAATGGCCTTCCAGCTGAAGTATGTTGCCACTCTCTATCCAGATAGGGATAAAGGAAGTTAAAAAAAAATTTTTTTTTTTCATGAACCAGAAAGTGAAACAGCTTAGAGATGAAGACACATGGTGGGATACTTAAATCCTACTTTATTGTTTGAGGTAAAAGAGTAATAGTATCTTTAATACAGATAATCCCCACATCTTGGAGGCTTAAACTAATGGAATTTATATCTTACCCACCCAAAAGCCAAGTGGGTATTTGGAAGGTAGTTTTCCATCCAGTTTTAAGGCCTCAAAGTTCTATACTATGAATAAATTTGAATCAATTGTAGTGAGGTGGATGAACCTAGAGCCTGTTATATAAAGTGAAGTAAGTCAGAAAGAGAAAAACAGATATCATATACTAATGCATTTATATGGAGTCTGGAAAAATGGTATAGATGAACCTATTTGCAGGGCAGGACTGGAGATGCAGACATAGAGAATGGATAGAGGAACACAGTGGGGGAAAGGAAGGGTGGGATGAATGGGAGAGTAGCATCGACATTTATACAGTGTCATGTGTAAAAAAAGCTGGAGAAGGCAAGGGCAGCCCATTCCAGGACTCTAGCCTGGACAATCCCATGGACGGAGGAGCCTGGTAGGCTAGAGTCCATGGGGTCGCTAAGAGTCGGACACGACTGAGCGCCTTCACTTTCACTTTTCATGTGTGAAATAGATAACTAGCATCAGAAAGCTGCTATATAACACAGCTGGCATTTTGTGAGAATCTAGAAGGATGGAATGGGGGAACAGCATGGGGGAGGAGGGAAAGGAGGCACAAGAAGGAGAAGTATATGTATTTATATATAATTATGACGGATTCATGTGGATGTAGGGCAGAGACAACCACAGCATTGTAAAGCAATTATCCCCCAATTAAAAATAAATAAACAAAGAGAGAAACTGGATGTGGGAGTGTGGACAACTTTCTGAGAAATGTTCAAAGAGGGCACACAGTAAAAACGTAAAAGGAGAACAAAATCAAAGGGAATTTTTCCTTAAGAATGGAGAGTGTTGAGCAAATGACATTCTGGAAGGATCTTCACTCCAGAGAGTGAATAGTTATTGAAAAATCAGAAATGAATGATATCCAGGGCACAGGTGAAGCAACCGCCTCAGGTAGAAATATGGAAGCTCTTAGAATTGCTTTCAATCTGGGTTTGATAGAATTATCAACATTGTATGCACACCAATGAGTGGACAATTGTATGGTACTTTTTTTTTTGCATGAGTGATACTGAGCTCTGCTTTGAGGTACCAGGTGGCAAAAGGAGGGTAGAACACCTCACAATTTCTTTCCCATTCTCCTCCTGATAAAACATTTTTTTTGTTACTTACTAATAGCCAAGTGATTTATAATGAACACATTTTACTCTTTGAGTAAAATAATAGTATTTCTGGGGAAAAATATATATTCCAAACAAGGTGCTCTTCTTTGGCTTGGCCTTATGTTTTCTCATTCATTTGCTGAAAGTCAGTAACATCAGGGACTTCCTTGGTGGCTGAGAAAGCAAAGAATCTTCCTGCAATGCAGGAGATCCGAGTCTGATACCCTGGGTTGGGAAGATCCCCTGCACAAGGAAATGGCAACCCACTCCAATATTCTTGCCTGGAGAATTTCAGGGACAGAGGAGGCTGGTGGGCTAAAGTCCATGGGGTCACAAAGAGTTGGACACAACTGAGTGACTAAGACAATAACCTCAGAGGGTCCTTGAGAATAGTATTGATTACCTGCTCAAAAATGTCATTGTTCTCAATTCTCTAGGAGACATTTCAAATATCATTTCTTATACATCTTGGGATGTAAGTTTAAGGAAAACTAGAAAATATGAAAGGCATGAGCACAAAGAAGAAAACAATTATGCTGCTTATAGGAATAAAACACAAGACCATGCTCAATTGCTTGAGATCTCCCACCAGCTCACTTCTCACTTCATGATAAAATCAGTTGCCATCATCTCTCACCCTGGTCCTAAACAGCTCTTTAATTGTTATTATTTCAGACAGCAAAAACACACTTCATCATGGATAAGATTGTAGTTAAGTCCAAAGTGGATCATTGAAAATATATTCATTTTTCTGTGCCTATACCCACATATGTATACACACAGAGGCTCTACTGTTAAACTTGACTAATCCTATTGTTACTAAAATAACAAGAAACAAAAATTTAAGGGTGATTTATGTTTTTAGTACTGATCCATATGCTTCATTCCATGTAAACTATGAAAAATTTGCTAATTTCATATCGCAAATTCTTCTGGGTAATGGAAGCAGTAAAATTCTTCCATGTTTAGGTTCAATGATTGGTGAAAGCAGAACCTGCTCTAAGTGATTATTATGTATAAACACTCTTCTTTCTTGGGTTGCTGTGGTCAGTCTATCTCAATTTCACAGCTTCTTTTAGGAGGGTCATGCTTGCAGTCTTCGTAAGAGTGCAGGTAAACAGGGGCAGCTGCTTATAGCAGAGAGGAGCCTTAGTCTGCCTTACAAAAGGATATCTGTGTTGGGCTCCCTTCCCCTCTTGCATGCCTATAAGCCTGACACTGAAGGCTGATGGAGTGTGATGCTCAGAGGAATCCTGGTGAAGCCCTTCTTATTTAAACTACCTGCCTTTGAGCAACCTAAAGTCAGGGATCAGAAGAAAAAAAAATTCTCAAAAAGTTGAGAAAGAAGACTGGAAGGAAAGCTATGTACATGTATGCTCAGTACTCACGTATGTGAACACAAGCGGGATATGACTTAGACATGAATAGCAGTGTAACTGGCAAATGGCAAAAATTCCTACCTCAGGGCTTCCCTGCCTTCAGTTTGCTCTGAGAGACCCACAGATCTGTGAACTCACCGAAATACAAACTTTTAGAATGTCTTAAATCCCAGTGTCTTCTAGGAGCTTGGCACTTAGTAGGTGCTCAGCAGGGGGCAGTATGACACAGTGGTTCAGAGCCTGGACGGTAAGCCCTCCCTGGGCCTCCTCTTGCTCACCTGTAACATGGGGATGATCAATCTTTTCACGGAGTCCTGCAGAGATTAACTTAAGTAATAGATGGTTAGCCTTGGCACAGAATAGTCAATAAATGGTAGTTTCATGCTTATTTAAAGATTATTATTATAAAATACCACCCCCTTCCAACCTAGAACTTTCATCCAAAGCCCAAACCTGCATGTCTTTGTCTGGGAGGTCAAGGAAGGCTTCCAACTCAAAATGTCCAAAATACATCTCATGACCACCCCGCCCTCTCAATCTGGTATTGGCCCAGCCCTCTCTGGTTTAGTCAAGAGAACGGCATCAGGAAATTTTGCAAACCGCTCATTATCCTTAACACCCTCCTGTCCCTGCTTCTGCCCACCAAGCTAATCTGAGTTCTTCCAGTGTTCTTATCTGCCTATCTCTCGAAACATCCCACCTCTTATCATTGCTCCCACCACCCTCAAAGTCTGAGCACCATGCTTCCTGCCTTGGGAGAATGCAATGCAACCCTGTCTGGTCTGCTCCTCACATCCTAACTTCTGATCTCCCTTCTGATCTGTTCTCTACATCAGTAGAAGGACCGTTCTCTTAGGAACACACCTATGGCCTCACCATCCCCCTGCTTGAAACCCTCCATTGCTTCCCAGCGCTCTTAGAAGGAAGAACAAACACCCCCACGACCACTCCAGCCTCAGTTTTTCCATCCTTCTTCCCCTTCCTCCCTTTGCTGGGCTCTACTCACTCCAGCTTGTTTCAGTTCCTCACAGAGCCCTGCAACCCCAGTCACAGGACTTAACACCAGCTGGGCTCCCCCTCCTCATCACACCCGCCTCGGCTTGGTTAACAGTACGCACCCTTTCATGTGCTGCTTCTTCAGTGAAAACTTTCTGAACAAGTCATCCATCCCCTTTTTCACGTTCTCATAGCACTGTAGCTCTCTTCTATGAGCATTTATCACTGTTAGGACAGAAGATAAATCTTTGTGGTTATTTGATTCATATCCATTTCCATTCAAGGTATAAGCCCCATGAAGGCCAGGGATGAGAGGTGGTGACAGGACTCAATTTCATTCATCTTTGGATTCATATTCTCTTGCATAATGATAGACGCTCTGAGTGTGTGTGTGTGTGTGTGTGTGTGTGTGTGCATGTAAGCATAACAGCTGCCTCTTACACCCCAAGATTCACCTCAGTTTTTTTATTCACTGACTTACTTCTGTCTTCTCCAGCTGTTGGAAAACCAGTTTAATCAGGGATTTCATTATGCTTTACAGGATTCCCAGGTGCAGCTTGTGGCAAAGAACCCACCTGCCAATGCAGGAGACGTAAGAGGCACAGATTCGATCCCTGGGTCGAGAAGATCCCCTTGGGCCTGACAGTTCACTCTGGCATTCTTGCCTGGAGAATTCCATGGACAGAGGAGTCTGGCGGGCTACAGTCCATAAGGTGGCAAAGAGTCGAACATGGCTAAAGCGACTTAACACACACAGAGCCACACGCTATGCTTTAATGACAATGTAAAGCCGAACGATAATTGGGACAAACTAGTCTCTGACCTTGCTTTGGAGATTTTTGTTGTTGTTCAGGGAATGCCTTTAGCGCATATTATCTGAGGCCAATCTGATTCCAGGCTCCACAGTCACTAACTCCCTAAAGATGACAGAACCCTAGCGTGAAAAAGCAGAGGAAGGTGACATCAACCATTGAGAGAAGCTGGAATAGCCATCAGCTCTTTCTGTGTCTAGAATAGGCAACTGGTCTTGCCATCCCCATTAAGATAAATAATCACGTGCTATGTCCACACAGGTCCAGGATCCAAACCAGAAAATGACTTGCATGCTAAACTAGTGCTGCAGGGTGGCGGAAAGGTGGAGAGAAGCTAATAGTTTAGAGGGGGTTGAGTTGAGGGATGTTAAGAAATTATCTAGGCATCAACCCACTTGTGTGGGTGGCCGGTTGCAAGTTGCTTCTGGAAAATTTCACATACCTTGGGTAAGGCTTCATCTTAATAGAGAACAATGCTGGGACTTCCTTAGTGGTACAGTGGTTAAGACTGACCTTCTACCGTAGGGGGCAGGAGTTTGACTCCTGATAGGTAACTAAGATCCCTCATGGCAGGGGGAAAAGAAAAAAAGAAAAAAGAGGAATGCTTCCTAAACCTAATGTGCACACCAATCACCTGGGGATTTTGTTCACTTTTGGATTTGGTGGGTCTAAGATAAGACCAGTGATTTTGCAGTTCTAATAGGTTCCCTGATGGTCTGAGGACTGTAGTTTTGAGCAGCAAGTATGTAGAGTTTTTACCAGTCTTGGAGCAGTTCCTCCAGTGATCCATATGGGCCAAAAGATTCCAATGCTGGTATAAGTCATAATCCAGGCTGGCAAGTTTTCTGTCATCTCTTCTAATGGCTCTGCCCACTAGGGACCCATGTCTCTGCTGCTGCTGCTAAGTTGCTTCAGTTGTGTCTGACTCTGTGTGACCCCATAGATGGCAGCCCACCAGGCTCCCCTGTCCCTGGGATTCTCCAGGCAAGAACACTGGAGTGGGTTGCTATTTCCTTCTCCAATGCATGAAAGTGAAAAGTAAAAGTGAAGTCTCTGAATCATGTCCAACTCTCAGCGACCCCATGGACTGCAGCCTACCAGGCTCCTCCATCCACGGGATTTTCCAGGCAAGAGTACTGGAGTGGGGTGCCATTGCCTTCTCCGATGTCTCCTCTAACGCTCTGTAAATATAATTTCTAAATATTTAAAAAGCAAACTGGGTCACCATCAACCAGAAATGTACCCAGGTTAGATAAGGGCTTCTTGATAGATGTCTTGGACCTTGAGTTATACCTATAGCCAAGATAAGGCTCTTTCATCCCTGCTGAAAGGTTGAGACACTGTAGATAGATGGGGATGGGTAAGAATAGACGATTCCTATTAAAGTGAGCTGTCTAGCACAGGAAGCTCAGTTCAGTGCTCTGTCATGACCTAGGTGGGTGAGATGGAGAGTGGAGGGAGGGAGGTCCAAGCAGAAGGGGATATATGTATACATATAGCTTATTCATTTTGTTGTTCAGTGGAAACTAACACAACATTGTAAAGTAATTATACTCCAATAAAAATAAAATAAAATGATTAAAATAGTAAATAAATAAGCAAATGAATAAATAAAGTGAGCTATCCAGAATACCAAACAAGCATTCTGTTCTCTCCACATGTCTTCTTCATTTAAATATTATTATTGTAGCTTTTAAGAAAGGAATTTTTGTTGTATCTCCATTTTATAGATGCGGAACCTAAACCTTGAGGCTATTAAGGAACTTTCCCCAGTTGTGCAGCTGGTAACTGAGGGAGTCCAAATTTTAACTCATGAAGACCCACTTTAAATCTATTATTCTTAACCTCACTGCACATTAGAATTTCTTGAGAAAGCTTTCAGAAAATATAAATTTCTTAACCCTCAAAAATTCGTATTTCACTGCTTTTATTAAAAGAAAAAAAAAAGCTGTCTAGTGAATTTAATATCCATCCAGGACTAAGTATGATTTTCTAGGGTCTTAGTTACTAGGATTTACTCCCCCCAGAAAGTAATTCAGCGTTCAAGACAAAGAACAAGGAAGACTTGATGGAGTATTTTGCGGATGCTGCGTTTTGGGTCAAACAGTGCCTGACCTTAAACCGCAGCCCACTATACACTTATGTTACACCTGCAGTACAGTCTCCAGCCTTGATATGCTGGGATTCAACGCGATGAGAGCTACAGAATAGATGTGCCAGCAAACTCTACCCAATACATTACACACAGTGCTTCTTGCAATCTTTCAAGAGTGCCCTAGAGTAGATACTTAGGAACAGTCTCCATTATACAGATGGGAAAACTAAGATTCTGAGAGGTTAAGTGCTTTGCTATGATATAGCTGGAGCTCAAACTTAAACACTCAGGCATGTCGATCTTGGTCCATGGGGCAACCCACTTCGCTACTGTCTGTTACTTCCTGGGCTGCGTGTGTTTCTCACAGGCTCAGATGAGGCTGGTTCACTCCTTGGCACAGTGTGAGAGCAGACAGGAGCTGAAAAAGATGAATTTTGCCAGGGAAAGGAGCCCACATGAGGGAACAGGGCTTGATGTGGGGAATTTGGGGAAATGGATTTCTGCTTAAAACCAAAAATGAGTTTTTTATCTGGAAGCAACATCCCGCCAACAGTTACTTCAGGCAGGATCGAATCCCTCCATCACCACGATCAAATATTTCCTGAGTACCTTCACGCTGGTGATGTTGTTAAAGGGGCTCAGGGAGCAAATGTGGAGATGGTATGGGTGACATGTGAGGTCTCCCTTAGTGGCTGTGATCTTGTGATCTGACTTTAGTCCCCAAACACTCAACCAGCAAGCGAGGGCTTGATCATTTACAGTTACACAGTGAGATGTTTCCAGGAATGATTTCCCTGTAGCATTTTAATAAGTACTCTATAAATAATAATTTATCGGAGTTGCCTACTATGTTAGAAAAAGAATATATTAAAGAAGCCTGGCTAATTGAAGCTGGCAGTTCAGTTCCTTGAATCGAAACCAATCGGTTTATCTACATGACTCTAAAGATTTGGGTAGAAAATGGCTCATTATATTCCGACATCCTAATACCTAAATATCTAGATGTTTCACAATATATCGACATGGCCTTCCAGGAAACCTATGTGCAACACTGCGCTGAAAACGTTCTGAGACAATTAAAAATAAATTGGATCAGAAAGAGCCTGTACACTTCTTTGGCTGGGAGCTGAAGGAACCTGAAAGATGCTGAAACCTGTGAGATTCAAGTCAGCAAGATTGCTGGTTCTAACTTGTATGACCACACATCTTGAGTTACCAGCGACTGTCCAGTTATATCTGTGGTCCTGGCGTAATGGTTAACAGAGCAACATTTCCCCTCCCCAAAGTGTCTGGGTTTGGACAATAAATTACATAGTCAGTATTATCATCCAAGTTATTCCACAGGAAGAGAGACGGGATGGGGCACGGTTTAACAAGGGCAAAACAGGCAATGAGAAAGAGCTAGTTTCAGGCCCACCCAGGTGTCTCAGTGGTAAAGACTATGCCTACCAACGCAGGAGACATGGGTTCGATCCCTGGGTTAGGAAGATCCCCTGGAGTAAGAAATGACAACACACTCCAGTATTGCATGGGATATTTCCATGGGCGATCATATGGACAGAGGAGCCTGGCAGGCTTCAGTCCATGGGGGTCACAAAGAGTCAGACACGACTTGGCAACTAAACAACAGTTTCAGGTAGTGAGGGGATATAAACCAGGAGGCGGGATGGAGGCTCAAGAAGGAGCAACTTCTCATCATTCCTCAAGCATTCTGTACCCTTGTGTGACTCAGTAATTTCATCCAGTTTCTTCCTTCAGCTCAACTTTTTCATGTGTATATGGGCATATGAAGACTCTAAAACCTATGGTCATCCTTTTTTTTGCCTTTAATGTTTGTTTGTTTTTTTCCCAAGTTGTATTATTGTATGGTGGTTAAGGAGAAAGACAGTAGGATGAGACATAAAAGTATACAAAACCCTCTAAAGATCTTGACGTAAGTGGGAGAAAATGAGTGTGAATCAGGCAATTCAGTCTCTCTAATCCCTCGGGAGTTGGTGATGGACAGGGAGGCCTGGCATGCTGTGATTCATGGGATCGCAAAGAGTCGGACATGACTGAGCGACTGAACTGAACTGAACTGAACTGACTCCTTCCTCAGGATTTTATCATAAGAACTAACGTTTTGAGCATTTGGATAAGTTAATCACATATATATATTTTTTTCAAGTGTTTTATGAATGTGTTACAATATTGCTTCTGTTTTCTGTTTTGGTTAGTGGGCCTTGAGGCCTGTGAGATATTGGTTTTCCAACCAAGGACCCCACAACTCCTGCATCGAAAAGCGAAGTCTCAATCACCACCCCGCCAGGGATGTCCTAATCACACATATTACTTTTGAGTCACGTAAGTCCTTTAGGATAGATGTTATCACTCTCCCCATTTTACGGCTAAAGAAAATGACACTGGAAGAGATGAAACAACTGCCCAAGATTCCACGTCAAGCAGGTGATACTGTCGAGACTCTAACCCAGAAAGTCTGAGCCATGCTCTTCCTGAGTAATACTCTATTTTGAGGAGATCATTGTGCACTGTTCATAAACAAATGTTTACTGAGTTGAATGGATCAGGGGAAAAGGATGGGAGACACCCCCTGCTGGCCTGAAACTTGCAGTGTTCAGGGTGGGATGTCACAAGTCCAACAGGCAGAGGTGTGAGGTTGAATACGGAAGTGGTCTGAGAGGTACGTGTACCTGTGAAGAGATGTGTGCCCACTCAAGGAAATTGCCAGTGGCTTCTGGAGAGGGGAGATTGGGAGTTGGTTTTGAGGGGTGAGAAAATATTAAAGAGATAGAAATGACAAGAAGATTATGCCTGAGAGAGGGAACAGCTTAGCAAATGGTGTTGGTGAGGAATAAGTGGTGAGTCTGTGTTCTCAGTTAACTGATTTGGGCTGGACCTCTGTAAAGTTCAAATGCCTTATTATGAATTATGGGCTCCCCACCATGACTTTTGGTCCTTCTTTCCCTGTATTTTACTCTGCAGCCGCAGCTTTTTTATATACATCCTAGTTCTATCTCCCATATAGCTGTTTCAACTCAACAATACCACGCATGATTTTTTTCACACTGGAATACCCTCTTTATGGATGCTTTCTTCATCTAGTTCACTGTGGGTGACCTCAAATTTGCTCCTTCAAGAAAGTCTTCCCCGATTTCCTGGGTTGGGTAACTTCTGTCTCCTGCACACTTCAGAAGTTCCCGAGTACGTACCCACTGCTACGCACAGTGATTAGGACAGAGCTAGAGCTCACAAACAAAAGTAAACAAAACCAAATCAACGGGAAAGGGATGTGTAGATCGAAGACATGCAACTTTGAGGCAGGGGTCAAATTCAAGGACTGTTTCTACATTGGTTCTGGTAAGTACTAGGGAAGTGTCTGAGAGAATAGCAAGGGTGGGGGGGCAGGGGTACAAGGAAGAAGAATTGCTGAGACATCATCTTGGCAGGTGGACAGGAATCTTCCAAACAATTTAAAAGAGAGACTTAGAATTTCAGACTGCAAAGGATGGGAGGAACTTGGAGTCTATCTAAGCCAGTAGGTCCCTTCCCTGTGCTCCTCAAACTTTCCTTGCAAGTATTTAGCTGTTTCTTCATCTCCTGTTGTTGGAAAACCTATGCTAGAGATTGCCACCACTCAGTCAGTCATCAAAAGAGCATGTGTAACATACTGCGTACAACTGTTATTGGCAGAGCCTGGGATGAGCAAGACTCCTTTCCTATCCTAGAAAAGATGAGAAACTAGTGGAGGAGGTGGATGTTTGAAATAGAGGATAAAGCCTCTTTAAATACTGAGTCTCCTTTTCTTATTGGCTTCTGACAGTAGAGCGAAGAGTCTGCCTCTTTTTTTTCTTTTCTGCCACTTTATTTTTTTAATTGAAGGATATTTGCTTTACAGAATTTTGTGGTTTTCTGTCATATATCAAGCATCAGCCATAGGTACACCCAGGTCCCCTCCTTCCCAAACCTCCCTCCCATCTCCCTCCCCATCCCACCTTTTCAGATTGTCACAGAGCCCCTGTTTGAGTTTCCTGCGTCATAGAGAAAATTCCCATTGGCTATCTATTCTCCATATGGTAAAGTAAATTTCCATTTACTCTCTCCATACATCTCCACCCTCTCCCTCCCCCCCTCCCCCCGTGTCCATAGGTCTGTTCTCTGTGTCTGTTTCTCCACTGCTGCCCTGCAAATAAATTCATCAGTGCCATCTTTCTAGATTCCATATTTATGCATCAGTATACAAAATTTATCTTTCTCTTTCTGACTTACTTCACTCTGTATAATAGGCTCTAGGCTTGTCCACTTCATTAGAACTGACTCAAATATGTTCCTTTTTGTAAGCATCAGCCTCATTTTATGAGAAAATATCTAATGAGTCCTCTTGAATTTGCCTACATGTTCTTCTGATATGAGGCAATTGTAAAATTCTAGCTTGTTCTTCCCAGTGTACTTACTTGTTGCCTCCTTTAGACACGTGTTTGGCATTCTTGGACCCAATTTGGTGTTCAGCGTTCTGCCACATCACCAACAAGGCAATTCTCCCAACACCATGTAGGTGTCCTGTAATTCAATTCTGACACTGTTGTTCTGTCATATAGTTGTGTCTGACTCTGTGACCCCATGGACTGCAGCACACCAGGCTTCCCTGTCCTTCACTATCTCCTGGAGTTTGCTCAGACTCATGCCCAGTGAGTTGATGATGCTATCCAACCATCTCCTCCTGTAGCTTCCTTCTCCTCCTGCCCTCAGTCTTTCCCAGCATCAGGGTCTTTCCCGATGAGTCAGCTCTTCTGACACTGTCTACCAGAAATGCCATTAGATCCCCCAGACTAAGGACTCAGTCTATAAAACCTCACCCTGCCTGCATCACACTTGTCAGATGCCAGTCACAAGTCAGGTAGTTACATGTGTGCTTCCAATCAATTGGCTATTGCCAAATTCAAACTTAAGTAGAAAAAACTAGGGAAAACCACTAGACCATTCAGGTATGACCTAAACCAAATTCCTTATGATTATACACTGGAAGTGAGAAATAGGTTTAAGGGACTAGATCTCATAGATAGAGTGCCTGATGAACTATGGACGGAGATTCCTGGCATTGCACAGGAGACAGAGATCAAGACCATCCACATGGGAAAGAAATGCAAAAAAGCAAAATGGCTGTCTGGGGAGGCCTTACAAATAGCTGTGAAAAGAAGAGAAGTGAAAAGCAAAGGAGAAAATGAAAGATATAAGCATCTGAATGCAGAGTTCCAAAGAATAGCAAGGAGAGATAAGAAAGCCTTCCTCAGTGACCAATGCAAAGAAATAGAGGAAAACAACAGAATTGGAAAGACTAGAGATCTCTTCAAGAAAATTAGAGATACCAAGAGAACATTTCATGCAAAGATGGGCTCGATAAAGGACAGAAATGGTATAGACCTAACAGAAGCAGATGATACTAAGAAGAGGTGGCAAGAATACACAGAACTGTACAAAAAAGAGCTTCACAACCAAGATAATCATGGTGGTGTGATCATTCACCTAGAACTAGACATCCTGGAATGTGAAGTCAAGAGGGCCTTAGAAAGCATCACTATGAACAAAGCTAGTGGAGGTAATGGAATTCCAGTTGAGCTTTCATCAAATCCTGAAAGATGATGCTGTGAAAGTGCTGCACTCAATATGCCAGCAAATTTGGGAAACTCAGCAGTGGCCACAGGACTGCAAAAGATCAGTTTTCATTCCAATCCCAAAGAAAGGCAATGCCAAAGAATGCTCAAACTACTGCACAATTAGACTCATCTCACATGCTAGTAAAGTAATGATCAAAATTCTCCCGGCCAAGCTTCAGCAATACGTGAACCATGGACTTCCAGATGTTCAAGCTGGTTTTAGAAAAGGCAGGGGACCAGAGATCAAATTGCCAACATCTGCTGGATCATGGAGAAAGCAGAGGAGTTCCAGAAAAACATCTACTTCTGCTTTATTGACTATGCCAAAGCCTTTGACTGTGTGGATCACAATACACTGTGGAAAATTCTTCAAGAGATGGGAATACCAGACATCCTGACCTGCCTGTTGAGAAACCTGTATGCAGGTCAGGAAGCAACAGTTAGAACTGGACATGGAACAACAGACTGGTTCCAAATAGGAAAAGGAGTACATCAAGGCTGTATATTGTCACCCTGCTTGTTTAACTTATATGCAGAGTACATCATGAGAAACACTGGGCTGGAAGAAGCACAAGCTGGAATCAATATTGCCGGGAGAAATATTAATAACCTCAGATATGTAGATGACACCACCCTTATGGCAGAAAGTGAAGAGGAACTAAAAAGCCTCTTGATGAATGTGAAAGAGGAGAGTGAAAAAGTTGGCTTAAAGCTCAACATTCAGAAAACGAAGACCATGGCATCCGGTCCCATCACTTCATGGGAAATAGATGGGGAAACGGGAAACAGTGTCAGACTCTATTTTCGGGGGCTCCAAAATCACTGCAGATGGTGACTGAAGCCATGAAATTAAAAGACGCTTACTCCTTGGAAGAAAAGTTATGACCAACCTAGATAGCATATTCAAAAGCAGAGACATTACTTTGCCGACAGTAAAGTCCGTCTAGTCAAGGCTATGGTTTTTCCAGTAGTCATGTATGAATGTGAGAGTTGGACTGTGAAGAAGGCTGAGTGCCGAAGAATTGATGCTTTTGAACTGTGGTGTTGGAGAAGACTCTTGAGAGTCCCTTGGACTGCAAGGAGATCCAACCAGTCCATTCTGAAGGAGATCAGCCCTGGGTGTTCTTTGAAAGGAATGATGCTAAAGCTGAAACTCCAGTACTTTGGCCACCTCATGAGAAGAGTTGACTCATTGGAAAAGACTCTGATGCTGGGAGGGATTGGGCGTAGGAGGAAAAAGGGACAACAGAGGATGAGATGGCTGGATGGCATCACCGACTTGATGGACCTGAGTTTGAGTGAACTCTGGGAGTTGGGATGGACAGGGAGGCCTGGCGTGCTGCGATTCATGGGGTCGCAAAGAGTCAGACACAACTGAGCAACTGAACTGAACTGAATCAATTGACTATAAATCAGAGGTTCCTTGGGTTTATCTGCTAAAGCAGATCACAGAACTCAGGCAACATTTTACTTACTACATCACTGATTTATCATAAAAGGACATAATACAGGAACAGCCAGATGGAAGAGATGCATAGGGCAAGGTATGGAGAAAAGCAGAGGAGATTCCATGCCTTCTCCAGATACAGGGCTCTCCCAGTGCCTACACATATTCACCTGCCCAGAAGCTCGGTGAACCTCATCCTTTTAGGTTACACGACTGGGCGACTGAACTGAACTGAACTGAACTGATGGAGATTTCATTACATGGGCACACTTGATTAAATCACTGGCCATTGGTGATCAATTCAACCTCCAGTCCATGTCTCCAAAGTCAGGGTGGTGAACTAAAAGTTCCAACCCTCTAATCTCAGGGCTGGTTCTCCTGGCAACCAGCCTCCATCCTTGGGTGGGGTCCAAAAGTTGCTTTGCATAATAAGAGACACCTTGATAGCTCTCAACTGTCAGGAAATTCCAAGGGTTTGAAAAGTTCTGTTCCAGGAATTAGGTCAAAGACCAAATGTATATTTCTTATTATAGTATCATGTATTTGTTGAAGTGGTGGTCATGCAGGGAGTGTGTAATAAACAGATGCAATGGGAAATTCAGTAAGAACATATAGAACCATTCATGTTTCTCAGTTATTAGTTAAAAGGTGAAACTTTTGGGAACTGGATTTTCTAACTTTCGGGCAAGTGTGACGTAATAATCCTTCAATCCTTCTTACTTTAGAAATGAAGAGGAACGAGTGGTTTGTTCAGTTCTTGATATAAAAAAAATCAACTTTAAAGCAATATTTTATTAGAACCATAAGTTTTGTTTGAGAAATTTGAAAGCCCGGAGTTTATTTTCCTTTGGTATTGCTACAGAGCATCAATAAGAATTGAGTTTTTTTTTTTTTTCTTCTTGTATTTGTACCCACTTATTAAACACATATGTGAGCTAGATTCCTTGCATAGGTGCAAAAGGGATTAGAAGAAGGGGAAAAGGGTGCAATTTGGTCCATTGACCTGTTTCCCTGCCCTCAGGACTCTTTCACACAGCTGTGAGAAAAAGGAGGAGGAGGAAGGAGGTAATTTAGCAGTTCATATCCAGATGTTCATTTCAAACACACCCTGAACAACTTTTGCATGGTTTATTTCATCTTCTGAAGCCATTTTTCACAAGCCTGTTTTCTCAGCTGGAAAACTTCTGATGTAGTCGTTTCAAACAAATATTGCATTTGGCATCACACACATGCACAAAGAACTTTTGAGACATTCAAAGGACAATATATTTGCCTTGGTCTGCAGAAGCAGCTCTACAGGAAGGCAGGTATTCTGTACCACTGAAGTACAGGGAAAAGAATGTTCCACTTTACATTTCATTTATGTGGAAACTTGAGAGTTCCTTTAATTTGATTACTGTAACGCTCTGGCATCTTTTAGGTTGGCCTGTCTCTGACAGGAAGCTTCACTGGAGACAAGCAAGGCCAGTGGAAGAATCCATCTGGATTAATACTAAACCAGAAACTTCCACATGAAAAAGGAGTTCCGTTTCATAAAATTCTGTACTATTCTTGTTCAACTTACCTTCTTTTCTTTTCTTTTTTTGGTGCATAGATCTCTTCCCTCCTGAACCTCCCTCCCACTTCCCACCCCATTCCTCCCCTCTAAGTTGTCACGTTCTTAAGTAAAATGGGAAAAACCAAAGGAATAACCGTTCTGAATGCCAATGACTCTCTTAGGCAGAATCCCATCGGACAGCATTCCCATGATGGCTGGTCTCATTCATCTCAAGATCCATTTTCTGGCAACAGATTGTCCCACCAGAGTCATAGGAGCTAGGGTCTAGGATACCCTCTCCCCCACTACAGAGCAGAGCTGTTCTCCTTGGCCAGCTAAAGGAGATAAACCATTCCCCCTTCATAGTTTCTTTAGGTTGAATAAACCCTGGCAAGACACACAGGAAAGAATGGACAACCCAATAAGGAGTTCAACTGGAAGACTAATATCTCTTTAAAGAAAGAAATCAAGCCATAACAATCAAGGGAAGAAACAGCAAAGTTTTGATGTGGGTAACACTGAGAATTCAAAGTTTCAAAATCTAAACTGAGTCTTGGGTGAGCATCTTAACGTTTCTAAGACTTAGTTTTCCCTCTTTGATGATGTGGCACCTAAGTCCTTAGACCAGAATATTGAAGACTGAGTATGAAAATGCTTTGTGCGGCCTCCTCTTTACTGTTCAGCTCTTGGCACCACGTTCCCTTGATTTACACAGAAGAGTAAAAGAAGATCAGAAGCCGTTATTTCTGTAGTTGTTTCTATCGAGGATCTGTGGCTGTCTTGAGATATTAAAGAAGATACCCAGGAAATGCAGTCCAAGAAGGAGGCAAAGGAAGGTCACAAACTCACTCCCTCCCACAGCTGCAGCGAATCTACAGCTAAATATGGCGCAATTCCTACAGCTACATAAGAGCCTAGAACTAGTGAAGCCGCTCCATCAAATTGGGCAAACAAGGAGGCAGGTGGGCAAACAAGGAAGCAGGTAGCCAAAAGAGCTCTTACCACAGACTTCACTTCTGGCTGGGAGACTCACAACTGGAAGGGAACTTGCAAATTTGGAGCTTCTCCCTGGGGAGCAAAGAGTTCATGCTCCATATCAAGCACCCCAACTTTTAAGACTGGCACCCAAGAAAGGAACACCAGAAACATCTGACTTTGAAAACCAGTGAGGCTCACAAGACCCAAACCTTGAGTGGCCAAGTGAGACATGTCAACGTGCTTGAGTGTGGACTCACTGAACCCAGGGTCTGGTGAGGAAATAGCCATTTGAAAAGCACCAGACTTTACTTGAAAGTGACTCATTTGGTAATTTTAGAGCACTGGTCTGAGGGTCAGGGACTTGTTGAGATACAATCTCCAGGGAAAAGGCACTGGTGGGTGCCATTTTCATTTTTGTGCTCTTTCTCTACCTGGCTAAAGCTGGTGATGACTTTTTAATTTTTTCCTTTTTTTCCCTCCTCTCATTTTTCTGCCTTCTTCCTTCTCCTTCCCTCCTCCCCACTTCCCCTTTTCTCTCTCTTCTCTGTAGCTGCCATATTTATCCTTAACCAATGGGTATCATCTTTGTGGTTTCCCTCTGCCTCCTACAGCTAGAACTCTGGTTTTTGCTACTGTCCACCAGGGGACATCTTTGGATCCCCTGGTCTGGTGGCCAGCCAGGAGGTCTTGGGCTTGCCATATATATCAGCATACTTCAAAAGCTGCTGCATGAGGATGGGGTTCCAATCAGCTTAAATCTGAGTACTAACTAAAATTTCCGCCTTTGGGTACACTGAAAGGCCTTGGCACCCTTAACAACTGAGAACTATTAAAAATCAAATAGGCTGGCGTTTCCTTCTCCTTCTGGTTTGTTTTGCTTAGTACGATCATCTCTGGTCGCATCCAGGTTGCTGCAGATGGCATTATCTCTTTCGTTTTCATGGCTGAGCAGTATTCCACTGTATATGTGCACCACATCTTTATCTATTCATCTGTGGATGGATGGACATTTAGGTTGCCTTCATGCCACTGAGTCACTCTGCTGTGACTTAGAATTAACACAACACTGTGAATCAACTATAACTTTAATAAAAATAAATAATTTTAAAATGTTTTCATTTTAATTTTTATTTATTTTTGATTGGAGGATAATTGCTTTACAATGTTGTGCTAGTTTGTGTCATACACCAACATAATTTTAAAAATGAAACTGGCTGCTTGGAGAATCCCAACGGTTCAAGAGACACCAAGAATTAGGCTGAGATTGAACAATATTGTTCATCTCCTATCTAAGGCCAGTCCTTCAAGACTGGGAAAAGATATTCAGTAAGTGGTTGGTTATACAAATCTCAATGGCAGGAGAGAAATTTGATGGTAGAAGTTCAGTGGTCATAAGCAAAAAAGTGATGAAGAGATGCCTAAGATTACGTGAGAAAGTCTAATGGATGATAGAGATTGGAAGGGACAAATGACAGAGAACAGGGATGGGGATGTTGCCATTTGAGAACCACATAAGAAGACCCCAAAAAGACAGTGGAAAAGAAAATTGAACAGCACATTTAAAGTGGAAATTAATGAGAACAGGGATAAGAATATTTTTTAAACAAACAAGAGGGAAGATCTTTTAAATTTTAGAATAAATGTAACTTAAAATATAAAATACATCATACTGAAATAATAACGGATGTCTAAAACTACATATTATGCTATGAAATATTGGGCAATGGGAGAAGGAAGGAAAAAAAAAAGTGCTAACTTTCTCCACTGAAATAAGGTAGAGTCAAAAGCTATTGTTTCTTCTTGACCTTGATAATTAGAGAAATATCAGATCAAGTATGTTCTTTTGCAAAATTTAGTAGAAACAAAAACAGGATGATTCCTCCCAAATTACTGGAGGAGATTAAAGAAATCAAAGCAGAGTTCAACTAACAAATGACAGGAAATAAGGGAAATGATAGGAAATCATGAAATAAAGAAAACATAAAATAAGATCATAGAAGGAAGTGCAAATTTATCTCTTATGGCAATAAATGCAAATGATTGTAATACCATACTATCTAGAAGCCTTCAGTTCAGGTGAAAAACAAAAATACACCTCTTGGAAGATACACATTTTTTAAAAAGTGGCTTAGAAAGTTTAACCATAAGGTATCTGGAAAACGTGTATCAGGGAAATGCAAATAAGAACCACATAGATATGCCAGTATTTGTATCAGATGGAGCAGAATCTTGGGGTGAAAATACATAAAAACAAGAAAAGAGTTCATTTACTTTGAGTTCTATTCTGTTATGAATAAATGACTGTTATATTCTCAACAACAGAGTATTAAGTAAATATCTTTTAGAAATTTTTTGTTTGGAATATATGCTTGTCCCTCACTATCCACAGGAGATTGTTTCCAGGACCTACCCCACACCACCTGGCAGATAAAAATATGCAGATGTTCAACTCCCTGATATAAAATGGCAAAACATTTGCATATAACCTAGGTATATCCTCCCATATACTTTAAAGCATCTCCAAATTACTTATAATACCTAGCAATATACAAGCTATGTAAATAGTTGCAAATACGAAGTACATGCTATACAAATTGTTGCCTCCGAGTGTGTGCTCAGTCGTGTGCAACTCTTTGTGACCCCATGGACTGTAGCCCGCCAGGCTCTTCTGTCCATGGGATTCTCCAGGCAAGAATATTGGAGTGGGTTGCCATTTCCTTCTCCAGGGATCTTCCCGACCCAGGGATCAAATCCGAGACACCTGCATCTCTTGTATCAGCAGGTGGACTCTTTACCACTGAGCCACCTGGGAAGTCAGTGTGGGGCAAATTCAAGGTTTGCCTTTTAGAACTTTCTAGAAATTTTTTTCTCATATATTTTAAAAAGTCTTGAAATATTTATCTGGGTGTGCCAGTCTTAGCTGTGGCACATGTGATCTTTAGTGTAGCTTGTGGGATCTTAGTTGTGTCATGGGGACTCTTAGACTTTCCCACCTTGATCAGAATGAAGCATTTCTGGTAAATTTTATACCCTGTTACCTTCTTCCTATCATCATCATCATTATAATCACCATGATGTTTTCTATAAGTTGTCACATAGTATGGGCTTCTCCAGTGGCTCAGCAGTACAGAATCTGCCCGCAATGCAAGAGACACTGGAGAGGCAGGTTCAATTCCTGGGCTGGGAAGATCCCCTGGAGGAGGGCATGGCAGCCCACTCCAGTATTCTTGTTTGGGAAATTCCGTTGGCAGAAGAGCCTGATGGGCTTTGGTCCAGGGGCTCTCATAGAGTTAGATGCGACTGAATTCACACGCATCACATACTTTTGCACACTACCATGTATAAAACAGCTAACTAATAAAGATCTACTGTACCACACACTGAACTCTACTCACCACTCTGTAATACCTCTATGGGAAGAGAATTTCAAAAAGTGTGGATATATGTATGTGTATAACTGGTTCACTTTGCTGTACACCTAAAACTAATACAACATTGTAAATCAACTATACGCCAATAAAAATACTTAAAAATTAAAAATAAATAAATAAACTTTTGGGGGGAATGTGCCAGTAGTTGGGGTGGGGGAGATGATCACACATTACCAAAGATATGTTTGTGTGAGCTTGGTAAGCAAAGTTCATTTCTTTCAGGAATACTTCAACTTTCTGAGTTCCTGGTTTAGTCTCTGTTCCCTCCAATGTAATATGGTCCCTACAGTGGAAAATTGTGACAATCAGAGTTAATTTTTGGATCTGAGGCTTGATTGAGCACTTCTATTGCAGACCATACTAAGCATTTGCCTGTGTTATTTCACTGCATTCTAAAAATACCATGCGGAAGGTACCATTAGCATGTCCATTTGACAGGGCAAAGTAGATATAGAAAAAGAAAAGCAGCTTGCCCAAAGGCTCACAGTAAGAGGTGAATTTGGAGTTCAGAGCTCCACGCAGTTTTCTAAATGAACAGCATTCTATATTATTGAATATCTAATCTTCCAGTATTTTGGTCATCCGATACACACAGCTGACTCATTGGAAGAGTCCCTGATGCTGGAAAAGATTGAAGGCAGAAGGAGAAGAGGGTATCAGAGGATGAGATGGCTGGATGGCATCACCAATGCAATGGACATGAACTTGGGCAAATTTTGGGAACTGGTGAGGGACAGAAAGGCCTGAAGTACTGCAATCCATAGGCTTGCAAAAAGTCAGACATCACCGGGCCACTGAAAACAAGGCTCTTCTCTACCTTTGTGTAATTCTAAAGTTCTAATTAAAGTATCACATAGAAACAAAGTGCCATGATTGAGGCCATTCACCGTGAGACAGGGGCTTCCCAGGTGGCTCAGTGGGTAAAAAAATCTGTCTGCAATGCATGAGATGTAGGAGATGCCAGTTCAATCCCTGGATTGGGAAGACCCTCTGGAGGAGGGCATGGCAACCCTCTCCAGTATTCTTGCCTGGAGAATCCCATGAACAGAAGAGCCTGGTGGGCTATAGTACATGGGGTTGAAAAGAGTCAGGCTCGACTGAAGCGCCTGAGCATGCACGCACCATGAGACAAGTTATTGAAGGTGAATTTTCAAAACATTTTGTTTCAGAGGAAGCTTTAATAATTATAGTATAAGATGAATGACCCAAATCACCAAAGGTGTAGATATGTAAGTGTTGGGGGTTTTTGTTTTTCCTTTTTTTGTGTATTTATGTTGGAGTATCATCCCCACTAAAGAGTTTATGACTTAGTGGCATTGTCTAGCCTATGAGCCTAAATGAGGCCCATAGTGTGCCTTGGGAGGCAGCAAAGCACAGCAGTTAAGAGCAAAGAGCTGAGCTGAATTGGCTAAATCTGAATCCTGGAACTACCAATGACTGTGTAAAATTGGGAAACTCATTTAAACATTTAGTGCAGTCAAATGGAGGCAGTCACCATATTTGCAGGGTTATATGCGAAGAGTTCAGAACAAGAGTGCTCTGCATGGTTATTAGGCATGTTTGAATCATTAGGACATAGTGCCAGCTAGTAGACAGGACATGAATGTAAACAGGGAGGTACCCAGATATAAACAGAAGAGAGAAACTAGGAGTTGGCACAGCCATTGTTGAGGTTTACAGAAAAATCTCAGAGAAATATGAAGAAGTATGAAGCCGAATTCTTAAACATGCACAGGTTTTTTGCTTTGTTTTGTTTTTTAACATTTTTTTATTTGGCTGCATCGGGTCTTAGTTGCAGTACCGGGGATCTTCACTGCATAATTCGGGACCTTCTAGTGCACAGACTCCAGAATGCACAGGCTCAGTAGGCTGTGGTGCATGTGGAATCTTAGTTCCCTGACTAGGGATCAAACAAGCATCGCTTGCATTGCAAGGCAGATTCTTAACCACTGGACACCAGGGAAGTCCCACACACAGGTGTGTTTCCTATGAGGGTGGGTAAAGAAGGGCATCACTGGCAAAGGGAACCTCCATGAAAATGATGAGAGTGTGGCCAAGCATGGCAGTTTCAGAGAACTGTGAGAGGGAGATTTAGAATTCTGATCAGGTCTTGTTAGAGGGCAAGACTGGAGAGAAAGATGGTATCATGGAGGAGGGCCTTCAAGAATTCAGATGTCATTCTGTGGGCAATAAGGATCCATGAAAGACTTTCAAGCACAATAAATTGTATCATTTTTGTCTTTGTTGTTATTTATTTGATGTTTTTACTTTAGTTTTTGAATGAAAGGAACTTTTCAAAATGTCCTTCTAGTAAGTGAAATATGAAATCATTGGAAAAATATTAATCTACAGAAAATTATAAATAATAGTTTTAAATTACCTAAGATTTTACAACCTTGCAGAAGCAACCACTAACATTTCACTGAACACCTCTCAGAATGCAATGTATGATTTCAATGAACTGATTAATAATATTTCATAAATGTTTTCATCAATAGTATGTTTTGACAACATTTCCATATCAATAAGTAAAAGCATGCATTCGCATTTTAATGAAGGCAGAGCTCTCTATTTTGTTACCTATCTAATTTTTATTGATGAAAAAAGTTTCTCTAATTTCTGATGCTTCAACAACTAGAACACAATGTAGCAAAGCCCCCAAAGTCATCAATAGATTAGAAAACATAACATATAGATTCTTGAAAATGAAAACAAACAAAACTCACTCCTTTAACCTGCTGCAGAACAAGAGAGAAGGGAAGATCATGTCCAGTGGAAGTTTATTTATTCAATAATTCAATTCATCTCTTTTTATTGATCATCAACAATGCACCTGGTCCCGTTCTAATAATGGGATAAAATGGCAAATAAGCCATTGAACATCACCTTTATTACAACTCACATTATAATAGGGGTGCATGTCGTGTCTGACTCTTTGTGACCCCATGAACTGTGGCCCTCCAGGCTCCTCTGTCCATAGGATTTTTCAGGTAAGAATACTGGAGTGGGTTGCCATGCCCTCCTCCAGGGGATCTTCCCTACCCAGGGATCGAACCCATGTCTCTTATGTCTCCTGCATTGCACGCAGATTCTTTACTGCTGAGCCACGGGGAAGCCCTGTAATAGGAAAGACAGATGATTAATAAACAAAAGCAAGTGTATTAGGTAGCCAGGAACACTATACAAAGAAACAATATATGTGGTTGTGGTATGCAGAGTAGGAAACTATTTTCTGGAGCTTCTGGGACATCTTTGCCAAGAAACAGTCAGTAAGGCTTAGAAATGAGTGACTGACAGATGCAGGTAGGAGATGATCAGGAGAGGGGAATTCAAAAAAGTAGATGGTACCAAGTTCCACATTGGGAACTGAGCTTAGCAGTTTCAAGGCAGAGGAAGATCAAGAGGCCAATGTAACTTGCAGATATTTAACAAGAAGGAAGGTGGCATGAAGTGAGAAGCAGAGACAAGGCCAGGGAGCACCTTGTAAGCCATACAGGAGATCAGGAGAGCGGATGCTACTCTTGCAATGGGAGGCCACTGGAGAGTTTCCAGCGGAGCAGAAACTGGATCTAAGTTTTAAAAGAACACTTTGGCTTTCCTAAACTATAAGCTTCTTAAGGATAAGTTATTTTCTTATCTGCCTCTACAGTCACAATACCTAGAAAATAATACCTGGCACACAGTAGGTATTGGATCGAGTTCATGAAGAATCAGCAAAAGTCATGTATGGAATCCAACATAGGGAAAATAAGAATGGAAACAGGAATTCTTTCATTAATATTTATTTTCCTTCAGTTGTATGCTGGAGACTTTTTTGGAAGAAGGGTGTGTTTTCTTGACACTCTAGCCTAGGCTCTATTCATTTTGGGGTTGGAGTTAGACCATAGTGGGTAGCCTCTGTTTATTTATTTTTCTAAGTAGAGATACAGGTTTTCTTCTCGACCAGAAAGTCTAAGAAGAAAGGGAGATTTAGGGTAAATGATAAGTTTATATTGAAATATGCTGAATCCTTGGTGTCTTTGGCTTTGTGGGTGCAAATGAGCAGTGGACACTGGACATGGTGATACAGCAAGAAACTGAGATGAGGTCATGGCTGTATAGAGACCAAACAATGCATAGGAAAAAAATGCAGTGTGTGAAATAATTGTCATCATTTACCTTCTCTATCTCAGTCATATCTATTGCTTCCCCCAGAGAACCAAGATAGCATTTAAAGGACATGCAGTCTGGAGTTGGATTGCCTGGTTGCACATCAAGAAAGCATCACCAATATGCCACTTGAGAATCAATTTTCAAAACTTTTGGAGCTCCAGTTTCCTCATCAGTAAAATGTAGATAATGGTAGTCCCTAGTTCATATAGTTGATTCAATGTTTTATTATCTTTCCAGCCCCGGAGCCATATTCAAGAAATAATAGATGTTATCTAATGTCTTTATTATGTTCCATCAAAAATATTTATTGCAAGGCTGAAACTCCACTAAAGCATCATTCATTGTGAACACCTGCATGTTACTTACCAATGGCCACCACAGTATTTTGTGAAATGTGTGACTGACAAAGTGTTCTTTGATTTCATCTTACTGGGGTGCCTACTTATCTGAAATCTGAGGACATTGCACACAGAAAGGGCACAGAAGTAGAGATGGCACACTCTTCTGTATTGGCTCATATTGTGGACAATGCTGGGATCCAATACATCCTTTCCACAGAATGTTCAAGGTGAGGTTTAAAGAATTTAGCTGAATCAAGTGTTATCTGTGAATTCAAGGTATGATGGAATCTCCAACGCAAAATGTTTATAAAGAGGTCCCGTGTTTCAGCCGTATCAGAGTCCCGTGGATCAGATGCTTACTGAAAACGAGACTCCAGCCTCAACCCTCACTTACTGATTCACGACTTATTGGTGAGAGTTGAGGTGAGGAACAAGCTGCCTGGAAATACCTCAACTGTGGCTCCCTGTATGTTTCATAAAATTCTAGAAACAGAGGAAATCAATGAGAAAAAAAAGCATATTTATATTTTTGCTGATAGGGAAATTATTTCTAGAGGTCATAACATAGGCTGGGTCAGTGAGATCCTGGAATCATTGTTTGTCTTCATGTAGCCGAGTGTTTCTTTTTTGAAAGGACATGGGAAGTAGGAAGCAGACAATGGCTCTCAGTGACCATCCGGGTTGGCAGGGAGCCTCTTCTGGACAAAATTTCTTTGGGGAACACAAAGCCTTCCCTCAGTTTTGACCACCTCACCCATGAGATGGGTCCTGCCTCCACTCTCCCTGGAGAGAGAGCCTATGATGGTTTTGACCCTTGGCCTCTGCCTCCCCTCTCTACAGCAGGGTGTTATTTAGTTGGGTTCAAAAAATAAGAATTTCTTTTTTCTTTCCTCTCTCATTTCCTGAGTCTCTGCCAAGGCAAACTGGTAAAGGCTATTGGGAGAGCCAAGATGAAGCCCAAGTTCTCTAGAACACTTGGTACCCAAGTGGATTCTTGTTCTAAATCTGTATCCAACACTTAGTCAAGTGCGGATTCCTGTGAAAGCCTTGGAAAACAGAAACGCAGATCAAACACACCTTCAGTGTGTTGTCGTGTTGCACTGAAAATCTTTGTGCCAGGAGTCAGTGGCAAGCCACCAGCCCAGGATCAGAACTTCCCTGAGAGGCTTCATGAGGGACCTCCCATCTGGTCCCTCCATCAAGACCTGGCCTTTGAGGGCCTTTCCCACCTTCAGAGTGTTCTGGTTTTCTCCCGTGAGAAAGGGCAAGAGTAGCCCCACCAGAGGCCCTTTTCCCTGGCAGCACTCTGTGTCAGCAAAGCGCCTCCAGCAAGCATTTCCGTGGGAAGGTCCTCCATCTGGAGCTTGGCAGAGAGGGGAAGTTTCCTTTGAGGCCCTGCCACCCCTTCCCCATCAGTTCTGTATAAGGTGAAGCTTGGAGAGGCCCCGTCTGATTTTTAGGGATGGTGTTGGTGTGTTTCATGTAGCCAGAGTTGCTCTTCTGAGTCTCCTCAGTGAGTCTGAAAGGCGCAGAGAGAAAGAATGCCATTTGCTCTGCTGCCACCTCGCATCTCAGTGTGCAACAGGTCACAAGATGTGACAAGTCCATGTGCTAATTCCTTCCTTTTCAGTTAACAGAATAACACAGATGGGGATGCTTATTCTAGGATCAGACACAACCTCAAGCAGCAGTCGAAGGAAGACAGAGGCAGCCTGGCCCCTTCTCAGGACTTCATGAAACAGAAAGTGTTTTCAAAGGTATCCTTACCCTCATCTGGGAAGCCCTGAGAAACTACCTTCTACCAGGAAGACACAGGCCTCCGGCATGGGCCATAGACTCAATGCACTCATCCCATAAAAAGCTCAGAGTGTGTTAAAAGAGTAATAACGCCAGACGGGATGTCAGTGTCATTGTTTCCCAGGAGCCTTTGGGCAGCAACGCTGTGGAAGTGGTTCTAAAACAGCCCTGGAGATTGTCTGTGAGATGACAAATGGAACACTAAAGAAAAAGGGATGTTGAGATATTCATAGCAGAGCCCTGAACACCACACCAGGGATGCTCATTGTCCATTCTGGCGACTGTGCACGTTGAATGTTTGGGCACAGAACCAGTTTCAGATATTACCAGATTATGACCTAAAATTTGGTCCGAAAGTAACAAAGAACCTTTGGTGATCAGATGGTAAGGGCTTTGAAGGCTGTGAGATTTCTTCCCGCCCCAGGCTGTCACTGATGAACTAGGAGTGTTTGAGCGAATATCCAGCTCTTTCTAAGCCTCTGTTCCCTCACCTGTGAAAGAAATCAGGTTGATACTTTGATCTTTACTCAATTGTTGAGGATCAAATAAAATGTCAAGAAATCTGACTGGGACATATAAATAGTAGCTGTGTTTTATTGATGTATTTCACATGTGTCAAGCCTTGTGCCCAGTATTTTATGGGCATATTTCTAATTAAACGTCCCTAAAGTGTTCTGAGGCAAATGCTATTCTTACCCCTTCCACCATATTGCAAATGTGGAAGCTGAAATGCAATGACAAGATCCAATAATGTGCAAGTTATGAGTCTTGGTTTGAAACCAGTTATATTTATACATGACATCAGACTCCAAATTCATAGGCACATGCTAGGTGCTCAGTAAAGGATATCTGTTATCACCACTACTATCATTTCATCACTGCCACTCACCAAACCATGAGGACCCTCCATGCTTTGCTAGAGGGTTTACACCAGTTATGAGAAGATTATAATAAGATTGGTTATAAAGAGGAATTTAAAGCTTAGAAGAGAACTGAAGATTTTGGAAATTCAGGAAGAAGAGGACACATGCTTCTGGTAATCGAAGTGAGGTTAGGTCCAAAATACATCTTCATGGATTTGTGTCAGTTACTTTCTTGGCTTGACCGCAGAGGTCATGATCTGAAAGGGTCGATCAAGATCATTCAAATCATTTCATATATTGACACTACAAGACAGTGTCTCTTTCTTCTGCCATTGCCAGGCTGGCAGGATGTAAGTCTGGAATATTCTGTAGTGTTTTTGCTTCTCTCTTATCTACATAAATGGAAAAAGTTGTCAGTAGGAGGGAATGTGACTAATAGCAGAAGAAGCAAGGGATGTTCAGAGAGGAAGGAGGAAAGGAGTAGAGGAAAGGAGAGGAAGACAGGGCAGGAAGGAAAAGGAAGAAGGGGGAAAGTGGAGGAGATTGCTATTTTCACTCCAGGATCCACTCCAAACTGTGTGGCTAAGATCAGTTCTACTCCTAGGTTTCTATGTTGAGTTTCCATTACTGACACATAAGAATACTGGTTTCCCGAGAATAGATTGGATTTGTCAACAACGAAGTTGACAGTGAGCTTGGTAAGAGTAGTTTCTACAGTCTAGAAGTGATGACCGTTCAGGGGCCTCTGAGGCTTTCTATGTCCCTGACTCTAAAACATTTGTCTTTGTCCTTCAGGGACATGTAGACACATCCCAGTTAAGCTCCAATTGGTGTTTTACTTCAGGTTCATGGTGTGATGGAAAAGAACTGAGCTTTGAGAGCATATAGACCTAATTTCAAAGATCAGCTTTGCCAGATGTAGCTCTGTGGTCTTGGACAAATTATTTAAGTTCTCTAAGCCTCCAATTTTTCATCTCTAAATTGAATATGGGTAGAGGATATGAGACTATGGTTCCTGAACAAGTCAAATGATTTAAGGGAAAAGAAAACAAGAGACAAGGAAAGCCGCTAGCCATAAAATGCACTCTCAAAATTCCATGTAGTTCAAATAGCTGAAATTCACTCACCCCTCATGAAAATACTAATTAAGCCTAAGTCCATGCAGACTTTCTGGGAACCTGAGGAACTTCAATAATTCAGAATATTGATTTTTTTTTTTTGTATAATGGATATTTGTTGTTGATAGTGAGATGTAAAATGTCAACAAAATCTCTCAGTCTCAACTCTCGAATAAGTTACCAAAAATGAGCAAAATATATCGTGGCACTAATTTGTCCACTAAATGAACAATTGCATGTCATACGTTAATATCACTTCTCCCTGCTGCTTTCTGCCTTGTTAGTAACAAGCTCACAGCTCTCACAGCCCCTGCTCCTGGGGTGGAGGAGGCAGTGCCGATCATGTGGGTTTATCTAGCAACAAGGATAGCAGGGCAGGTCTCGTGGTCTTCATGGTGACACTCTCTCCTTAGCTGATTTGCTCAAAGAAGGGAAGCAGCGCATTGCTGGAGCTTTAGGGAATTTTACAGTTGAAGTTGTTTGTGTGCCCTTTTTACTTTCATATCCTCCAGAGCAGCCTGTTCTGTAGGGTGTCTCTGTGTTTCTCTCTCTCCCTCTCTTCTCCTCCCCTCCTCTTCCTCCTCTTGCTTCTGTTTCCTCATCCTCTTCTTCCCTCTCTCTCTCTCACACACACACATTCATGCCTTAGTTCTAGGCAACGGAGACAAGACTAGTGAATAACCCTGAAAAAGATGCGACTCTGCTGCCGCGAAAAGATTGCAACCGAGAGCAGTTTATGCTCACTATTTCTTTAGCTTATAGCCCAGGAGGTGGAGTTGAGACCCACACCAGGGTGCAGAGCTGACTTCACAGCCTGGGAGAGGTGACATTAAAGAGTATCTGTGCCTCACATGGTGCCCAGATGCCTGCTTTGGTACCCTGCAAGCCAGTGAAGAAGGAACTATCTTCCTATAAACGTAGAGAGACTTAATGCCTGGCAGACACTGGATGTAAATTTCAAACGATGTGATTTAAGTAAAACTTATTTAAAGTGAAAGTTGTGGTCACACTGAAGATACAACCCATCTTTGTTTTTTGCCTTACAAAGGTTTATGTGGAATTCCTTTCTTTCCCACTTCTGGATGCCCATTGGGTATAGGTATCCTTTTGGCTGACTCAGAACATTCATGGGGAAAATCAGAACCAGGACCCCATCTCTTCTCCTGAAAATGCTTTCTCTTTTGCAAATAAACCTCCTGGTAAAATGTTTATAAGTGTGATATTTCACACATAGAGGAAAGGATCATATTACCTGAGAGAAAAGGGGGAATCTGCCACCTCGTTCAAGCAACATCCCTCATTCTTCTGGGATCACAAATCTGAAGTTCACAGGTCCAGAAAAGGAAGGGATTGAGTACAATGAGGGGTTCCAAGAAAAATTACAGCAAAGAAGTGAAAGAGAGTGAAAGTCACTCAGTTGTGTTCTACTCTTTGCAGTCCCATGGACTGTAGCCTGCCAGGCTCCTCTGTCCACTGAATTCTCCAGGCAAGAATACTGGGGTGGGTAGCTGTTCCCTTCTCTAGGGGGTCTCCCCGACCCAGGGATCTAACCCAGGAATCCAGGTTTGCAGGTGGATTCTTTACCATCTGAGCCACCAGAGCTGGAATCATCTCTCCATATGAACTTGTCTTTGGTGGAAGATGTTTATTCATAAATTGCCATTTGTTAATCAAAGATAGTTTTTTCCCCCCCTGACCCTCTAGAGAAAATTAATGTTCACTTAGCATCTACTGGGTTTTCAAGGAAAGAGAGACAGAATATTTATTATTTAGAATGCTCCATAGGAGAGTCTACAGTTCAAATTCCCTTGGCAAATTTGTTGTTGAGGTTTCATCTCTATGAAGGGGTTTTCCTTACTAAGCATTTCCCAAGTCTTTTTTGGTCTCTGTTTTCTTAATTTCCTAATTTTACAAATTGCCCACAAGGTACCAGGACTGAGAGGACAAAACCAATGGAGGGAGGCCGTGTGGGATTTGGTTGCCAAAACCTAAGAGGGTCTTGCTCTTGCTGGAGTCTCAAGTTCAACTGCAGTCTTAGGAACAAAACACAAGCAGTCCCCCTGATGCTCATTTGAAGGGGGAGGGTGGGGTACAGGAGCAAATGGCTTGTCTTCTAATAGGGCTAAAAGTAAAATTCAAGTGAAGTTAAATCTGTGAGTAAAGCAATTTTCATAGGATTCACCCAACAGAGAGGAGCAGTCAGACCAAAGAGCCATCACAAGAAATCGGAAGTATTTCCAACTGGACTTATTAGACCTCACAAGGGCATTTTAGAATCCTAGAAGTGGAAAGAAGAGCAAAGGGCTGTTAAATATAACTGTTCTGTCCTAATGTGTCTGGGGCTGTGGAAACTCCAGCCCTTGTTCCTTGGCGGACTGGTCTCGAAGGTTAAGAGAGGCACATGGGAGGGGCTATGCAGCAGACTAGGGGAGACACGGAGCTGGAATATCGAGAATGTAGCAGAAGTGGTGTCTGTTGTAGACTTTAAGCTTGTTGTCATTTCATCACTAAGTTGTCTTGGACTCTTTGCGATCCCATGGACTACAGCCCCCCAGGCTCCTCTCTCCCTGGGATTCTCCAGGCAAGAATACTGGGATGGTTGCCATTTCCCTCTCCAGGGGACCTTCCCCACACAGTGATCAAGCCTGCTTCTCCTGCATTGGCAGGTGGATTCTTTACCGCTGAGCCACCAGGGAGCCCAGAATTCATGGTTCAGTTCAGTTCAGTCGCGTCCGACTCTTTGCGACCCCGTGAGTCACAGCACGCCAGGCCTCCCTGTCCATCACCATCTCCTGGAGTTCACTCAGACTCACGTCCATCGAGTCAGTGATGCCATCCAGTCATCTCATCCTCTGTTGTCCCCTTCTCCTCCTGCCCCCAATCCCTCCTAGCATCAGAGTCTTTTCCAATGAGTCAACACTTCTCATGAGGTGGCCAAAGTACTGGAGTTTCAGCTTTAGCATCATTCCTTCCAAAGAAATCCCAGGGTTGATCTCCTTCAGAATGGACTGGTTGGATCTCCTTGCAGTCCAAGGGACTCTCAAGAGTCTTCTCCAACACCACAGTTCAAACGCATCAATTCTTCGGCGCTCAGCCTTCTTCACAGTCCAACTCTCACATCCATACATGACCACTGGAAAAACCATAGCCTTGACTAGACGGACCTTAGTCGGCAAAGTAATGTCTCTGCTTTTGAATATGCTATCTAGGTTGAGGGAGATAATAAAATATTCAATTCAGCTCAGCCAGAGCCAAGAGGGAACTTGTTCAATCTTGGCCAGTAACTGAGAGCCAAATGAGCTTGGAGGAGGGGACTTCAGCTTGGGTTGAATGGACTAGACCATGGGAGTACAGAGGGAAGACAACCCCAGATGCTACTGAGTCAAGCAGGGCAGAGCATATGAACTGAGGCAGGGAACGCAAGGTCAAGTCCAGCAGAGGTTTCCACAAGGAGGCAGCTGGGTCTGGGGCAATGGCATAGGGAACAGGACAGATGGTTCCTGAGCATTTACTGCTTGCCTACTATGTGCCAACACTGTGCTGGGGGCACAGTGCTCTAAGATAGTCAAGAAGGGGAGAGAGACAACCCGAGTGACAGCTCCAAAACAACGCAGCCAGTAATATGAGAGAGAAGTGTGGAGAATGCTGAGTGCAGATCTAGTTAGACTGTCTTAACGGGAAAAGTCTCTGTCCTACACTCCTGACACCAGTTCAGACCACTGCCACCTCTTACCTGGGCACTGCAACTATTCTGCACTGGTCACCTTACATGCACTCATTCACCTGGCCAACACACCTGATCATATTACATGTCTAGCTGAATGTCTTTAATGGCATGCCACTACAATGTGAGTATAGCCAGCTTTCTTTGTTTTGACCAGTGTGGCTCTGGTTGCATCTGAGTATCGCTCTAAATTCATGCCATCCTTTTCTGCCATGCCATCTGAAATGATAGCATACTGAGTTCAAGGTGCCTGTAGGACACCCAGGCAAAAATGCACAGAAGAACATGAGCTATATACAAAGAGAAAACTTGGGGTGAGGATAAAGAAAGAAGTTACGTGTTCTTTCTGAAATCTACTTTCTTGATGACTCTGAGAAGGTAGGGCAGACCAAATTCCATGATGTCTCTCCAAGACCTCTGGCCTCTGGTTTATACACACATACTCCAAGTTATTAAATCAAGGGCTAATTTAGGTGTTGCTATGATGGGATTTCTCAGATGTAATAAAGGTACCAAATCAACTGACCAGGAAATCATCATGTGAGACTGACTTAGTCATATGAGCCTTTTAAAAAGTATACTGTTTCCTCCAGCATCACAGAAGAGGAAGCCAGAGATGTGAAATACAAGATTCAGTGGATCACTACTGGCTTAAAGATGGTGAAAGACATGGGCAGCTTCTAGGAGCTGAGAATGGCCTCTGCTAACAGCCAGCCAGAAAGCAGAGATTTCAATACAACAACCGCAATGAATTGGATTCTACCAGCAATGGTGAGCTGGGAAGAGGACCCTGAACATCAAACAAAGACACCAACCTTGCTGTCCCCTCAACTTTAGCTTAATGAAATCCTGGGCAGAGAATCCAGTCTTGTGCACCAAGACTTCCAACCTATACAAAGTGTGAGCTCATAGATATGTATCATTTCCAGGGGCTACACAGAAATAGAAAACTAAAACTTGAAGCAAAAAGAAAATGCAGTTTTCAAAATGTCTAGGTATGTAGGAATTAGGGTCCTCCCCAGTGGCTCAGCAGAAAAGAATCTGCCTTCAATGCAGGAGACACGGATTCAATCCTTGGGTTGGGAGGACCCCCTAGAGGAGGGCATGGCAACCCACTCTGGTATTCTTGCCTGGAGAATCATGGAGAGAAGAGCCTGGAAGGCTATGGTCCATAGCATGGCAAAGAGTCAGATCCAAGTGAAGTAACTTAGCACACCCACACACACACATACTCACACACACGGGAATTAAGAAAGCAACCTTTCATTGTTTTCCCACTAAGAAGTTTTGAATCCAGAGAGCTGCCTAAAGCATGAAGGGGATGCATGTCACCTATATCTGTATTCTTTTAAGTCTTTATTGAATTTATTACCATATTGTTTCTGTTTTATGTTTTTTGACCTTTTTTTTTTCTTTTTGGCAGTGAGACATGTGGGATCTTAGCTCCCAGAGCAGGGATCAAATTTGCACCCCCTGCATCAGAAGGTGAAATTCTAACCACTGCACCACCAGGGAAGCCTCTTGCCTCTGCTGTTAGAAATGAGATAGTAATTTTTTTTTACCCTCAGCGGTAGTTTGCAGTTAATTGTTTGATTTCTTACAGTATTGATACCTGAGTTCTTCTTGACTCTGGAATAGGAAGAGAAAGAATGCATATTATCTTTCTGAACAGCTAGGACTGGATAAAAGGTGTCAGTGGACTGAAAGCTAGTGTTAGAATCAGGGATACATCTTACCTATGGAATAAGTGAATGATTAACTTAATCATTTCTAAGGTCACTTCAAGATCATGAGTTCTAAAAGTCTGTGAATTCAGTTTGAAAATATTGGCATTCACAAAGGTCCAAAGTGCTCTTAGGGTGAGAACCAGAAGGACATCCATGGTTATCTCTTGGCAGTTGGCACACATGGGGGGTCTACATTCTCTATTGGAAGGGAACTGGGCTAACATTGACATTTGACCTATGGCATTGTTCTCCAAATATACACAGCCTGAGTCAAGGCAACCTTTTGCCAAATGAGGATTGCTGGCCCCTTGCCCAACCACCAGGCCCTGCTTGTTTTAGAGAAATTTATTATTGTAAAAAAGAGACAAATTGTAAAACTCAGACTTCAGTGTTGAAAAATTAATTAGGTTTTTGGCCCTCTCTTCTCAGTATTTGTAAAGAATTTCCTTGCAGACTTAGCCAGTTCAGTGATGGGGTTAAACATGTGTACCCTGGAGATTAGCACTCTTGTTGGAGCTTTTTCAAGAGGGAAACTGTTAGAACCAGGAGCCCACTTAGGATTTCCAAAGGACACATCAGGAGAAGGCAATTAAATCAGCTTGGTGGTTGTCAGGAAAGGCTTCCTGTGAGAGCATTGAATGATTCATATGCCAGGCTGGGAGAGGCAAGATAGTCTAGTCAGAGGATCTCAGAGGTATAAAGTTGATGGCATGAATGAGCATGGGGGATTCAAGAAATGGAAAGCTAGACATAGTTTGTGTGGGGTAAAAAAATTCTAGCCAGTGGCCGGAAGTTAATATATGACTCTAGAAATGAAATTGGGAAACTAGATCTGAGTCGGAGGAGTAGTAGCCTTGAAGCCTTTTTAAGAAGTCTGGGTTTTAACCTGTAAGTACTGGAATTTTTTTTTTTTTTTTTTTTACTGAGGACATGACATTTTAGAATGACATCTCTGAGGGTGGCAGTGTGGAGAATAAAAAAAAAAAATCTAGGATGGTACCCCATTGTTTGGTTTTGCCAATATCATGAGCTGAGAAAAGGAATGAAAAGTTGGGGTTGAGGGGATACATTCAGTTGGCTTTCGGATGTTGAGTTATAATTGTCTGCATTATGCTTGTGAATATGTTGTTTCTGTTACTCAGAACCTGGCCTATAATTAGAGGTTCAGACTGGAGAGCTGCCATGTTTACCACTGCAGTATCATCAGCTTGTCTCCAGGAGCAGCTAGCAGGGTTATGACCTCTGTAGATTGAGATATCCCTGTAGGTCATGGTGTTATGGCCAATTACTCTAGAATTGTTGTGAATGAAGTCACTCCCTCATTCCCTCATTCATTCATCACTTATCAAAAGATCATCAAAAGTGTAATGAGATCCTACAGTGATGGGTACTGTTCCAGAAATCAAGGGTACCATACAGGACAAGGTGGACAAAGTCCCCAGTCTCCTAGAATCAATCTTCAATAAGATGAGGACAATGAACAAACCACTGAGTAAACAAATGTCAGAAAGTGTGAGCACTATTCAGAAAAATAAAACGTTAAAAAGATCAAACACTGTCTAGTGAGGGTGGTTCTATTTTAGGTACATTGCCCAAAGGATATTTTCCATGAGGGGATGACCTTTGGGAAAAGACCTGCATGAGTCAAAGAGTAAGCCAAGTCAAGGTCTACAGGAAAAGAGAGCAAGGTGTAAACTGAGCAAGGAACGAGACATTTACGGAGAGGAGAGAAGGCTTAGTGTAGACAGAGCCAAGTAAATGAGAGGCAGAGGAGTACAAAATGAGAATTAGGTGGGTGACTGATCAGAAAGGACTTGGGGCCAGGGTTAGTGAGTTTAGGCATGATAGGAAGCCAGTGATGGCATCTAATGTGTATTGGAAACAATTTTATTGGTATCCATAGTGAAAGGTAACTATGCTGAAAGAGTGAGGTTTTATTATTATTAGCATTGCTATTATTATGGTTGTTGGTGGAAGTTTAATCACTGTGTCCAACTCTGACAACCCCATGGACTGTAGCGCCTGGTGGCTACAGTCCATGGGATTTCCCAGGCAAGAATACCAGAGTGAGTTGCTGTTTCCTTCTCCAGAGGATCTTCCTAACCCAGGGATCGAACCCTTGTCTCCTGCATTGAAGGGAGATTCTTTACCACTGAGCCACCAGGGAAACTCTGTTATTATTATTCACTTATTCAATAACTCAGATGTTTTAGAAACATGTTATGAATTCTTTCTCAATGACAAGCATTGCAGTAAATACTGACAGTGCAGAAATTAGTGAGACATGATTCCTTCCTGAAGTAGTTTGTGGTGTTACAATTATATGTACACATATTACACTCAACATTGACTTTTCTGCAATGTACTCTCGCCCCACCCCTTATACTTCAGGTACAGGAGATAGAATTACTTAAATGTCATAGGACTTGGCATGATTTTATCATCTGTGCAAGACCTCTCACTTGATTTACTGATTTTTCGCTTGGTTTTATTTCCACTCCTTGCTCTCATTCTCCTCCTAATATCTATCAGATATATGTTTTTGTTTTTATAAATACTTTCAAAACCAGTTTTGTGGCAATTTTTGGTCTTTGAAAGTATCAAGTGCCAAGACAGTAGTAGAGAATATTATGCATTAGATACTATGTGGAGGCCAAGAATCTGTATATTAGAGCAAATTGTATGATCTATATCTCCAGGTATAGTGAAGACTTATCCCAGTCTAGGACTTTTAAAAATGGGAGAAGTCCACTGAATACTGGTAAACTTCCAGAAGGGGAAAAAGCCCCGACTTAATAGTATTTGCTGATTCTCAAGGTGTAAATGTTCCCATCTCAGCCAGTTTCAAACTCGGATTCAACAATGAGGTTGCAAGTCTGGAGTATTTAGCAATTGGCTGGAGCTAGTTACAGCAAAATTTTGTTCACATCCTTAATTCCCCCTGAAGAAGTGCATGATGACATCATTGCTCTGCTAATGAAAATGGACTTTGGGGTGCAATATGTTCTTCCTTAGTAACAGGAACTTTCAGTGTCCTGACATAAACAGCAAGTCAGATGGATGGTTCAGAAACCCTGAAAAACCCATCTGAAGGTAAATAATACGACTGTTTTTTTCTTTTCAAGGATAGGGTAAGAAAGTTCATTATTGGGTCAGCTGCGGACCCTACTGTTGGAGTCATTTGTGTGCACAGGGCATAAGTTGACTATTTAGTCCTGACGTTGTGAAAAAATGTCTTAGCTAAATTAGAGGGGTGGCTGTAACCATTCTAAACATTGCTTCAGAAATGTTTACAATCCTTGGGTTACAGTATTTACCAGAGCCAACATCTGCTATGGGTGACTGGAGAGTGTGGTTGGACAGAAAGCGGATCTTGAAAATATAGAGGCTGCTTCAATTTAGAGAGTCCTTAAAGAGAGAAGTTGAGTCATTTCTAGAAGGCCCAAAGGTGGCTTTTTTGAATGGTGTGATTTCCATAGGGATTCTGGCATCTTAAAAAAGATAAGTATTCTTACTCCTTTGGTATAAATGATGAAACGTTGCCTCAGGTAAGTGGATATAATGATATCAGCGCTACAGACTGGACTGTGTCTCCCCAGAATTATCTTTTGCAGTCCTGAGTCCCAGTGGTATTTGAGGATGAGGACTTTGGGTGGTAATAAGGGTTAGATGAGGGTGGAGCCCTGATCCGACGGGATTAGTGCCCTTTGCTCAGAGAGGTTGCTCACTCTCTCTTGGCCACGTGAAGACTCAGCAGAAGGTAATCATCTGAAGTGAAAAAGAGAATTCTTACCAGAAACTTTGACCTGTTGGACTTTGATCTTGGACTTTTCAGACTCCAGAATGTGGAGAAAATAAATTTCTGTTGTTTGAACAACTGAGGCTAAGATTTTTTTTTTTTTAATGACAGTCTGAACAAACTAATACAAATCATCTCCATCATCACCATCATTATCTGAGCATATTTTGTGTTTATGCTCCTATAATCCTCACAATAATCTTTTTTTTTTTTTTTGGTTGCACACATGGCATGTAGAATCTTAGTTCCCCAACCAGGGATCAAACCTGTACCCCTTACATTGGAAACACAGAAACTTAACTACTGTACCACCAGGGAATTCCCTAAACCTCACAATTATCTGATAAATTGGTTTGAGTATTTTACTCTTCTCATAAATGAGAAAATAAGACTTAGAGAAGTTAAAGAACACATACAAGGCATGCAAGGCAGTAAATGACAGCTGGGATTCAAGCCCTATCTGTGTTCAAAGCTCCCATTCTTCACCACTACACTGTACTGCTTCCCAATGGCCACCACGGTGTTTGGCATACAATGAATGCAGAAAATATATTTGTGGAATGGTTAAAAATGAATGACTTATGGTTAGACTATCCAAACAAGAAATAGAGTTTGGAACACACAGTTTTTTGAGATTTCGTGTAGTGAAAGACGATGCATATGAAGTCATAGTAAAATTTTTTGCTATGAACCTTGAAAATATCTTTCTTTCTTGGAAATCTGAAAAAAAAAAAAAGATAGAGTGTAAGCCTAAGGTAACTGTCCTTCTGTTATACTGTTATACTTGTCATGGTGCCAGGATCCATATTCCCCTAAGAGATAAAATTAAAATGCCAAATTTTCAGGACTGTGAGATGATTACAGAATAAGTACTGAGTGAAAAATCATACTGTCAAGAATCCAGTACTTTGGCCACCTCATGTGAAGAGTTGACTCATTGAAAAAGACTGATGCTGGGAGGGATTGGGGGCAGGAGGAGAAGGGGACGACAGAGGATGAGATGGCTGGATGGCATCACGGACTCGATGGACGCGAGTCTGAGTGAACTCCGGGAGTTGGTGATGGACAGGGAGGCCTGGCGTGCTGCGATTCATGGGGTCGCAAAGAGTCAGATACGACTGAGCATCTGAACTGAACTGAACTGAACTGAACTGAAGAATCATAGACTAGAAAGAAGTCTGTATGTCATGCCATCCCAGCTGGTTAGAGGCAAGCTTGATGCTCTGTGTTATTTACAGGGGACTTAACTACATATGGGTTTTCTTCACTCCTGTTGTATGAACCCTTTGTCTCCCGATTATCATATGGCCCCTGATTGGTTGTGACATGTGTCTTTAGGAAAGGATGCTTATAAATTCTTCAGCACCTTTCATAAGGCAGCTTTATCCCTGTCATACTGAAATCCTAGGAAAATTTCACACTAAAGATAACATTGGTATAATCTAAAAGGGTTTGGGACAAAACTAGACATTTTTCCAGTATCAAAACCTCTTCCCATTGATTAGAAAGAGTTTTGACAAGAAAACTTCAGACAGAGTGTGAAAAATGAGGCTTACATTATGCTCATAAATATGATTCTTATATGATATCTAAACTTCCAACTTATTTAATTGTTGAAAATGGTACAGATTAACCTATTTGCAAAGTAGAAATAGAGTCACAGACATAGAGAACAAAGGTATGGACACCAGGGGAGAAAGAAGGGGTGGGATGAACTGGGAGATTGAGATTGACGTATACACACTTTGCTGTTGTTCAGTCATTAAGTCGTGTCTGACTCTTTGTGACCCATGAATGGCAGCACACCAGGCTTCCCTGTCCTTCATTATCTCTCAGAGTTTGCTCAAACTCATGTCCTTATATACACTACTATCGATAAAATAGACAACTAATGAGAACCTACTGTCTAGCACAAGGAGCTCTATGTAATGAGCTGTGGTGACCTAAATGGGAAGGAAATCCAAAAGTGAGGGGATATATGTATACATACAGCGGATTCATTTTACTGTACAGCAGAAAATAACAAAACATTGTGAAGCTAGATAATCCATATTTTTTTTAAAACAGAAACCCAAAATGGAGGAGAAAGTTGAGTTCTGATGGCAACAGTTTAACCCAGAAAACTTGTTCTTTTTAATGTAAAAAATAAAAGTTACAGATAGAGAATGGCAAATACAGATTCAATCCCTTGCACTTTCATTTCCCGTTTCAATGGGATGCAGCCAGATCTGCGAGGAGAGTTGCAAAAAAGCCAACAAGAAATACCCAGGGCTCACTCCTGGGGCTGCCTTTGATTTTACCCTTGCTGACCACAGAGTGTATTCTGACGGAGCTCTGTCAGTTCTCCCTCTGGGGCTGGTGGGAGGGGACACGTCCATTTGTCCTGTGTTGCAAGTGCACTGCCTTTCCTTCTTAAAAGGAAGAGCTTGCCATATGCCATATACCCCACCATTAGTCAAGCAGTGGAGAAAACTCAATTCAGGCTAAGAAGCACAGTGCCCAAAGGGACACCATCAATTCCTTATTACCACAACTTCCTCATTTTTGAGTTGTTGGTATTGATTCATCTTTTGCTCAGGTAGAGTGACTGAGAGTACTTTTCTCAGCCAGGCAACACAGATTGCCTCAGTTCTCAGCCCAGGCCTCTCTAAGAATGTTTTTCATCTGTCCTCACACAATCATTGGCTGCAGGACATGGTGGCCAGCATATTTCCCCCTCAGAACGCAGTAGTTTCTGTTTATTCAGGCACGTGTGTGGCTACCGTGATTTGGTGTCTATTTATACCAACCTATCTTTTCTTCATACTTCCTTTAGAATGTATAAAGTGTTAGTTGCTCAGTTGTGTCTGACTCTTCGTGACCCCATGGAATGTAGATGCCAGTCTCCTTTGTACATGGAATTTTCCAGGCAAGAATACTGGAGTGGGTAGCCATTTCCTTTCTCAGGGGTCTTCCTAATCCAGAGATCGAACCCAGGTCTCCTGCATTGCAGGCAGGTTCTTTACCATCTGAGCCACCAGGGAAGGTATACATCATACTTAAATTGAATGTTGTTTGGGTAAATCTTGGATTTTATTCTGTTTTATTACTTTTGCTGTGGATTGATGAATTGCTTTAGTCAGCAGATTATTTTCTTTTACTTGACTGTTTTCTTTTTTTCCTATTTCTTACTCTTTACAATCAATTTTTTCTATCCTTCTCTGAGATATTTCTTCTATATGTGTATGTATATATTCGTATATATTCATATACATTCTTTTATGTATATGTGCATGCTAAGTCAGGCTTCCCCGGTAGCTCATCTGGTAAAGAATCTCCTGCAATGCAGGAGACCCCAGGGGTTGAGAAGATTCCCCTGGAGAAGGGATAGGTTGCCCACACCAGTATTCTTGGGCTTCTCTGATGGCTCTTGGGTCTCCTGAATTGGCAGGTGAATTCTTTACCACTTGTGCCAGCTGGGAAGCACAACTTTTACATCACGGACCCATGATAAAAGAGGTAATAGATTTTATGCTAAAGATAATATGTATCACAAGAGAGAGAAGGAGAAAAGAACTTTGAAACTTAAAGGCAAAAAAAAAAAAAAAAAAAGGAGATGAAGCCCAAAGGAATATAGGGAATACATACATAAAAGAGGGGTTTCCCAGGTGGCGCTAGTGGTAAAGAATCTGCCTGCCGATGCAGGAGAAATAAGAGATGTGGGTTTGATCCCTGGGTCAGGAAGATCCCCTGGAGGAGGGCATGGCCACCCACTCCAGTGTTCTTGCCTGGAAAATCACCATTGACAGAGGAACCTGGTGAGTTACAGTCCAGGGCATCTGGACTGAAGTGAAGGAAAGTGAAAGCCGCTCAGTCGTGTCTGACTCTTTGTGACCCCATGGACTATATAGTCCATGGAATTCTCCAGGCCAAAATACTGGAGTGGGTAGCCTTTCCCTTCTCCTGGGGATCTTCCCAACCCAGGGATCGAACCCAGGTCTCCCGCATTGCAGACGGATTCTTTACCAGCTGAGCCACAAAGGAAGGGGTCTGGACTATCGGGTAGCAAAGAGTCTAGACATGGGGTCGCAAGGAGTCGTACAAGACTGAGGAACTAAAGCATACCATGTGTCTAAGACTTGTCCAATGATCGTCTGCATCAGTGTATATGTACTAGATAGAAACAGCAAGTTAGAACATGGTTTTAATAACTGTATGGCTTACAGTGGTATTTGTCTTCTGCATTTTATGCGGATCATGACTCCAAGATACTCTTTTCCCATTTGCTTGAATATTTGGAAATGTATCCAGACTATCTTTCACCTCTAAGTTGGACCACCCATGTCATGTCTCAACTCATAAATGGTAAGCAATACTCTCCTAATCTCAAAAATTTATTATATTTTAAAATGAACTGCTACAGAAATCAGCACCTCTTTCACCCACTGAAGACCTATTTTGTGTAAAACTTGAGAACTTAGAGGTAGAACCCAGAAAGTTTTCAGTTTGGAGAGAAGTTGGGCATCATCATGTTCCCTCTTTCCATATATTAACACATATGTGGAGTCTAGAAAAATAGTATAGATGGTTTTATTTGTAGAACCGAAATAGGGACACAGATGTAGAGAACAAATCATGGACACCAAGAGGGAAAAGAGTGGGGCAGAATAAATTGGAAGATTGGGATTGACATATATACATTATCAATACTATGTATAAAACAGATATCTAATGAGAACCCACTGTATAGCTCAGGAAACCTTACTCAATGCTCTGTGGTGACCTAAATGGGAGGGAAATCCAAAGAAGAGGGGACATATGTATATATATAGCTGAATCACTTTGCTGTACAGTAAAATTAACACTGTATTATAAAGCAACTATAAGCCAATAAAATTAATTTTAAAAATAACAAAATTTAAGGTGTTATGGGTCAGAGATTTTAAATGGACCTAAATGTTATGTAACTTTTAAAGACTCAACGGCAAAGAGAGCATATGAATGCCTATCGAACTTTAAGAAACCTGGCATCCTACAGAAACTCCTGCCTTCTCTCTTGCTGCAGTCTAAGGTGGGATGCACTGATGGCCAGAAAGGATCTGGCTGCAACCCAAACCCACTCCTCTGACTCTGAGAGCAGAGACTACACATTCGCTTTCCAATGGCCCATCCGACAATGATGAGACCATGGCTGACGGGAATTATCTCAACTGTGTCAGGAATGAACACACACTTGCTAATGGCCTATTTCCTTCCCCACTGACATCCCTACAGAGGAAGAAGGCAAGAGAGAGCGAGACCCTTGGCTCAGTTCATGCTTTTTCTCCTCTTTCCTTTCCCAAACACCCTCTCCTCTCACCCCAAGATCAAGCTTGATTCTTGAATTCCCATCAGGTTTCAGGGGAAGGGGAAATACTATTTCTTGCACTTTTTGTTGGCGAAGAAATTGATGCTATCTGTCTCCCATTGTTCTGTCCACCATCCGGTTTGGACCTGACTGAAGGCGGAATGAAGGTGTACATCCAGCTGTGTTCCATATCCTTTGAACAATGCAGTCTCTGCACAGAGATACCGATTCAGAGCCTGTTCCCATTTACTCAAAATATTGGTAGCAAGCTCAGCACATTACCCAGATGAGAGTCAATGAATGTCTTGAGAGAGCTACTAAGCTCTCTATCTACTAAAGAAGATATAAGGAAACAAAGTCCTCAATATCTTGATTAAACTTTTGGAGAGCTGTAGACATAAAGGACACCAGCAGAAAGAAACAAGGCTCCAAGAAATGGTTTCTCCAGTGACAATGACTTGGACACATCCTGTATGTAAAATCTATACATGACAGTTAAACCATCAGATCATCGGCATAGTGTAGGTGCTCCATAAATATCTGTGAGTGTCAGAACTATATTCCTGGCATATTTGCCTTTCTAGGTAACTGAATCTGAAGAAGAAGCAATTAAGTTTATCTAGCCTAGAGCTAAGGAGGTAAACTAGTTTTTAGAATATGGGGAAATTTTAAAAAATATGTTCAAATATGGAGCTATTTTAGATGGATGAAAATAACAGAAAAATACAGATAGCCTCCCTACACCTCTCAGTTTCAATTTTCCTTAAAGTTACTATCATATGTTACCATTGTATATACTTGTCAAAGCTGAGAAGCCAACACTGATGTTTTACTTAAAACAGATTTTATTTAAAGTTCACGAGTTTTTCCATTAATATCCTTTTCTGTTGCTGTTTTGGGATCAAATCCAGAGCACAGTATTTCATTTTATCATCGTATCTATTAAGTGCACTGTGGTCTGCAACAGTTTCTTAGTCTTCCCTTGTTTTTCACGATCTTACGATTTTGAGAAAAACCCATAAGTTCCCTCAGTTTGAGTTTGCTTAAGTTTCCTCATGCTTATGGATTTTTGGAAAGAATCCCACAAGGAAAACATGATATCCACATGGCGTTGATGATGTTAAACTTCATCACTTGATTAACCTTCATTGCTTGGTTAGAGTAGTGCCAGCTCTTTCCATTGTTACTATTTTTCTCTCTTATGGCGGGATTGTTAGATGTGATTTATTATAACTTCATTTGCAAAGCTTTGTGTAGAAGTCAGGCAATGGTTCTTCATTGTATAACGAAGAAAAAGTGGTAACAGAAATATCTTTCTGGGATTCTGGAGAAAGTTTTATCAGTAACTGACTTGTTGGAACAAAATAATATAAATTTTGAAGATCTGGAAGAAGGTGAGAATTGGAGTGGTGAGTCTGATGCTCTGGACTGAGCTCTTTTCATAGTACAGGGTCTGAGCGTGGCCTCCTGTGTGTACTGAGGTCAACAGAGAAATCCGTTCTCACCTGCACTCCTTTCATTCTCTGCTCTCCACCCTTCTAGCAGTCCTCTCTGACCCTCACCCTCTCCCCTCCTACCCAGAAGCTCCCACACCATTGGGTACTGCCCTCTGGCATGCCCAGTCAGTCATGGTTATGCCTGGTTCTAAAGCTAAATAAAGGACAGAACTGCAAAGGGGACAAATGTTGAGGTTCTGGAAGGGAGAGGAAAGTAGCCTCCTTTTTGGTCTGGTCCCTGAATCAGGTACCCACAACACAAATAGACCTTTCACAGTGTAGAAATGAGCACTTCTGCCAGCATCATTCCTATACATCATGATGCTCCAAGAGGGTCTGTCTTCTTATCTCTCTTGAATTATTACGTAAAATGTTTATTTCTATTACCCCAGCATTGTAATAGAAGTATGACAACACCTATTTCCATGTTGGTTTAGGAGTTCCAGAGGGTTTAAGAGTTAAAAATGAATCCTTAAATCTGTTTTAAATAATCTATTCACTTTATTGTTAAGAAAAAGACCTGGGAATAGCAGGGGTCAGATTTCTGCTTAAACTTTCTTAACTTCTGTGGTTTAGAAAGGACTTCCCTGGTGGCTCAGATGGTAAAGAGTCTGCCTGCAATGTGGGAGACCAGGGTTTGATATCTGGGTTGGGAAGATTCCCTGGAAAAGGGGGTGGCTACCCACTCCACTATCCTTTCCTGGAGAATCCCATGGACAGAGGAGCCTGGAGGGCTACAGTCCATGGGGTCACAAAGAGTTGGACACGAGTGAGTGGTTTAGATACTTGCATCTATCTGTCCAACTGTAAGAATGATTTGATCAAGGTTTTCCTAATATGAAGGGTTAATTTCCATGCCAGTTTGGGGGAAGGGGAAATAGTCTAGGAAAGAATTCTCAAAGAGATAAAATTAGGGAAATAGTTTCACCAGTTAATGATTTTCCAGTTTCAAAAATCAATACATAAATTATAAGAAAGCATAACCTTGCCAAGATTGTAATTAAAGATTTGAAAGCTGATGTTGATAAAAAAAAAGTGTCATGAAATAAAGCAGAAACATATAGCTATAAGTTCAAGAGTAAAAAATAAGAGTTTTGAGGACAGAATCAGGAAATCTAATTGCAATCACTGGATTAACAGGAGAAAAAAAGGAAAAATAAGAGGGGAAAGTAATAATTTTAAAAGAAACATAAGGCAATTTACTTGAGCTGAAGAAAGATAAATTTGCAGTTAAAATCTCTTACTGGGTTTTGAAAATTACCAAAAAAATCTAAACCATTAAAATTCCTAAATTCTAAGCCACACAAAAGTCCTTAAAGTTTCTATTTAAAAGTAGCTGTTTTTTTTTTGTTTTTGTTTTTTACATAGCTGAGTGTAGCTGTCAGATTTCTATCCAGTATGGGAAACTAACTGTTCTGTGACATCTGTAGACTCTTAAGAGAGGATGGCTGCAACATTGCTTTGTTGTTGCTGTTTTTTAGTCACTCAGTTGTGTCTGACTCTTTGTGACTCCATGGACTGTAGCCTGCAAGGTTCCTCTGTCTGTGGAATTACCCAGGCAGAAATACTGGAGTGGGTTGCCATTTCCTTCTCCAGGGGATCTTCCCAACTCAGAGATCAAACTGGGGTCTCCTGCATTGGCAGGTGGATTCTTTACTACTGAGCCACCTGGGAAGCCTGTACAGTGTCAATATTCTACACATAATACATCTATTGGCCAAAAAAAGAAAAAAAAAAAGGTGTCAGAGAGTATAATCCATGTTCAATGTCAGAGGAAGTAACTGTAATTATGAACATTAAATTTCAATAAGACCAAAGACTTCAACCTATTGTAAGATATAAAAGGAAAAGAAATAGGGATAGGCAACAAATAAGTATATAGCAGGTAGAGATGGGTGAGAACTCCATATATGTATGCAATTATGTACAATTGATTATGACAATGCTACTATTAACTTGTAGCATAGGTATAAAGTAAGTAGTCCTGGAAAAAATGACACCCAAAACAAGGGAAGACTTTTAATAGAATGTCCTCATAAAAACAAAAACAAAAAACACAACTCTCAGCAAAATCCAGTAGTGGGAGAATGGGAGGGGAGGGAGGGAGTGGCAAAGAGCAGAAAATTAAAATACGATAAAATTCCACCATGATGGGATATGTGGTGTCCAAATAACCCAACTGTCAAAAGATGCAGGCCCTTGGTGTTATGAATTTAATGAAATACATAATACAGTGTTATTTGCAGATCTGGATGGTCAAAGATCAGGAAAAAAAAGACAGTGAAATCTTATGAAATGTTGCCTCCACTAAGAATGTCCCCATTAGTCACAAGCAGTTCCTTTCCAACCACAACCCAAAAAAGCAAGAACTTTAACCAACCCACCATAGTTTGAAAACTGGAGCTGGCCAGAGGTCAGGAGACACTGACTAACTGCACAATCTTCAGATCATGTTTGGCTGTGTTTCCTACAGTTCTGAAGGTTTACTATGGAGGTAAAAGTGACTCTATGCTAAAACATTCCTCTCAATGGAAATGGAGGAGTAGGTATGCGAAACATCAGTGGGAGAAACACAGGGTTGATTTTGACACTTACAAGTGGGAACTACTAACAGACTTATGGAGCTTCTAAATTACCAGGAGAGAAGAGAAGGAAGAAAAAAAGTCATTATTGTGGGCTCTGAGATAAATACAAATAAAATGAAGTGCTAGAGAAAATACAAATATAAGGACAAGAAAAATCAAAGTCATAGGCACTAAGCAAGATAAAGAAGGATATTATATAATAATAAAATGCAACAGTCAGTAAGAGACTTACAAAGGATGTACATCCCTACACAGCAAAGAACACTGCAGCAAAATGTAAACGTTGGGGTAGAATTTGGCAATTTGGTAATTTAACCTGGTAATTTGTTAAAATGCATTTATTTGGAAATTTTCAGTCTAACTATTTTGGGATATAAAAACCCATGTGGGTAGTAATAGAACATTTGAGAAAAATAATCAGTAAGCACAATTTAATAGATTTATAAAGAGTATGTTATCCTAACAAAATGGAAATATATGTCCTTTTATGTCCTTGGAACATGGCGAAAAATAACCATATAGGTAGCCGCAAAAATGCTCAGTAAATTTCTAAAGGGCATATTTTATAGGTCTCATTTTAGAATTACTTCCCCCTCCTCTTCAAAAATATGGAAATCAATAACAAATGATGTCTGCCCCTGAAAAATGTAACTAGCACGTTTCTATTTTAAAACATTTTGAAACAACACCTGATGAAGAGGGGAAAATGAAAATTACTAGTTATTTTTTAAAAGAATGAATGGGAAAGAAAAACCCAAACCTCATAACAAAAATTGCAGGTCACAGCTAAGCTGTATTTTTTTCAAAGGAAAAGAGCCCGAATTGCATTTTCAAAAATTATTAAAAGAGGAAGGCTGAAAATAAAATTTGATTTTAACTGTGGGCAATAAATGTTATGTCAAGTCAACATAAAGGCTTAGGTGATGACCTGTGATGGGTAAAATGGATAAAGTGGTCAAGAAAACCCTCTCTTAAGAGCTAATCATGAGCAGAATGAACAGTGTAGAGAGTAGACTGTGTGAAGATCTGTTGTGACCCACCGACATGGACGACTAGAGATTTATAGACTTTTTTTCTGGGTAACCGTGATTTTTGGTTCATATTGGGTTGGCCAAGAAGGCTTATGTAGACACCTAGAAGAGACAAAATTTTCTTCCTTCTTCATTTTTCAACAGTGAAACTAGCTTCACTAGTTCATGCTGTGATTGGTCGCTCAGTCATGTCGACTCTTTGTGACCCCGTGGACTGTAGCCCATCAGGCTCCGCTGTCCATGAGATTCTCCATGCCCTCCTCCAGGGGATCTTCCCAACCCAGGAATCAAACCCGGGTCTCCTGCATTGCAGGCAGATTCTTTACCATCTGAGCCACCAGGGAAGCCCATCACTAGTTCCTAGGGATTATGCAATTAATTTGTTTTATTTGTAAAAATAAAGGTGACATATAAGATTTAATGTCTCTTGAAATCCTGCTTTTCCAGCATAGCCAAAATCAACATGTTGCTGTTTCTCTTTTCATGTACTTTTTATATATATGTGTGTATGCACATATACAAATATTAAGTTGCTTATTTTAGATATCTTAATACAATTAAAAAAATAATGTCTCCTGCTTTCCCTCTCCTGGTCCCCCATCCTGACCCACATGACTTATATCAAACACTTCTTGCTAACATTCCATACCCTATTCAATGATCATATGATCCAGTACCTATAGTTGTAGCTTTAACTGTTGATATTTTTGCAAGTATAGATATGAATAAAGATAGTAAAAAATTTGCCATCATTTTATTTTAAAAATGACCACAGTACATAATGCATCTTGCTTTTCTCCCTTCACCATAGATGATAGTACTCTTGTCAAATTGTTTGGTCTGACTCTAACATCTTCTTTTAATGTTAACATAATATTCCCTATTGTGGATGTAGCATGATCTACTCAAACTGTATATCTCAAAAAGCTTTTGCTCACTCACCTCAGATTCTGTTAAAAAAAAATCCTCCAATAAATATTTGCTTCCATGTTTGGATCTTTACACATTGGTATTTTTATTTCTATAAATTAGATCCCCAAGAGTGGGATTATTGGGTCAACAAATACATTTTAAGAAAAATTTTAAAAAACCTTTGAAATTACTGGCCAAATTTTGTAAAGTTAAATAATAATAATAATAATAAATAAATGATAAATGGTTAATAAATTAAAAAAAAAAAGCTGTTCTACTGATTCATGTTGACAGCAATGGTGGATTAATTCCATATCGTCTATATTACTATTTGCCATAAATAACTCTTTTTCCTCTCATCTCTTAGATATAAAAGATGATCTTGTTGTTAATTCTTAAAATTTTTTTTACTGATAAAGAGATTGGGTATTCATTCTTTTGTTTCCATTGGCCTTTTATGCTTGCAACTATCATTCACATATTTTGTCCATTTTTTTCCCTGCAGATTTGTATGCATTTGTGTTGTCAATTTGTTATCAATTTAGTTTTAACATATTCTAACCTTTTATCTAAAGTTGTGTAGAATGCATTATTTGTTTTGCTTAAGTGTTGATTTTAAAACATATTTAAACCCAGGTTTAATTTTTAAACAATCAAAAGTCTGCCTTTCCTTAAATTTGTTTTGGGTTTTGTGGTCTTAGTTATAATGATTTCTTAAACCCTTAGGTTTTAACGTGTCCCCTACCTTTCTATTTTTTTTTTTAGTAAATATTTATGTTTTCATCCCAGATAGAATTTTTTAAAAATATGGCATGCAGTAGGTGCCTAAGATTTTTTTTTCCCCTTTTTGATGGAAAACCACTTGCACTGGCATCATTTATTAAATTTCCACTGAATTGAAATACCACTTGTTTCATTTATTAAATGGCCATATATACTGGAATCTGTTTCTGGGCACTCTATTCTGTTTTCTCTAATCCCTTTGACAATTTTTTATGCCAATAACAAATTTTTTATTATGCTGCCATATAGTATATTTCAATATCTGGCAAAGGAAGTGTTTCTTCAATATTCTTCTGAACCTGAAGCTGAAAGTTAGTGTTGCCTCTCCATCCTCATATTACATCCTTCAGCTTTTCCAGTGATTTTGTAAGCCATCCAATCCCTTCTATAAAATCACTTTTGCTTGAAAACCTGAAGTGGTTTATGTATTTTTGGCTGAGCCTAACGGATGCAGAGCAAGATAGCTGACTAGTCAGTTAATATATTAAAAAGCTGTTATCCACATAGCCAGCAAGAGATAGTTACAATAATTAATTTTCAGGGGTATCATTTTCAATGGCAATAGAGAGCATAAGATATCTAAGAATACATCTTTAAAAACATGTAAGAGACATTTATGGCAGGTTCTCTTCAATACCAATAATGAAAAGCAGGTGATGTATTAAAACATATTAAAATGGAAGTCCACTGTGCAGAATGCAAAGGATACAAATAAAGAAATGACAGGCCACAGGCTGGATATTGAGTTTGGCCAATCAAAAGACCTGCAAAGCTTTAATATCTGATGTCCAGTTTACTGGTTTATTATAAAGGGTATTGCAAAGCTGTAGATGAACAGTCAAATGAAGAGGTACATGGAGTGAGGTCCAGAAGGGTTTTGAACAAAAGAGATTCTATCCCTATGGAGTTGGGTTGTGCTACCCTCCCGGTACATGGGTCTGTTCAAATGCTCTACTTTAGAAGTTTTTATGGAAGCTTCATCACATAGGCATCACTGATTATTAACTAAATTTCCCCTCCCCTCTTCCTTCCCCAGAAGGCTAGTGGGTAGGGATAAAAGTTCCAAGCTTCTAATCATGGCTTGGTGTTTCTAGTAAACAGTTCCCATCCAGGAGCTATTCAGGGAGCCCACCAAGAATTCCATCATAGAATCAAAGATACTCTTTCATTAATTCATTTTTTTAAACTTTTTATTTTGTATTGAGGTATATGCTTGCCTGGAGAATCCCATGGACAGAGGAGCCTGGAGGGCTACAGTCCATGGGGTCACAAAGAGTCAGACAGGGCTGAGTGACTAACACTTTCATAAGGTAGCCAACTAACAATGTTGTGATAATTTCAGGTGAACAGTGAAGTGACTCAGCGAAGCTTATACAGGTATCCATTCTCCCCTAAACTCCCCTCCCAACCAGGCTGCCACATGACATTGAGCAGAGCTCTATACAGTGGTCCTTATTGGTTACCCATTTTAAATATAGCAGTGTGTACATGTTCATTCCAGACTCCCTAACTATCCATTCCCTCCATCATTCCCATCCCATCACAACCAAAAATTCACTCCCTAAGTTTGTGAGTCTCTTTCTGTTTTGTAGGTAAGTTCATTATATCATTTCTTTTTCAGAGTTCACATATGAGAGATGCCATACAATTTCTCTCCTTCTCTGTCTGACTTAACATGATAATCTCCAGGTCCATCCATGTTGCTGCAAATGACATTATTTTGTTCTTTTTCATGGCTGAGTAGTATTCCACTGTACATATGTACCATAGAATAAAAGACACTCTTATCATCCAGTAAATTCCAAGGGATTTGGGAACTCTGTCAGGAACTGGGGTCAAAGACCAAGTATTAGGACACAAGGTGCTCCTACCACCCCTATGACTCTGGAAATTACAAGGGTTTTAAGAGTTCTGTGTCAGGAACAGGGGGCAGAGACCAAATGCATACTTCTGATTGTGTCACAGTTAGCCAGGGCATAATGAAAGTAGCAAATATTATTCAAAATGTTCTCAAGCTTTACACAAGGGATTGCTTAGTTTTAAAAATTTACGGTAATGCTGTTTCAAATGGAAAAAGTAGTCTTAGAGGTGATTGTTCCACTGTATCACAAGGAAGTGACTGTATGTAGAGGTCGGGAATGCATTTTCTCTAATTGGATCTTCCGGATTTGCATCTCAACATGTCACTTTCCATAAAGCTCAGTTTCCACATCTTTAAAATGGAGAAATAAATCTTACCCATAAAGTTTTTCTGAAGGTCAAATACAATGCTTCATGAAATAACTGACATATAGCAAGCACACAATGATACAGTCTAGGAATATTAGTATCTTTTACATATTTCTTATCCTTACACAAGAAAATGAAAAAGTTTCACACTTCTGAATTGGCTGCAAAATCCAGTCACATCTGTTTGCCAAGACTGTACATTACTGTCTTCTTTCCCATTGTTGTCATGGAACCAGTGCTGGAAACAACTGTGAAGCTTCTACCGTGATTGGGGCAGACCTGTGGTTGTGCTGACATGGCCAGACTCAGCTCATGCCTTTAATTGCCGCACCATTCATGCCTTACCTTTCTGCTTAAGTCTTCTTTCTGGGTGAAAGAAGCTCCCCTACTGCAGACATCATGCCCTCACTCTCTGAACTTACTTCTGCTGCATTGCACTTTAATCCTTGCACTATGGCAGTGGAGGTTCTGTGAACTACAGGACCACTTTGTAATAATAGACTGTGCTCTGGGGCAGGTTCTCCCCCAGTCCTGCCATGACCATGATATAATGGTGAATACTCCAATGGAGAAGGGGTTGGGAGGTGCCCCATTAATTTTCCATATTGATGGGGCTTCTGAACTAGCCGCCAACTGAAGATGTATATGTGAATGGTGTGTGGAGGAGGTTGAAAAATAGCCAAGTAGCAGACACCCAGATGGGAGGCTGAGATGGGGGCAGAGACGGAGAAGGGAGCGAGAATCTTAGCTATGGATGAAACTCTTCCATTCTGCCCCTGGGATGTCCTGCGCTGTGAAGTCAGGGCAGGAATATTAGTCTGAAGTGGGAAATGCAGCCAGGATAGCTCTGAGCTCCTCGCTCTCCCCCAACTTGTCCTTTGCTTCATTCAAGTCTGAAGCCTGCCTCATCCCTCCTCACTCTGGTTGGGTAATGTTGTGTCAACTGCTTGTTAAATCAAGTCCCCTCAAAGTTCTTTCTTCTGACCTCTGAAATGATCTATATGTCCACTCTTCCCTTTTCGATCTTACATCGATGAGCTCTTGCTCATCAACTCAGACTTCTGTGCCCATGCTGGCACAGCTTTCTTTTCTTCATCTTTACCCTTCACAAAGCACTTTTCTCCCAGTCTTGTTGGTTTCTTCCCCGTCACTGAAGTCAAATTCCTGTATCTCCCTGGAGATCCCTCTCTCCATGGCCCCTGTCCCAGCCTGTCTTTCAAAATTAAATTCTGAAGCCCTCTCAAAACCTGTGTGCTTTCTGAAGATTTTTCCAATTGTCCTAACAGCTTATACTCTTACCTGACTCAGAACTCCCACAGAAACACTCATATTACATTTGCAGAGATAATATATTTATCTACAATGCATGGCAGGAAATTCCTGAGGGCAGACACTGAGACTTACTTTTTTTTTTTTGCATCTCTAGTACTACAAAGAAAAGACCAAACACATATAGGTGTATTTGAATAACAGGACATGACATATATTTATATAATGCATCATGTATAAGAAGAGCACATGAAAATATGCTCAATATTATTAATTCATTAGGGAAATGTGAACTAAAACCACAATGAGATACCCACTAGAATAACTTAAATTAAAAAATAAAAAAAAAACACTGACATTATCCAGTGTTGGCAAACTGATAGAGCAACTGGAACTTCTAACATACAGGCAAAATAATACAGCCATTTTAGAAAGCAGCGTAATGGTTAAACATATACTTATCATGTGACCCAACAATTCCTCTCCTAGGTATGCCTAAGAGAAATATAAGTTTATTCTTTTATATATTCAAAAAATAACTGCAAATGTTCCAGTGGTTTCATTCAGAATCATCAAAAACTGGAAACAACCCACTAGTCTTTCAACTGCAGAATCAATAAACTGTGGTAAATTCATACACTGAATTACTATTCAGTAATAAAAAAAACAAGCTAACAGCTAATACATGCAACTACTGAACTCAATGCATGATGCTATGTGAAAGAAGTCAAATTCAAGCAGCTTTGTACTATATGATTCTGTTTAGATGATGCTATGGACTGCATATGTCCCCCAGATTTACATGCGTGCATGAGTGTGAAATTGCTCAGTTGTGTCCAACTCTTTGCGACCCTATGGACTGCACCAGGTTCCTCTGTATTTGGTGATTCTCCAGGGAGAATATTGAAATGGGTTGTCATGCCCCCTTCCAGGGGATCTTCCTGACCCAGGGATAGAACCTGCATAGCATTATGTCACCTGCATTGGCAGGCAAGTTCTTAACAACTAGCAACACCTGGGAAGCCCCCAGGTTCACATAATGAATCTTAATCCCTGTATAACCAAATAAGTTCTTTTTTATTCTATGCAATATTATACTTCAATAAAAATTAACAAAAAGAAAGAAGACATTTCAAAAATAGTGCAACCTCAATTTCATCATTAATGGTCCAGAGAATGTACCCAACTGACATCTGTAGTTGTCTAGAATTATCAAACAAGATCATAAACACAAACCCAAACATTGGCAATGTTTTTGGAAGTGAGGACTTTGCAAAAGGATTGGGTAAAGATGGAGGCCTCATGGTTGAGATTAGTGCCCTTAAAAAGGAGACCCCAGAGAGTTATCTCTCACTTTCCATTATGGGAGGACACAGCAAGCAGAGGTTTGTCTGCAAACCAGAAAGATGTCTATCTAAATATCTCACCAAATACTGAATCTGCCAGCACCTTCTTTTCTAAATTAATTTATTTTTAATTGAAGGATAATTGCTTTACAGAATTTTGTTATTTTCTGTCAAACCTCAACATGAGTCATCCATAGGTATACTTATGTCCCCTCCCTCTTGAACCTCCCTCCAATCTCCCTCCCCATCCCACACCTCTAGGTTGTTACAGAAACCCTGTATGAGTTCCTTGAGACATACAGCAAATTCCCCTTGAGTATCTATTTTACATATGGTAATGTAAGTTTCCAAGTTACTGTCTCCATTCTTCTCACCCTTTCCTCCCTGCTCCACATGTCCATAATTCTGTTCTCTATGTCTATTTCTCCATTGCTGCCCTGCAAATAAATTCTTCAGTACCATCTTTCTAGATTCCATATACATGGGTATACAATACTTATCTTTCTCTTTCTGATTTGCTTCATTCTGTATAATAGGCTCTAGGATCATCCACCTCATTAGAACTGACTCAAATGCATTTTTTTATGGCTGAATAATATTCCATTGTACATATGTACCACAACTTCTTTATCCATCCATCTGTCAATGGACATCTAGGTTGCTTCTATGCTCTGCTGCTGCTGCTAAGTCGCTTCAGTCATGTCCGACTCTGTGCAACCCCATAGACGGCAGCCCACCAGGCTCAGCCATCCCCAGGATTCTCCAGGCAAGAACACTGGAGTGGGTTGCCATTTCCTTCTCCAATGCATGAAAGTGAAAAGTGAAAGTGAAGTCGTTCAGTTGTGCCCGACTCTTAGCGACCCCGTGGACTGCAGCCCACCAGGCTCCTCCATCCACGGGATTTTCCAGGCAAGAGTACTGGAGTGGGTTGCCATTGCCTTCTCCACTTCTATGCTCTAGCTATTGTAAATAGTGCTGTAATGAACATTGGGGTACATGTGTCTTTTTCAATTTTGGTTTCCTCAGGGTATATGCCTAGGAGTGGGATTGCTGGATCATATATTGGTTTTTTCCTCGGTTTTAAAGGAATCCCCATACCATCTTCCATAGAGCCAGCACCTTCTTCTTGGACTCCCCAGATTCCAGAACTGTGATAAATATATTTCTGTTTCATATAATCCCTCCAGTCTATGGTATTTTTGTTATAATAGCCTGAACACACTAAGACAGATGTCTTCTGAAAGAGGCAAAAACTGGAGGAACAGAAAACAAATCAGAGATTGTGGAATTGGAGGTAGGTAGAGTTTTGGGGTATTGTTTATGGTCTAAATCTCGATTTTGGTGGTTTTAAATGTTTATTCCCCAAAAGTAGAACTGTATAACAAAAAAGTGATTTTTACCCTGTGCAATAGTATAATTTAATAAAGAAGTAATGTGGAGAAAGAGGACATTTTAAAAATAGTACCACCTCTCTTGTTCCTCATCAGTGGTCCAAAGGGAGGAATAGCGTTCCCCAGGCCCAGGTGACATGCACAGCTCTCTGCTATAATCTGGAGGTCACCAAGTTGCTGACATGAGGGTGTGACCATCACAAACTGTCCCCAGGTCCAAAATTGGGGTAGTAATAACTTAAACTGTTTTACAAACGTGAAGAAAGTAGAAGTGAGTCATCCAGAGTTATCGAACAAGTTTATGTCCAGAACACAGGGGTCCAAACATTTGACTGACATAAATTATATTGAGCTTTTTTATATTAACACAACCCAATGGATCAACGATTAGATTTCAATAAAAATAACACCTTTCAAAAGACTTACATATTTAATATTAATCAGAGTTTCCTTTGGACTCTCATGGCACATATGTATACCCTTTGATTACAATTTTATTAAAACATATTTTAATTATTTGTTTTGTTCTCAGTCTTTTCCACGAGGACTTTGGGTTCCTTGGAGTCAGGGATTTTAATGTACTGAATTTTGCATACCAGGTACATAGTAAAAATGAATGTTCGATACATTTCCGTGAAAAGAATAAAAGGGTGAAAGAAGACTCATGATTTAAATCACCATCCTCCCTCTTCTATCTCATGCTTCTGCATAATTCATCCACTTACAAGCATCTCTAATGTCTTCCCTCTCCCATGACCACAGAAACAGTCCTCTGGCTGCCTGTCTAGACTTCTACCCCTCCTACAGTCCTACCTCTATATACCACGGTGCTCATCTGAAATGTTAATCAGATCCCACTCCTAGGCTTAAATGCACCGTTGGTTTCCAATCAGGCTTAGAATCGAAGCCAAATTGCTTAGGTAGGCTTTTAGCACCCCCAAATTCCTGCTCTCTTCTAACTCCCTGAACTCGTATCTAACTACTCCTTCTGCTCAGTGTGCTGCAGATGACTGATTTTCTTTCAATGCTTCAAACGTGGTTGGGAGGGTCTGCCTCAGAGCCCTTGGGCAAGCAGCGTTCTGACCTAGAACAGTCTGTACTCTGACTTTTACAAGTACTGGCTCATTTTCATCATGCAGAGTTTTGATTCAACAACTCCTCCTAGAAGCCTTTCCTGACCATGCACTCTAACCTAATTCTCTATAGCATCACCTTGTTTAAATACCTTGTGCAGCAATCATCTGAATATGTTTGTATTGTCCATTACATATTGGATAATAATAATGATAAAATTCTGGCTCCCCTCCTGGAATGCATGATCTGAGAGAGTGAGGGCTCGACCTTATCCCTGGTTTCTCCCCAACACTGTTGCTGCTGCTGCTGCTACTAAGTCGCTTCAGTCATGTCTAACTCTGCGCCACCCCATGGACAGCAGCCCACCAGGCTCCCCTGTCCCTGGGATTCTCCAGGCAAGAATACTGTAGTGCGTTGCCATTTCTTTCTCCAATGCATGAAAGTGAAAAGTGAAAATGAAGTCGTTCAGTCTTGTCCAACTCTTAGCGACCCCATGCACTGCAGTGCACTAGGCTCATTCGTCCATGGGATTTTCTAGGCAACAGTACTGGAATGGAGTGCCATTGCTCCCCAACACTAGTACATAGTAAATGTTTCATGAACACTGGTTGGGGGAATGGGTGAATGGACAAACAAATGGAATCATGAATGAATAGCTCCTTTCACTGAAACATGGCAGCCTCCAATATTTTCTAACAGAAAATCCAATCAAACTTATCCATAGAAGCACTCCCTATCCTGTATTATACTAATATGTGTGCCAGACAGCCAGCCTTACTGATGCCTGTCTGTATCTGATTTTCTTTTTTTCAAAGTTTGGCCAGACTGCACAGCATGTGGGATCTTAGTTCCCTGATTAGGGATGGAACTCATGCCCCCGACACTGACAAGCAGATTCTTAGCCACGGGACCACCAGGGAAATCCCTGATGTGTGTTGTTTGACTAAGTTAACAGGAAGAATGAGCAGGGAATCAGACATAGTTTTCTTTTTTAAAAAAAATTATAAATCTATTCATTTATTTATTTAAAAATGAAACAAAATGAATATTTTTAAATAAATAAAGGCAAAATTAAAAAGATATTTTTAATTTTAGTTTTAAAATTAAAGATATTTAGTTCTTTGCCCATTTTTTGATTGGGTCGTTTATTTTTCTGAAGTTGAGCTACAGGGGTTGCTTGTATATTTTTGAGATTAGTTGTTTGTCACTTGCTTCATTTGTTATTATTTTCTCCCATTCTGAGGGCTGTCTTTTCACCTTGCTTATAGTTTCCTTCGTTGTGCAGAAGCTTTTAAGTTTAATTAGGTCCCGTTTGTTTATTTTTGCTTTTATTTTCAATATTCTGGGAGATGGGTCATAGAGAATCCTGCTATCATGTATGTCAGAGCACTGTTGATAATAGCCAGGACATGGAAGCAACCTAGATGTCCATCAGCCGATGAATGGATAAGAAAGCTGTGGCATATACACAATGGAGTATTAGCCATTAAAAAGAACACATATGAATCAGTTCTAATGAGGTGGATGAAACTGGAGCTTATTACACAAAGTGTAGTAAGCCAAAAAAGAAAAACACCAATACAGTATACTAATGCATATATATGGAATCTAGAAAGATAGTAACGATAACCCTGTATGCGAGACAGCAAAAGAGACACAGATGGGAGAGACACAGATGGACTCTGTGGGAGAGGGAGAGGGTGGGATGATTTGGGAGAATGGCATTGAAACATGTATAATATCATATATGAAATGAATCACCATCCAGGTTCAATGCAGGGTACAGGATGCTTGGGGCTGGTGCACTGAGACGACCCAGAAGGATGGTATGGGGAGGGAGGAGGAAGGGGGGTTCAGGATGGGAAACACATGTATACCTGTGGCGGATTCATGTTGATGTATGGCAAAAGCAATACAGTATTGTAAAGTAATTAATCTCCAATTAAAATAAATAAATTTATATTAAAAAATAATCTATAAAAACTAAAAAAAATAGAAAATAAACATAAAATTAAAGATAAAAGGTACAATTCACAAAGAAGATAGACATCATAAACCATTAGACACCTAACAACAAGGAAGGATACATAAAGCAAAAATCAGCAAAAATAGAAAGGAAAGAAAAAATATATAATCGTAGTGAGACATTAACATTTCTCTGAGAATGTTTTATCAAGTGCAGAAAAAATAAGAATGGAGCATCTTGGATGACAGACACAGTTTTCAATAGGGTAAGGAGGATTTTTTTTTTTTAATGGTAGGAACAAAAAGGGGATGTTACATTCTTTATAATTTTTACAGCTCTCCCTGAGTTCCCTCTTAGATGGTAGTTGAATGCATCTGTTTTTCTCTTATCCTTATAGGACTAATTCTCACTATTTTCCCCAACCTGCCCAGGCACAGGATCTCCATCACCTTAGGGAAGGCCATATCGACTTCTCATCACCCCTGCCCATCCAGCCCAAGGTTGTATTAATAGTTAGGCTTGGTCTGGAGCAACAGAGCCAAGTCAGTACTATCTTTTCTCCAAACACTGATTTGTCTTTCTCAGGCTTCCAGCATTTAATATGGTCTCTTTGCCTCTTTGCCCATGACCTGATTGAAGATAGTCATTTTGGATTTTTCACTGTAATGTAAAAATCAAGGTTAGAAATAAATATTTTAAAGAATTCTGCTCTCTCAACAGCTCAGCTAAAATAAAATAATGAAAGCAGAAATACCCCAAACCAAAAACCCTCTGCATCTAACTTGAACCACATGAATTACATGTGTGCCTTGGCAACTTTAATATTAGAATTTCTCCAAAGCCAAAGTCAGATTGACCAGATGCCAGCGTTTTTCAGAATGCAGTTTCTGCAGTCAGATGGTCTGGGTTCAAGCCTTACCAGCAAAGACTGAGCAAGTCACTTAGTATCTCCCCGTCTCAGTTTCCATGTCTATACAGAATGTCACAGTCCCTCTCCCAAGCTGGTGGGGTAATGATTCCATGAGCAAATGTATCCAAAGTTCTTTGTTTCTTATCAGGCCTCAACTATGTGCTTCATACCTCATATATCTACTAAAAGCAATTATTGTTGATTGAATAAATTAGTTCAAAGAAAAAATCTCTCAGTCGTGTCCAACTCTTTGTGATCCCATGGACCAAAGTCCATGGAATTCTTCAGGCCAGAATAGTGAGTGGGCAGCCTTTCCCTTCTCCAGGGGATCTTCCCAACCCAGGGATCAAACCCAGGTCTTCCACACTGCAGGCAGATTCTTCACCAACTGAGTTATCAGGGAAGCCCAAGTTAGCTCAGTTTTTTGTTTTGTTTTGTTTTATGTTTCCTTCCCTGGAATAAAATCAAGCCCACTCCTGGCTTTGAAGGATCCATTACTGACAATTATAATATGTAATTTCCTTCATTCATGGGTCCACAATAATCCTGATGCATTTGTTTGTTTGTTTCCCAGAACCTGAAGATGGCAGGGTGCAGATAGAATGGGAACACTCTTTGCCTCAACCACTAGCAGCTGAAGAGAAATTGTAGCAGTCAGTCTAAATCCATAGCTGGTGAGCATCCAGCAGCAGCGCCCTACAGGAAGTAAACAAGTTCCTCCCACTCTTACTTCCCTCTGTGCTACATCTGGAGATGCAAAACCACCCCCAGACTCCAGAACACCCTCACCCTACACAGCAGGTCAGCTCACAGAGGGAAAGTCACAGCTACAAAGGATGATGTATTTGCTGTAAACAAACAAGCAAAAAATGATTGAGTCCCAGACAGCAACTAGGCATGGTGGTTCAAGAAATCCAATTCTGAAGAGCCCTCAGGAGAACCAATGTCTTCCTCAAGGGAACGGATGGAGAATCATATCATTCTGATTCACGCCCATCATTGATGTTTCTGCAGCTGTTTGAATGAATTCTGAATACAAGCAATCTCAGTAGGAGTCTGAATTTTCATTAAACAATTCCCTGCTGAGTTGGTTTAGCCAGCCCCACTCTGGCCCTTCCATACACCTTGGCAATGAGGACATTTACAGGATAGAGTTATTGTTTCTTGAAATACCCAAATCCTTCAAGTCTAATGCATCTCTGGATTTTTCCTTCCTGCCTGAAACAAAACAAAGCTGTGCAACGGCACTGGGAATCATGAGCAGCACTGAGCACTGAAGGTCACAGGCCTGGCTCCAGTTAGAGGAGGTTTCTGTTAACTGCTGCTTCCCAGACCTCTTTAACTGAAGCTTCTCAGCTCAAAGTCTGGTTGCCTTTGCATCAGTCCAGGATGAATCACTGGTCCCTGTGTGTCCACTGAACGTCCATGTTCCCTCATAGTCTCCGTGAAAATGAAGTACATGCGTCAAACTTTCCCCTAAATCAGGGGCTATGCACTCAGTGGTTCTCAACTGCAGACCCTTTAGTTCTGTCCCTGACTCCTTTACACACAACCATGATCTCTTCTCCAGGCACAGGATGCTGCACTCTGACATTGTTTTGCGTTTATTAAAATTAGAATAAAATATATATCACCTAATACTTAGTAGCCTAGTTATGTTTAAGTGTTCAGTTCAGTGGTATTAAGTACATTCATATTGCGCAAACATCACCATCTCCAAACCTCTTTAAATCCTGCAAAATGAAAACTTTGTTCCCATTAAAGAGTAACTTTCCATTCTCTCTTCCCCCTAGTCCCAGATAACCACCAATCTACTTTCTGTCCCTATGAATTTGACTACTCCAGTTGCCCCATATAAGTGGAATCATACAGTATTTATCTTTTTGTGACTGGCTTATTCCACTTAGCATAATTCCCTCACAGTTCATCAGTGGAGCACATGTCAAAATATTTTTCCTTTTTAAGACTAATATTGCATTTTTTGTATGTACCACATTTTATTTATCCATTCATCTATCAATTGACACTTGGGTTGCCTCCACATTTTAGGCACTCCACACTTCTCTAAACGGGTGCACAAATATCTCATTGCTATTTCACCTCTTTGGGGGTATAAACCCATAAGTAGAACTCGTGGATCATATGGTAATTCTATTTTTAGTTTTTTCTTAAGGAAATGTCATAAAATTTTCCACAGTGGTTGCATCATTTTACATTCCTACCAAATGTGTACAAAGATTCCAACTTTTTCACATCCTCACAACACTTGTTATTTTCTGTTTTGTTTTTATAGTAGTTCTTCCAATGAGTGTAAAGTGATATGTCAGTATGGGTCTGATGTACATGTCTCTAGAGATGTCTAACATCTTTTCATGTGTTTATTAGACATTCAAAAACTTCTTTGGAAAAGTATCTGGTCAAATTTTTTGGTCAGTTTTTAATTGGATTGTTTGTATTTTTGTCGGTGAATTTTAGGAGTTCTATATATATTCTGAATATTAATTCCTTATCACACATAAGCTATTTGCAAACATGTTTTTTCCTATTTATAGACTGCACTTGCATTCTGTTAATGGTGTCCTTTGATGAACAAAATGCTTCCTTACTATGAAATTCAATATTTTTCTTTTCTGCCTGTGCCTTTGGTTTCAATTCCAAGAAATAATTGATAAATCCAAAGTTGTGAAGATTTCACTGTATGTTTTTGTGTGATCTTCACAGTTTTAGCTCTCCATTTAGTTTTTCAATTATTTTGAATTATATTTTGTATGTGGTATAAGATAAAGGTCCTGTTAGGGTTTGCATGTTTTTATTTTGTTTATCCTCTGAATTTTTTTTTAAGTTTTCCTGTGATTTCATCTTCAATCCATTTGCTCTTTGAGTTTATTTCCACATGTTCGCAAATCTTCTAATCTTTCTGCTATTATTGACTTCTGACTTCATTCTATTGTGGTCAGAGAAGACACTTTATATGGTCTATCTTTTTAAATCTACTGAAATTTAACTTGTGACCTAGCATATGATTTATCCTGGATAATGTCCCAAGTACAGTTAGGAAAAGGGTACATACCATTGGGTATTTAGGGATTTATTGTGTTGTTCAGATCTTCTATTTACTCATTTTTCTTCTGTATAGTTGTTTTATGCATTGAGAGTGGGGTATCAAAGTGTTCAGCTATTATTGAGAGCTGTCTATTTCTCCCTTCATTTTTTTTTCAATTTTTGTCTCATATATTTTGACTGTTGTTAGTTACACAAACATGTATAACTTACATCTTCCATCTGTGTTGTACATTTTCTTAATATAAAATGTCCTTTTTCTCTTTAATTTTTTTTGATTTGAAGTCTATTTTTTCTGACATTAGTATAGCCACTCCTGCTCTCTCTCTCTCTTTTTTTTTTTTTTTTGGTTTTACTTTATTTTACTTTACAATACTATATTGGTTTTGCCATACATCAACATTAATCTGCCACGGGTGTACACATGTTCCCAATTCTGAACCCCCCTCCCACCTCCCTCCCCATACCATCTCTCTGGGTCATCCCAGTGCACCAGCCCCAAGCATCCTGCATCCTGCATGGACCCTAGACTGGTGATTCATTTCTTATATGATATTATACATGTTTCAATGCCATTCTCCCAAATCATTCCACCTTCTCCCTCTCCCACAGAGTCCAAAAGACTGTTCTATACATCTGTGTCTCTTTTGCTGTCTCGCATACGGGATTATCATTACCATCTTTCTAAATTCCATATATATGTGTTAGTATACTGTATTGGGTTTTTCTTTCTGGCTTACTTCACTCTGTATGATCGGCTCCAGTGTGGAGATTCCTTGAAAAACTGGAAATATAACTGCCTTATGACCCAGCAATCCCACTGCTGGGCATACACACCGAGGAAACCAGAATTGAAAGAGACATGTGTACCCCAATGTTCATCGCAGCACTATTTATAATACCCTGCTCTCTTTTTGTCACTATTTCATGAATGTCTTTTCCACCCTTTCATTATCACCTGTTTTCAACCTCTTTGTATCTTTGGATTTGAATCTCTTGAAACTAGCAGTTGGGTCATGTTTGGGTGATATTTGTTTTGTTCTTTTCATTCTGTCAATCTTTGTCTTTTGATTGGAGAATTTGATCCATTTACATTTAAACTAATTGCCAGTAAGGAGAGACTTACTTCTGTAGCTGTATTATTTGTTTTTGATATGCCCTGTATTATTCTGTCCCTCATTTCCTGTATGACTGTCTTCTTTGCTGTTTGGTTAATTTGTTTTTAATAGTGAAATGTTTTAATACCATTCTCATCTTTTAGTGTGTGTATTCTATAAAGATTTTCCTTGTGGTTATCATGAGCATTGCATTTAATATAGTAAAGCTATAATACTTTAATTTGAATTTATATCAACTTAAGTTCAGAAACATACAAACTGTTCCTCAGTAGCTCAGTCCCCTCCCATCTCATTTACTGATATCACAAAATTACATCTAAAGCAAAAATTAACACCAGAAAGATGTTAGGTTTCCTCTATAAGAGACAGAGCAGCTTTGACTCATAAACTTGACCCCAATGACTTTGCCACCTAAAGCTGCCCTTGTTTCAGAACTCAAACTATACTGTGCTTTTGAGAAATAATTGAATCAAAGAAATAAGCATACTGGAGAAAAAGTGAGTCCTCAAATCTGGACACATAGAAGCTTCTGTCCTAGATGTTGTCTGGGATCAAATGCCTTTTTCTCCAGGCAGCTCCTAAATAGCAGCAGTATGGACAACCAACAACATGATGTCATTGCTATAACAAAACTGGAATTCTTGGAATATGTAGTTGAGGGTTTTACTTTATGCATTAGAAATGAAGACTAGAGGTCTTCCATGTCTCCAGAACACCATTATTTCCCCTCTCCATTAGACTAATAAGAAGGTATCATTCATTCTGTTATAATTCTTGTGACCTTCTCATGTTGTTACTGGCACACTCTGTGCTTTACAACAACAAGCACATGAAACATCCCTTGAGTCACCCCAGGTTAAGTTTATTTGACTTTCTTTAAAAAAAAAAATGAAAAAAGCCAGAAATGAAGTGAGGTTGTGAGCAGACGTGTTTTCCTGGCTGAGTTCAAGGAGGTAGTCTGTGGTGAGGCCAAAGATGGGCAGGGCTGGCTGCCAGCAGGAAAACACAAGTGATGACTTCTTTCCCAGTATCTATATGAAAGTGGGTTCATCTGATCTGGCACTGGGGCTTGGAGCTTCTTCTCATTTCACAGAAAAGGCAGGAGGCCTCTGGTACACAGCAAAGCTGTGTGGGTTTGATGATTTTCTTAACTTGCTTGAGTTCACCATCTCTGGGGTTTTTCCAAGGCCAGTGATGACTCTCAAATGCAAGTTGATTTAAGCTCAGGACAACACATTTGATTATAATGACTGAATGAAACGAAGACAGCAAGAGAAGATATATCAGGTTTGATTAGTTATTAATGCAAATCTATATGGAAAAGTTAGTTTGTCAAAGTAAACCAGAATTCAGACTCCCTGGGGACCAGATGAGGGACATGAAACATGTCTGAATTACTCACTGAAGAGAAGTTCAAAAAGTTTGGCTTAGATCTTTATTCTCTTTAATATAGTTCCACACACACTGGAGATGAGGAGAAGAAAAGGAATGGGAAGAAGTGTGAGGAGGACAGTGATTATGAGAAAATTCAAAACAGAGGCTTCTTGGCTACTCTGATATCTCACCACTATTTTCCATTTAGTTAGAATCTCTTCTACCTGGCAGTGCCAAGACTGAACTAAATAATGGAAAACTGGATGGGTTACAGTCCAATGATAACACAAACAAAATGCATCAGATGTGAAAAGGGGAGTGCTCAGTAGCTAGTGAATAAGAATTTAAATCTTAGGTCAAAGCCACATGTGGGTGGCAGGAAGACAAGCCATGTAAACAATGGAGTCAACTTTTTTGAATTTGCTAAATACAGGCTCTACGCCTGAAAGCCTCTGATGGTAGATCTCAAAGAGGAGGGCATTCTGAATTATGCTTAGAATCTTCAGTTCAGTTCAGTCCAGTCGCTCAGTCATGTCCGACTCTTTGCGACCCTTACCCTGTCATAATCAATAGACTGAGACTGGAATTTGGAAAGAAAAAAAATCACTGGATTGGTTAGTTTTTGTTGCAGAACAGAGCACCTCCAAAATCTCTGTAACTATAAATATATATTATTTGTCACACTTCACTGAGATCTGTGAGATTCATGACTCCCTGGTGGGGGTGGGGATGGGGGAGGTTCTTCTGGTCTGGGGTGGCTTGGGTGGGCAAGGATGGCCCCACTCACACATCTAGTGGTTGATGCAAAGTCAGCTGGGACTACAGGATTGACTCAACCACATATCTCTCAGAACCCAAGAGGCTGGTTTAGGCTCATTTCCCTGTATTTGGTCATAAGACTCTCAAGGGTGGCCAGAGAGGGCCTGAAGTCCATTCCCTGTCCAAATATCAGTTTGGGTCACACTGACCAAAGCAAGTCATGGTGGCAGGCCAGACAGAGTATAGGAAGACACTCCCAAGGGCCAAGGAGAGAGGGTGAAGAGTCATGTGTTGCTAGTTTTACAGTCACGAGGGTTTTCTCCCTTCCATCTATCCTGTTTGTTCCTGACAGAATCATCTCCTTTTCCATTTACAATTACTGACCTGAAATACATCCACTAAAAAGAAATTACCCCAACAGGCATGATAAATATTCAGAGACTTTGGTGTCAGTGGTTCATAAGGTTCTCTTATATGTCAGAGGGTGAATTCAGTGGCATTGGGCAACAGGTTTCTGATACTCTCCATCTAAACAGAAAGGATACACCCGTTTTAGAGTTAAGTCACAGGCTCAACACAATGTATTTTCCATGGGGTAATTGCTAAAGCCACTGCTTTTCCAAGAGGAATCTTTCTGGAGCCTTTTGTTCTTTTGATGGAAACTTAATCAGCTTCTTGTTTGACAAAAATGACAGGCTGCGTAAAAAGGGAAATGGAGTTTGGGTTTTACCAATCCTAATTCCTATCAAACATCAGAAGAAAATAAGCACTTTCCTCATAATGTGTTTCAGACTCAAATTTATCACTTAAGGAGAGAGAAAGAGAAAAACTGTTTATACTTAGAGGGGAAAAAAAGAAAAGAAAAGACAGTTAACTCCTTCTCTCTGGGGTTTTTCACATCAAGTATTTTAAAGAGCAAGACTGTTTTGACGTTGCCATTTAGTTTGGAGGGATAGAGATGTGAGGAAGTAAAAGTTCAACAGATCGTTTTTGGATGGTGTGTCCTGACGTTTCTCTACCCTCTGACAAAGGGGTCTATAGAGTCAAAGTTCACTCTCCTCTGAGTCTCACCCAGACCCTGAATTTTGAACCCAAGCTCTGACACTGAATTTGTCTGAGACCAAGGATTCCCAATTCTATAACTATGAGTAACTATAACTATGGATTTAGAATCAGAAGACATATTCATCTTGGCCAGTTACTCAACAGCTGGGTGACCTTGGGTAGATGAAGTGCGTTCTCTGTGACTCTGCTTCTGCACTGACTTTACTTTTCCACTTGAAATGTGGTTGGGAGGTTTCAAGAAGAAGACACATCAATGTGCAAATCCGGGGCCCCAAACTCAGTAAGTGCTTATACCAAATATTCACTTTACACCATCTTCTTGCCCTCCTTCCTTTCACCTCCATGCTGTTCCCATTTTCTCATTCTCAGAAAAACATAGACTTGCGTATTCTCTTTAAAAAGTAAATAAACAAATAGCCATACTGCATGTCTCTGTGATAGAAAAAAAAAAAAAGGCAGATATTCAAAACAGAGATGCAGTTTGGTACCAGTTTCATGGATATGCTAGTGATTGACCATAGGTTGGAGAAGGAAATGGCAACTCACTCCAGTATCCTGGTTTGGGAAATCCCAAGGACAGAGGAGGAGATTGGTGGGCTACAGCCCAGGCAGTTGCAAAGATTCAGACACAATTGAGCAGCTGACTGAGCACGTACATGGTCATAGGTAGGCACGAGGCTCTGTGAGGCTTAAACACAGGCTCTGTTACTGACCAGTCACAGCCTCATGGACAGGTGGACATCCCCTTCTGTGTTTGAGCCCTAGGAATCCAATCTCAGAATCCGCGTGCTTTTCTACTAGCCTGTGTCTCCTCCCTAATATAAAAGCCCATTCATTTACTCATTTATTGTTCAGAATATGGGTTGATTATCTATGAATGCTGGGCATCATGGTGATTGTTGAAACAAGGCAAAGCTGTTAGAGGGTCGCAGAGGAGAAAGCAGTGAATTTTCTCTGGGGAAGTGGGCTCACATCTTGGTCTCATTGACGAGGATGTGGTGTCTTGCCTGCTAGTTGAATTCTGCCTGTTAGTTGAACTCTTTGAATTGCAGGCTCTATTTTTGTTTAGTGGCTGGTGAAAGTGTGCTTTCTGATATACCTCTCAAGTTCGATATGAAGACTAAAGCCAAGCCACTTGTGAAAAGACCTAAACTAGACACTAGCATATGGTTGATACTCAGTATATGTTCATGAAAGGACTTCCCAAAGGAGAAGGTCACTGCACACAGGGACATTTTCAGAGGTCTGAGAGGAGACAGAACTCAGATTGATGATAGAAGGCGGAGAGAAGACACAGAGAGTCAAAGGTCGAGGCTGGAAGTGTACGGCCTGGATGCAGTGGCAAGCAGCCCCAAGAAGTACTGTCTGCATTTTACGCACCCTGAAGCTGAGTCCTCTTTCTGCCATTGGTGACTATGGCCCATGGCCAAGTGGCGGAACATCTGTGAACCCTAATTTATACATCAGTATCGCAGACATGAGAATGTCTCCTTCTAAAGAGCTGAGAGGTTAAATAAGATCATGGACTCAAGCACCATCTTGATTGTACTACTCATGTGACACAGGTTGAATAAACTATGGGGAAAATGTTTATTGACAACAGGGAACAGACAGAATAGGTGGGGTTGGTGGTGAAGATAGACCATGCTTTGTAGGGCTTTAGAGTATCCCTCATAGGCCCAGGCTATCATCCATTATCCAGCTTACCATGGTAATTCCAATTCTTCTCATGGCCTCAACCAAGTTCTCTGGATTCCAAGTCAAGGGTCAAAGCACCTGGGTCTCTGACTCAATCCTCTGTCTCTGGTTTAACTGGATCTGTTTGATGCCTAGGTGCCCTTGAAATGACCCTTTCTTCTCATGCACACAGGAAACATGTTTTGTCACCCTGAAATAGAATCCCATTTCATAGAGGTTCAGCTCAGGTTAGGAAGACACGATGCTTAGAAACCTCCCAATAGTACTTCTTCCTCAAAAAGGCCTCTACTCTGGCCTGAATTCAAGGCACATAGGTTCTGAATCAAGGCAGGCCTGATACCGCCAAGCACAGCCAGCCACACCTGCCTCCACAGTCTACCCTCCATTCTGACACTTTCATGATGAAATGGTTTTAATTGTTTATGGGTATGTATTCCATAAATAAGCTCTGGGAGTTGGTGATGGACAGGGAAGACTGGCATGCTGCAATCCATGGGGACGCAAAGAGTCAGACACGACTGAGCAACTGAACTGAACTGATGCGTCCCCAGCTAGGATGCGTTCTTCAAGGACAGCTACACTGTTGAATTCACCTGTGAATTCCAAACCTGGGTAGAGTTAGTTCTTCATGGAAAGTGCTGGAACATACAAATGGATGACTATAAACAACCAGTGCAGAGCCTTACTTTTGGGAGATACTGCCAAGGGCAGCTGTGTTCCAGGAAATAGCCCACAGGAGATGGGTTCTCTAGCAGAAGAGAGAGAGATGTATATACAAGGAGATAGGAGCCCAGGAGTTGGATATCTCCACCAGATAAATAATGGACAGTGTTATAAAGCTTCAGGCCAACCGCTGGGGAAGAAATGTTGGATCTCTCTGAAGATTGAGCCCCACTATGGACAGGGATCACCATCTATTGTCTTCTACTCTGTTGCATACCCCACAAAGCATGGGGTTGCCAGGCCAGCAATCCCAGGCCCAGCATGAGCAGAGCAGATGACATGGGGATGTGTGACGTGAGGAAGCCCAACACATCTACTCCTGTGTTTGTGGATGTGTCTCTGTGGGCATTTATGCTGTAAGAACCAAGAGTGGGAGCGAGGAGGAAACTGAGGCAAGAGAGTTTGGGAGTGTGATATGAATTAACACCAGATTCTTGGGCATAAAGCATTCAGCTCTTTTTTAAAAAAATTAATTAATTTATTTTAATTGGAGGATAATTATTGTGATGGTTTTTGCCATGCATTAACATGAATCGGCCACAGGTATACATGTGTCCTCCCCATCCTGAACCCCCCTCCCACCTCCCTCTCTACCTTATCCCTCTGGGTTGTCTCGGAACATGAGCTTTGGGTGCTCTGCTTCAACAGTCAGTTCTAAGTGGAAACTTGTTTCATGTACCAATGAGTCAGAGTCATTTTTGCTTCTAAGAAACATCTTGTTCCTTTAGATAAAATGCCAGATCCTAACATTTCTGTTCCTTCTTAGTTGAGGGGAAAGAAAGAGAAAAAGAAGGAAAGAAGCGAACGAGGAAGGGAGGAAGGAAGGAGGAGAGGGAGGGAAAGAAAAGTCAGGGACGGAGGTAAAGAGAAGAGAAAGGAAGAGCTGAGTTTCCAGAAAGACAAGGAGAAAAGAAAGAAATCACAGCAGCTGAACCACTTCCCTCCTTTCTTTTTAATCTTAGTTTAGATGTTCTCCTGGTAAAATCATTACAAAGGCCGTTTATTTTTAAAATTGAAAGATTGAGAAGAGTCATAATGAGATATTATGTGTAAAAGTTGCACATAAATTTCCTCTTGTCATATTTTGGGCTCCGCTAACGCATCCCTTTGGCAGGACGGAGGCAAGCTGATCGCTTTAGTATAGATTGTGTGTGTCTCAGAAATATTGCCCCAGGAGAGAGCTCCTGGGTGGCTGACTTGGCTCCATGCTGATTTAGAAATTAGCTGGGCTTTTATTGGCCACACTAAATTGTTCTCAGGAAAAAAAAAAATACATTTTTATTACAGAACAAGGGGCAGATGATTGAAACAAGCCTGCCTTCCCCTTCGTTTGGAGTTGTGTTTTAGGTTGTTAAGTATGCTTTCTTCTCCAGGGTTCTTGCTGCTGTTTAAAGGGAGCACACAATATCCACCAGTAAAGAAATTACCTCGTTTCCCTCAGTGTCCCCAGGGAATTCCTATCCCTTAATAATGTTCCATTTGAGTTCTCCTGAGTGCATGAGTGGGCAGTGTGAGGAAAACAGAGGACCTGTACAATATTCTTATTGCAAGATTTTGGCATAAGAAGGGAATGGGAATTATCCTTAAGGAGGGGGTTAGGGAGACTGTGAATCTGGCTACTGGTCATTCTTCCCAGATCTAGAGCCATGGTAAAGTCATAAAGACCCAGGGCTGCCCAGGTTCCACCCAAAGAAGCTCAGGGCAGGGGCTGGGCAATGGATTTGCAGGTGAAGCTGATCCAATCTGGGGCGTCCCTGATGACTCAGAGGTAAGAAATCCTCCTGAGATGCAGGAGACACAGGAGACGCTGGTTCCGTCCCTGGATTGGGAAGATCCCCTGCAGGAGGACACGGCAACCCACTCCAGTATTCTTGCTGGAAAATCTCATGGACAGAGGCGCCTGGTAGACTGTAGAAGCTACAGTCCATAGGGTTGCAAAGAGTCAGACACAACGGAGCACAGCACGGCACACAGCACTGAGCCAGACTGTCGTGATTCTGGGAGCAGCAGGATTGACCATATCTCGAAAACACTCAAACCAACACGTTTATGGTTCCTTTCTCTTGATGATCAGCCCGACTCTTTCTCTGACTTCCTCCTCTGATTTGCCATGGGACATCAGTGCAAGTGGAAGTTGCTCAGGTATGTCCAACTCTTTGTGACTCCATGGACTACACAGTCCATGGAATTCTCTGGGCCAGAATACTGGAATGAGTAGCCCCAATCCAGGTATCGAGCCCAGGTCTCCCACATTGCAGGCAAATTCTTTACCAGCTGAGCTACCAGAGAAGCCCAAGAATACTAGAGTGGGTAGCTTATCCCTTCTCCAGGGGATCTTCCCATCCCAGGAATTGAACCTGGGTCACCTGCATTGCAGCCTGGATTCTTTACCAGCTGAGCTACCAGGGAAGCGTCATGGGACATCGGGGTCTCCCTCAACTAAGAAAGGCCCTGGAAGTACTTCTGTGTCCACTACTGCCCTCCCACGCCACTGCCTTCTTGATTTCAGACAGAGCACCTTGCTGGAGTCCATTCCAACTTTCCACTCCACAACCCTCCAAGAGAAATACCATGTCTGTAGAGACGGGACCAACTAGCTGATTTCTGGAAATTTTTCTCAAAATTAGTTTTATTTATTAAAAGCTCAAAGCCAAAAATGCAGCCACATCCAAAGTAAACTGGTAGAGTAACACAGAATAATCAAGGTGTTCTCTCAGCCAACTGAATCATCTTATCAACCCTTTAAAACCAATCCTTAATTTTATTTTTTAAAAAAATTCTAAAATGCATAATCATACCTCCCTGCATTAATGCACGGTGTGAAGGAGCAGTTACAATCTGGAACTTAAGGGTAAATCAGAACTGAGTGTGATGTATGATGCTGTCCCATTCATTGTGTCCTTAGGAAAAATCACATACATCTTTTTCTGCTCCATTTCTTCATTTGTATGATGGGGATAATCGTAGTCTTACCAAAGAGGATTATTTATATATATATATACCAGGAATAGCATTTGTTGTTTTATACAACATATACATATATATGTGTGTGTGTGTGTGTGTGTGTGTGCACGCACACATACATGTATACATATATATAACATAAATAATTTTATATACTGTTGTTTTGTTTAGTTGCTAAGACATGTCCAACTCTTGCAATCCCATGGACTATAGCCCACCAGGTTCCTCTGTCCAGTGGATTTCCTAGGCAAGAATACTGGAGTGGGTAACCATTTCCTTCTCCAGGGTATATTCCTAAGCCAGGGATCAAACTCACCTCTCCTGCTTGGCATGCAGATTCTTTACAGCTGAGCCACCAGGGAAGTCCTATTTTATATATAATACATACAATATTTGTATATAATATGTATGTTATATATGTATACATTATATACACATATGCAGATAATATATAAATAATATATACATATATAAAAGTACATGTATTTTATATACCCTATATATTTTATACACACACATGCATATATTTATATATACTTATAGAATATATATAAAATGATAAGTACCATGCCTGGTTCTCACCAGGAAGAACTCATTAAATGATAGCTGTTATCATTTTTCGTTCACCCCCTCCCTAGCTGAAAGGTAGATTTATTTCCCCTACCAGGTAAATTCTACAATAGAACCAAGTCTCACAAGAAGTTAGTGGTCAAGCTAAGATAGAAAACATAATTCTGATTACTTCTCCTCCTCCGCTAAACTTCAGACCACACTGCCTCCTATTCTGGTGTCTTCGGGTAGAGATTGTAAATTTGTCATGCCTCCCTAAGCCACTGAACCCCAAGTCCCATCGCCAATTGTTTCTTAGGGAAGCCAAAATGGCTTGAGGTAACTAATCCACTACAGACACCCCTACCAAGACTGGAAGGAAACACCAAATTCTACTTGGTTTCTTTCTAATTAGTAACAGAGAGAAGGAGCGAGGGAGAAACATGGAGACTAAGGACGCAAAGGGGCTGAGCTAAGTGGGGTGTGGCTCACATGTGTTCCCAATCATGACCACACAATGAAAATGTTTTCTTTCTGGGGCAATCAGGCGAAATCTTGGAAAAATGAAAATTTTTTTTATTCCCCCCTTGTACGTGCAGTAACAATATCCCAAATTTGAAACTTTTCCCCCCGATCTTGGCAGAGTTTGGCTTCCAGAAGATCTGGAAAACTTCCAGGCTCTGATGGCCTGTGCATGACCCTCTTCTCCAAGGACCAAGGCATTCATTTCGTAACAGTAAAAAGCACACATGTATATGACGCATATCATGGGCTCTGTTCTAAGTGTTTTCCATACATTGACTAAAATCCAACTCCCCTGAACAGCCCTACAATTCAGCACCATTAGAATCTCCATTCAGTGGAGGAAGAAACCGAGTCTCACTGAGGTTTAGTATCAGTAACTTGTCCAGAATGAATCCGCTAGCACATGGCAGTGGCAGAACTCACACCCAGGTGGTCTAGCATTCAAGCCTGTGCTCATCATCACTGCCCATCCTTCTATCACGTGTCCTCCACGGTGGAGGGATTAAGACAGAACGGCAGAGTTACAGAAGAGACACAGAAACCAAGATGAGAACTCTCAGGGGGGGAGGGCACCCTGCTGGGTAACAGGGCGGCAGCCCCTCTTTGGCCTGGACTCTGCTTTCCTAGTTCTGCTCTTTTCCAGAACTGTCACCATCGCCCTCCTTCATTATGCTTCCTTCTGCTTTCCACTTTGACTGACATCCCAATTCCATTCTCTTACACTCTTGACCTTGAATTCCATTTCTAGCCTGGGCTTCCCCCAGGTCCTGACCTCCATATCTCTGTCCCTGGCCAAGCAACCTGATCCTGGCTCCTAATTGCTCCCTTTGCTTAACCGCCTGATTTAATATCCAGATCCTGAATTGGCCTTGGGCTCGGATTAATTGCAGCCTAGGGCTCGGCAGCAGGGGTCCGAATCCCTTCCCAGGCACTAGGGTAACCAGCCTTGACCCCTGTCAGGGGAGTGCCACACCCACTTGTTGAATACAGAGGCTGCCGTGGCATAGACTTCATGAGCTGGTGCTCATATCAGGGACACAGCGCTGCCGGTAGGAAGACCCTTGGGGGCTGGCTGCCATCTGCTAAAAGGTCAGCGTGGATGGTTGGATGGATAGATAGATGCATGGTCTCTGACCTCCTCTGATTCCTTCCAGGGTTAGAATTCTTGGATAGTAAAGTTCAGGACACTGGGGATATCACCGTTCCAGGAACAGCTGGCCGAGCTGGCATTGTTGGAGCAATTGATGACTTTCAGGGGCAGAGATTAAGTTTAGGTCAGCAAGAGAGGCACAGGTCTAGGATACAGAGCAGTGATTCAAAGATAATGAGTCTGAGCTGACTGAGGAGAAGCGAACAAAGTATTTAATCTGGGAGGGAAGGATACTGATGACGCAGATATTCCCGCACGTGATTCCCAATAAATGCACACAGTTCGACTCAGAAGCCTGATCTTTCCCATAAAAGTAGAGGGTATTAGGGGACATATTAATCTCTGAGAGCAATAAGGATCAGGGTCTTCCATCCCTGGATTCTCTAGACACATATTCAGGTGAAAACTCCTTCAAAGTGACGTGAAGAGAGTGTTACCAAAAAAGTATGCGTGTGGGGTACGGCTGCTTGCCCCTCAAAAGCCAATAAACAAGCCAGGTTGGTGGAAAGGAAAGTTTGCTTTATTTCAGATGCCAGCATCTGGTGTGGGGAGGGTGGCAGACATCTGTCCAAAGGCCGACTTCCCCACACCCCACCCCACTCCCGACAAGCAGAGGGTGAAAGCTTTTATAGACACAGTAGCAGGCAGCTACATATAAAAACAGCACAGTCGTCTCTAACAGTCATCTTCAAATTGGTCCTCAGTGGTCTGACCGGCATCATCTTGATTGTTTTAGGTACAGTTAATCTTCAGTTCCAGGGTCCATTTTTTCCCATTTCTTTGTGGCCAGTTTGTGGAATTGTGACAGCTCGTGTCCTGGGTACAGTCTGGTTGCTGTTGGTTTAACTCCTCCCTACATACATATGTACATCTGTCTATATTCTGAGTCACTCAATAAAACATCAGCTCATTTAATTTCATGGCTACCCTATGAGGTTATGGTTACTATGATTATCACTATCCAGTTTTATGCACATGACGGAATTGAATCATACATAGTGAAATGTGCCATCTGAGTACAGTGGCAGAGCCAATAGGTGAACCTCGTCTGGGCTCTTGAGTGCTGTGCTAGGCTGCCATCATGATGGCCAGGACAGTCACTCCCTTTCACACTTCCAAATCCTGTGGCTTATTCTCCAGCACCCCAATGGAAGCTATAAAGGAGCAAGCCAACCCAATAATGTGGTGATGGACAATTAGGCCACTGAGATCAGCCATATGTTCACTCCTGGAATTCAGAATTGATCCATGATGTGAGTGAATGATGAGTTTACATTCAAGTCATACTTGCATGCCCCACATTCCTGGAGAAGAGAGAGTTATGAGCCTGCCCGAAAGAGCAGAAGCATGAGGGCATGCTCCAAGCAGAACAGAGGCTAAAAGTACCTTGCAGTGCACAAGAGATGAAGGCAGTAGCTTCACTCCCTGATTTGCAATCTGAGAGCTCTATGGTCTGGCCGAAAGCTGCTTCTTGTTTTTAGATGGTCATGTAATTGATCAGGTAAACAATCAATAACATTGACTAATGAAAGCAATCCTTTGCTCAGAGGTGAGCTACTTTACAAATGGAGATTGTCCCCAAACTATTATTATGGTCTGAGATTAAAATGATTGCCAAATAATAATGATACTAACGGTTTCTTGAATGTTTACCAAGTAACAAGAAGAGCTAATACCTCATATGTTTTGTTTCAGTTAATTCTCATGATAGTTTTCTAAAGCAATTAGTGTTAGTGCTCCTATCTTTAAAAAGAGAACTTTGAGATTCACAGACGTTGCCGTGCTTAGTCACTCAGTTGTATCCAACTCTCCGGAACCCCATGGACTGTAGCCTGTCAGGCTCCTCTGTCCATATGGATTCTCCAGGCAAGAATATTGGAGTGGGTTGCCAGGCCCTCCTCCCAGGAATCTTCCCAACCCAGGGATCAAACCTGGGTGACCCACATTGCAGGCAGATTCTTTACCAGCTGAGCCACCAGGGAAGCCCAAGAATACTGCAGTAGGTAGCCTGTCCCTTCTCCAGTGAGTATTCCCGACCAAGGAATTGAACCAGGTTCTCCTGCATTGCAGGCAGATTCTTTACCAGCTGAGCCACCAGGGAAGCCCTCACAGAGGTTAGGGAATTCATTTATCCATTTCACAAATATTTATTATCTGCTGTGTGCCAGTCATTCTTCTAGGACTTGGAATATATCAACAAACAAAATAGGTCAAGATCCTTCTGCTCTCATGGAGATTATATTCTTCAGGGGAAAGCAGAAAGCAAACTATAAACATAACAAATAAGTTAACTTATATAGGATAATTAAATAGAGAAACATGCCATGGAAATGAAGTGAGACCTGGAGTGTCACGATAGATGTGATGGCTTGCAATTTCAAATAGGGAGACTACGGTGCACTAATTTCCCCTTGCTATGGTCTAGTATCTTTTTGTTTTTGTTCCAACACAAGAAGGATTTACAGACTTCTTACCCTATTGAACTGTCATCAGAATACCAATTAATATTGATGGTGTATGAGGGTCTTAGGGCTTCCCTTATGGTGCTGATGGTAAAGAATCTGCCTGTCAATGCAGGAGACCCAGGGTCTTCAATCCCTGGGTCACGAAGATCCCCTGGAGAAGGAAATGGTAACCCACTCCAGTATTCTTGCCTAGAGAATTCCATGGACAAGGGAACCTGGTGGGCTACAGTCCATGGGGTCACAAAGAGTCAGAAATCAATAACAATCAATAACATTGATTAATAACAATAACATTGATTAACAATCAATAACTACTGAGTGACTAACACTACTACTCCTCTGAGCTTCTTACAATTGCCTGACACTGAACTAAGTTGATAAATGTACTGTCTCACTAATTCCCCACAACAAACCTGTGAGGCAATGGTACTATTGTGATGCTTCTGTGTTGATGAGGACCTGAATCTTGGAGAGGTTCTTTGCTTACTACGGCTCCCAGGGAACTCCTCCACTTACCAATTTCCTCAAAGATCTACCATGGGATAGCAATGTCCTTTCAAGCAACTTCTCACTGAGAAGCCTGTCAGCTCCCATTATTAACCAAAGATACATTAATACCCCTTTGGTCATCCAGACATTATTGACTGTAGATGCTTCAGTGTTACTTTCCACAACAAACCGCTGGCCACTGGCATTAGTTTCTGCAAAAATCCCCTGGTCAATAATGTGTTAAGACCAGAAACCAAGTCATATGCTCCTCTTTATTAATCTGTTCCCAGGACAGTATATGGGAAGAACTCTAATACATTTATTTTGGATGAATGACTTATGTTAACAACAACTTTTGAAAAGTGAGAAAAAACAAGTGCAAGTGTTAATCACTCTGTTTTCCGACTCTTTGCGACCCCGTGGACTGTAGCCCACCAGGCTCTTCTCTCCATGGAATTCTCCAGGCAAGAATACTGGAGTGTGTAGCCATTCCCTTCTCCAGGGGATTTTCCTGAGCCAGGGATCAAACCCACATCTCCTGCATTGCAGTTAGATTCTTCACCATCTAAGCCATGTTTCTCTTTATTATTCTGTTCCGGGGACAGTATCCTTCACATGGAAGAGGTCAAATGTATTTATTTTGGAATGGATGACATGTTAACAACAACTTTTAGCTTAGTTAAGAAGAGAACTGCAAGTATTTCCTTAGAAGGTAATTTTAATTCTCTTATAAGCCACAAAGGAATGTGTTCATGGAGTCTTGGGACACCATGGGTTAATGAAGTTTTGAGTGGGTAATGAATTTACATTTGCTGACCCATTGATTCATATTAAGGGGCCACTCTACTTTGTAGCCTACTCTGCCACCCTCTTCTGTTATGTACCCAACCTGAGTCTCATTTTTTTCCTCATTTGTAAAATGGCACTGCTACTAAGGCTGCTATAATCACTCCATTGTCTGATCCATACAAAGCGTTTGCACACGACCTGGTCTATACTAGGTGCTCAAGAGTTACCTGTTATTCCAATAGACACTTGGAATTCCTTTTGTCATCCTAGGGATGCTTGGTGCAAAACTAAAATCTGCTGGAAGACAGGTAATCTTCTATAGCCTTGGTGTTTAGAAATACATGTTATAAAGACAGTGGTAGGTTGGTGGTGGTGGTTTAGTTGCTAAGTCTTGTCCAACTCTTTGTGACCCCATGGACTGTAGCCCACCAGGCTTACCTGGAGTGAGTTGCCGTTTTGTTTTCCAGAGTATCTTCCCGACACACGGATCAAACCTGGGCCCCCAGCATCACAGGTGGATTCTTTACCACTGAGACATCAGGGAAGCCCGGTATGTTGATAAATGTTTAACAACTCACTTTTTGAAACAGAACAGAAACCTAAGTGTAACATTTGTCAGTTTCTGTGGTGTAAATACTGCCACCCCGGCTGATCTCAAGTTCCTGAGGTGATGTCACTCAACATGGAGTTAGGAAGGGAAGGTGCGCAGTTGGCTCTCACCACTGAGTGCCACCTGTGCCTGACTGGGGCTATTTTCATACCATGCTAAGCCTTCTTCTGGCTACTTCAGAGTGTCCTATCAGTCCAAGGGGTGCCGATTCCACCTCTTTTTCTCCACTGAGGGATTTATCATTACTGCCTGTATAACGAGATGATTTTTACTTTCTTTTCATAAGCAGTAATGAAGTGCCCCATTCTAAGCCTACTACACACCTTAATTCATGTACCCAATATACCTCCTTTGAGATAGATGTGATGTTTACCCACATTTCAATTCTAAAGAAACCGAGAGCCAGTGTGCGATTTCAGGACCATATTTCCAAGGGTCACACAGTCAGTAAATGGTAGAGCCAACATTCAAATGAAGTGGCCTGGCTCTGAGTCCATTCCCCTGTCTCCTCTGCTGGCTCAAGCGGAGAACCGCAGTGGACTAGATCCAGATCACTACCCAGAAGGGAAGTCCAGAGAGTTCTATTGGTCACTACGAAACCAACCAATCCTCTGGGTGAGGAGCGGCCTCAGAGCTTTCTTGGTAAATGCTTCCTGCTTCTGAAAACCCCTTCTATTCTGAGTTGATCACCAGCCAGTCAGCATTATCGGGCGCCTAGAAAGTTCTTCCCTCACTTCTCCTTTCGGTGCCAGCAGCCCAAGTGCTGTGCCATACCGAAGGGGTCTGGGGCTGAGGCTCTTTGATAAATGTCGCCCTTACACCTCCCTGGAAGGTGCAAATGCAAAGTCTTCTTTAACTTGCCTTTCCTAGGTCAGAATAGCAGAAACCCCTGCTACTTCGGGGCCTCGGTTTCCAAAGGTTGTGCTGGCAGCCGGAGCACAACAGCTGCTCAGCAACGCAAGGATCTAGCTGCCCCAGAGCAGGAGGGTGGGGTAAGGCCTGATGCCCTGTGCCAAGCCCAGCACCCACCAGCTGCCTCCCTCCCCCTTCCATCAGAGCAGGAGCAGCATTAACCCTCTCAGCACCGGCCGCCCAGGCTCAGAGAACGAGCTGGGCTTCCCAGAGGCTTCATTGCTTGCGAACACATAGCCAGTGACTCCCAAGTCTCCCACATCCTTTTCACTTCATAATATATATATATTTTTGAATTGTACTATATTCCATTGTTGCGAAGGCACTCTGCTGGGCGTTCTTTTTTCTCATATTCTCTCTATCCCAGTCCTGCAAGTTTCAGGACCTTTTAGCCTGGAAGCCATCGCCATTTCATTACAGTCTACCCAGTGAATCGTGATAGAGAGAAAACATACATTATAGCACGTTAAGTGGATTCTAACATTTAGAAGAGTCTATCATGATTAGAAAGCCCCTTATTATGCCATTTCTCTCTCTTGGCACAGAGGCATTAACATTCTTGGATACCACAAAGCGTGAGCAAAAACACAGAGAGATTCCTGCTCCTCGGTAGGCAGAGAAGTGGATGTCTCTCTCACTCCAAATACTGATCCTCTACCTAAAAGATGGGGCAGAGACTTCCAGATTCCTCCTCCCCAGGACCCAACCCAGCATCAGCCACTTGGGGTGGGGTCTGGGTCGGTCTGGGTCCCTGAGGATCCACATCAGAAGCTCTTAAACCAAACAGAAAAAGCAAAGCAGATGCAGACATGAATAAATAAAGCAGACAAACCCGCATATGGAAAGCATCCTCCCCCCACCCCAAGGCCCATTCCCAGGAGACAGGCTCCCTTGAGGCCTTACAGACATCAGAGCAGAATCCGCTTGCACATTCTGAGTTGTGCAAACCTAGTGACTGGTGTTACTCTGGGAAAAAATGGAGCAGAGAAATGGGAACATTTTGGTTTGAAAGAGAAAAGATCCTCCATTCCCACCCACTCAATACACACACACACACACACACACACACACACACACACACCAAGACAATTGCTGCTCCCATATTATTTCATCCAGCTTTGCCCTCAGTGGGGCTCGGCTGAGTTACCCATTTGCACAGACTCAGTGGAGATGGCCAAGGGCTGGCCTGGAGCTGGTCTATGGAGAGAAGAGATATGAGACCAAATTACCTAGTGGAGGTGAGGCAGAGGGGTGCAGAGAAGGAAGGATAGAGACAAGAAACCAGGAACAGACAGAGCTATCTTCACAGAATTGTGTTACTGCTTTTGAGAAGGCCATGTTAACACCATCTTGGTGGATACACATTCATGAACAGAAGCAAAGGTAATCTCAAATAATTGTCCTCTTAGCTTTCTAAAATTAATTGCCATTTTTAATGTCAAAAATAAAGTTTATTCCGTATTAAAGGGATTTTTTCCTAAAAAATTGAGTCATTTTTGATGTGTTTAAAGATCATTTTATTTATTATTTTTATTTTCTTTTTTGCCACACTGTGGCATGTGGGTTCCTAGTTCCCCAACCAGGGATCAAACCCATGCCCTTGGCAGTGGAAGCAGAGTCCTAACCATTGGACTATTAGAGAAGTTCCAATGGGAGATTTTTTTAAAAGAGAAAAATATGTAATCACATTGAGCACAATAGTAATCTGACAACTGCATTTTCTGTTGAGTTCATATATATGTATGTGAACACATATTTAAAATAATTATAAATAAAATGTCTGCTCATTTTTTGTTGCCTTTTTCTTTCATTTAACTTCAGAGTTTGTATGTTTTTGTGCTTACAAGAGACTTCTGAGTGACCAATTTCTACTGATACATAATTTTCCAGTGAGTGGAAATTCCTCCATTGACTAAACCACTCTCTAATCGTTAGCTTTTTAGGTTGTGTCCATGACACACATATTCTTTGTGAAGCCAAGTTTTGGTTCTGGTGAATTATTTCCTTAGGAAAAATCCCACTGAGAAGAATGACTGAGTGAAAGAAAACTAATATTTTGCGGCTTCTGTTACTGTTGTCACATTGTTCTCCAGAAATATTTGCATTGGTTTTCAAAACAACATCACTGAGGCTTCCCTTGTGGTTCAGGGATAAATATTCGCCTGCCAATGCAGGAGACACTGGTTTGATCCCTGATTCAGGAAGATCCCACATGCTGCGAGCTACTAAGCTTGTGCACCACAGCTACTGAGCCTGTGTCCGAAAGCCCAGGAGCCCACATTCTGCAACTACTGAAGCCTATTGCCCCAGAGCCTGTGCTTCACAGTAAGAGAAGCCTGCATATCATTGAGAAGCCTGCATATCAGAACTAGAGGGTAGCCCCCACCTGCCGCAACTAGAGAAAAGCTTACACAGCAACAAAGACACAGTGGAGCCAAAAACAACAACAACAGCAACAACCCCACAACATCACCATAAGAATGGACCAACTTCAACAAAATGCTGCCAGGTCTGGAAATTAGACACATTTAAAATCTTCTTCAGCCCTTACTCTTTATGATATCCAATGTAATAATAATAAGAACAATTAAAAAGCAGGATTCCTTATATGGACCCTAGGAAAACAACTCCACTTGATTCTATAAACTTCAAAGAATCCCATCCAGACAAAGAATCCCACCCAGACAATGCAACTTGGACCAACCTGGAAGAGGATGCTTGAAGCAGAAAAGTATCTTTTGTGGAGTGGGAAGTGATGCTGCAGGTTAAAAGACAGTGATTGAGTCCTGTTGAATGTGAGGTAGGCAGTTCTGAAGAACTCCACTAACACCCCTTAATCTGAAGAGGCAAGGTTAATGCTATAAATGTGGAAATCCTTCCAAAAATCAGCAGAGAAACGTCCCTCTAGCTGCTTGGGGCTGCTTTCTCAGGAATGGACTCTAAGTCTGGCAAGACAGGGATGCTTAGGGTTTCAAGTATTCCTTTCCAGAATACCCAATATGTCATTAGTGCTGCTCATGCTCTTGATGATGATGGTGAGAATAATAATAATAATAATAATAGAGTTTATTCCATGCTAAGCACTCTAGTATAGACTATCTCTTTAGTCTTCCCATCCGTGTTACACTCAGAGTGTAATGCAGCAGAAGCATCCTAGGCTTAAAATACTTCTCAGGGTCACACAGCCCATTTGCGGACATAAACCCAGGTCATTTGAATCCAGAGACTTTGCTCACTCTCCTCAGTCACCCTGTAGATCATCTCCTTCACTCAACTTTCATTCCACATCTCTTCCTTTTTACCCTCCCTTCCCCAGTTGTTGTTATTGTTCGGTCGCTAAGTCGTGTCTGACTCTTTGTAACCCCATGAACTACAGCAGGAGAGACTTCTCTGTCCTCCACTAAGACCTGGAATTTGCTAAAGGTCTCATCTGTGAGTCGGAGATGCTGTCTAACCATCTCATCCTCTGTCGCTTTCTTCTCCTTTTGCCTTCAATCTTTGCCAGCATCAGGGTCTTTTCTAATGAGTCAGCTCTTCGCATCAGGTGGCCAAACAATTGGAGTTTCAGCTTTAGCATCAGCATCAGTCCTTTAGGGTTGATTTCCTTTAGGAATGACTGGTTTGATCTCAGACTTGCAGTTTGACCTCCTTGCAGTCCAAGGGACTCTCAAGAGTTGTCCTTCTCCAGAAATTCCTACAAATATTCCTCAGTCAACATGCATATTGGGGGTCAGATCTTATATGCATTCTCTACCTTTATGGGTGAATTTAGCACTCATCTTGGACATCTCAGACTGGTCCTTTGTCAAGATTAGACTCCACCCAATTCAAAACTCCTTTATTCTCTGGGGAAGCTTTTGCCTCCTTTCTTTATTGGAAGTTCTTTGACTTGGGGGCCAGATTTTAACTTGAAAGCGTCACTGTCTTGTCCAGAAAAATCATTAGATCTATTTGCATAAGAAACATTCCTAATGACTCACTGTGCTGGACCTCGATTCTTCCCAATGACTTGCTTGTGGGACTGTCTCCCGAGACTCTCATCACAGACACTGTCCCTGAAAGTAGTCAAGGCCACAAGTCCAGCCCAGACTCCACACCTCACCAATGCATCCCACACAAGCAGAGTTCCTGATGTAGCAATAGCATTACAGAAAACTTGTATTCAACTCTCCTTCCATCCTCTGGCCATAAGAGCATGAGAAATTATGCTATTTTTCTTCTAAGAAATGATTAAAAATAATTATCAGACTCAAAATCTGTTGAATAAAGCCATCACAGCTTATTTTGAACAAAAAGATAAGGAAATATTATATCAGGTATATCAAATGCCCCACATTTTTAGTTTGTTCATTTTCCAAATGAATAAAAATGTAAAGATATATAACACAGGACTAAAATTAAAAAGCCTATGGAAGACAGTATCTTTTCCCTCTGATTGCTTATTTCAATCAAAATTACATGAAACTAGCATTATACTTTAAAAGATTAAGAATAACTCACTAGGTAGTACTCTGGTTGATTAACTATTAATTGATTTATCAAGTGTTTTTCAACATAGAGTCAGAAGATCAATCAGAGGATCCTGGGTAGACAGTTCAATGCAAAGTACTGGCTTAATGCCAGGCCTATAGCACAACAGACTTCTGGAATCGGGGCTTGGGAATTACAGACTTGAAATTTCCCATGGTTATTCTTATTTACTTTAAAGTTTAAGAACTGCTGCTCTAGCATATTGATGCCATATTGCCAGGTTCAGATGCAATGGAGGCAGACTCAAGTTCTGGAAATAAGCAAACCTGCAAGAGATTCTCCTCCCAGACAGATTTCCTAGGAGATAAGGGAGGAATAACATGGTAAAAAAAAAAAAAAAAACAACAATAATTGTGACCAATCAACAGTTACACAGATTTCTTCCTATTTTCCACACTTTCTATAGAAGTAACTTAAGTCAGGAGGCCTCACTATGGTACCATGGTCCTATGGACTATAGCCTGGCATGCTATAGTCCATAGGGTCACAAAGAGTTGGACACAGCTGAAGTGATGGAGCTCATAGCACACACAGCCACTGCAGTAGACTGACTGGTTCATTAACAACAGACATTTACTTCTCACAGTTCTGGAGGCTGGAATCTGAGGTCATCATGCTGGTATGGCCATGTTCTGGTGAGCATCTTCTTCTGGGCTGTACACTGCAAACATCTTATGTCCTCAGGTGGGAAGCAGAGGAGGCAACCAAATTCTCCCATGATCCTTATAAGAACATTAAGTCCATTTGTGAGGGCTCCACCTCCATGAACCCAGCTAATTCTTGCAAGCTCCCAAAGGCCCCACCTCCTAATCTGTCACATTGGAGGTTAGGGTTTCTATTTGAATGTGGGGGAGATACAAACATTCAGTCTATGACAGGTGGGCAGTAGGAAGCAAAAGGGGTCTTTTCAGGTAGAGTCACATCCAGCTTCACAAGGTCAGACAGAACTGTGGCCATGTTTCTTTCCCTGGCCCCTGTATCCATGCCCCTTGGGTGTGTTCTCCCACAAGACTCTGGACTTGGTCTTGTGTCAACCTTTGACCAACAGGACATGCTGGAAGTACAGTATGCCAGATCTGAGTCTCAGCTTCAAGAATTCTTACACTCTTCTTCTACATACTCTCAATAATGCTGTTACTTTATAAGAAGCCTGAGCTACACGGCTGAAGGATGATAAAGCTTAAGGAGAAGAGTCCAGTTGTCCTATCCAAAGTCTTTCCAGACCAACCTCAGCCAGGTGAACTCCCAAACACAGATAACAGTCCACAGAAGATGAGCAGAGGTTTACTGACCTGACCCACAGAGGACCATTGATGTATCAGTGAGCAGAGATGCAATCAAAAGGATCACCTTGTTGAACCATAGACTGGTAAATGATAGTGCGATGGTTTTAAGCCACTGAGTTTTTGAGTGGTTTGCTACACTGCAATAGCTAACTGATACACTCCCAGAGGTCTAAGAGATCAAAAAGATGTAGACAAAATAGAGAAAAATAAATATTGCCACTTTTATTGCTGTGACTTTGTAGCTTATTACTACAGCCCAGTTCCCACCAGTTTCTCTCTAGTTTAGTGAACCATCAGAAGAAGATGAAGACCTTGGGTAATGGGATCAAATATTCCCTTTGACACTTCTTCAGTCTGGGTCTAAGTAAAAGCCTTACATGGAGGAAGAACTTCTTTTTTCTAGATACCAAACTTGCTCATCATACCTCCTACTTTCTAATCCTTTCTATGGATCACTCCTCAAATAAGTCTTTCCTTGGAATAAAGTCAACTGATGGTTGTACCTTGGCTAAGACTGAAAAAAAAAAAAAAAGACTACAGAAAGAATTACAAAGCAAAGCCAACAAATGGAATTTCATCTTATTTCTTTATTTCTCCTCTAAAACAGTACCCATACTTAAATGTAACAAAATATATGTAAAAACAATCTGTCAGACTTCTGACACAGTCAGTGCCGGGAGGCAAATGTTTCTGCTCAACTTTTGATGGAGCTCTGGGGAGAGCAAGAAAGGGTCCCAAACTGGGAGGGATTGGCAGCTGGGCTGGGATCGCAACTTGACTCTCCCTTCCCCTTTCACAAAGAAGGTTTTGTTTGGATTGTTAAGCATAGTGAGTGATTCCTCTAGAGCCAGGGGGATATGCTGCGTTCTCAGGGAACATCTGGACTGCCAGCTCAAGCCAAGCTGAAACTGTATCCTGGCCAGAGCTGCCCCAATGAATCAGGTGTAGGTGTATTTTTCCAGGATGTTTTAAACCACATCTTACCCTGAGAAACAAGGTTTTGTCCATCGAAACTTCATTCCAAGGGGCAAATGATCCTCCTAGGTTCCCATGAAATGTATGTTTACTAAGGCTTCCTGCCCAAAGAATCAAATCCAAAGACTGAAAGCATGGTATCCACACACCCTTTTCCAAAGCGTGTTGGGAATCCTCACCAACAAAATCTCTAATCTCATTTGCAGGCTCACCCCATGCCATTCCCACCTTGTGTATATAATACAGCTTCAAAAGATTCATCCATCATCATGAGCTGAAAGACTGCATTTTTAAATCTCCCCCTTTTTTCTTTTTCCAAGGAAATTTCCCATCACTCTAAGTTCTTCATTTCTTATACCACTTTCCTATTGCACTATTGCTAATAGTAACACTTCTATTTTCAATAATCTTTTGTTTTAAAACATACCGCAGACTCCAGGGTCAAGTTTTTATGTTATAAACATCAATATTTGCATTTAATAAACCTTTAATATTTAAATTTCATATGGATCATTTTAACTTGATACTATAAATTAACTAGAAAGATTATTGAATATCATTTCTATATCTGATGTCATCTTAAATATATTGGTAGAGAAAATGTTATTATTTCCCATTATAAATGAAGTAGATCTTCCCTGATGGCTCAGACAGTAAAGAATCCACCTGCAATGCAGGAGAACCGAGTTCAATGCCTGGGTCTGGAAGAGCCCCTGGAGAAGGGAATGGCTACCCACTCCAGTATTCTTGCCTGGAGAATTCCTGGCAGGTTACATTCCATGGAGTTGCAAAGTGTCAGACACAACTGAGTGACTAACACTTAACTAATAAATGAAGTAACAGAGTCACAGAGATCGATTTGGGATGACGTTCCAGGGTCTAGATGGCTCTTTAAAAGTAGATCATTGGTTCTTAGGGATGGTCAACAGTGGAACAGAGGTCTGATCCAGTGGAACAGAGCAACAAATAAGCCTCCCATCATGCGGAACAGGGATGCATATTCACCAGCAAAGAGCTGCAGTCAGATGTTGAAACACCAGGCCAAAGGCAGACCAGAGACAAGGTAGGTAATCATGCTTTCTTGCAAATTATAACTAATGTAAAACTTGCTCAGGAACTATAATTTGTGGGGAATACGCACTTACATAAAATTAAGTTTTACAAAGCATGAGAATTTGGATATCAGATTATAGCAGTTTGGGGCATGCAGATTTCAAATGCTAACAAAATTAGATACTCCTAGATGTATGCATATCTGAGTAGTTTTATTAGCATCATGTTTCATTGTAAACTATTCTTTCTCTCCAACTATTCATAATGTCTTGATTCTACTTTGAGAAATTAACCTATTTTCTATTTTCACCTTTTTAATTAGATAAAGATGGACCCCATCCTCAATTGTAGATGTGGGTCCAAACTGGCTTAAATTAATCATATCACTTCTTTTTCTCTGTTATCACTGAAATTCATTCAGAGATGAACATATAATCATATTATGACCAACAGAACCCAAGGTGATTTTTTGTGTGACTTTTTTTTTTAATTAAAAAAAAAATTAAACTGGGTAGCTGGTCATTTTCCAGGATTAAAAGATCTGGTACAAAAACAGAAATATAGACCAATGGAACAAGATAGAAAGCTGAGAAATAAACCCATGCACCTCTGGGTACCTTATTTTTGACAAGGAAGGCAAGAATATACAATGGGCCAAAGACAGCCTCTTCAATAAATGGTTCTGGGAAAACTGGGCAGCTACATGTAAAAGAATGGAATTAGAACACTTCCTAACACCATGCACAAAGATAAATTCAAAATGGATTAAAGACCTAAATGTAAGACCAGAAACTATAAAACTCTTAGAGGAAAACAAAGGCAGAACACGCGATGACATAAATCAAAGCAAAATCCTCTATGAACCTCCTCCTAGAGTAATGGAAATTAAAACAAAAGTAAACAAGTGGGGCCCGATTGAACTTTTGAGCTTTTGCACAGCAAAGGTAAAACTATAAGCAAGGTGAAAAGACAACCCTCAAAATGGGAAAAAATAATAGCAAATGAAACAACTGACAAAGGATTAATTTCCAAAATATCCAAGCAGCTCATACAACTCAATACCAGAAAAACAAAGAACCCAATCAAAAAAATGGGAAAAAGACATAAACAGACATTTCACCGAAAAAGACATACAGATGGCTAACAAACACATGAAAAGATGTTCAACATCGCTCATTATTAGAGAAACGCAAATCAAAAGTATAATGAGATATCACCTCACACTGGTCAGAATGGCCCTCATCAAAAGGTCTACAAAAAAATAAATGCTGGAGAGGATGTGGAGAAAAGGGAATACTCTTGAACTCTTGGTAGGAATGTAAATTGATACAGCCACTGTGGAAGACTGGTACGGAGATTCCTTTAAAAAAAACTAGGAATAAAACCACTATATGACTCAGCAATCCCATTCCTAGGCATATACCCTGAAGAAACCAAAACTGAAAAAGAAAAAGACACATGTATCCCATTGCTCATTGCAGCACTATTTACAATAGCTAGAACATGGAAGCAACCTAGATGTTCACTGAAAGATGAATGGATAAAGAAGTGATGGTACATATGATCAGTGGAATATTACTCAGCCATTAAAAAGAACACATCTAAGTCAATTCTGATGAGGTGGATGAACCTAGAGCCTATTATACAGACTGAAGTAATGAGAAAGATAAATATATACTAACACATATATATGGAATCTAGAAAAACAGTACTGAAGAACTTATTTACAGGACAGCAATGGAGAAACAGACATAGAGAACAGACTTACGGACATGGGGAGAGGGGAGGAGAGGGTGAGATGTATGTTATGAATAACATAGAAACTTATATTACAATATGTAAAATAGATGGCCAACAGGAATTTGCTGTATGTCTCAGGAAACTCCAAGAGGGGCTCTGTATCAACCTAGAGGGGTGGGTGGGGAGGGAGATGGGAGGGAGGTTCAAAAGGGAGGGGATATATGTATACTTATGGCTGATTCATGTTGAGGTTTGACAGAAAACAACAAAATTCTATAAAGCAATTATTCCTCAATTAAAAAAATAAATTTTTTAAAAAAGAAAAAATATATTAATGGAGAAAAAACATGCTCTCTACCTTCAAAATGTGAATACTTCATTGGAATAACCAGCACTGTTTCAGAGAGATTGAGGAATTGCGTTGATGGCAGACAAAGGAGAAGTATCCTTAGTGTTTAAGAAAAAATAAGAGAAGGTGTGAGCCTCAGGTTTTTCTGGCTTTTCCTTGGCTCCAGCTGCTTCTTTTCAGGATCTTCTGATGCATCAGGGAGTTTGGGTCTCTCCTTGAATCTATTTTTCCAGAAATATTTGTTTCTGATTAGGTCCAGATCCTGGTTTGCTAATAATATTTGGGACCCTAAATGCAAAATCTTTTCATTATCTGAGCAAATAGTGTCTGTCCAAGGGATGAACACCAGTGAGGTTATCTTAACATCTTGTGTAGAATTATGAAACAGAGAGAAGTCAAAGGAATAAAAATGGAAATCAAGTTAGAAAGAGTAATCAAATAATAAATTAATACAGAAATATGTGAAATCTGGGAAATTTGCTGAACTTCCAAGAATACCACTCTAATAGTAATAAAATACAAGTCAGAAGTGATAGTACTCATGATTTTAAATGAGTAAATTTTGAGTGCTGTGCTAAGTTGCTTCAGTCATGTCCAACTCTTTGCGACCCTATGGACTATAGCCCACCAGGTCCTCTGTCCATGGAATTCTCCTGGCAAAGATACAGGAGTGGGTTGCCATTTCCTTCTCCAGGGGACTTTCCCTACCTGGGGATCGAACCTGCATCTCTTAAATTTCCTGCACTGGCAGGCGGGTTCTTTACCATTAGCACCACTTGGAAAGTGTTAGTGGTAAATATGGGTTCAGTTCAGTAGCTCAGTCATGTCTGACTCTGCTACCCATGGACGCAGCATGCCAGGCTTCCCTGTCCATCACCAACTCCTGGAGCTTGCTCAAACTCATGTCCATAGAGTCAGTGATGCCATCTGACCATCTCATCCTCTGTCATCCCCTTCTCCTCCTGCCTTCAGTCTTTCCCAGCATCAGGGTCTTTTCCAATGAGTCAGTTCTTCACATCAGGTGGCCAAAATATTGGAGTTTCTATGGGAACCTACATCACACAAAAGAATAGGTAGATATGGGTACCTAACAAAACATAAGTTAATCAAACTTTTCATTGAGTTCCTTGTATTCAGCAAGTAAATATTGAATATCTTATAAAGGTCATGAATTGGTCAGTGATTCTTAAACTGGCATATAAACAACTGGAAAGTAGGCTGTTGAAGGTAATTTTTAACAGAAAATGAAAACTGAGAGCAAGATATTTACACTGAACTTATATTTACAAAGAACTTTCACTACACATTTGACATAGGCACCAATTTTGCATTTTTATTTATAAGACCACACTCGAGATCTAGAAAAATTCATGGCTGTTGAGGCATTCTCTTGATTTTACGGACTTTCCTGGTGGCTCAGAGGTTAAAGCGTCTGCCTCCAATGCGGGAGACCCAGGTTTGATCCCTGGGTAGGGAAGATCCCCTGGAGACTGAAGTGGTAACCCACTCCAATATTCTTGCCTGGAGAATCCCATGGATGGAGAAGTCTGGTAGGCTACAGTCCACGGGGTCGCAAAGAGTCGGACACGACTGAGCGACTTCACTGCATTTCCTGTGACATAGTAATAGGAATATAATGTAAACTTTAGCTCATTTTCCATGAGCTTATGGTTAAAATTCAGATTGTGAAGTTAGTAATATCTAAATTAGCCTCCTGGCAGGTAAGGAAACTATTTTTAAACTTCCTAAGCCTTTATTTTTCTTTATCGCTGGAATGGAGAAATAATACCTAATTTCAGTTATTAAAATAATTAAGACAGTTTCATATATATAATGTGTAATGGCAACCCACTCCATTACTCTTGCCTGGAAAATCCCATGGATGGAGGAGCCTGGTAGGCTGCAGTCCATGGGGTCACTAAGAGTTGGACACGACTGAGAGACTTCACTTTCACTTTTCACTTTCATGCATTGGAGAAGGAAATGGCAACCCACTCCAGTGTTCTCGCCTGGAGAATCCCAGGGACGGGGGAGCCTGGTGGGCTGCCGTCTATGGGGTCGCACAGAGTCGGACACTAGTGAAGTGACTTAGCAGCAGCAGCAGCATACACAATATATTATATATTGAAACAGTCATATATATATCAATATATAAATATAAAATACAGTGCTTGGCACGTAGTAGGGGCTCAATGAGAACTGAATGAACAGTAAATGGACAGGTGAATAAATGAATGATAGAAATAAATAAGACAGAGAAATCATGTATGAGTAGATTTGTTTCTATCTTTATTTTAGGAAACCATTTTTCACCATGGAAAAATATTCGGTACATTGCCGGTGTGAATAGATGTTTCAAAATTCATGGTATATCCTTAATTCTAGGTAATTTATTCTGTCTAATAAAAGTTACACATTAAAATTATAACAAAGTGTGATTTAAACTCTGTGTCATGGTATACTTTTTCATACTAATGAATTTATTTTTCAGGATATAGTATCTGAGTGCATATAGCTTATTTACATATTTAGATATATTTCCTATATATAATCAGATCTTGAATTACTGTGCTAGTTTTTAGCTGAATAGTTTATAGCCAAATTGTTTCCCCATAAGTTTGCTATTTTTTATCTATGAGAGGGCCAATTTGCTTACACCCACTTTAAATTATTTCTTAGACCAAAGAGAGTATTTTTGTCTTAACAAAAGTTTTTTAATAGTTTGCATAAAATTCATTGAGACTATTTATTATGGCTTATGAAACTGGTATTACTAATTTATAACCATATATCAAATAACTTTTTTCTTTCATAAAATACTTGAATTCAATTATTTAACAGGTAGAGTAAAAGTTTAAAGCAATAGATCCCAACATCCCAATTGGTACCTTATTGGCTATGAGTATCTAATATCTGCTTTTATGTTAAGCTTCAAGCTAGAGGAAGAAGACAGAATATTTCAGTGGCCCTTTACAGTTTTACAGAGCGCTATTATGTCATCCTTCAAACCCATAAATCATTTTCTTGTGCCTCACAGGTCATCCTTGGGGGCTGTATGTAGTATGCCCAGCTCCACAGAATCACTTATTCTTAAACTCTCGATGTACTTTTCTCAGGCCATCCCTATCTCAGAAAAAGACAACTTCTCTTTTCTGGAAATGGGACTCAAGATAGCAAGCAAAGTAGAGGTGGTGGTGGTGGTTTAGTCTTTTAATCATATCCTACTCTTGAGACCCCATGGACTGTGCCTGCCAGGCTCCTCCCTCCATGGGATTCCCCAGGGAAGAATACTGGAGTGGGTAGCCATTTCTTTCTCCAAGGGATCTTTCCAAATCAGGGATTGAGCCCGCATCTTCTACACTGGCAGGCAGATTCTTTGCCACCAAGCCACCAGGGAAGCCGGCAAGCAAAGTGCCCTGTGCAATTGTTTTTCTTAAAGGAAGCTGAGTCATTTTCTCTTACATGGTGAAAAAAAAGTTTGTACTATATTAACAGACAGCACAATAACTTCTCTCAGGGCAGTAGTTATCCTTGTGAAAATAACTTCAAGAGCCCACTGGTAGTGGATGAGAAAGAGTATGATACATTGATTGCAAATATAGTGTAAATGTTTACCCTCCCTGAATCTATTCCCCTTTGTAAAATGACTTTGCCCCTCCCTTTAAGAGGTGGGGCATATTTGTCCACCATTAAATCGGAACTGATCTTGTGAGTTGCTTTGGTCAATAGGATATGACCAAAGAGTGTGAAAGTGACACTCAATCACTCTTAAGGCTAGACCTCAAGAAGAGTTGCTCATTTGTCTCTCTTGAAATCCTGCTCTACCATGTGGATCATCTCAGCCTACCATGTAGCCATATAGATCAAGCACCTTCGTTTCCATTGTCACCAATAACCCATGCAAGTGAGGCCATTCTAAATCAAGCAACCCCCAGCTGACCAACCAGCTGATTGCAAATGCATGAGCAAAGCCAGACAAGATGAGGAGAGCAGCATAGCCTAGATCAGTAGAACCATCTAGCAGGTAAATACGCTAGTGAGCAACAATGTTTATCTTCAAATCCTAAATCTTACCGCTGATTTAGGTGTGGTTTTTTACTTGGGCATAGCAAACACACACACTCACAAGCAAGAATACCAAACATCAGGACATAAAAGTCTGTAGGAAGCTGCTCTGCAGAAGCAAGAACATAGTTAGCACTCCTTACTTAAGCGTTCTGCATCAGTGGATTCAACTATGCACTGACGGTGTAGTGTTTACTATCTGTGGGAGGAGGAACCCGTGGAAGGCAGAACCCACAGGAGGAGGAGCCGGCCACTACAGTGTCCGAGCATTTAGTATCCCAGGAGCATGTGACTCCAATCCCCCATGGATACTAAGGAGTGACTGTTGTTTTATTCTTACTGCTGATAGTGAGCTTCAAGGACAAATGGGGTGAAGAAAATAGAGAAGGGATGAGAAGAGGAGGAGGAACAACGAAGTGCACGCACCTGTGAATGTGAGTGGGAGGGCTGGGGCGTTTCGTGGTGGCAGGGTCACTGAAGGGTAATGAAGAACGGTGAGTTCGTTTGCTGCCAGGAAATGAGCTTATTCATCTTGACTCAGACATTTAAAAAGTTATTTGTGTAAACAATGCCGCACATGTTGTGGTTGTTTGTGAAATCAGAGCGTACGTTGCTCATTTCTATTGGGTAAAGTGATGTGGTATAAAGATGGTATGCTTGGAGGTCAGAGACTAGGATGCTGAGTGAGCCATAGGAATGTCATGCTCCATTTCTGCCCCCTCAGATGGAGCTCACCAACAGCAACAGCAACTGCAACTAAAGAGCATTAAGGACTTCCAGGGACAACTGAATCTGTAAAGTCAGATGGAAACAGGTTGAGCCATGTTTAAGTTCCTCTCCTGTAAAGCAGAGATCTGCCTGTTGACGTCTGAATAGCATTCCTCCCCTGTGAAGAGAATGTATCAACACAACCAAACACCTAAGCCTTATCTCATGTGATACTCAGAGCAACCATACCAGGGCATTATCAGTTATCCTCACTATATTTAAAAACATTCTGACTTTAAGAGACATTAAGAAATGTATTGAATCTCAGGCAGCTGGTGAGTGATAAATGATATTTTAAGTCCAGGATTGCTTGACTACTGCCCAAGAATCTTTCAGTTCTACTACAACTGCCAGAAACATGTGCGCACATCAGGTGTGGTGTATCTACCAGCTGTTTTGTTTGTTGTTGCTGAAATTTAAATATAACACCTCCCTTAGCAACTGAAAAGACCCTTAGCTACCTGTGATGTTTAACAACTATCACCTTCTACAGACGCAGCTTTCAAAGGTTTCATCTCACACCATAGTGGGTTCCTGAAAGCCATTATCCCAGATGAAGCAACAGGAGGTGACCCAGGATGTGATCCTGGGTGGCTGCCTAGGAGAGGTTGATCAGGTACTGACCCTTGGCAAGTACTGAGGACAATAATTACCCAGCTGGTTGAGCCATTTCTTTCACTGGAGTTAACCCAAATACCCCATCTAAGAGGCAGAAACAAATATTCTGAAGCTATGATTTCCAGCTTTTATTTTTTAGAGTTCAGTGGATAATCCTTAGAATCAACTGAGAATGGCAAGGGAGCATGTAATTTAATAATAACCACATCAACAGCTAATAATTGTGTAGTGCCATGCATTGTTCTAAACATTTTATGTATATTTACACATTTAATCCTTTTTTTCATCTTGATGTTACCTATTCCATATACATATAACATTAGCTCCATTCGACAGATGAAGAAACTGGGATGCAGTTTGGTTAAGGAACTCAGTCAAGATGAAATAGTAAGTGGTTTGCTGGAATTCTTTCACAGGCAGTTTAGTTCTGTAGACTGTAGCATATTTTTTTTTTTTCCAGGCAGAGAAATATTTTAAAAACACCTTCTAAGGTGTGTGTGAAAGCACACACACGTGTGTGTATTGAGCTACCAAGACTCAAAGGCTGTAATCACAAATCAGCTTCATTTCCCCCGACAAATGCCCTTTCCAACCTGCCCTATGGGGCCGGGCCATTCCTTAACACTATCTGAACTCCAGGAAGATTGCACAGCTTCCCAATTCCCTCTGAGATAAGAAAAGGAACTCCAGACACTTGAGCCACGTAAAACAGCCTCAGTTCAGAGATGAACAGGCCCAGTTCAGTGTAATCACTGAATCTCTGAACTTCGCTCAGAGTTAAGCCTCTCACCTTGATCTTGCAGCAGTTTTGGAAATCTACAAAAGGGCAAGAGGGGCTTCTTATTTCTTTGCTCTCCCAGCTTCCTCAATCGACTCTGATTCCCTGGTGTTGACTTCTGAACCTCCTGGTTGGGGCAGAGAGGGGAAGAGAGGCCAAAGGCTCAAAAGTGCCTTACTGGAAAAGCATTCATATGTATTTGATTTAATTTGGCCAAGGCCTTTGTTTAAAATTAACTCTGTTGAGGTGTGTTTTGTGGGTTTTTCATCTTCAGGTCCTTGTTACAGGTGGTATATACTCCAGTTGATCCTGTAAGGGGACCTTTAAACCTAGGATTACTTATCCAAAGGTCCCTCAACTTAAAGTGGAATACAAAGTATTTGTAACATGTAATATGCTTTCACTGATCTCTAACTGAAATTTGTTGTGTCCATCAATTATAAAGGCACAAATTCTAATGGAAATTTAGCATTTCCTGCTATTTAGAATGTGGTTTTATTAGCAATGCTTGTGACTGTGTCACCAGTGAAATCAGAGAGTTTCATATTATATTGCGATTATGACAATATTTTAAAATGTTGTTTACACTTATCACTGTTTCAAAATTACTAAAATTATGGTGTTCTTAGAGCTGATACTAGATCTGGTTATTTAATGTGTTAAGATTTTTTTTTAATGTTAACTGAGATTCGGTTCTGAGAAGGCAATGGCACCCCACTCCAGTACTCTTGCCTGGAAAGTCCCAGGGACAGAGGAGCCTGGTAGGCTGCAGTCCATGGAGTCACTACGAGTCAGACACAACTGAGTGACTTCACTTTCACTTTTCACTTTCATGCATTGGAGAAGGAAATGGCAACCCACTCCACTGTTCTTGCTTGGAGAATCCCAGGGACGGGGGAGCCTGGTGGGCTGCTGTCTATGGGGTCACACACAGTCGGACACGACTAAAATGACTTAGCAGCAGCAGCAGCAGAGATGTGGTTGGTTTCCTTTGCAATTCTGTGAGTTTGATTTTTGCACTTGCAAGCAGTAATCAAAGAAAGGGTCATCCATAGATATAGACTACCGAAAGGGTCTATAGCCAAAATACCATTGTTTTTTGAGTTTCCCATCCACCATATAGTCTCTCTGCTATTGTCTCATTTTGCTTCCAAGCAGGCTTCTTGGATACATTCCCTTTATGGTGATAAAGGCTAGTTCTCTTTCCTCTGTACACATGACTGACATCGCCCCTACAGGAAACATTTGCTAGAGCTCCACAGGGCTTCAGGTGTTCCCTAACCACAGCCCCTGTTCACCTATCGTGTTCAGGCCTGCTAATCAGCTGGTATGCACTAGGAGGATATACTGTGTGTACATTGAAGTGCTCCCTTAACAACCTGTAAATAGCTTTTGCTCTAAGAACCCCCCGAACCCTCTCTACCAATGTCCTCCCCTTCCCAGCCCCCACTCAGGAATCTAAGAATTGAAATACTTGGCAAAACAGGACCCTGCAGGAGCAGACCCCTATTGCACAGCTGATGTCACTTCTTATTTGTCAGTGTGCAGGCCTCATTCACTGTTGAAACCCTTTGGAAAGTCAGACCTGTTTATTGTATCCCGGGAAAACAATCTAGCTCCCTGGTTGAGTCTTTCAAAACTGTCACCAGACTTGAGGCAACAAGGCCACACCCACACCCACTCCCTCTTCTTGGCAAGGCAGGAGGGAAAATACTCATACATTTTCCCAAAGAAATTCTCTCTTTAATCTACCACTTCAACCTTCTTTTACCTTTCAGTTGACTTTTGAACCATATATATTGAGGGGCCATATTAAATTTTCATTCATTGAAATTACTGCTGACAAGCAATCTCCCTCCACTCTTTCCACCCAACCTCCCCCTCGCCCCCAATAAATACGCACACAAACTTCTCCTTCTGCTTACCTAGGACTTTCCATAGCGTTAGACTCTGGAACTACCAAATTTTCAACACTGGTGTTTGGAAAAGCTTCAAACCTGAAAGCAGAGAAAACTAATTGCCCAAGGCTCCCCATCTAAAAATAGGGTCTTCTAATCCTGGCCTGGCCAAGCTGTGTAGTCCTGTAGTGTCTCCTCCGCAGGAGAGTAGCCAGATGAGGCTACCCTCATGCCTCTCCTGTTTCCACTTGCCCTGTGACCTGGCTGGCTCCCTGCTGGCATAACTCTGGTGCCTGCCTGATCCCTGTCACAAACTAGATGCGAATAACAAGACCAGAGCTCCATTCGGTCATTTCTTGGGCCACCCATCTCTCTCTCTCTCTCTCCTGTCTGAAAGATGTCCACAGCCAGGAATAAACGGAGGGAAAGCCCCTGCTTTATTTGTTTTGAATGTGCCCGCATTTTGTCGTGTGGATTTGACTCCAAGGCCATTGTCTCTTAGCTGTGATCCTTGTAACTCCGTGACATTCAACAGGATCTGCTTTCAATGACTCAACCAAAGTTTCCTTAGACAGTAAACAGCCACTTTTTGCCTTTTACACCACCATGGAAAATGAGATTACTCCTTGAGGAGGCCAGCAGCTCTGGACTGCTGTCGAACTGGCTGCTTTGACTGTTTGTTTGGCTGCAAGGCGCCCTAGCAAGCTGCCGGAGCTTGTTTAAAATTAGCTTCCACCATAAATCACTGGCACAATGAAATGCCTGCCTCTGCCCTCTGACATATTTGTGTCTCTGTTTATTTTTAATGATGACATGGCTTTTTCTGTCTCCATTTGACTCTTTATCCTCCACACCCCTGAACACTGAATTCTGTGTCGGAAGTGCAAAATCTAAGAAACCTCAGGGAAGAAAGATTCCCCTTTCTACCCTCACACCAAGGTAGTGGGGAAACTGAGTTAGCCCTGAGATCTCTCTGAAGGAAACTGCCCCTCCTCCACTTTGATCTGATTATTATATCCTAAAAATGTTCCCTTGTAATGGGGCCAAACAGTCTTTCTTTGTATGCATTTGCGCAACTCAGTACTTTTAAGATTTCAGGGTTCCATTGCATGTAAATTTTGCATGAAAAAGAAGAGCTGTAAATGAACCATAAACTCTTTGTAATAATATGCATGCAGAAGTATTTAGGAGGAAGTGTCCACGATTTATTTTTAAATGCTTCCTAAACTTTGATGAATTAGTTGATGGATAGAGGATAAAGATGGACAAATGATAAAGATAGATAAAGGATAAAGATGGATAAAGGATAAAGATGGATAAATGATAAAGGAAATACAGGAGTCCTCCCTTGTCTCAGTTACCTGTGGTCATCCATGGTCTGGAAATAGTAAATGGAATATTTTAGAAATATACAATTTGTAAGATTTATTTGAGTAGGGTGATGACATCTTACGCTGTCCCACACATACCACCCAGAACATGAGTCCTTTTGTCCAGCATATTCTGCCCATTAGTCATTCAGAACCCTTCTTGGTTCTCATTTGCATTCAAGTAACCTTTATTTTATTAATACTTACTAATGGTTCCAAAGCACAAGAGTTGTGACGCTGGCAATTTGGATATGTCGAACAGAAGCCATAAATTGCTTTCTTTACATGAAAAGGTGAAAGTTCTCAACTTAATGAGAAACAAAATTAAGATGCTGAGGTTGCTAAGATGTAGGTTAAGAATGAATCTTCTATCTGTGAAATTGTGAAGAAAGAAAAAGAAACTTGTGCTACTCTTATTATTGCACCTAAAACTGCAAGTTACAGCCACAGTATTTTGTAAGTGCTTAGTTAAGATGGAAAAGGCATTAACTTGTACAATTTAGCTATTCTGAGAGAGAGAGAACGTGTGATACCAGACTCACATAACTTTTCTTACACCGTATTCTTAAATTTGTAGTATTTTATTAGTAGTTGTTATTAATCTCTTATTGTGTCTAAATTATAAACTAAAGTTTATCCCAGGTATATATGCATAGAGAAAACATAGTATATAGGGTTCAGGACTCTCCATGGTTTTAGCAATCTACCGGGAGTCTTGGATAAGGGTGATTACTCTATAATAAAATGTTAATGGTAAAATATGGGTGGTTCATTGTGACCATAAGGCTGTGCATTGTGACATTCTTTCAACTTTGCTGCATGTTTGAAATTTTTCATGATAAAATGTTGAAACAAACAAATAGCTCCCTTAGGAATCTGGACTGAATCTTTGGGAGCACTAGAGAACTTCAGCTTCCAAAATCCTGTCTTTAATCCAAATTTCATTTTAAATAATCCATATTTTTTTTATTAGTAGAATTAGACTTCAATAGTTTACAACAAAGATAAAAGGACCATTGATCCAGTGAAAAGTCTAAATATTCCATATAAAGTCTAAACTATAGAATATTCTAAAACAGCATGTTTACGATTTAGACATGTTGACACCTTTTTCAATTTAAGGTGATATCTGAGTGGGAGAAGTTCATAATGCTCCAATCCATCACATAAAACACAAATGAAGAACATCAAAGTTCACACCATGACCAGTATGTGTATTAGAGAAACTCAAAGGTTTCCAAGTCAAATGGGCCTGGGGTGAGAAACTTCAAAAGTGGTGGACCTTTAGTTACCTACTGGAAATAGAGAATTTACTCAGAAAAAAAACCAACTCAGGGAGGAAATTTGGAAATCCCTCTCTACTTTATGAATGGTACCTTTTGGAGGCCAACAGAGTAGTTCTGTTTCCTTATCACAACTTTTAGAGACTTCAGCTTCCAGAAAACAACTGGAGAGTTAGGCAAGAAGAGCTTATTGCTGTGGTACCCTGCATACGTGCACTGCTTTGGCAGGAAAATAGACAGGAAAACACACGGTAGCGGTACATATCAGGAAGAATTGTCATGTGTTTATCTCTTTAGATTATCAGACTGAGTTGAGGAAGCTAACTCAGTGCAGCAGTGCTCAGTTATGTAAGTGCTGGTCAGATACTAGAAATCAGCCTAAATATTGCAATCTACTTGCCCACTGGGGCAGGGAAGCAGGCTCCCATGGAAGAGAGTTGGGATGTGAACAATAAACAAATTTGCCGCAAGAGCCAGAAGAGCGTTTCTACAGGTAGGAATTAGGTACCCCATTTGTTGACAATCATCAGTTCTTGATACATTTCCTTTCATTCAGGGATAAGGAAAGAGGTAACAAAACGAGATGGGGAAAGTAGAAGGAAGACAGAAGGGACAGTTTCAAAGAACATGACAACAAAGTCTGCATCTGTGTCAGATAAGTGCAAAATCAACACAATTTACACTTAAGATGTGGACATGAAACACAATATGAGAAGTTCCATAAGAATACAGGTGGAGAGGACAAAAAGAGAGAGAGATAAACAGGATACAAATTGTAGATGTAAAAGTATTCCCAAGGAAGTACCCAAAGAGTTGGAAAAGAAACAACAGTTAAAATAAAAATCAGAGAAAATAGAGTACGCCACCAAGGAGGTCATAACATTTTAGGGAAGTCACTGAAAAGGGTCCAAGTGTGGTCTTATGCACACTATGATGCAAAATGGGTCAAACATAAAAGTATGACTAGAGAGTTTAAGTGACTTGATCAAAGTGAGAAGCTAAAACGGGCTCTCAGGAAATTATTCCAGACAACTTTATAAGAATCATAAATCAAGACACTCAAGTCTGTGTTATTATTTGGAAAAGCCTAAACTGACAATTTTGAGACTCAGCTGCTCAGAATTGTCACCTCTCTTTGAAGTTCATTGCTTTTAGTGCTCTTGCCCCAGTACCAAGGAATCCCTAAATAATTGCCTTTGCTCGATTCAGTCATCCATTTGTCTTTACAAGCAAACATTGATGTTGTACTGCCTTATTGGACACTTTAATAAAGGCCTCTGATAAAAAAAAGTAGAAAGTGCAGTAGCAATGGTAAACAATTTCAGCATAAAATGTGAAATATAGTGTTTAACTGTTGAGAGAATCAAAGAAATATATAGTAGAAAGATGGAGAGAAAGAATCCACAATAAATTATTACTTGTTTTATGTAGTATTTTCCTTTTAATTTACACATATAACCTTCTCTTTGTTCTTGTCTCTTCTTTCATCTCTTACTTCTATCTGGTATCATTTATTAATTTCTATTGGCAGCATCTATTAGTACTAAAGAGTCTGTTTTTCTTTTCTTAAAATGTCTTCATTTTACCTTCATCCTTGAAAGACATTTTCTCTGGTTTCGGAGTTCTAGGATGGGAGTTATTGTCTTTCAGCACACTGAGTATATCATTTCAGGTTTTTTGGCTTCCATTGTAGTTGTTGCAAAGTCAACTCTCAGTCAACATGATATTTATTTGAAGGTAATCTCTCTTTGTATTTGGTTTTCTTTGGAATCACTATGACATGCCTAGGGTTTATTCCTACTTGAGATTGTACGGATTTCCTGAATTTTTGAATTAGCTTCTTTCATCAGTTTTGAAAACTTATGAACCATTATCTGTTTAGACACAACCTCATCTTCCCTTGCTTCTGGTACTTCTATTATGTATATGTTGCACTTTATACATGTACACTCTATATCAACACTGTTCAATACATTTGCCTTTAGCATAAGTGGCTATATAAATTTAAATTTAACCTAATGTTAACTATAGGCTTCTCTGGGGCTCAGATGGTAAAGAATCCACTTGCAATGCAGGAGACCCATGTTTGATCCTTGGGTTGGGAAGATCCCCTGGAGAAGGGAATGGCTACCCACTCCAGTTTTCTTGCCTGGAGAATTCCATGGACAGAGGCGCCTGGCAGGCTACAGCCCACGCTGTTGTAAAGAGTTGGGCATGACTGAGTGACTAACACTTACTTTCACTAAAGTTAACTATAATTAAAATGTCAATTCTTCAGTCTCAATAGACACAATTCAAGTACTAAAGAGCCACCTGTGCCTAGTGGTTACTGCATTAGACACCACAGACACACCCAATTTCTGTTGATCACCACCACTGTATATCTATGTCTGTTCTTCTATATTTTCTAACTTTTTGTTTTCTTTCCTTGTCTCATTTTGCAGACTTCTGACTTATCTTCTAATTTAATGATTTTTTTATCCAACTCTACCTAACCTAATGAAAAACTAATTTTTTTCATTCAGTTATGTTCTTCTATAATTTTAGAATGCATATTTGGTTCTTTTTTTAACCTATGGTGTCACTTTTATGGTTTCTAATTCTCTGCTAACATTTTATAGCTTCATATTTTTTCTCTCATAGTGAATAGGGTTGTAATATAATCTGGCTGGTAATTCTGTTATTTGGACTTTACCTAATCTTTCCCTACTCTGCCTTGTTTTGCTTTTTTTAAATTTTTTTTCTCTTATGGTGTTCCATCTCTTCATGTGTCTGATTATCTCTAATTGTTCACTGGACATTTTCTTTGAAAACTGACTCTTAGTAATAGTTTAAGACATGATTGATGTTGTCTTCTTGCACCAAAGATTTTCATTTTCTTTTGCCAGAATCCAAGGCATAGAATTTTTGGTCATTTTAAACCAGTTTAATACTTGATGTGTTCTGGAGAGTAAAATGATGCAAAGCTGTTACTTTTGCTACCTAGCTGTAGCCCTTAGAGTTTCAGCCCAAGGTAGTAGAGGTTTACAAAATCCAGACTCTTGAAAGAACCTGCATTCAGACTTTTCATCCCTTCAACATAGAGCCCAAGCCACCAATAATACTCTGAATCTTCATATTATGAGGGGAGAAGCAGCCTCTATTACTAGACTCTATCTCCGGGTTCTCCAGCTCCATCAGATCTCTTCCAGACAGCTCATGATCTTGTTATTTTTTTAAATATGGTATTTGTAATTCATTCAGCTATTTTGCTTTTCCTCAGGAAGACAAAGAAAAATGTAGCAATGACTTAGTCCATCATTGTTTTGTTGTTGTTTAGTCACTAAGCTGTGTCTGACTCTTTGAGACACCATAGAATGTGGCACACCAGGCTTCCCTGACCTTCACTGTCTCCCAGAATTTGTTCAAGCTCATGTCCATTGAGTGGGTCATTACTGGAAATTAAATTACCCATCACTCTTTTTAAAGTTTTTATCTCTGGTTATAGTGATCAATACCAGAATCTCACCTAGATTTCTCCAATTTAGCTTAGGGTTGTTATATGAATACACGATGTTGTGTTTTGCAAAGTATTTCATTGAGGTTTTCTATATTCATTAGAGGTGTATTAGACACTTTTATATTTTCTCATTTGTGCATTTATTTAAGCCTCTGGCATTCACGGAGTATCTGCTATGACCACAACTGCGATGTGCACTGGAAGTACAGTGAAGAACTAGACGTGAAATATATATATATATATATATATTCTAAAGGGAAGGACACAAACTGTAAGCTGATTAATAAATAAAATAATTCTACATGGTGGTTTATGAGGAAGAAGTGAAAAGGTGGTAAGATTGAAAGGGAGGATAGGGGAGGGTGGGTGTAGGATCCTCTTTAGATGATATTGTCAGGAAAGTCATCCCTGAGGTGATGTTTATAGGTTAAACCTGATGAATGAGAAACAATAGTGAGTAGAATGGATAAGAAGCATGTAAGAGGGACTCACACTTTGGAAATGGTAAAAGGGGTCAGCAGAAGCTGTCTCAGGAAGGCTGCCACAGGTGTGCTTTTGTGGCCAGTGGATTACCTGTCCATGACTGCTCTCTGTGCCCTAGAAACAGGCTTTGTGGGTCACCATCCCTATTCATAAAGGAGCCATATATAGTAACACTCAAAAATTTTCTGTAGATGCACAAACCTATTGATCCTCATTTCCTAGGAAAGAAGGCAGGAGCAATATGGTGAAAATTTAACAATCATGACCAAGCAACAGTTACACAGAGGGTGTTTAGTCCTGAATCCCCAACCGATTATTTTGTGAAATTCTCTCTGCCTATGCATAATGAAGTATAGTCCTACGTGATCTGTAAGATCTTTTCCACTTTTAAACATCATGGACGTGTTTCACTTCTATTTTCTCAAGAGGCTCGTCCTATTGGCTAACATGTTTTAGTGCAGTTTCTCAATTTTGTTATAGTCTATTGGTTTCCTAGGAAGGTTTTATAAGTAGATATGGGGCCCTTTTTTATTGAAGGACATTTGGTTTCCTAGGGATTTTTTATATGATTCAGTAACATAGGAAATGTTCCCAAATTCCAAAAGTTATATACCCAATATAATTTGGAAATGCTGTCATATACCTATGAAATGAAAATGGGGTAGTCTTTGCACTGTGCAAAGATTTTAATAAATTCCTGAGGAAAGTGACTTATCAGGTATGGTTTGGGAGCCTTTCTCTTAAAAAAAACACACACTAGTATAATAACAGAAGTATATCATGTGAAAATTTGTGCAATGAAGATAAATTGGTACACAGAGGGAGATTCATAACCTTAATATATATTTTTGCGCATAAGAGAAATGACCAATTAATGACCTGAACATTGAACTCAAAGAGTTAAAAATGAAAGCAGAATAAATTCTCCCTCATAATGTACAGAAGCTACTAATAACTGAAGATCAGAAAATAAGGAAATGGAAAATAATAAAAGCAATAGAGAAAAGTACCCCCCAATTTTTATTTTTTGGAATTACTAATAAAATAGACAACTTCCTGGAAAACTATCCAAGTAAAAGGAGGGGAAAAAAAAAAACATAAGGAATTTGCACAAATAATCGCTAGAAATTTATTTGAAACATGACATAACCACAAATATGCAATAAATTATTATATGAGAAATTTTTATAATATTAAATAAACTCTAGCATTTACTTCAGAGAAGGCAATGGCACCCCACTCCAGTACTCTTGCCTGGAAAATCCCATGGATGGAGAAGCCTGGTAGGCTGCAGTCCATGGGGTCGCTAAGAGTCGGACGTGACTGAGAGACTTCACTTTCACTTTTCACTTTCATGCATTGGAGAAGGAAATGGCAACCCACTCCAGTGTTCTTGCCTGGAGAATCCCAGGGACGGGGGAGCCTGGCGGGCTGCTGTCTATGGGGTCACACAGAGTCGGACACGGCTGAAGCGACTTAGCAGCAGCAGCAGCAGCAGTGTTTACTTAAGAAAAAAATATACCATCCATGGAATTGTCTAGGCCAGAATACTGGAGTGAGTAGCCTTTCCCTGCTCCAGGGGATCTTCTCCACCCAGGGATCGAACCCAGGTCTCTCGCATCGCAGGCGGATTTTACCAGCTGAGCCACCAGCGAAGCCCAAGAATACTGGAGTGGGTAGCCTGTTTCTTCCTCAGGGAATCTTCCTGATCCAGGAATTGAACCAGGGTCTCCTGCATTGTAGGTGGATTCATTACCAATTGAGCTATCAGGGAAGACCTATACTAGCACCACCTGGGAAACAATGTGTGCTTCCCAAGTGGCTCAGTGGTAAAGAATTTGCCTGCCGAACAGAAGAAATGGGTTTGATCCCTGGGTAGGGAAGATTGCGTGGAGAAGGAAATGGCAACTCACTACAGTATTCTTGCCTGGGAGATTCCATGGGCAAAGGAGTGTGGCAGGCTACTGTTCATGGGGTTGTTCATGGGGTTGTATATCTATATATACATTGAACCAGTCAATATATTTTAGAATGTAAATACATCCTACAATAATAGTAAGATATATTTCATACATATCCATCAAACTCACACAATTAAATTTATAACAGCAGCAAGATGCTGCTGAAGTTGCAGGGGACCTATACGTTCTTCCATTGGCAGCAGGAGTACAACAACCAGTTTCAGGAGCTGTTTGGTAAGATCTAGGAAACTTAAAGATGCACCTATCCTATGAAACAGCAGATTTACTTGTAGGAATGTATCATAGAAAATCCACAGAAGGATGAGTTCATTAAAGTATTAACGTAATAAAAAATAATTGTAAACGATAGAATTGCCCAGTAACAGTGGAATGGATTGGTAAGTTATATGTATTCATACAAAAAATACTATATATAACTGTTAAAATCAATGTGTTTTTTCTGTATGACTCAACATTCATAAATTCCAGAAGCACACCATCAAATGAATAAACCAAGGTGGAAGAGACTATAGCATTGGCATGAATTTTTAAAACACACAAAACAATTAATAAGCATATATATATATATATGCTGTGCATAGATATATGCCACATATTTATTTTAAAAATATATAGGAAAGATACACCCCCTGTATGAAGGGGATAGAGAAGAACAATTTCCTTTTGGGAGGGAAAGTAAGAATTGAGATCCAAAAAAGGTACAATGAGGACCTACAATCTGTCTGAAAAGTATTTTTGTCTTTAAAATGAATTTGAAAAACAAAGGCTCAATAATAGCACTTTCATATCCGGGTAGAGGGTTCTATTAAATGTAATATTAGGCTATTTAATAGATTAACTGTGAAGACTGAGTTAATGCACTTGAAGGGCTTTTACAACAGGGTATGTTCTCTGTGTCATTGCTATGTGTCGACTGTTTATAATTATTTACTAGACACAGCTGTCTAGAATCTGATTTTTTTAATTAAAAATTTTTTTTTTCTAAAAATCTGATTTTTTTTTAATCACCATGTCCTTTATGCACACCACAGAGTCTAGCACAGAGGAGCAGTTTAGTTATTTGTTTGGATACACGCACCTTAGATTCCTCTCTTTATCTTAGTTCCCCAGTGGTCTCACCTACATGCATGGATGTAGGTGAATGGAAGGGGATACTGTGTGATCATAAACCACTGGTAAAAATTTTAAGTCTTAATATTTAATTCTTACAACCAGTTCCATATGTCACCTGATTGATGGTTTCAGGGCAAATGATTACTTTAAGTAACCAACTAGCAGAGTTTATATATGTTTTGAGATTCTTAGAAGAAGGTTGATTATATAAATGCCAACTACATTAGTATGATTTCTCAAAGAATAAGGAAAAAAAAGCTGAATTGACTATTTATTATTCCTTCTATCCTTTACCATTGCAAGGACTTCGTGGGGATCAGTATTTCAAAGCTATTTCAAAAAATCATCAAATATAAAGAATTCCTTAATATATAAGGCCTTAAGGAGAAGAAATGGGCCTTGGCTGACTTCACTCATATGCTGAACTCCATAAATATTATATAGTTAACACACAGGCCAGATACTTTAACTTCACAGAGTTCAGGAAAGAACAACTTCTGTTTATAGTGAGTTTTCTTATGTGTTGAATATAAAGTACCAATTAAAGTGTAATCGGAATAGCTGTTTGAGTTTTTGGCAGCATATCAGAAGGAGTTACGGAAAGCATAGCCTTTTCAATGATAGATACGAATTTGCAGAGGTCATGCTATGGTCTGGACGGGGTACACCTGGCATAACTTCAAACTGTAAATGCTCTCAAATCTAGTCTAATGAATTATTTTCCCAGGGCCCAGATCCTCATTGCCTTAGAAATGATTCCTCCATTCCCAAGGCAGTTCTGGTTTTTAGAACACCTTGCCTGGGACCCAGTTTCTGTATACTCAGGAGATCTGCTCAGGTCTAGAATGGCTAAGATTCTAGACTTTGACTTGGAGAAGTGCTCACCCCATTGGAACCTGAACCTTTCCCCCTTCATCCCTAGATTAACTCATCTTGTCATAAGTTTCCATAGAACTGAATTCCTCATCTTCTGAGCTTTTATCAATTTGTGATTATGCACTAAGGGAACGTCTGAAAAGTTAAGAAATGATGGTAAGGAGAAACTGAATGCCATTGTGCAATCGAGAAGATAGGAAATGGTAAATAAAGAGAAGAAAAAGCAATAGGGCAAGTGAGCATTAGTAACATAAGCATGGGATACGAATGATATCTGTGGGCTCTTGGAGAGAGCAACTGAATGGGATTAGCAGTCACTTTAGAGTCTCAGTTAAAATCCAAGGAGAGAAGCCCGACCCAGGATAATGGTACAGTCAGTGACTAGCTCAAACTGTAACAGCTTCCCAAAACCAAAAACAGGCAATTGACCTTGTAACTAGGATTGCATATGGCACCCAGCCAAAACCCACCAGCCTCTCCAGGGCAAAGAGTGACAGCTTTGCTGCCCTGCAGCTGAAACAGGTTGGAGCCCATATTAAACTGTGCCAAGGAGGGTCTGCCACTAAGCTGAACACCTGTAATTCACCCATCTGTGTCCCTCAAGTCCTCACCCCAAAGTAAATTGATTCTGAGCTCTAACAGCTGTCTGGGGGACTCTGATGTGCTATTCACAGCAGGAAAAGCTTTGGGAGATGACAAAAACTGTGGGTTGTGTTTTCAAGGTCAGAACCCAAAGAGAGACATTTCTTTGATTCTTTCATGTGTGGAGATAACAAAAGTGGCTCTGGGTGGGATCCATAATTTTCAGATCATTTGAGTAACTACTAGACATTAGTTATCATGTAATCTGACTTGAAAATAAACATGGTTGATGAAAAAGAGGAAAGTCTGGGCATGATAATCCCTTTCATCTAGAAGTATAAAAAAGCAGGGAGAAATGGGGTACAAACTTGAGAGATGTCATATGCTGCGTCTCCGTGGAGGTAAGGGAGTGTCAGGTGTGTCGTAAATGTGTATTCACTAAAAAGGCCTACCATGTTCATAGCAATGATAGAAAAATAGATGTGTACATCCTAGTAGCAATAATTCAAGATTATTTGGAAGAGAGAAAAGGAAAACACATGTAGCTCTCACCTACTATAATCTCAGATGAAAAGTACACAGAAGACTCTTGGCTGCAAGCACTGATACTTTCACTTACAAATAGGTGAAACAATTGTATACCGTCTAAGTTATATTGTAAAGTAAATAGAATCTCAAAGGCTGAATAGCTGATTCCTTGTGATTTCAGCCATAATCATGTGTTTTTTTCTTTTAAAGTGTGTATACTTTTTCATTTCTTTATTTTTAAGTTCTTTGAGTACAAATCCTCATTTATGAATTTGTTGATTGTTATTTATTTTTCAGATAGCATTTTATTTGCTGTTACTAGAATTTAAAAAAATCTTTATTTGTTTGTTCTTTCATTGACCAGTCATACATTCACTTATTTAGTTAACAAATGTTTATTGTCCAAATACTGAAAGTAGAGTGATCAATCACAGATTGCAGGTTGGCCTTCAACAAGTAGAGACTCTCTATGTACCATTATGTTTTGCATACATGAGAATATCAGAAGTAACAGGCATGGTTTTTTTCATAAAATTTAGAAGGTTATATTAAAATTTATATAGAAATTCAAAGACTAGCCAAAGCAATTTTGTAAAAGAACTTTTGTAACAAAAGTTAGAGGGCTACTTCATACATTACTTGATTTCAAGATTTACTATAAAGTTACTATATAGTCTTGATTATTGGTGTAAGTACAAATACTTAGATCAATAAAACAATAGAAAGACCAGAAATATACCCACCTGTATGCAGGTTATTGACTTTTGGCTAAGTATCTTGGTAAAGATACCAAAGTGATTCAATGAGAAGATGACAGTCATTTAAGAAATGACACTGAAAGAGAATCCATATGGAAACAAATTAAAATTTTACTGTCTATATAAAAGTTCATTCAAATGGATTGTAGATTTATGTAAAGCCTAAAAGATCTAGGCAAAATATAAAGAAAACATTAACATTTAAATTTGGCAAAAATTTCTTAGGAAATGGTATACACTAACCATAAAATAAAATAAAAAAAATTGGACTTCATCAAAGTAAAAGATTTCTTTTCAAAAAGTGCCATTAAATGACAGTGAGAAGATAAATTTATAGACTGAAAGGAAATGTCTGTGATACATATACACACACACAACAAAAGCAGAGTTAGAAAAACAGAAGATTTCCACATTTCTGTGTTCAGTCTGAGACATGATTCCATAGTAGTGGGATTCCAATCTTGTCCTTTTTCTTGCTACTCAAAGTGGGATCCAAGGATCAGGAGCATCAAACATCACCACCTGGTAGCTGTTAAAAATGAAGACTCTCTGGACACCCTCTAGACCTTCTGCATCAAAATCTTCATTTTAATCAGATCTTGGGTTATTCAGATGCATTTTGAAATTTGGGAACCCTGTTGCCTTTGACAGCATAGAAAACCAGCTTCCTGCTCTGGTACCTATGAAGGTGTGTAAATGTATCCTGGGATGTCTGAACTGTGCCAGGAAGAAAGGTGGTATCATCAAAAGAGCACAGGATGCAACATGGACAATGCCTGAATTTGAAGCTCCACCACTTGCTAAATATGTGGGAAATGATAGGCAGGTCACTCAGCCTCTCCCAGCCTCAGTTTCCTATCTATAAACAGAGGATGACTACATCCTCTTCGTAGAATTGTCATGAGTATTAAATGAGGCAACATTCATAAAATAACCTAGGATGGTACATGAATATCGGTTCTCAATAAATGCAGTTCTTTCAAGCGATCAATAAAGAATGACTTTATTTTGCATTAAATAAATGACAAAAGTCAGTGCCTCAAAGCCAGTCCAGACCTCTGACATTTCCCCACATCAAGGCGCAGGCTCATTTGCATCTTTCTCCACACGTGCTTTTTTCCCCTCGTTCCCGCGGTCTCAGTCGATGAGGGAGGGCAGGCTGCATTAGCAGAACTCTTGCCTTTGGATTGTGGCCTCCCTCCCATCTGTCCACATCCCCAACAGCCTACTTAATAGCAAGAGCAATAATGGGGTTCATTATGCATGCGGCTCTGCCATCGTTGCTGAGGAGAAAATTAGTTTGATGCCCTGAGCGACAGTTGAACTCTAGAAAGCGCCTAAATAAAATAAAAGACAAGGAAAATATATACATATACATACATATAATAAAGAGCGCAGTGAGAAAAGTTATAAAGAAGCAGCTCACAAAACTTACTCTTTGGCTGGTCCTTCTTGGCTCTCCAGGCAGGGTGCTTTGCTTTCTTAAGAAGTGGTCTTATTAAAAGATGCCTTTTTCTTGGCTTTGGGTGGGATGGTAGGAGAAAGTCTGGGATACACAGGCATGTGTGAGCACACAAACACTTTAAACGTTTTGGGTCATTGTTTTAGATTTATGAAAGAGTTGTAAAGATAGTACATTGTTGTTTAGTCACTAAGTCATGTGTGATTCTTTGTGACCTCGTGGACTGTAGCATGCCAGGCTCCTCTGTCCTCCACTGTCTCCTGGAAAGTAACAGTGAAAGTCATTCAGTCGTGTCTGACTCTTTGTGACACCATGGGTTATACAGTCCATGAAATTCTCTAGGCCAGAATACTGGAGTGGGTAGCCTTTCCCTTCTCCAGGGGATCTTCCCAACCCAGGGATCAAACCCAGGTCTCTCACATTGCAGGCAGATTCTTTACCAGCTGAACCACAGGGAAGCCCAAGAATACTGGAGTAGGTAGCCTATCCCTTCTCCAGGGGATCTTCCTGACCAAGGAATTGAACTGGAGTCTCCTGTATTGCAGGCAGATTCTTTACCAACTGAGCTATCAGTGAAGCCCACTGTCTCCTGGAATTTGCTCAAATTTGTGCCCATTGAGTTGGTGATGCTATCTAACCCTCTCATCCTCTGCCACCCTTTCTCTTTTTGCCTTCAGTCTTCCCCAGGATCAGAATCTTTTCCAATGAGAGCTCATTTTACATGTTGCCTTATAATAATACAGTGTTCGCTTATAACCTTCACCTTGCTGTAATATTAATGTACTGTGTGACCATGGAATAGTTATCTAAGCTAAGTAATTAACATTCATACATATTGTTAACTATAAGGTTTCTTTGGATTTCTCCACCTTTCCTTTTCTGCTCCTAAATCTAATCCAAGACACCACATTGCATTTATCCCTCATGCTTCCTTAGTTATCTCCAAGCTGTGAGTTTCTGTCTTTCTTGGTCTTTCATGACCTTAGTCCTTTTGAAAGCATACTGGTCTGGTATTTTATAGAATGCCTCTCTTTTCATTGTGAAAGAGTCTGACTCTCAGTTTGGGTTGATCTGGTGCTTTCTCATCAGTAGACTGGGGTACTGGTTTTGAGGGGAAGAAAATTATGGCAGTGATAAACTTCTAATCACATCCCATCAGGGACTCATAGTAACAGTGTGTCTTATCACTGGTGATATTAGCCTTGGTGACTTGGTTAAGGTGATGTCTTCTAATTTCTCCACTGTAGAGTTGGTATTTTTTTTTTCCTTTTCTGAACTCTGTTCCTTAAAAGCAAGTCATTTAGTTTAGCCACTCTTGAGGGAAGAGGAATTAACCCCGCTTCTTGCAAGGAAGGGTATTAAAGAATTTGTGATCATATGTCAAAATGCTCATGGTAATTAACAAGTTTGGGGGAAGATACTCTGAGGCAGTGCCCAAGTCTGGTCTTCCTTGAAGTTATGCTCGCTAATTTTAGCACTTGCCAGTGGATTTTGCCTGCAGCAGTCATTACTTTGGTGTTCCAATGGTGATTTTTATTTCTCTCTTTCCTCTCCGTTTATTAATTAGAATTCTTTTGTCAGGAAGATTTGCTCCTTCTTCGGTTGTTTAGTCACTAGTTCATGTCCAACTCTTTTGCAACCCCAAGGATTGTAGCATGCTAGGCTCCTCTGTCCATGGGATTTTCCAGGCAAGAATAGTGAAGTAGGGTTGCCATTTCCTTCTCCAGGGGATCGTCTCAATCCAGGCATTGAACACACGTCTCCTGCATTGGCAGGAAGATTCTTTACCACTGAGCCACCAGGGAAGCCCCAAAACCAGATTTAGTACTATAATATTTCATAACAATAGAAGGTAGGTAAGCTGGAGACATTACACGCTAACAGACAATACATAACCCCTGGGGGAGGAGTCAGCAGGGAATGTGGGCGAGGCCACCTGTTTAGACTAAGAACCTTTCAGTGGACTGCTGGATGGATTGGATCTGCTGCTTCTGTTGTGAGCCTGCTTTGATGGGGACACCACTTTATAATTTGCTTCATCATTTATTTGTATCAGAATGAACCCATGGGTATTTTACTTTCTTTGGGGGCTATCATCCAATATTATCATTATTTATTTTAGTGCTCAAATTGTTCCAGCATGTGAGCTCTATCAAGAGCTCTTTTGGATTGGCTCCTGCATCTCTCTAATACAATTTCATCCTTTTGGCCTTTGAGTACTTTCTTACTTTATGGCCCTCCAAGATGCTCCAGGCTCATCTTGGAGTTTCCTTCCCCACTTTTTAGAATCAGCCATTTCTGTAAGGAGGTCTGGTTCCTTTTATTGGAGAATTATATTTAAATGTTCTAGATGAACATTTTTAATTGCACAGTTTTGGGGTACATACTTAGGGCTGGATGTTCTGCTACCTGCTTACATAGCCATGGCCTCATTAAATTCTCACTCCAGTCTCAGAGTGGGTAATTGAGGGCATTTCTTCTTTCTCCCATAGGATGTTTTTCTTACAAGCTGCCTGCTAGTCCTCTCTGTGTAACATCTCATCACGTTACGTACATGAGCTTCTCTATATCGCCACGTTTGCAAAACCTCTCCCTTCTGCCTGTAATATCATTTTTATGTCTACCTCTTTGTTATATATTTTAAATTGTTTCTTTCTTTATTATTTGTGGCTGCGCTGGGACTTTGTTGCTGTTTGGCCTTTTATCTCGTTGTGTCCAGTGGGGGCTACTTGCCAAATGCAGTTCCTTAGCTTCTCATTGCGGTGGCTTCTCTTATTGAAGAGCACAGGCTCTAGGGCATCAGAACTTCAGTAGTTACAGCTCCCAGGCTCTAGAGCTCAGGCTCAGTAGTTCTGGTGCACAAGCATAATCGCTCCAAGGCATGTGGGAACTTCTTGGATTAAGGATTGAACCCCTGTCTCATGCATAAGGAAGGCAGATTCTTTACCACTGAGCCACCAGGGAAGTCCAAAGAACAGTTTTAAAGAGCCAGGCTCCATGTTGAGAAATGCAATGTTCATGTCAATCTTTTTGCAAAAAAGCTGTTACCATCCTGTTTTTCATTTGAGTTCAGAGAGGCCGAATCAGCTCCCCAAAGCCACACAGACTCTGGGGGTGGTGGTTTAGTCACTAAGTTGTGTCTGACTCTTGCGGCCCCATGGACTGTAGCCTGCCAGGCTCCTTTGCCCATGGGATTCTCCAGGCAAGAATACTGGAGTGGGTTGCCATTTCTTCCTCCAGGGGATTTTCCCAGCCCAGGAATTGAACCCGGGTCTCCTACATTGCAGGCAGATTCTTTGCTGACTGAGCTATGAGGGAAGCCTTACAGACTCTGGTGTGGCCTCTATTTAAACTTACATCTCTTTGTCTTTGGCACTCTTGCTCCTGTCTTTTACACTACCCTTCAGTAGGATTTCTGCTTCCTAAGCGATCCACCACTGTGCCCAGGTAGATTTGGAACCAGCCCCCCCACCCCACCCCCTACCCCCACCTGCCTTGCATCAATAGCTGTTGCTTATTCTCTGCAGGGAAAGTTGACGAGAACCTTGACAAGAGACCTGCTATCTTACAGTTAGAGTGGATATGTTATCATTACCTCGTGCAGAGGAATCTGATCATTGCCCCTAAAGACAGTTTTGTTATCTCTCGTTGCATATGTGATTGTTACCTGGAGGGCAGAGGTGCAAACACTGCCCTACAGGAATACCTATCATTATAGCTTGGCAAGTGGAAAAGCGATAATTAACTTGTACAAATAGATGGGATCATGGCACCACAATGTTATTGCATTTCTCCAAGAAATGGAGTCTTTAGTGTGCAAAAGACAGTGTGTTAATTACATTTATGGTAGAGATATGCTGGTTATATCGCCCATAATGATGATATCAATTGCATTTTTGGGTGAAAATTGGTATCATTGCCTTGCTGATCAACCTGTTGTAATTACATTGCAAGAAGAGATACAGTCATCCCCTTGCATCTGGCACCTGTGGAGATGGGGTCACTATGGGACAGGTGGCATTGCAATATTCTGCTCCATAGATCCTTGTTCATGGCTGGACGTAGTATGTGAAAATGGGATCCTTTCTTTCCTGGAAGACCTAGAACCACTTCAGTTACAAATGATGTGCTTATTGGCCTTTGCCCTAAATAAAAATCGGGGTTCTCACAACTGTTTCAAGTGTGCTGTATGTGAAAGTTTCAGACGCTACACTGAGAATGTGTGGAAGTGATGCTGGCAATGCTCAGGCACAGTTTCCATTTTTGTACTCTTGTCTGGCTCCGAGATGCCTCACGAGGAAACTTGGGATAGATGCCTTACATGCAATAGGCCACGTGGATAGGGAGGCCTTAAAGGATAAAAGATCAACAGAGAAGAAAGAAACCCACACAGGCCCCCACAAGTCCAGCTATTCTAGCTGACGTGCCAGACTGTGAGTGAGACCATCTTAAACCACCCAGGTGTGCTAGTGTCTCCAGTTAGCTTGTGAAAACATGTGAGTCCAGCCAGTGGACCCATAGAGTAGGGTCAGGATGCCCAGTTGAGGGGATTCTCTGGTGGTCCAGTGGTTAGGACCTAGCACTCTCACTGCTGGAGTCCGGGTTGGTCCAAGTTGTGTATAGCAGGGAAAAGAGAAAACAAAAACACCCAGCAGAGCACTAAGTTTTGGGGTGATTTGTTATACTGAATAAACAACTGAACTAACTGTGTATATTTTAATGATATATAATCAATCCACAATGTGTTATGATAGCCTTTTTAACAGAATTCAAGCAATAACGTCTCCATTTACAATGCAAAGCAATTCAGTGGTAATAGCTACAACTGCCCGAAAATGATCTAAAGCTTCATGAAACTGATTTAATATATAGTTATCCAAAGTATCTGATCATGTGTCCGCTTGACACATAATGACTGCATCTCCATGAGCAACATCATAATAAAGGTTCTTTTTCTTTTACTCCTGCTTTTTCTGAAATTGAATGATTACATTTACAGTGTAAAAAACTTGAAGTTGTTTGTCCTGCAGTTATTGAAACCTAGGTTCAAATTTCAGCTCTATTTTACACTACCTGAGTGACTTTTGGTAGGTCCCTTAAACTCTTTAAACCTCCTGTATAAACTGAGGAAAATAACTCCAAACTCACAGTGTCATTGAGAGAATTAAATATAACTTATGTATAGCTTTATCATAGTTGATGAGACATGTGGTAGCATTTAAACTGTAATTCTTACTGATGTTTCTGATGTAATGGACAGTGATATTTCTCTTCGAGGATTGATCTGATAGATTTTTGTCAAATCAAAAGACAAAGATTTGTTTCAGAAGAATCTGATGTTCCTTTGGTATAACTCAATAGCATATTGGCAGACAATCTTTTGTTCTGATTTCTGTCATACCAAGGTCCATTCAATTAGTGGTTCATTTCTTTCTGTATCAAACATTGTATTCACAAAATAGCACCTTTTTCTATTTTATGTTACACTGTGATTACAAAGATGAATAAATTATACTGGGATGAAAGCATTCAGTTGCTATCCAGTATGAAAAAAAAAAAAAAAGCCACAGGGAAATAAAGTTATTTGTCAAGAAGAAAGGAAGAGGGCAGTAGCTTAGGATCTCTTCTAGGTTTGAAGAACATCTTATAAAATATCTAAAATTAAATTTTGTGTATATTCTAATATATATATAATTTATATAATATATAACATATATTTTTCAGGGGTGGTGAGGATATGAGGCAATTCTAACTCATACTTTGCTAATGGAATATGCATTGGTTTAACCACTTTGAAAAGTTGTTTGGTAATATCTACTGAAAAACCTACTTCTACCTTATGCCCCAGAAATTCCAAACCTTGGTATAAATACATGAGAGTATATGTCCTCGAAAAGATATATACAAAAATGTCCTAGCAACCATAGTCATAATAGCTAAAAACTGGAAATGATCCAAATCTCTATAAGCAGGGAATGAATAAATAAATGATGTTATAGCTATATAATAGACTGGTATTTAACAATAAGAATGAAGACACTATTTATATATGCCATAACATGGATGCATCTCAGACATTATGCTGAGTGAAGTAAGTCAATTAAAAAAAATAATAACATTATTTCATTTATTTGAAATTTGAGAACAGACAAAAATTATTTATGATGATAGAAATAGCAGTCTTCTCTGGTTAGGGGAAAGGTATTGACAAAGAAAGTATATGAGGAATCTCTATAGGTCGAGAATATTCTAGATATTATCTAGGTTACTAAGTTGTATGGACACATAAAAACATATCAATCCATACATGGAAGATTTTTATCCTCTACTATATGTGTGTATGCATCCATTAAAAATAAATTGATAGAAAGTAATGTCTTTGGAGTTTGGTCTAGGGAGAGCTAGTGAAACCAGCATTAGGGTCCCAGGGATGTAGGTGAATGTGGTACCCACTGAGGCAGAGATGCCCCGGTACCAGGAGTTCAGAGGTGCTTCTCTTTGGTTCTTCTCTCTAGCTGAATGGATAGAGCTCTTCCTGTCTTTTCCTGCCACAGAACTATCACCAATGGGGGAATGTAACCACCCTTAAACCGAAGCTAAATTTCCTGATGTTCTCTGTTCTCACAAAGAGTATGTCACACTGAATTTCCAGTTCTGGCCTGTCTGCTTTGCTCCTTTTTCAGGCCTGGAGGGCTTTCAAGATTGAACATCCACTCAAACCAAATGACAAGAAGCGAAACCTGCTATTAGCCTCTGGTCATTCCCTGGGCAAGAGCTGCAGTGCGGCTGCTGCTGTCACAGGCAGACCCACTTGGGTCCTCTGACATTCCCTGGGACCAGGCCGAGCTCTGGGGGTGAGCCCCTTCATGCTGGCCTTAAAGAGAACTCAAGGATGTCTGGGACAGACCCTAGAGACAGGGTCCTGGGCCAGAGACCTGTGGTCTCCAGGCCAGCAGAGTTACCACGCAGACAGATTTATGTGCCATTGGCGAAAGAGCCGGCATTCTTGTGGCCATCTCTCTACCTCTTCCTTTCCACATGACCTTATCCTTAGCCATATCCTCATGTCCTTAGATGGCTGTTGCCTTTTGGTAAATTGGTAATTGAAAAAAAAAAAAAGCACATTTATCATAGCCTTGTGGTTGTCCATCCTGAACCCCTCAGGGCAGCAAGCTGCCTGAAGCTTCCTAGTCTGACCTTAGCAGCATTGACACAAAGAGGGCATCCTCTCCTAACCAGTTGCAGTTTCCTCCCAGGGGACCTACTTCCAGGACTGATATGCTGAAAAGGCCATAATTTTGTTTTCAGTGAGGATGGTTTGTTTTCAAGGAGGATTGGAGCTCCTTAAAGTCAGATTAGCCTGTTTTAAGTCTTTCATCTTCCATTTATTGGTTTTCTAAATTTGGATGAGATGAAGCCACACAATATATGTATAGTTCTTTGCAGGCAACTACAAAGTTCCAATGAATAGAAGAAATTATAATTTTTATTCATGGTTAACATGGGGCCATCTTTCTTGTTTGGAATTTTCATACTTTATAAAGGCAGGTCATTTACAATGCCATTTTATATTCTAGATTAATTATCTACTTCTTTTATCAGATTATTAAATACAAGTAGCATCTTTATCTCCATCACTCAATTTTCATTCTCACTCATATTCACATCCTTCAGTCAGTCACCACAGCCCGTTAGACTCCCTGGTCAGTTTTTCCTCCTGTCCATTCCCGCTGCAGTTAGCCACACCTGTGCCCTTATCTTTTCATACTGGGATTACTACCTCCACTTGGTGCCTCCTTCTCCTCTACTGATCTTAAACATAGCTTCTAGACTTAGATCCCTTAATCTCAGCTTTCAGGATATCACATTCTTATTCAATTGACCCAACTTCTCAGTGGATTTCTACTTCTTTCCACATCTCTCTAACAACTCTGAGGACCTTTCCATCACTTTGTTTTGAAATTGCCTTCATCCTTTCTCTTATCTGTGCCCATCAGCACAGTAATCGACAGAATTACTACATGCATTTTCTTGCGAATATATGGCCACACTTCATTGGTCCATGCAAAGACATCTGACCCAAGATAAGTCAATTAGAACCATACCCAGAAAATCTGTAATTCTCTTAAGAAGGTATCAAAATGAATAATTATATTCTTCAGAAGACATCATTAAGAAAATAAAAATACAAGTCAAAGAACAAAATATGTTGTGTATCAGATAGAACACATAAAGAAATTTACAACTCAGTAAGAAGACAGACAACCTGAATTTAAAATGAACAAAACATTTGAATAGACATTTCACCAAAGAAGACAAAAATGATTAACAAACACATGAAAAGGTGGTGGACATTATCAGGCTTTAAGGAAATATCGCTTCATATACATTAGAATGACTATAATCCAAAAGACTGATAATAATACATGGTAAAGGTATAGAAAAACTGGAAATCTCATATACTTTTGGTGGCAATGTAAAACAACATAGCCATTTTTGAACACAGTTTGGAAGTTTCTAAAAAAAATTAATATCATATTTATGCATACTTTATAGTCCAATAATTCCACTTCTAGTCATATATTTAAGAAAAAGAAAAATATGTTCACAGAAAGACTTGTAAGTGAATATTGATAACAACATTATTCATGATAGCCAAACAATAGTGAAAACAATCCAGTTGTCATCAACTGGTGAATGGAAAACAAATATGATATACTCAGCAAAAAAAGAAACTATTGATATATATTAAAACATGGATAAACCTCAAGCCATTATGCTAAGTGAAAGAAATCAGACATAAAACTTTAAATTGTATGATTGCCATAATAGAAAATTTCCAGAAAACACAAATCTATAAAAAAAGGAAATAGTGGTTGCCTGGCATTGAGGTTTAGAATGCAGATTGATAGCAAATGAACACAAAAGGAGATGTTTTGAATGATGCCAAATTTTCCAAAAATTGGATTCTGTGATGGTTGTGGAACTGTATAAATTTATTAATAATCATTGAACTACATATTACAATAAAATTGGTGACTGTTATAGTATGTACATTTTTTCATTTTGTTTTATTTCAAAGCAGTGACTATGCGGGATCTAGAACCCCTGTCAGAGATGGAGCTGTTTTCCTCCAGTAATGATTCAGAATAATACTGTTCATTCCCATTAAGCAACATACACTTGATTTCTGTTAAGCATGTGGTCAGCCAATCTTGTTATTTTCTTTGCTTCTGCATACTCTAGCTGCACTTTTGACTTACTGTCTTTATTGTACCCCTTTAATGAAGTGCTTGCCAGTTTCTTAAGACCATATATTCAGAAACTGGCCAAGCTCAATTTGAATTTGATTCTTGACTCTTAGATTTTATTAAGACCACCACATTTTAGGTGTCTCAGAGTTTTTGTCTGTGAGCATGGAAAACACATTCTGGGCTCCTTTTTATTCATGACTACAGAGATAGACTAGAAGAGGCCAACGACTGACTCTAACAGACATCAATTGCTCTGTTCCCCTACCTGATAATAAGCGCCAACCCAGGAGAATCAGCGAGCGTTAAATCTCATAATAACAAACAGAAATGTGCAGTATCATTATCACTAAGCCAACACCATTAAAGGCCAGTGTTTATTGACACTTTAGGTAACTGGATGATTCCTCTCCAGTCCGAGCTAATGAAGAGAACCTCTCCATTACCTCTTATCGAGATTTAGCAGCATCCCTGGCTACCCAATGAAGACGGAAATTACTGGGCAAGCATTACCATTAGCCAGGTGCTGGCCTTCTGTCATAATGCATGCGCTCATGGACTGATTTGTAGACTCAGAAATCCAGCTGGTTGAGGTTTTAGTTTTTGCCTGTTCACAAAAGCCAGTGCCTTCAAATGTTTTGCTCTTCTCCCCAGTATAGTGCTGGAGAAGGAAATGGCAGTCTACTCCAGCACTCTTGCCTGGAAAATCCCATGGACGGAGGAGCCTGATAGGCTACAGTCCATGGGGTTGCAAAGAGTTGGACACGACTGAGCGACTTCACTTTCCAGTATAGTGCAGAAGTGGCTGTTTCTGTGGATGGCTCTCCTGCTGCCTGTCTCAGAAACAAACAAGACCAGAGCATAAATGTGAAGGTCTTTTGGTTTTTGTTCTTCTTAGAATCCCACAGGAGTCATTATTTACTGATGGGATCTGTTTATTCAACTCCAGTCATCCAAAGACAATCTCCATAAATCTGTCATTTCTGCATTCTATCTGCCCTTATGGCTCAGAGGTAAAGAATCTGCCTGCCAGTTCAGGAGACACAGGTGATGTGGGTTCCATCCCTGGGTCAAGAAGATGCCATGGAGAATGAAATGGCAAGCCAGTTTAGTATTCTTGCCTGGAAAGTTCCATGGACAGAGGTGCCTTGAGGGCTACAGTCCATGGGGTCGCAAAGAGTAGGACATAACTGAGCACACACACACACACACACACACACATACACACTTCAACAATGTTAATTAATCACTTTAATTAATTACTTTTTTCTTGAAACCAACTCAAAATTTAACCTTTTTATTTGTCCATGAAGGATACGTAATTTCATTATTATTAATGAAAGATAAGATTTTTAAAAATCATATTAAAGTAAATAGAAGTGTAAAGTAAACACATACCTATAAATTGCTATTTGCCAACCCAATATGCTTCATATTTTTTTTAAGAGTAGCAATGCACCCAGACAGAAAACGACATTTCCCGATCTCCTTTGCAATTAAGTTGGTCCTGAATTTGGTTCTGACTAACAAGATTAAGGAGAGGACCCAAGGGAATTCTGGGAAAACTCTTCAAAGAGGTTGAGGTAGCTAGCATAAGCCTTTGCTTATCCTCTTTTTCCTGCCCTGAACATGGGCACAGTGTTTAAGATGAAGTGGCCATTTGAAAAACACTCTGCTGATTGAATGCAGTGTGTGTAAAAATGTCTTTCCCAGAAACAAAGGTCATTTTTATTTTTCACTATTTCACTGTCAGCCAGAGGTAAGCTTTTGAGGGCCCAAAGTGGCATCTCTCCCATCTGATTGTACATTATGGTAGACAGCCCTTGCCTTCTCTCTGTCATTGTAGGAGATTTAAATGGTTATGGGATGAATTCAAATTTGTTCTACCATAAATACTTACAGGGCCAGTATTTATTTACATTAAAGAGCCAGCCCATAGCCAGCCTTGTTTCCTAACACAACTTTTCCTCATGGGAATATAAGCATACAAGTGACGTTATCTTTTGTTCTAGGTTAGAGCTATAACTATTGACTCTCTCTGAGTTTTAAGGAAAGTGATATTTGGTTACTTAACCCTTTGCTTACTATTTGAATAGGAAGTTCAGAACCAATAAGCCAAAAGAGCAGTCGTTTATATGGTCAGTTTCTGAGCACAAAATCTTTATCTTATTTTACTATCCCAAATGATGAGCACCTAAGAATGTAAAGTTCTTGCTCAATGATAGGTAATGAAAAAAATCATTTGAAAAGATGTTAGAAATAACATTGGCTGTTACTATAATTATTGAACTTGTTCTGTACACTAAATGTATGTGTGCGTACTCAGTCAAGTCCGATTCTTTGCAACTCCATGGACTGCAGCCCACCAGGCTCCTTTGTCCATGGAATTTTACCAGGCAAGAATACTGGATTGGGTTGCCATTTCCTTCTCCGGGGGATCTTCCTGATCCAGGGATCAAACCTACATCTCTTGTGTCTCCTGTGTTGGCAGGTGAAGTCTTTACCACTGAGCTATCTGGGAAGCCCAGCTAAATGTATACTCATATTTAATTTTCAAGCAATCCTATGAGGTAGCTATTATTGTTTTATTATTATTGTTATTACTATTATTATCTCTATTTTACATTTGAGGAAATTGAGTCTTAGAGAAATTAAATCCCTTCCTCAGGATCACCCAGTGAGTAATAGGAATGAGAAATAAAATTCTTCCCTGCATAGTTGGAAGTAAAAACTTTCAACTATTGCTATCCTTTAGGGATGTGAGTATAAAAATATCCTTACATCTTTGTATGTTGGCTAATTTCTATCAATTATTTACACTTAAATTATTACAAAATATTGATGTTTAGTCATACTTAATATTAATTCAATAAAACTCTTTATAAACTTAATAATATGAACCAATTAACTTACTGACCCTTGGCAAGTTATTTATTTATATTTATTTATATTTAATTAACACATATGGCCTTAACTATGTGTCAAGTTCTGTCCCAAGGACTCTACAAATATTGCCCATTTAATTCAGATTTTAAGTCAATGAATTATACACTCCATTTAGACAAGAGGAAACTGAGGCATGGGCAGTTAGGTAACTTATTAACACCAAAAGTCATACCCCTAGTAACAGATTCAATGCCAATACCCTCATCTGCAAAATGAGAAGATCACCATGGATAATCTCCAAACTTCTGTCACTGCTGGCTTTCTATGAGCTGTGAATAATATTGCCTTTCTGATTTTACTAATGACTGGTTGATTGGTTGATGCTACCAATATTCTACCATGAATATTTTTCTTGGTTCAAAAAGAGTCAGCCTTTTCCTTCTATGTTTTTCTAAAAGTTCAGTTTGTAATCCATGTGAGTATAGCTGGTAAATAAGTTAGAATCACTTCCCAAAGACAGACCTGTGACAAAATGCTTTCTTCCTGGATACTGGAGGATGGTCTTCTCGATGAAGTTTGGACTGTCTTTGTGACCAGCTGGCAAGCATCTCCAGATCAGTCACAACTTTTGGCTTTCACAGGAGACAAGGCACAATAACAGAAGTCAGATGGCCTGACCCTGACTTGACCAAGCCCTGAACTAGAACCTGGCCCTGGATCAGCTTTGGGAATTTGAATGTCAGTGGTTCAAGCACACATTCTTAGAAAGATTGACAGCTTCTGTGTATGTGGGAAGTTACAAATCATTGCTGGCAGAGCAGTGGTATAAATCACTTTCCTAGGATCCTCCCAGTGTGCACAGAGCTGTCCCCCATCTGAACTCCTCAGATGGTAAGTTGCTCTCATAGAGGGCAAACAGTTTTGCTAGTTATTATTGATGTCTTAGCTCCTTGTAGCTCCAACTACCAGTGAGCTTCACTAACAGGCCTGGTATGTTCCACTACATGACTTCACTCTGCCCAGCTTATTTCAGCAGTGCATTATTGTGACAGGTGGTGTTAGCGAGTCCCACTTGACTCCATCTTATTCAAAGGGTGTCCTTATCTTTTATCTACTGGGAGTATGGACTGCTAATGACTCATATCCTCTTCTTGAGACTCTTCCTTGGCTGATGGGGGCTGCCTTGTCCGGATGCCTAGGCAGTCATACTTCTTTCCTGGAGGTGCCCCATTACGAATAACTGATGCTGATGCGTGGCAGTCTAGACTCCTTTGCCTGGGGGTGGACTGGGAGTAGGGGAGGAGAAGAGAGTGCATTTCATCCTCAGAACTCTCGGTGGGATCAGAATAAGGTGAGATTTCTCCTGAACTCTCTTGTCTATCCTACTCCCTTCCTACCTTGGAGGTTTCTCTTGCAAGCAGTCCCTCAATAAATTGCTTTATACACAATTCTGAATCTATCAAGGCCAAAGCTCTAAGCCAAAGTTCGTAGGTTTCTTGTCTGACTTCTGAGTCCCACTCAGCTTTTGGTTTACAGGTGTCCCTCTCAAATGGCAGTGCCTCTTTGCCATCTGAGCACCAAAACCTTTTTCTTTCTCCTTGTATTCTTTTCAAACAATAGAAACTCTTTCCCTTTAACATATCTAGCCAGCACTGCTCCTCCTACACAAGAAGGATGGACACAAGTCCAGTGCCAGAAGAGGAAATATTCTGCATTCCCTGGAGAACCAGTGACCAATGGAGATGGTATTTAATTTAACCAGGAACATGCACTTAAAATAATTTATAATATTTCACAGCAAGGGTCAACCCCTGAACAAGGAAATTGAAGAGATCTTAATTGGAAACTACTTGCTGCATTTGAGAAGGAAGATCAGATGAAAAGAAAATTGATTTCTCTCATAGACCACACATTTCCCAGATATCCCAGAGGGTGATGCTCAAAATTCTTAAAGAATCCAGAAATGCAAGATACAAAGGGAAATAACAAAAGTGTGCTCATTTAAAAACTGACCAAGAGGCTTTCTGTCTCTAGCTATCCTGGATATCTAAAGATGTGGAACATTTAACTGAACTTTTAAAACTCAAATGTTTTGCTGATGTTTGGGTATGAAATTTATCATCTGTCAGCTTCACTCTGCATTTTTTTTAATGAAAGAACCAGAATGATCATTAGCATTAGTCCATTGTAAGTGAAAACAGAAGATTAAATAAAAAGAGATGCATAGAAGGTATTTGTCATGTATGTCTAAATGAAAGTAAGTTTGACCCTTGAAAAAGCCAGAAGAGGATTTAATGTGCTGATGTCTCAAAACTACTGTTTAATATAATGAAATATGATTTGCCCAGATGTCATTTTAAAATTCAGATAATAAAAGCTCTGAGGGCAAGGCAATTTTGTCTAGAAATTGGCAAAATAAAAGGCTAATCATGTAACAAATAAATATAACAATTTTCAATAAATATTTACCAAAACCTCATTCACGGCCAAAAATATTTTAAATTAAAAAAAAAAAAAGCTAAACAGATATAATGAGTGGCAAGCATGGTGCCAAGGAGCACGTACCACTTCCTGATGGAGAATACGAAAGTGTCGTGGAGGAAGCAATAGATGAAGCAGACCATTCAGAATAGGTAGGATTTAGATAGGTATAAATAGATGTTCAAAGGAAGATGTCAGTGACAAGAAATAGCAGGGCCATATGTTCATAGGAAGGAAAGAGTAGGTAATGCTCAACGAAGAAAAAAATTTTTTCACTTAGGGTACTGCAAAGGAGTGTAGGAGATGAAAGGTATATTGGAGCTGTGGGATGAGAAGTATGGGATTTAATGGTTCAAGGACTGTTAGGATATGTATGCTGTATTAAAACAGAAAGATCTTAAAGATGGACCACCAGGCAGAATGATATGACAGTGACCTAAATTGAACAAATAAGGCACTGATGCCCAGGGCAGAGTAGGAGTCAAGGGAAACCAATCTGAATAGAGAAGGGAAGATCAGTGATGCCAGCCACTACAGAAAGAATGAGGAGGGTGATGGTCAAGTAGGACCTGATAGGAAGTTTGGTCAACCAAAGGCTGATTCTTACTCTATATTCCCATCACTTGGGTTCCTCCAAAAAAGTCAACCTCAGCAGTAGTCGAGGTTTCTTTGGGAGGTAATCCCGGGAAGAACAGGGAGGGAGTGAGGACACTGAAGCAGGAAGGGGAGAAGAGTCAGTGAGGGGCACACAGTGAGCAAGTGATCCCTCTAGAGGCATCTGCAGAACGGATCTGCAGTTGCCCCCAGGGAGGGAGGAGAAAGCTGAGGTCATCCTCAGTGATGCCAGCCCCTAACTGGTGGAGTATTGTCTCTAGGGGCCTTACATTCCCTTTTCTATGGATTGTCGTGCTTGGGTAGAGCAAACTCCTCTGACCTTTCTCAGGAAGAGAAACAGAGAAATGTTAGCACTAGAATTATACAAGGAAATCACCCACTGAAGCCTCAGACAAGCTTAGAAGTAGACAAAGGGATTTGTAGTAGGAGTATAAGTAGCAACGACTCCAAGCGCCCACAAGGGCTAGGTACTTGAAAGTGACTTCCACCTTCAAGGTCACCTGACAGCCTATGATGGCTGCTGGAATTCAGCTCTCATATCTATTGTGTGGGGAAAAGAAGACTCAAAAAGAAGCCCATTTAAAAGAGCCCACTGCATTTAATTAGATCTCCTATAAGTATCACATAAACTCTCAATTGCTAGAACTTAGTCATATGACCAAATCTTGGTACAAGGAAGGCTGGGAAATATAATATTTTAGTTGGGCACTTTAACGCTCCACATAAAAATATGATTTTTTTTATGAAGCTAGAAAGGGTAAATTGATGTTGGATGGCAGCCAGCAGTCCCTACCATGCCATATAAAAGTACACTTAAGCCAGGGTTTTAATTTCCTTTTTATTTATCAGTCTTATGTCCCACCCACTAGATTTCTAGTTCCTTGAAGATGGGAACTGGGTTAGGTTTGCTGTGTTATTATTCACTATGACTCACACACTGAGGTTTATTTTTTCACCAACATAGTCTAGCCTACTTTATTCATTTTGGCTTTTCAAGTAAGGAAATCAGTATCATTACTCCAATTAAAGAGAAGAGTGAAGATACCCAATAACTAGTCATAATGAAAAGTCAGGAATTCCCAAACCTCAATTTCGGGCTTCATCAAAAAAGCAGGTGGGCCCTAGAGATGGAAATTATGGGTTATTTGACATATTGAATTCTTCAAAATGGACAAATATACTGCACAGAGCCCTTTTAGGATAGAATTTTCCTTCATTTCCCACTGTGTGTACGCTTCTACACATAAATCTATACTACCATCCTCTGGCCTTAGTCAGGTCTGAATGTATTTTTAAAAAGACCTTCCATGATAACTAGATATATCTCTTTAGTAGCAATGGACTTGAACTCGGTAGACTGGGGTTTGAGAGTCCATTTTCTTGATTACCAACAAGCAGACACTGACAAGCCATTTACCATCCCCAAGCTTCAGTGCCATATCATACTGCAGAGGTTATTTGAAGGAAAGAAATATTTGAAAAGCTCCTGCACGGCTCTTAGCATAAGAAACAATCAGAATATGAGCTTTAATCAGAATTAGTTGTGTCCAAGACTACAGAGAATTCCGAGTTGATCTTTGGCTCTCTTGACAGTTGTGAGAAATTTTTGCCACCAACCTGAAATGCTGTGAGGAACCCCCTGAAATTCCTGTTCCATCTCCTAGATTCTTGGGCATCTGGCCTTGACTTTCCAAAGGATGCAAAAGAGGCCTCCAGCTAACAGATCCCAGAGGGAGTATTTCTGAATGGTTCTTCCAAGCACAATGAATCAATTCCTTCTCCCTGCATATTCTGAGAATTAGCAGAGAGCACATACATATTTCAGAGTTACTTCTTAATACAATTATAGTTCATTTAGCCAGCAATTACAGTAATAGAAAGACTGGCAACCACTGCAAATCAGGTTTAAAGGAATTGATGGCCTGAACTGCTAAAAATTCATTTTGCTCCACTTCAGTAGTAGGTGTGTTGGGCTTGAGACCCTGTGCAGGGAGTGGAAGTTGGGGAGACCAGGCAGCCCAGTGGGGTAAGTTAACTAACCATGGTGGCCATTTTGCTGCTGCTGCTGCTGCTGCTGCTAAGTCGCTTCAGTCATGTCCAACTCTGTGCAACCCCATAGACGGAAGCCCACCAGGCTCCCCTGTCCCTGGGATTCTCCAGGCAAGAACACTGGAGTGGGTTGCCATTTCCTTCTCCGATGCATGAAAGTGAAAGTGAAGTCGCTCAGTCATGTCCGACTCTTAGCGGCCCCATGGAGTGCAGCCCACTAAGCTCCTCCTTCCCTGGGATTTTCCAGGCAGGAGTACTGGAGTGGGTTGCCATTGCCTTCTCCGATGGTGGCCATTTTAGGCACTGACAAATAAGTACTTCTGAAAGGCTTCACATCCTGTGGCTATCCTCTGTAGGACTGTAGGAGCCAAGAAGCCTGAACAGTTTGTTTTTAAGAAACTACCATTAAAAAAATAAATGTTTACAATATTAAGCAAAAGATGGTTGGAAAATTCCCTGGCAGTCCAATGGTTAAGATTCAGTGCTTTCACTGCCAGGGCCTAAGTTCGATCTCTGGTTGGGGAACTAAGATCCCACAAGCCATGCAACCTAGCCAAAATTAAATATATATATATATATATATATATATAGAGAGAGAGAGAGAGAGAGAGGATGGTTTTGTTGGGAGGGTGCTCTAGTGTACAGGTAAGCCCCATATAATTTTCAATCCCCAGGTAAATTTTCACTAAGCTTCCTGTAAGCCTGGAAGCCAATTACTTCTCATTCTTGTAAATAAAGATTCATGCCTGATTCATTCTTTTTTAAATATTTAGTGCCTAGATATCTAAGGGCTTCCCTGATAGCTCAGTTGGTAAAGAATCCACCTACAATGCAGGAGACCCTGGTTCGATTCCTGGGTAGGGAAGATCCCCTGGAGAAGGGGTAGGCTACCGACTCCAGTATGCCTGGGCTTCCCTTGTGGCTCAGGTGGTGAAGAATCTGCCTGCAATGCGGGAAACCTGGGTTCGATCCTGGGTTGGGAAGAGCCCCTGGAGAAGGGAAAGACTACCCACTCCAGTGTTCTGGCCTGGAGAATTGCATGGACTGTATAGACCATGCGGTCACAAAGAGTCAGACATGACTGAGCAACTTTCATTTTCACTTTCAGATATCTAAATACAAACTGTATCTGGCTAGAAGACCTCAGTACATGTTTCTACCTAGAAACGATTTTTAAAAACAACAAAGGCTAAATATCTAAAGACAAAACAGCAAAAATAAAGAGACAAAACAGAGTCAGAAGATGAAAGATTGAGCAGTATTTATAAGATAGATATGTCAAGGAAAGAGAGAAAGTAAAAGTAGGAAAGGAGGGAGGAAGGAAGGGAAGAGGAGAGAAGGAGAAAGACAGAAAGAGGAAAGGAAGGGAAGGAAGGAAATCTCTCCCCGAAATGAAGACAAGTTAGTGCTTGCAGAGAAGGCAATGGCACCCCACTCCAGTACTCTTCCTGGAAAATCCCATGGATGGAGGAGCCTGGTAGGCTGCAGTCCATGGGGTTGCTAGGAGTCGGACACAACTGAGGGACTTCACTTTCACTTTTCACTTTCCTGCATTGGAGAAGGAAATGTCTACCCACTCCAGTGTTCTTGCCTGGAGAATCCCAGGGACGGGGGAGCCTGGTGGGCTGCCGTCTATGGGGTCGCACAGAATCGGACGGGACTGAAGCAACTTAGCAGCAGCAGCAGCAGCAGCAGTGCTTGCAGGTGAAAGTAGAGTCATAACTGCCAACTTGTTGAAATATAAGAAGGAAGAAGAAGGTTTCCAGTCACCGAGGCAGAAAAATATATTCATACTTCACTGAATACTTCTCTGTTCATCATACTTTAGTGAAGCAACCTTGGTCTTCCCGTCACCCCCTTAAATAGTTCTTCCATAATGTGTTCAGAGTGAGCTTTCTACCCGTGAATTTCCTCATGCAGCTCAGTCGCTTGGAACTCTGCACTGGTTCTCCCTATTCACCTTGTGAGAATGAAATTCGTAGGCAAGACATGGTCTACACCCCTCTGCCCCATCTTGTCACCTGCAGCTGCTGACTTTTCACTGTCACAAGTGGCCTAGAAGAGCTGTGCCATTTCATCTACCAAAGGTGCCCTTCCCCCCGTCTATACCCACCTCTCACTTTTCCGTCCTCATTCTTTTCATCTTCCATTTCCCCCAGACAGTCTTCCCTGCATCTCCTTCTCAAAAATCCCTCTAGCCTGTGCTGATATTCAACTAGGACATAGTTCTACTGAAGTTTTTGTGTTTTGTTGAATTGTTTCCATGTCTGTTCCATGCAGTTTCTCCCACCAGCTTATAGCTGCCCTCAGGTTGAGCGTATGTTCTAACATTTAGCATGGCATCTAGTTGAGAAACCATTAGGCGTAGGATGCGCTTGTTGACTTGAATCATGGAAAAGTAACTGGGCCATATATGAAGCACAGAGAAGTCAGGGAGAGAGGCAGGTAAGATGAGGACTTTAATGTTACAGCTGGTATCGTGAGGACCACCTGTCTTTCCTGGGTCCCCAGAAACTTAGGAACTTCTTGGTCAGTAGTTTCATTTAGTCCCGTCATCTCTAGTTTTGGAGAATATTTAAGAAGAAAGAAAGAAAAATTAGAAACAAGGCCTTTGGTTTTCATCTTGATTGTATTATTTTATCACTATCGTAGAACAGAGAGATCCATAGTGATTTATGGCAAGTGGAAAAGGCCCCAAGGCTGGAGTGTGCCTGAGAATTTTGAAGAAGGCTAGTGGATCAGGAACCAAGAAATCTACAGGGGGAAAAGTAGAAGATATAGTCAGAATGGTAATGGGGGCCCAGTTATGGGAACTGTTGGTCATTAAGAGCTTTGACATTTATTTTGGGTGAGATACAAAGCTATTGAAAATGTCTTGAGCAACGCAGTGACATCTTCTCAGGATCAGTCTGGCTCTCTTGGATGAGTAGGAGCAAGATTCGAGGTGGATCAGCTAGAAAGCTTCTCTAGTTATCCAGGTGCAGGGCGGTGGGAGGCAATGGGACAAGATGGTGGCCATGAGGAGAAAGGAAGTGGCTGTGGTGTGGGTCTCTTTTAAATGTAGAGCTGATAGGATTTCCTGGTAGATTGCATGTAAGTTGGTACTTACAGGAAGATCAAGTAGGTAACAAGCAGGGGCAGAGGGAAGAAGAACAGAAATGAGGAAAGTGATGGAAATCCTGTGTCATTCCAAGGCTTCTGCTAAAAATACAAGGGATACAGGCCACTGTAATTTGACAGGCCAAGAAACTGGTAAAACCAAAGACCCAGTAAGATCACTGAAATAGAAGATACCATTCTCCTATGTGTCAAAGTCTCCAGTCCCTGATGGTTTGCCAGAGACCCTGCACTGAGGGTACAACCTGAGGAATCCAGCGGATCAGGAAATAAGAGATCACCTTGAGGATACATTTGGAAAGGAGCTTGACTGAGACACTACAGTGGGTTCACAATGCCTAGTGCCTTCATCATTAAACATCAAAACACAAAGCTATTATTTCCAAGACTCAGAATATATTAGTAAAGGGATCCTGATAAAGTGGTCCAGGTTCACCATCGATACAAGAAGAAGAACCTGGCCACTGCAGCTAATTAAAGCGTGGGAGAAGGATAGGTGAGTTGTGGTCAGACCCCCTCTTTCAACTCTGGCTTTCTGGGTCCTGTCCCCTTTCCTTAGTCCTGGTATCATGTGCCAACACCATGTTCAAATAGCTGAATTCAAGCTCAGGTCATCTTGGTCTTCCCTATCCCAAGTCAAGATGATCTACCTTCGTCTTACTCCTCCACCAGCTCCAATCTGCAGCTCCAGGGCAATTTCATAGGTTACTTACCAGTTTCTTCTTCTTCAGACACATGCACCATGAAGTGAATCCAGAGAACTAAATCCACTCTTTAGATCACCTTCCATCTTTGACCTATGCATTTTATTGTCTCAAGTGAGAATCCTCTGCTCTTATTCTTAGCTCTTTACAATTTTACTCCCTGAGAAATCCTGGTCAGTTCTGGTCAAACAGGTGGGAGAAACTTAGATCTGTATAAACTTAGCCATCATTTGTGGGGTAAATTTAATATTCTCAGTTGTCTGATTTGATGTTGTACAAACTTTATTATGACAGAGATCCTTCAGGGCTCGTGGGCAGGAAACTCAGAAAAAATATGTATATAGTGAAGTTGCTCAGTCGTGTCTGACTCTTTGCAACCCTGTGGACTGTAGCCCACCAGGCTCCTCCGTCCATGGGATTTTCCAGGCAAGAATATTGGAATGGGTTGCCATTTCCTTCTCCAGGGGATCTTCCTGACCCAGGGATAAGACCCAGGTCTCCCGCATTGCAGGCAAACGCTTTAACCTCTGAGCCATCAGGGAAGCACTTTAATATAATAATATATATATAACATAATATTATAAACATATACATTATATATCATATATGGTGTTATATATATTTAGGTTAATATATATCATATAATGTATGTGTATTTATGTAAATATGGGCTTCCCAGATGGCTCAATGATAAAGAATCTGTCTGCCAATGCAGGAGATGTGGGTTTGACCCCTGGGTAGGGAAGATCCCCTGGAGAAGGAAATGGCCACCCACTCCAATATTCTTGCCTGGGAAATCCCATAGACAGAGGAGCCTGGCGGGCTAAAGCCTTGGGGTTGCAAAGAGTCAGACATGACTTAGCAACTAAACAACAATGATTTATGTAAACATAAATAATTTATCTAGTTGTATGATTATTCTGCCATAATTTAATCGTGTTTAAAATCTTGAAACATGACACAAACATGAAATCAGATTTGTTGTAGCAGAATATAGCCAAAAGATATTGAGTTTCTAGATATTTCATTGTTTTTTATAACAATCCTATTTTTACTGCTGATATTTATTTTCATTTGCTTCATGCAAGCCCTGTACTAACTTTATCATCTCTAGAAAATTTTCTTGCCACAACACTCTGAACTTAATGATAATATGATGTATATTTTACAGATGAAAGAACTGAATATTAGTCAAGGGGTTGGAATCAAACCTAGATCTACTTCAGGCCAGATCCTGAATTTTTAAAGCACCAAATACATATTATTATCTTACAGTACATGTATTAAAACATTTTCTTGGTCTTCGGCATAAATACAGGCCGATAATGTTCACATTTATTTTCAAACTGAACGTATTTAATTTTCGAACTCCCTACAAGGAACAGTTCAGAATTAGTCTAAATCTTTGATAAACTGTCTCTAAATGTGTTCCAAAGACAAAGAATCCAAAAACCCCCTTTTTTCCAAAAATAGGAAGTGATTCTAGTAGGTTCTTCTTTTACAGAAGTATTTATTTCAGCAACCTGAATTCTTGACCGAATCATGTAATGGCCAAATATCGCTGGTCTTTCTAACAGAAGAAAATGAGGAAAAAGATATTCCTTTTACTGAAGAAATAAAATTTTCCAAATTTTGTTGTCTCAGTGAGAAAGCTGCTTTGACAAAGAGATAAATGATATATTGATAAGGAGTCTTATTTCTTTGGATTTCTTTGTATTGATAAGGAGCCAGATTAGCTTTGCATTGACCTATTGGTCCAGATAATTTAAGTGAACTTTCTTTTTGACCCTTTTATCCAAAGCTATTGCTATTTTGGATCTTCCCAGGAGGCTCAGCACTAAAAAGTCTGCCTGCCGATAGAGACACAGGTTTGATCCCTGGATTGGAAAGATCCCCCAGAGAAGGAAATGGCAACCCACTCCAGTATTTATGCCTGGAAATTTTCATGGATAGAGGAGTCTGGCAGGCTACAGCCCATGGGGTCACACAAGAGTCGAATTTGACTGAGCAACTAAACAGCAACAACATATTGCTGTTTTGAGATTGCATCCTGATGGAGAAACTTGTCCTAAAGTTGGATCACGTGCACAGAGGTTCTGTTCTTCCCCCTGCTAACACACAGCAGCCACTGTTTTTATTTTCTGTCAGTATTTAAAACAGAATTATATCAGCTTCATCAAATTAATTAAAAAGCCTGTCTTACATGGTTGAAATAATTTATAAAATTTAGAAATTATCTGTTCCTTTCGAACTTAAAATTTCCTGTTTAAAAAAAAAGCAGTGATTTTTCTAAAATCAGGTACAATTTAATTAAGGCAATAAAAACATTGAAGAGAGTTTTAAAAATAAACATAATTCACAGTAGTGATTCCATAGTTATGAAACTTTATGTGCCAAATAATATAATATCAAACTATATAAAGCAAAACTGATAAGCAATAAAATGAGATGATGGGAAGTAAAATTATACTAACAACCTTCAACACAATATCCTATATATAGGAAACAGCAAGAATATGAATATCATTTTACATATAAGAATATTTCTAACATCACTATTTATGACAGTGGTAAATTTAAAATGTACAGTAAAAAAATTCCTAAAATCATTATAACAAATCAATAATATAGAATATTGCACAGTCTTTAAAAATTATATTCTAAATAACATTTAGGCATGTGAACATATTATTGTAATACTGTTTTTAATTATAGCTTCTGAGAGATTTTAAAGCTGTAAAAAACTATGAATGAAAGAATAGTGTGAAGCCACCTAGAAGTGATAAATATAACTGTTTCTCACATAAGTCTCATTTTTATACGAATGGAGTACCCCCAACCACATCACACAGACACACGGACACAGAGACACACACACTCTCTAGAGAGACACACACATTCTCACTATAGTAGCTTCATTTTCTTCTTCCTCACTCACTACACTAAAGCCTTTGATTGTGTAAATTCTTAAAGAGATGGGAATACCAGACCACTCTACCTGCCTTCTGAGAAATGTATATGCAGTTCAAGAAGCAACAGTTATAACTGGACATGGAACAATGGACTCATTCAAAATTGGAAAAGGAGTATGCTATGTCTGTCTATTGTCCCCTGCCTTATTTAACTTATTTGCAGAGTACATCATGCAAAATCCTGGGCTAGATGACTCACAAGCTGGAATCAAGATTGCTGGGAGAAATATCAACAAGCTCAGATACGCAGATGATACCACTTTAATGGCAGAAAATGAAGAGGAACTAAAGAGCCTCTTGATGGAGGTGAAAGAGGAGAGTGAAAAAGCTGGCTTACAATTAAACATTCAAAAAACTAAGATTATGGCATTCAGTCCCATCACTTCATGACAAATAGATGGGGAAAAAGTAGAAAAAGTGACAGATCTTATTTTCTTGGTCTCCAAAATCATTGAGGATGGTGACTGCAGCCACAAAATTAAAAGATGCTTACTCCTTGGAAGAAAATCAGTGACAACCTAGACAGCATATTAAAAAGCAGAGACATCATTTTGCTGATAAAGGTCCATATACTCCAAGCTATAGTTTTTCCAGTAGTCATGTACAGATATGAGAGTTAGACCATAAAGAAGGCTGAGCACCAAAGAACTAATGTTTTCAAACGGTGGTGCTGGAGAAGATTCTTGAGAGTCCTTGAACAACAAGGAGATCAAACCAACCAATCTTAAAGGAAATCAACCCACTTCATTCGAATGACTGATGTTGAAGTTCCAATACTGGCCACCTGATGCAAAGAGCTGACTCTTTGGATAAGTCCCTAATGCTGGGAAAGATTGAAGACAAGAGGAGAAAGGGGTGACAGAGGATGAAATGGTCGGATGGCATCTCTGATTCAGTGGACATGAGTTTGAGCAAACTCCAGAAGATAGTGAAGGACAGGGAAGACTGGTGTGCTACAGTTCATGAAGTCTCAAAGAGCTGGACACGACTTAGCAACTGAGCAGCAATCCCTTTAAAAAATTTAATGTATAACCTTTTAAGCCATTGTATTCAAATTTGTATGTAATTATTCTAATACTACATAGAGTTTCTTTGTGTTTTTTTATTATTATTACAGCAACGTAACATGTTATAACAGTTGTCATTTTAGTCGCTCAGTCGTGTCCAACTTTTTGCGACCTCATGGATTGTAGCCCTCCAGGCTCCTTTGTCCACAGTATTAACTAATAATTTTCACTTTAAAAAATCACATATCTAAGATCCAGTCACATTGGAATATATTTCAAATTGTAACTACAGATTTAATATAGATGATATACTTTGGGGCTTCCCAGGTGGCACTAGTGGTAAAGAACAGTGAAAGCCACTCAGTCTTATCAGACTCTTTGCAACCCCAAAGACTATACAGTCCAACCCAGAACTATACAGTCCCCAAACTAGGGATCGAACCCAGGTCTCCCACATTGCAGGTGGATTCTTTACCATTTGAACCACCAGAAAAGACCACCTGCCAATACAGTAGACTTAACTGATGAGGGTTTGATCCCTGGATGGGAAGATCCCCTGGAGGAGGGCAAGGTGACCCACTCCAGTATTCTTGCCTGGAGAATCCTATAGACAGAGGAGCCTGCCAGGCTACAATCCATAGGGTCTCAGAGTCAGACACAACTGAAGCAACATAGCACACACCGTATACTTTTTAATATTTTGTGCTTTTGTTTTAAATCATGCTAAATTATAGCATTTTACATTTATTCTTTTTTATTCAAAATCATTCTTACACCATATATACTTGTGCATGTGCTCCAGGATTTTCTAAGGTATATACTTAGCAACAAAACTGCTAGGCTCTAAGAGATACCTATTTTCAGTTTTCCACATACTGCCAAAATGTTTTTTTCAAAATGGTTGTACCAACTCACACAGCAGAGTATGAAAAGTCCCTTTCCTTACAGCCTGGTTAAATCTGGATGTCACACTTTTTCTGAATTGTTTTAATTTTTTTCCCATTCAGATGGGAGTAAAATGTACTTCAATGTTGTACTGATTTTTATTTTATTCATTTCTAATAAATTTTACATTTTCTAATACATTTTTAGTCCTAAGGCTCCTAACTCAACTTCTCCCCTCTCCCACTCCCCATGAATTGCAGGGTTATTATCTCTTTCCACTTTTTTTTTTTAAGATCTGTTTTGGAAGTTCTTGGTATAGCCTGGATATTAACTATATTTCTTTTACATGCTAGGCAAATGTTATCTGCTACATAGTGGGGCTTTTTCCCTTTATTTTGTTTATACTTTTATTTTTCATTTCATTACATTTTTCATTTTAACATCATCAGATGTGTACATCTTTTCCTTTGTGGTTTACTCTTTTTATTTCATGTTTAAGTCCTTCCCTACTTTGATATCATATAGGCCTTTCCACTTCAGAGATTCAGTTGTTTTGTTTTTTTTTTCACTTATAAATTTTATTTGCTATGGAACAATGCATTTCTTATTAACTATAAGAATTATTTCATGTATATTGAGAATACTTAACACAAGTTAGTGTACTGAATATGTCATTTTCCCCTCAATTTTTTAATGCTACCTTACTCATTTAAGAATTTGGATATGATCATTCTATTTACTATAATTTTATAATGTCTTGACATCTGATCAAGCCAGTTTCCCCTTCATTATTTCTTCTTTTACTACTTTTTATATTCAGAATTGTCCTCATTTTGTGATTATTATTTCATACCAATCTTAGAATTAGCATGCATGTTTCATGTAGAAAAATCTTTGTGTAATTTGGATTGGCATTGCAATGAACTCAATGCCAATTTAGAGGACAGTTTATATTTGGTATGATTCCTTTTCTAAAGTATTCTATGGTGATCTTACAGCAATCATTTTCAAAGATGTGTTTTTTCCTACAAGTGGAATTAGTTTATTGTGATTTTTTGTCAGTTTGGCTGTATCTCACAATTTTTGATATATAACAATTTCACTTTCATTAATTCCTAACTATTCCCTAATTATAAGTTTTCTTTACTTTCTTTTTATTTGTAATGATTACCAGGCACTGCAAAATTGATGTTTCAATCTTTCAATTCTTTCAAAGTTCTCCATTAATTGATTAACATCTATTCATTTAGCCTATGAGTTCCCCAAAGCCAGAAATTGTCTTTCTTTAATCCCCTGCCTCGGGCCCTGGCATAGTCATGGACATACACTATAGGAACAGATAAATACATACCAGTTCTTCAGACCTATTTACCATTGATTCTTTCATCAATTCCCTTATTCCTTTAATAGTTATTTCTTGAGTTTCTGAGAAGGATATAATAGGGAGTGTTCTAGGCACTTAGGTTGGTTATACTCTAAATATTGTTAGCATCAGCTCAGTTCAGTCACTCAGTCATTGCTGTTGCAGCACGCCAGGTTTCCCTGTCCATCACCAACTCCCAAAGCTTACTCAAACTCATGTCCATCAAGTGGGAGTTAGCATAGGAATTCCCTGGTGGCTCAGACAGTAAATAATCCACCTGCAATGCAGGAGACCCAAGTTTGATCCCTGGTTCAGGAACACTTCCTGGAGAAGGAAATGGCAAACCACTCCAGTATTCTTGCCTGGAGAATCCTATGGACAGAGGTGTCTGGCAGGCAAAGACTGGACACGACTGAGCAACTAACACCTACCTACCTACAGCACTCTGAGACACGAGCTCATCTGTTTAACGGGGGGGCTCCAGATACAATTTTTCCTTAATATCCCAGAGGGATTGGTTCTATGGATACCATGTTCTATGTATCCCCATGGATACCAAAATCCTTGAATGCTCAAGTCCTTTATATACAATAGCATGGTATTTACATGTAACTTACACACACCCTCCTGTTTACCTTAAATCATCCCCAGATTACTTATAATGCCTAATGCAATGTAAATGCTATGCAATTGTCAATACAATGTAAATGTTATGTAAATAGTTAACAGTGTGGGTATAGAACCCATGAATATAGAGTGCCAACTGTATAAGTCACTACGCAGGTCACATTTTTTTCTATAATAATTTTTCTTAACCCTTCACATTGCTGTTTTGACTACCTGTTGATGGAATTAGAGTCCATATTATAAATTAAGATGTCACACTGCTTTGGGGAGTTTAAAAGATGGGGACAGTGGATCTGTTAGTCTTCCTTTCGTTTTGGATGTAGATATAAGTTGATTTGATTTCAGTTGTGCTGTGTTGTGCTGTGCTCAGTTGTGTCTGACTCTTTTCGACCCCATGGACTATAGCCCACCAATCTTCTCTGTCCATTCTCTAGGCAAGAATACTGGAGTGAGTTGCCATGCCCTCCTCCCGGGGATCTTTCCAACCCAAGGATTGAACCCAGGTCTCCCACATTGTAGGCAGATTCATTACCATCTGAGCCACCAGGGAAGCCTAAGAATATTGGAGTGGATAACATTCCTTCTCCAACAGAACTTCCTGACCCGGGAGTCAAACCAGGGTCTCCTGAATTGCAGGTGGATTCTTTACCAACTGAGCTACCAGGGAAGCCCCAAAACACTGTTATCTGGACACAAACACAGATTAAAAGATATAAAAATACAAGTCAGGTGTGGGTTTAGGCATCTGTATTTTGTCAAAGATTCCCAAATGATTCTGCAGTGTACTCAGGGCTATAACAATTGGACCACAGTTACTGTTTAATCTATAACTTAGTACCTCTCTCTACCTTTATTGTCTACTCTTATTTTTTCAGTTTTGTTTACCATTTCTCATGGGGCTTCCAAGGAATGCATATGGGTCGGAATTTGCAAGCTGGGTATATGGAATATTGCAGGCATTGGTAAAACAGTTTTCATTTTGCTTTCAAAGAGCATGCTTGTTGTAAATAAGTCTTTACACATGTTTGAGATAAAGAGCTGGCTGATCTCAATCTCTCCTTTGCATCTAAGTACAAATAAGCAGTATGTTGAAGCCTAAAAGCCCTTACAGCAGATAGATGGGTAATAAAAACATTATCGTGGATATCTCATAAAGATTCCAGAAACCTAAACCAGCTCTTCAGTGCCGCTTCTAGGCACCAGAAATCCCATAATTGTGGTCAAGTGGTGAGACTCAATACAAGAAGAATGTGTGCTCAGTTATGTCCAGCTCTTTGGGACCCCATGGAGTGCAGCCCACCAGGCTCCTTTGTCCATGAAATTTTCCAGGCAAGAATACTGGAGCAGGATGCCATTTCCTACTCCAGGGGATCTTTTGACCCAGAGATCGAACTCAGGACTCTTGCATCTCTCACACTGGCAGGCAGATTCTCTACCACTATGCCACCTGGGAAGCTGAATAAGAGGAGTACTTTTTCATATGTCTGCTATTTGCAGGTGGAGGCAATACCAAACTTTAGAGATGCACGTGTGCCTGGACACACTAAACTGGGGTCCAGTGGTGAGGCAAAGCAAGGCTATAATGTCTTTGCTCTTTGCCCATCAAACCTCAATAAATGAGCCTCTATTTTACAGAAAATAAAATGCAATGGGCTAGTAGTTTCTTGCCATACTAGTTCAACTATACCTCCTTTTAACAGCTGAAACATCAGTAACAGTAGGGTGCTGATTGCCCAAATTCTATGAAAGAATTACCAGCCAATGTAGAAGTAGCATCTGGTGCAAGTGGCAAGTCAGAGCCCCTCAAATGTCACTGCATGGATAGTTTTTCTGCAGCAATCAGTAAATCTTTCATCAATGAAGTCACTTTCTGCTGTATATCCTTTCTGATAAATTGCTATATCCTTAAGTAATCCTAGTTTCTCCTGATGATAGGCATTTCTATAACTCAAACTGTCACAGAGAGGGTGCGCTTTTTTTTGAAAACTTAATATTTTCTTTAAGAGTCATATTATTGTTAGCAAATGTATCTTCTGGGAGGAATCACCTGGAAGGTATGTGTGTGTGGTTTCTTCCAGGTGGTACACCCTGCCTCACTTATGAATCACTTTTTAGAAAAACATAGAGTGATACCTTTTGGGGATCAAATAAGGTCAATTAGAAATATTACAGTCATACCCTAATAATTTTTTCTAGTTGTGATTAAAACTTTCACTTGAGCTTTCTTTTCGTTTTCTAAGAGAAAAAGAGAATTTTCCTATACACATGTGGCAGTTTGAGGCAATTCTCCCATGTAGCTAATATAAACATATTTCATGTCATTGTTGAGTCTAGGAAACTGGATTCCCCAAATTATCCCTCTTGTAGAAATTTATTTGTTAAGTAAACTGCAGTCCACACCACTTCCTCAGCCTTGCCCAAAGAAACACATTGCCTGAACAAAGAATTATTACAAACTTGGAAGGAACATTAAAGTTCATCTAACTGAACCAACTACCACACAGAAGCTATCCTTTCTTCTAAAAAACATGCTTATTTCCCAGGGATTGTTTTGCAAGTAGCATTATAAAGCAGTTTGGAGAAATGTATGAATTTGGTCTCATTTTAACTATGTTGGTTGGCATTATTTCTGTACCCAAAGTTTTTATTTTCTTCTGTTTTTCTCCAAATTGCAAGCTGGCTTTGATCTTAAATCAGTGAATGTATTCCCATGGGCAAGCAAGAAACATGCTAGAAAGTAAAGAAAAATATTACCGAAGATGCTTATTGTTAGTGCACAAATGGATGTTTTTCACATCTGTAGCTATAATAACCCAGGTTCCTCAAACTTCATAGATTGAAAAGCTTTGATTTGATGACTTGTCAGTCTAAGACTTGTTTGGCTAGAAAGGCTTGAGCTTAGGTTTTTAACCTTCTGCAGTGAGTGGTGGTAATAGTAATTGGGGACTGGCAAGGGGGATGGAGCCTGATGAATTTAGCAACATTAGTTATGAGAATGGGAAGTTTGATTGAAAACTTGTAGGGTACTTCCAACCCAGCTGAAAAATGTAACTTCAATTGACCATCTCTGGTTTAGTTTATCTTGCATTGAAGATGAATGAGCTCTCTCTCCTGTGAGGTAGACTTCCATACAGAATGTCTGAGCTAAGGGAGTCTTTTTCAGAAGCTAAGATATCTACTGTGTGCTGAACCAAAGTTTGAAAACTCCTCTCCTACTTCATTTTAAGAACTTGCATCTTAAACTTCGGGTTTCGATAGTAAGAGATAAACATAGTAAATCTTACAAAAAATTCATTTCCAGAAGAAATTGCAAAAGATTTATGATCCTTATCTTCACTAGTTATTGAAATTCATATTTGTTTTGCCTTTGGGGTATAGAGTTATGTGAACTAAGAATAACTTATTAAGTTAAAGGATGCCAATGATCAGCTTTTAGAACAGACCCACTCTGTAACTTACTAATTTTGATGCTTTATATAATTCAGCTCCCTAAGACCTGCCTTAATAATGACTATTTGAGCCAAAAGTCTGGCATCGTCATAGGAAGGAGTAAAATATTTTTTAAAAATTATCATTTCTTTAAAAATCATAAAGGTTATTGTATATTGTCAGAACTCAGTATGTATTTGTGTGTGTGTGTGTGTGTGTGTGTGTGTATACCCTCAGTAACTATGGAAATGAACAAAATAGGTCCTAAAATTGGGGAAATCTTTGTTTTCCCAGCAGGGAAGAGAGGAGGAACTCACCCTAAATAAGGAAGTCACAAATGAAACAGTGAAGATGTTTTGAACAGGGCCAAAACGGAGCCAGAAAACTAAGTAACTGAAACACTATAAATCATATACATTCATAAATATAAATCACATAATTATAAAAGCATATACAATCATGCCTTTAATTTTCTAGGCTTTTAAGAAAACCCATTCTCTTTGCTTTTTTCCTCGAGGAAAATTAGAACCAAATTTACAGCCCAGCTATTGTAATTGCAGAGACTTTTTGATATACAGACCCAAGTCTGACTCACACTCCCTGACACACATCCTCCTGTATACTTTAAATCATTCCCACTGACTGAGGGCTGTTAAGGGATTGTTGACTCCGGGACACTTACAGCCTGCCCCATGTAGGGGCCAAGTTTCTCCCAAGCTCTCTGTGGCCTTACAGGCATTAGAGGAGGCAGCCTTTGGCAGGAATAACGAGATGAGACACCAAGGAAGACTGCTACAGGGAATGAGAATAAGAACAGGAGACGAAGGTATCTTCAAGACAGTACTTCTTGTATGATCCTTTGCATAATTTGGTAACTGATATTCCGTTTGCTTTGGAGAACAGGCAGGCAGGACCACTGGTTCAAGGTTAGAATAATGGTGTCCTGTTTTAGCCTTTTTAGGCATAATAAGAATAGCAAGAACCTATTTCAAAGTCAAATGAAAACACATCTTAGACTTGTGGCCGCCATATATTCCTCTTACCTCTTGTTAACAGTGTGACTTCTGGGGAGCCAACTACTAACAGCAGTCCTGCCAAATGTGGGTTCAAGGAAGAACATCAGGAAAGAGCCTTTTACTGACCCTTTCTGCAGTTACTTCTTTCAGTACCCGCTGCAGGACTCAGCCGGCCAAACTCCATCTGGTTCCCATGCATTGCAACACTTTTAGTCTTTGCCCCAACCTTCTCTTGAGATAAACTTATGGATAACTTTCTTTAAGGCCGTCTGTCCTGATCCTTTTATATCTCCAACAGTCAGTTTCTGTCAAACTTGTGGGAAATAAAGGATTTTACAGATGCTGAGAAAAGATCAGAGGCACAAACCTAGTTAAAAATTCCAAAATCGATATTTTTAAAAAGGGATGAAAAACCCCAGGAAACCCCCAGGTTGTCAAAGAAGTGCTCAGTTCAAAGGTAGTAATTCAGGGATGAATCTGAGGATCTGAGTGTCAATAGGATCTTGGTTTGATAGGAAAAGAACGATCTTTTTCAGGTTGCCATGGGACTATTTGACTTTACGACCATTGTACAAGGTGAAACTGTGAACAAGAGTTTGGGGGCCATTGGAAAAATGTGCAGAGGAAAGTCTTTCATTCTGCTTTTCTCCAACACCCACTTCTTAATTTTTCTGGAGGGTAAAAAGCAGAGGGGAAAAATGTCGGCAGTTTATCCGAAGTGTCCCTTGTAATACATGGCTGCACTGGCAACAACTAAAATGATCAATTGAGTAGGTAATTTTATATCTGGATATCTTGGCTGTATATTTTGAGGAGACTTGCATGAAGTCCTCAGGGTCCTGAAGAAAGAATAAGGTTTGGGTGCAATTTTGATGAAATATTCTGGAACCTGGATTATAAGTCTCACTCCTTTAAGCTAATGTACTGAGCTATTCACTGATAGAGCTTGCCTGATTGTGCCTTGGGCCGGGTGAGACATCCAGACTGTTTGTTACAGGATACTCATGTTGGACACACATCTTCCTCATTCTGTTGAGACACATCTGAATCCCCGAAGCTTATCTGTTTACCATGCTAGTTCAGCTTGTACAAGGGACCTCAGGCCCCATATTTCCCTGCTCTCTTAGAGGTCTGATAGGGCTTCCCCATCAGAAGCTAGTGGTAAAGAATCCGCTTGCCAGTGCAGGTGATGCAAGAGACGCAGGTTTGATCCCTGGGCTGAGAAGATCCTCTGGAGAAGGAAATGGCAACCTGCTCCAGTACTCTTGCCTAGAAAATTCCATAGACAGAGGGGCCTGGTGGGCTACAGTCCATGGGGTCTCAAAGAGTCAGATTTGACCAGGCACAGTAGAGCACATAGTGACAGCCCAGCTTAGAGGTCTGAAACCCTGGACGCTAGCTTTCTTGTCTTTGCCTCCCAGCTCTTTCTCTATGACCTAGGTTCTCCCCAGGTCCCCAAGCTCTGTGTGAACAGGAAATTTGCCCAGATATCAACATCTGTGTCTGGTTGACTTAGAGTTTTTCTGATACAGGGGCGTTCCTGGAAACAGTCCTCAGCACCCTGGAGTCCTTGCTTTCAGAGTCTTCTCCGGGTGTTGGAACTTGTACAGACCAGCCCCTCACTCTCTATTTTGTGTCTGGGACTGGCCGACCGCCCATGTTGCAGTAATCTCTGCAAACCTGTGGCCCAAAATGCTCAGCTGCTCATTTTCAGGTTTTGGTATATCTGATGCTGCAGCCTAGCTTGTTTACTCCAGAGCTCCCTGTGATGGGGAGAGGAGTCACTTGATGTGTCCAGGCAAAGGATGGCCAACACCCAGCACTTGTGACACTACTTGTTTCCAAGAAGGGCTCTAAGCAGACTTTTCTAATTAACCAATTAGCACGCACTTTCACATCTAGACCAGACATAGCCACAGGGATTTTCTTACTTTATTATTTTATACAGCTAGTGCCAATAGATCACAGTTAAATGAAACCCACATTCTATCTCTGGTGAAAGCCTTGCTGCTAAGGCAGGCATGTAGAAGAGAAGGCACCCCGAGTTGACTCAGAAAATGAGTGCATGGAGCAGGACAAGGTCCCTGGGGACAGAACAGAGGGAGAAACAGTTACTGGATCCCATTGAGGGCTCATTATAAAGGGAATCTTTATTGTGATGGCCCAGTGAAATTCACAATCTTGGCTTCGGCTACGTTCAATTCTTTAGCAATCTTGGCTCAGCAGACCAGGGTCAGAGAAAGCAGTTGGATGCCTTGATCCAAATCTGGCAAGTCTCAGGATAACCACACTGGCAGTGGTGTTTCTCCATTACTGTTGGTTGTGATGGCAAGTCGAGCATATTATGAGCACTAATCCTTTTCAGAGAAGCCCTTCCACCAAGCTCCAGAAGTGGCTCTCCTTCACTACAGAGAGGAAGAATATTCTGGTACATAAACAAAGTTCAAATAAGATTATGTTAATATCATGCGAACAATGACCAATTAGACTTAATGGTAATCAGCAAATTCAACATTTATATTTTTTTTTCATATGATATCTACCTTATTGCCCCCAAGATCCCAAATCATCTGCTCCTAACTGTTTAGGGCTGTTGTCCTTAATACCCCAACACAAGTGAACTCAGTATTCTTCATATTTTGAGCCAATATTGATCAGCCTGGTCATTTAGACCAATCACAGCCCCAACGTTTCCCTGACCTTAGAATAAAGTCAATATCTTTCTTGGAGAAGAGACACTTCTACTCCTCACCTCAAATTCATAACTTTACCCTTGGGATTAGGGATACATGCATGCATGCGAAGTCACTTCAGTTGTGTCCGACTTTTTGTGATCCTTTGGACTGTAGCCTATCAGGCTCTTCTGTCCACGGGGATTCTCCAAGCAAGAACACTGGCGTGGGTTGCCATGCCCTCCTCCAGGGGATCTTCCCAACCCAGGGATTGAACCTGCATCTCCTACAACCTCCACTTTAATTCTGCCCTCTCTCTACCCTTTATCACCACGCCTTCACCTCCATAGTTAAAGACCCTTTAACCTGAATGTTGAGAGTCCATGATGTTCTTGGGAGAAAGTTTTCCAGTAGTACAGTGCTTAGAAAGCTGAAGACAGAGAAAATCTTCATATTTGTGCCTTCCTATGTGGTGAATAGACTAGGCAGGACCTACCTTGTCATGCCCAGCTCTCTGCTTTGCCTGTGATTAGGAAATATTGGCCCTGACATGGATGCTTGGCCATTTAGGATTTAGTGAGCCTGAAGAAAAATGTGTCATTTATGTCTCCAAGCCTAAAAAGTGTTTGTAAATTCATCTTTTTACAAATAAATTCAGCATTTGAACAGAGAGGAAGTTTCAAGCATTTGCCTAGCTTGAAATAAAATATAATGTGGTTCCCATTTTTCTTTTGATCCTTGTTTGAATGTTGGCCCAACTGCTGGGCTCCCTGCTACAACCCAGATCATTGAACCACTTCAGACACTTCCTAATTACCTAAGAAGGAGCCTCTGTCAGTCTCAACCTTCGCCAAAAAAAAAAAAAAGTAGGAATGTCTTAGCATATTTGTTTGAGCATAGAAGCAAGTTCAATCTTTGCTAAAGATCAATGTGAAAGAATATGATTGATGGAAGACATATGCTATGACTTCAAGACAGGAAAGTATTATTGTAAGTGCCAAATATTTGTCACTTCATGCCTGGAATACAAGCTTCCATGGATGCAGCAAAAATATGGCTAGAACCCAGATATATCCAGAACGAATGTTTAATTCCCTTATCACTCAGAATGGAAAGTGATCATTAGCCACTTTTGCCCAAGGCAAATGTGTTTATACTTGCAGTCCTTCTTTCACCCTGAAAAGTGTCCCAGTTTGGATAGCATATGACATAGTCACCCTATGAGATTAGTGCTACTACATCCTAAAATCTTATATTGGAAAGTAAAACTCTTCCTAACCCAGTATAATCCTGATAATTCTCTTCCGTCTCAAAAATAGTAGCCTGAAATTGTCAAAGTTGACTAAATTCAAGTATATTGATGCTAAACTTGGTTTATGGGCTTCCTTGGTGGCTGATTGTTAAAGAATCTGCCTGGCAATTCAGGAGACATGGGCCCAAATTCCAAGGTTGGGAAGAGAAGGAAATGGCAACCCACTCCAGTGTTCTTGCCTAGGAAATCCCATGGACAGATGAGACTGCTGCTGCTACTGCTAAGTTGCATCAGTCATGTCCGACTCTGTGCAACCTCATAGATGGCAGCCAACCAGGCTCCTCTGTCCCTGGGATTCTCCAGGCAAGAACACTGGAGTGGGTTGCCCTTTCCTCTCCAATGCATGAAAGTGAAAAGTGAAAGTGAAGTCACTCAGTCATGTCCAACTCCTAGTGACCCCATGGACTGCAGCCCACCAGGCTCCTCCATCCATTGGATTTCCCAGGCAAAAGTACTGGAGTTGGGTGCCATTGGTTTCTCCAACAGAGAAGACTGGTGGGCTATAATCCATGGTGCTGCGGAAGAGTCCGACATGACTTAGTGACTAAACAACAACCTGATATATACATATACAGAATAAAGCTTCTAATTTTTTCAAAGTATAGTTGAGTATTTTATTGCATTGCAAGGTTCTAGAATGCAGGACATTATGGTTTTGGCACATGATCTAGCAAGAGAACACAAATAGCTGCTTGTACAGACATGTGACTCAGGACATAACACTACATTCCTAGTTGGTCTATGGAAGGGTCATAATATCCACAGAAACGTACGAAAACAACACCCAACTCAGAGTGTGCACATGTACACACACAAACACGCATTATTTTAGATGAACTATTAGCTTTAACATTTGTACCTGAAGCAATAAAACTGATGAATATAGAATCTATTTTTGAAACAAGTTCAGCAGTCTCCTTCAAACGCCATTTTGAGGTCCCAGAATAAATGCCCTTTCACGGCGCAGCTGAAGCCCCAGCCAATTCCGCAAATGGTCTTGGAAAATTGCCTTCAGAATTGACGCTCCCGGGGGAAGGATTCCTGGTAGAGGAAGCAAGATACAGGAGGTGTTTCTGAGACCCAGAAAGAGGCAGAGGAGGAGGTGAAAGGGTAACTTGGCACAGGTGGCTCCAATTTCTCCTTGCCCAGTAGTCCCATTCATTATGACTGCAACATTTTCCACTCGTATAGAGAACAGTTTTGTATTAATCCATTTTAACTTCCCAAACCCACCAAGTCTAGGGCCTATATTCCAGCTGTAACATTGTGGGGAAATTATTTTTATTTAGGAACAAAGATACTCTGAACTCTGTTGATTCTGACTCAACAAATAGCTGAGGCCTTATTATGTAGAATCTCCCACTCCTTTTATTTCATTGTGCCCTCAGAAGATTAAAATTCACCAACCCAAAAATACATAAAATATGACAAGGTAGGTGCCATAATCAGATTTAGTAATTAACAAATTGCTCAAACATGCAGATCTCATTCAACTGATTTAGTCAGGAAATAATTGAAGAAGGAAACTCTATTTTGTATTGGCCCAAATAGATGGGTAGTTTTTAGTGGGAAGGGAAAGTGACTACATTCTTGGAGAAATTCACCCAGCATAAGTAAATATGCAAAAGGAGAGACTTTAAGAGGTTTGTATTGCAAGAACAAGATTACTTCACTGGATTAAGAAGAGTGTTAGTCCTAACTTAGTAATCAGTAATTGTTAAGAATTTATGTAAGTTGGCATTAAAATATTCCAAGTAATTCTTTCAAGAAAGAAAGAGTTAAGGTCTATAACCAAAGCTCTTCTCTCAGGCTAAGTCACATCTATATTTGTTTTTATTGAATAAAAAAGAATACAATATGACCTAAATATTTAAATTAAAAATTAGTATTAAAACAACAAGGTAAGTTTAAAGAAAATAAGAAAGATGAAATATATAAGATGGAGACCAATGAATTAAAATATAAACAAAGAAAACTATATATATATATACTTACACATACACACACACACATATATATATCCCTACCTAAGAGAGTAGGGGAAAGAGAAGAAAACAACTGTACAAATATATAAAAGTAAGTGTATACCAGATATTAGACTGAATAAATAGTAAGAATCTCATGCATCCTAGGAGGTAAACAAATTTTAATGTTAAAGAAAAGACTATTTTTCATGAAAAACTTGAAGCATGCCAAACATGCTTAAGAAAATTAAAATGCCTAAACAGACCTGGTGGAAAATTGTGGCAGGATGGAAGTGGAGCAGGCGGGTTAAAGGTTCAACTTGGACTATTATGTTTTCCATTGAGCTATTAGAAATTTCAGGAAAATGAAATTCTCATGATATAGAAGCTGCTGCTGCTGCTGCTGCTGCTAAATTGCTTCAGTCGTGTCTGACTCTGCACAACCCCAGAGACGGCAGCCCACCAGGCTCCCCTGTCCCTGGGATTCTCCAGGCAAGAACACTGGTGTGGTTGCCATTTCCTTCTCCAATGCAGGAAAGTGAAAAGTGAAAGTGAAGTCGCTCAGTTGTGTCCAACTCGTAGTGACCCCATGGACTGCAGCCTACCAGGCTCTTCCGTCCATGGGATTTTCCAGGCAAGAGTAGTGGAGTGGGGTGCCATTGCCTTCTCCAATGATATAGAAGCAATTATAGCAAATGAAATATGCAATGAATCCCAATTAAATTTAATCATTTGGAAGCAAATAAACATAGATAGCATATTGAAAAGCAGAGACATTACTTTACCAACAAAGGTCCATCTAGTCAAGGCTATGGTTTTTCCAGTGGTCATGTATGGATGTGAGAGTTGGAGTGTGAAGAAAGCTGAGTGCCGAAGAATTGATGCTTTTGAACTGTGGTGTTGGAGAAGACTCTTGAGAGTCCCTTGGACTGCAAGGAGATCCAACCAGTCCATTCTAAAGGAGTTCAGCCCTGGGTATTCTTTGGAAGGAATGATGCTAAAGCTGAAACTCCAGTACTTTGGCGACCTCATGCGAAGAGTGGACCCATTGGAAAAGACTCTGATGCTGGGAGGGATTGGGGGCAGGAGGAGAAGGAGATGACAGAGGATGAGATGGCGGGATGGCATCACCAACTCGATGGACGTGAGTTTGAGTGAACTCCGGGAGTTGGTGATGGACAGGGAGGCCTGGCGTGCTGCGATTCATGGGGTCGCAAAGAGTCAGACACGACTGAGAGACTGAACTGAACTAAACTAAATAATGATAAGATATACAGAGAACTTAAAAGGCATAATTAAAACTTTAGTTAAATTGGCATATAGAGAACATTACACACAATAGTTCAGGGAAACACTTTCCCTTCACATACACTTGAAGTACTTACAAAATTTGGCTATGGGCTAGGTCACAGATAAAGCTTCAGCACACATTAATAGATTGGAATTATTGGTATTATTTTGCCATTTACAACAACATGGATGGACCTGGAAGTATATTATGTTTAATGAAGTAATTCAGAGAAAGAGAAACACTGCATGTTTCCGCTTATATATGGAATCTAAAAGTGTGAAACAAATGAACAAATGTTCCAAAACAGAAACAGACTCACAGATATAGAGGTCAGACAAGTGGTTATTTTTATCAGTGCAGTGAACAATGGGAGGAGGGGCAAGATAGGAAAAGGGAATTAAGAAGTATACACTAATAAGAATAAGATACAAGGATGTAATGTACAGCACGGGAAATAGTGTCAGATTTTATAACTTTATTTGGAGTATAATCTATAAAAATATTGAATCACCAGGTTGTGTATCTGAAAATAATGTAATACTGTAAGTCAGCTGTATACTTCAATTAAGAAAAACAATACCTAAAGATCTGGAAAATTCTTCCGCTATGATTTAAATGCAAAAGCTAAATAAAAAATAAATTCCAGTTCTGTTAAAAACCAAGCCTGTCTATACACATTTAAAAATTTGAAGAAAATTATTAAAGATGTTAAGAATTTATCTCTAAGGATTAAAATCAGCATAGAAGGAAATATTTAGCTTCTGTATTTTCTATATATGTTCATGATATTTATTTTTAAAAGTTGCCCTACACACAGAAATATATTAATTCATCTTTACTAATGAAAAAAAAATGTTCCTTTAGTTGGTCAACTTGCTTTGTATATGAGTCTGGTTTGAACTCATGTTTGTTTGACCACTAGTCATTTTTTTTCTTCTATACACAGTAATACTTCCACCACCCGTGGCCATTCTGTTTGTTTTTTATCTTTGTCAGTTACTCTGGTAATATCAATCAAAGAGCACTGCGTAGGATAGAATAACTGCAGTGTTTATTGGAAACCCTTCAGGAGAAATGGGCTTCCCAGGTAAAGAATCTGCCTGCAGTGCAGGAGACCCAAGTTTGATCTGGGTTGGGAAGACCCCTGGAGAAGCAACTGGCTACCCACTCCAAGATTCTTGCCTGGAGAATTCCATGCACGGAGGAGCCTGATGGGCTACAGTCCATGGGGTCACAAACAGTCAGACACGACTGAGTGACTAACACACTTTTACACGCCAAGAGAAAAGTACCTATTCTAGATATTTAATGTAGATTGGAGAATTTTTGAATACAAGGTAGAAGGCAAGCTTATGTCCCACATAAAACATTTTCTAATCAGCCTTCCTAGGAGTCACAATCCTTCCCCATACACCCCTGCCTAATTTCCTGTTACCCTGTCCTGAAATATTTACCATCTAACTCTTAGTTTTTTTGTGTGTGTGTGTGAATTTTATTTTATTTATTTTTTTTGACTTTATTTTTTATTTTTTATTTTTTTTTTAATTTTAAAATCTTTAATTCTTACATGTGTTCCCAAACATGAACCCCCCTCCCACCTCCCTCCCCATAACATCTCTGTGGGTCATCCCCATGCACCAGCCCCAAGCATGCTGTATCCAGAGACATAGACTGGCAATTCAATTCTAGAATTCTAAAGTAAAAAGTTGGGAAGAGTAGAAAGAGCTTTGAAAGATTATGAATATATACTTTTATCAAATTGAAGATTTCCTCCTAAACAAAACCAATCATGATTTATCTCATAAGTTATTGGACAGCTCTAACTGATAAATAATTTATTGTTGATTTAAAACCCATCTCCCCATATTTCCCTACCCTTAACCTTAATTCTGCCTCTGGGAATAGCTGGAACATGACTGTCCTTCCTCTCATAGTCAGAGTTTGATAAATGTTCAGTCAGTGCATGATTCCTGGGTTTTTCCTCTTCCAAGCTAAGCAGATTGAATTCCTTTGTAAGATCTTTGTTGAATGTGGTGTCCTGTATCATATCTAGGCAGGATACTCCAATTTGGATTTGGAAGAAAACAGAATTATCCTTGTTGTTTTCTTTACGCTCTTGCTTTCTAAGAAGAGATTAAGAAGAAAAGGACCATCACTTTAGAGAAGTATTAAAACATTCTACGAGTGCACGCTCTGGTGTAAGCATTAGTGCAGTCAGTGAACTTTGGGTGAGCTCACTTGCTATCCACTTACATGCGTATTCCTGAAGATAGACAGAAGTATATAGGAAAAATAATTCTACTCGAGGGAAAAGCTTTTAAGTACTGGAAATTTTATTTACTATGTGCATGCATGTGTACATTCTAAGTCTCTTCAATCGTGTCTGACTTTGTGACTCTGTGGACTGTAGCCCACCAGATTCCTCTGTCCATGGGATTCTCCAGGCAAGAATACTGGAGTGGATTGCCATGTTTTTCCTCCATGGGATCTTCCAATCCAGGGATTGAACCCATATCTCTTACGTCTCTGCACTGGCAGGCAGATTCTTCACCACTAGTGCCACCTGGGAAGTTCTGCTTTACTACGTGACTTTGGGCGAACTGCCATCTTTCTGTGTCAGTTTCTTCCAGTTATTACAGAAAAGCCAACTCAAAATAGTTCAAAGTGAAAAGGGAATGTGTTTGCAAATTCAACAAACATTTTAAGGTTAGTGAATCATATGCGGTTGTATGGATAAACTCAGATAATATTGCTAGATTCTAGTCTCTTTTCCTTCCCTCTTTTGTCTCAGCTTTCCTCTCTGTTGGTGTCACGTTAATGGCAAGATGGTTGTCATCATCTCCCCACTCACATTTGTTCTCTCAGTTACCCCAAGGGAAAAGAAGTTCTCTTTTATTATCACCCACAAAAGATCCAGAAATGAGCCCCATTAATACCCAAGAAAGAAATCTGTGACAATTCTGCAAAGGACACAGAGGAGCTAAATGGAAGGCAGAGAAGGGAGTGGATATTGCTGCCTTAAATAAATACATTATAAGAGAATGTCCTGAGACCCAGAAGACTTTAATATCTAGACCATTCCCATATTATACAGTAACAGATTTGGGCTCCTTGACCCTCTATCCAGAATCTCAGCATTTTTGTCTGTCAGTTAAAGAGGTTAAATTAGGTGATACAAAGGCCCAACCTCCCTGAGTCTGTGACTCTGATTCTTTCCGAAATCTTTGTTTGTGACAGATTTTTTTTTCTGACTCACGTGCACTTCCACCACCAAGACCCTAAAAACTGGAGCCCAAAGAATGAAGCCCATTCCCAGTCACCTTGGAGGCCTGCAGAAAAGCCAAGCCTTTATTTTATTTATTTATTTATTTTCAGCTGGATAAACTCTTAACCTTTAGCAGTAGGGTATTGATTTTCCTGCCCTGCCTGCTGAACTCTGGTAACACAAGCCTTCTGATCCCTGTGGAACTGCCCTGCACAGCAAGCCTAAAATGTGGTTTGGCGCTACAGCAATCCAAGTGGGGCCCTCCATTTTCAGCCAAGACCAGGAAATTTCTGATGGTCTCCTACATTCTTCCCTTGGATACCAACACCCTCCTTCACCCACCAAAGACCATGCAAATGACACTTGTAAACTGCTTGGGTCTGGTTGCCAACATTCCACATACTTCAGAGGACATGTGACCACTCTGGGTGCCTAACTTTGCTTGGAAAGGTCATGGCCAAATGTGTACTATAAATCTCCTGGTGTTAAAACTGGTCTGCTACCCCTCCACCACCACCGGAATACCCAGCACTCAGACAGTTGGACTAAATCTGCACAGGTTCAGCTTTCTTGGATTTGCAATTTAAGTCAGATGCTTGGGATATGAGAAGGTACAGGAAGGGCAGTAGAAGGTTTTATGTAGGAAAAGCATACATATTAAGTTGTCAAGGACAATCATGTCCTTATGCTCATTTTTCCCGATGTAGTCATGAATAGAATCACCTATTATTCTCAAAATTATCTTGGTTTGGAATATAAACTATATAATCACCCTGCATGCATGCATGCATGCATGCATGCTCAGTTGTCTAGTCGTGACCAACTGTTGGCAACCCCTTGGACTGTAGCCTGCCAGACTCTTCTGTCCATTGAATTTGCCAGGCAAGAATACTGGAGTGGGTTGCCATTTCATACTCCAGGGGATCTTCCCAACCCAGGGATCGAACCTGCATTTCCTGCATCTCATACATTGACAGACAGATTCTTTACCACTGAACAACCTGGGAAGCCAATACAATCCCTCTAGACTTTCCTAATGAGGCACAGGTCATCAACTTCATGTTAAAAGTTCAGGTCCCCCAGTTTCAGGAGTATATTTTTTCCTGAGTCATAGATAAAAGCACCTTCCTGAAAAGCACTACCCTTGTCACTCAAACCACATTGTGTAGACTTCAAGACCAATCTTCTCTCTACTAGTGCCTGGGACACAACCTTATTCCTTCCTGTCTCCAGCAGGGAAGGTAAAGGGCTTTCTTAAGGTTATGTCATTAACAATTGAGAACTATTAGTCCTGCTGAAATGGAAACATCCACATTTTAGCACATGTCAATGATTTCTCTCCTGTAATTGAACCTGAATTTTACATTTTACCCAGAAATGTGATTGCTAGTTGCAAAGGAAGGTAATCTGATGCTTTTTTGAGAGTAAGTGGAAAAACAGACCTTGCTTTTAGGTTATAACTTTGGCAAAATATAATAGAATCCTGCAGGTATTGCATGTGTGCACACATATGCACACACATACCCCCACCTGTTTTATCTCAGCAGGTGTGATTACAGGAGTTGCCAGAGATGAATAATCCATTAATATCCCTTAAGAAAATTAGACAGTAAATTCAAAATAATTAGCTAGATCCAAGTTAATTCAATAAGAGAGTCTTTGGACTTGTAGAGGTATAAAGTTAGAACAAGGTGTTAAGGAATGTGGGTTGACAGATTAGACTCTAAGTTTTACGAAGTTGCTACATAGAACTCTATTCAGAAATGCCACTGACCCCTGGGAGCAGGCCAAAGCACCAGCTACTACCCTCTTGTGTTCTGAGACTAACTCCAACATGAGTGGGGGAGGGGGAGTTCTACCAACAATCTTTCGCTTTTTAAACTGGAGTATAGTCGCTTTACAATGTTGTGTTAGTTTCTGCTGTACACCAAGGTGAATCAGCCGCATATGTACAAATATCCCCTCTTCCTTGGATTTCTTTCCCATTTATGTCTCCAAAGAGCCTTTAGTAGAGTTTCCTGTGCTATACAGTTGGTTCTCATTAATTATCTATTTTATACATAGTAGTAATGGCACCCCACTCCAGTACTCTGGCCTGGAAAATCCCATGGACAGGGGAACCTGGTGGGCTGCAGTCCATGGGGTCGCAAAGAGTCGGACACGAATGAGCGACTTCACTTTCACTTTTCACTTTCATGCATTGGAGAAGGAAATGGCAACCCACTCCAGTGTTCTTGCCTGGAGAATCCCAGGGGTGGGGGAGGCTGGTGGGCTGCTGTCTGTGGGGTCGCACAGAGTCAGACACGACTGAAGCGACTTAGCAGCAGCAGCAGCAGTGTATATATGTCAATCCCAGTCTCCCAATCCATCCCACCCCACTTCTCCCTCTTCGTATCTATACATTTGTTCTCTATGTCTGTGTCTTTATTTCTGTTTGGCAAGTAAGTTCATCTGCACCATTTTTCTAGATTCCAACAAGCTATTCTTAAGACACCAGTTGGGTGTCCTATGTTCAAATCAATTGTGACACTATTTATCCAGAGGTAGTATCAGATTTCACAGGTTAAGCATTCAGTCCTCCAAGTACCAGCCCCGCCCCCTTCAGATGGTAGTCACAAACCCAGGTCATCACCTGTGTTTCTGATCAGCCAGCAGTAAATCAGAGGTTCCTGAGACCACCCCTCTTCAGGTTTGGTTAATTTGCTAGAGCAGCTCACGGAACTCCAAGAAACATTTTGCTTATCAGATCACTGGTTTATAATACAAGCTACAGCTCAGGAACAGCCAGACAGAAGAATTGCGTAGCACAGGGTATGGAAAAACTGCGTGGGGCTGTTATGTCCTGTCTACTCTTTCTGAATCTCCATGTGTTCACCAACCCAGAAACCTCCAAAACATGTCCTTTGCTGGGGGTTTTATGGAGGCTTCATTGTTATAAGCACGGATGATTAAATAAATCATCATTGGCAGGTGAGTTGACCTCCAGTCCTTCTGTGCTCCCTGGAGGTTGAGGGGGTTAGGGCTGGTTACTGAAAGTTCCAACCCTCTAACCTCATGATTGGTTCCCCTGGCAAACAACCCCCATCTTTGGGTTGCCAAAAGGGCTCTCCAAAAGTCTTCATTAACATAACAAAGACACTTTTATCACTCGTCACTGAAATTCCAAGGGTTTCCGGAGCTCTTTGCCAGAAACATGATCAGAGACCAAATATATATTTCTTATTATTAATCACAGTATCACAACTCCAGAGATGTTTGGTTTGCATCAAAGTAACAGTGAAAGTCACTCAGTCGTTTCTGACTCTTTTCGACCCCATGGACTGTAGCTTGCCAGGCTCCTCTGTCCATGGGATTCTCCAGGCAAGAGCACTAGAATGGGTTGCCATGCCCTCCTCCAGGGATCTTCTCAACCCAGGGGTCGAACCTGCATCTCTTATGTCTTCTGCATTGGCAGGCTGGTTCTTTATCACTAGCGCCACCATAGTACTATCAAATTCCTTGTCCTCCTTGAGCTTTCTGCCTTGATGTCTTTGAGGAAAGACAGAGAGCTGGAATGACTTTCCACCCATTCCTAGCTAGGAGAGAAGGGGAAAAAATCAAGCTTTATCCCAAGGAAAGGAAGTCTGAATACCTAATATAAATCAGTCATTCTTTCCCATTAACTGGATAAGAAAATTGAGTCAAAGAAGATTAGTGACAACCCGAGATCCTTGGAGTAGCTAGTATCAGAACCAAAAGATTGCACCCCTGTTCTGTGACAGCCCCTTCTCACTGTTAGCATCCTTCTTACACTTGGTGGTGAATCCAACCTGCTAGTTCCTAGAGATATCCTACTGTGCTTAGGAAATAAAACAGCATTGTTCTTAATTCAGAGTCAGCTCTTCTGTGTGTTGATGGTATGGCTTTGGGCAAGTCATTTCAACTCTCTCAGCCTCAGTTTCTTAATTTATCAAATAGATAAAAATTTCTCCCACATAATGTTATTGTCAAGTGTGTAAGAAATTACAACAAATACTTCTAATGCTTACTATGTACCAGACACTATTCTTTGTCCTCTCTATATAAGAACTCATGTGCTCTTCACAATATGTAGTTTAAGGTAGCTACCACAACCATCACCAATTTACGAAAGAGGAAACTAAGGCATAGGGAAGTTAACTCAAGTAGCTATTTAGTGACCAAGAGGAAATTAAAACCTAGAAGGTCTGCTTTTGGGGTCTGTATTCTACTTCTTCCTTTTCTACCTAGCACACTGGCTTTAAGAAGCAATTTAATAAATGCTCCTCTATTCTCTGATTTTTTTTTTTTCCATTCAGTACAAAGAAAGGCAAGACAGAAAACATGCATTCTTGGACCCTTACCATATTTTCCTAATTTGACCTCAAGATGAAACAGTTCTCTGCATGGCCGTCACCCCTTCCCATCACCTGTGTTTGCAGATATGGCTACAGAGTTTAGCAAAGCTTCAGTGAACCAAACAAAATGCAAAATCATCAAAACTTTATCGAGTCCTTTTGGCATATGTTCCAGGATAGACTATTTTCTTGGGCTCCAAAATCACTGCCAATGATGACTGCAGCCATGAAATTAAAAGACGCTTGTTCCTTGGAAGAAAAGCTATGACAATCCTAGACAGCATATTAAAAAGCAGAGACATTACTTTGCTGAAAAAAGTCCATACATATCATCAAAACTATGTTTTTTCCAGTACTCATGTAGGGATGTGAGAGTTGGACCATAAAGAAGGCTGAACACCAAAGAACTGATGCTCTTGAACTGTGGTGTTGGAGAAGACTCTTGAGAGTCTGTTGGAATGGAGGAAGATCAAACTACTCAATCCTAAAGGAGATCAATCCTGAATACTCGTTAGAAGGACTCATGCTGAAGCTGAAGCTCCAATACTTTGGCCACATGATGAGAAGAGCCAACTCATTAGAAAAGACCCTGATGCTGGGAAAGACTGAAGGTAGGAGGAGAAGGGGATGACAGAGGACAAGACAGTTGGATGGCCATCACTGACTCAAAGGACATGAGTTTGAGAAAGCTCTGAGAGATGGTGAAGGACAGAGAAGCCTGGCGTGCTGCAGTCAGTCCATGGGGTCACAAAGAGTCAGATGACTGAGTGACTGACAACAACAACAACCAGGCACTAAGAGGCAGAAGCGTGGATAAGGCCTATCATAGATTTGCAAACAAAGGGGCTCACGTTACATTTGTTTAGATAAACTAGAATTTACATGACCAACACCAAGGGGATTTTGGTCCTGGGATTATCTCTGCTTAGTCTTAATTCAGGGAAAAAGTTTCCTTTTTTCTAGATATTCTCAGATTGGGGAGGCAGGTGTGAATACCTTCTATGGGTGTGGGGGTGGGGCTTGCTGATTACTGAGTCCCATCTCCAAACATTGCTCTGAAAATTTTGCAAATGAGCCTGGCACTTATGCACTTATGAGTAATCAGCCTCAAGCAAAGAGGGAAAATGGCATGAGGTGTTTCATGGTTTGGTTGGCTTCTTTATTTGTTTTTTGGGTTTGTTTGTTTTTTTTTTTTTTGAGTGGGGGGATTTTTTTTTCCTCCAGTTTCTATCAAACCTCATGAGATAGTTCCTAGTCTCTTCCAACACATACATCAACCTACAGACTCAGGAAATATCCCAGCCCAGAAATTCTACTGGAAATCTCATGTCAGCCATCCCGACTTTAGTCATGGCCCTTCACGAGTATTCAGGCTGCATGGAGGTAGAGGTATTAAAACCCTTCTTTCTTAAGATCCTCACGATGATCCTGTGATTCAGGCTGGATTTTAATCCCCATTTTACAGGGGAAAAAATATTAAATCACAGGATGATGGAGCAAATTGTTTCAGATGATGCAGTATAAATTATGCAACTGAGTTGTGAGTTTAGGTCAAATCTGAACCATACTTCTTTCTTTAAATGAGGTATCTCCTTAGGTTAAGCACTGGAATTTCTATGCACTTTTATTTAAACGCACATAACTTTGCTACAAGACAAACCAGGAGTCATTGACTGATCACATTTTCATTCTCCATGAATTAAAGTCAGAAGAAGTTTGATATCATAGGTTCTTATTCTAAGGTAGAAAGGGAGATGGGAATGGGAAAAAGGCTAAACAATAGTAAAGAAACATAGAATCATCACTAAATTTCTAATTTTGTCTAAGCTGGACCTGCAAAAGCCAATGCCCAGTGTTAAAGGCCTCCCTGGTGGCTCAGAGGTTAAAGCACCTGCCTGCAATGTGGGAGACCTGGGTTTGATCCCTGGGTCGGGAAGATCCCCTGGAGAGGGAAATGGCAACCCACTCCAGTATTCTTGCCTGGAAAATCCCATGAATGGAGGAGCCTGGTGGGCTACAGTTCATGGAGTCTCAAAGAGTTGGACATGATTGAGCAAGCGACTTAACTTAAGGAATCAGACAGTTGAAGTGACAAAGGTGAAGGTGGGTGATTAGAAGGGTTTAGGTATTTGTTTGCTAGTTAAGGTAACAGCGAGCCACATAGATTTTGGCCTGTTTTGTTACTGTTGTTCTGCTTCCAATAAATGAAGAATACACATTTATTTTAAGTGCAAATGAAACATTTATCAAAACAGACCAGATGCTGTGCCATAGAGTCTCAATCAAGGTATTGAAGTCATATCAAGTATGTTCTCCAAACACAGAAGTTAAGCTAGAAACCAGTTAAATGAAGATAAATAAAAATCCTAGACGACCCAGAGGGATGGTATGGGGAGGGAGGAGGGAGAGGGGTTCAGGATGGGGAACACATGTATACCTGTGGCAGATTCATGTTGATGTATGGCAAAACCAATGCAATAGTGTAAAGTAATTAACTTCCAATTAAAATAAATAAATTTATATTTTAGATTGCTTTGGCTAGTATACTCATTTTCACTATATTGATTCTTCTGATCCATGAACATGGTATATTTCTCCATCTATTAGTGTCCTCTTTGATTTCTTTCATCAGTGTTTTATAGTTTTCTATATATAGGTCTTTAGTTATCAAGCTACCAGTGGTATTTTTCACAGAACTAGAACAAATAATTTCAAGATTTGTATGGAAATACAAAAAACCTCGAATAGCCAAAGCAATCTTGAGAAAGAAGAATGGAACTGGAGAAATCAACTTGCCTGACTTCAGGCTCTACTACAAAGCCACAGTCATCAAGACAGTATGGTGCTGGCACAAAGACAGAAATATAGATCAATAGAACAAAATAGAAAGCCCAGAGATAAATCCACACACCTATGGACACCTTATCTTTGACAAAGGAGGCAAGAATATACAATGGAGTAAAGACAATCTCTTTAACAAGTGGTGCTGGGAAAACTGGTCAACCATTTGTAAAAGAATGAAACTAGATCACTTTCTAACACCACACACAAAAATAAACTCAAAATGGATTAAAGATCTAAATGTAAGACCAGAAACTATAAAACTCCTAGAGGAGAACATAGGCAAAGCACTCTCCGACATAAATCACAGCAGGATCCTCTATGATCCACCTCCCAGAATACTGGAAATAAAAGCAAAAATAAACAAATGGGATCTAATTAAAATTAAAAGCTTCTGCACAACAAAGGAAAATATAAGCAAGGTGAAAAGACAGCCTTCAGAATGGGAGAAAATAATAGCAAATGAAGAAACTGACAAACAACTAATCTCAAAAATATACAAGCAACTTATTATCCAGCTCAATTCCAGAAAAATAAACGACCCAATCAAAAAATGGGTCAAAGAACTAAATAGACATTTCTCTGAAGAAGACATACGGATGGCTAACAAACACATGAAAAGATGCTCAACATCACTCATTATCAGAGAAATGCAAATCAAGACTGCAATGAGGTACCATTTCACACCAGTCAGAATGGCTGTGATCCAAAAGTCTGCAAGCAATAAATGCTGGAAAGGATGTGGAGAAAAAGGAACCCTCTTACACTGTTGGTGGGAATGCAAACTAGTACAGCCACTATGGGGAACAGTGTGGAGATTCCTTAAAAAATTGCAAATAGAACAGCCTTATGACCCAGCAATCCCACTGCTGGGCATACACACTGAGGAAACCAGAATAGAAAGAGACAATGTTCATCACAGCACTGTTTATAATAGCCAGGACATGGAAACAACCTAGATGTCCATCAGCAGATGAATGGATAAGAAAGCTGTGGTACATGTACACAATGGAGTATTACTCAGCCATTAAAAAGAATACATTTGAATCAGTTCTAATGAGATGGATGAAACTGGAGCCAATTATACAGAGTGAAGTAAGCCAGAAAGAAAAACACCAATACAGTATACTAACAAATATATATGGAATTTAGAAAGATGGTAATGATGACCCTGTATGCGAGACAGCAAAAGAGACACAGATGTGTAGAGCGGACTTTTGGACTCTGAGGGAGACGGAGAGGGTGGGATGATTTGGGAGAATGGCATTGAAACATGTATATTATCATGTAAGAAACGAATCGCAAGTCTATGTTCGATGCAGGATACAGGATGCTTGGGGCTGGTGCATGGGGATGATCCCGAGAGATGATATGGGGTGGGAGGTGGGAGAGGGGGTCCATGTTTGGGAACTCATGTACACCCATGGCGAATTCATGTCAATGTATGGCAAAACCAATACAGTATTGTAAAGTAAAATTAAGTAAAAATAAAAATTTTTTTTAAAAAATACATAAATAAAAAATAAAAATAAACAAATAAAATAAATAAATTTATATTTAAAAAAAGAAAAAAAATCCTAAAATGCTTGAAAAAGAGGCAATTTTGAAAACTTTAGGTATAACTTATGCACACTACAACTTCTCCTTTTTAGTAAACAGTCTCGAGTTTTGACAAAGGCACACATACAACTGTAGAACTACCATGATGGAAATGTGGAATAGTTTCATCACTCCCGAAGGTCTTTTTCTAGATAAAAGACATGTTTTTTTGTAAAAAAAAAAAAAAAAACCTCTCCCACAACCCAAGCCCTGATAACCACTGACCTGACTTCTATCCTCATAAGTTTGCCCTTGGAATCTGACTTAAGAACATTTAAGGTTCATCCTTTGCTTTGGGTATATCAATAATATGTCCCTTATTACTGTGGAATAGTATTCCAGTACATGGATGTGTCATATTTTGTTCATCCATTCACTAATTGAAGGGCATTTTCAGTATGTATTTCCAGTATTTGATAATTATAAGTAAAGTACATATAAGCATTTTTACATAGAATTACTGGGTCTTACAGTGATGTACATTTAACTTAAATGAAGTTGCCCAGTCGTGTCTGACTCTTTGTAACTCCATGGACTGTAGCCTAGCAGGCTCCTCCATCCATGGAATTTTCCATGCAAGAGTATTGGAGTGGGTTGCCGTTTCCTTCTCCAGGGGATCTTCCCCACCCAGGGATTGAACCCGGGTCTACTGCATTGCAGGCAGATGCTTTATCATCGGAGGCACCAGGGAAGCCCCATATTTAACTTAAGGAGCTGCCCAAGTTTCCGGTGTTTCTATACTACTTTTCATTCCTATAAGCAATGCATGAGAATTCCTTTTCTTCCATATCCATACCTGCACATGCTATGATTAGCTCTTTTAAGCACTTCTAATGAGTACATAGCCGTGTCTGATTGCTATTTTAGCGTACATTTTGTTAGTTATTAATGATCTTTTAATATACTCTCTTGTTGATGTCTTATCTTCTTTGGTGGAATGTTTGTGAAAGTGTTTCACCCTTTTTAAAATTGAGTGCTTTTATTACTGAATTTTCAGAGTTATTTACATAGTATGAATATCCTTTATGAAATATGTGTTTTCTAATATTTTCTTCTAGACTTTGGCTTATTTTGTTAATCAAAATGAGCAGCAACTTTTAATTTTGATGAAGTATAGTTTATAATTTTTTATTCTGTAATTTTTGTGTCCTAAGAAATCATTGCTTATTACAAGGTTGCAAAGAATTTCTTTTCATTTTCTTCATGATCTTACAAAACTATACTCCAAATTTTTCCTTTTCATCCTTTACACAGTTGTCATAAATTGACTTCGATGAAAATACATTGCTGCCTTTTTTTTACTTCCAACAATTATCTTATTCTGTGTAAATCCAAATTTCTGATTAGGATATTTCTTCTCCCTGAAGAACTTTTTAGCATTTTTTTAGTGCTAAAGTTTTGCTAATAATGGATTCTCTTCATTTTTGTTTGTCTCATAAAGCGTTATTTCCCCTTCATTACTGAGTTTTGGGGGAGATGGGCTGGGTGTAGAAGTCTATAGTGATAGTGTTTTTGTTTGCATTTGATTTGTTGGTTTTTTTCAGCACTTTATGGATGTGATTTTTTTTTTTTTTGCTTTTGTAGTTTCTGATTGTAAGTTGACTTTAATTCTTGTGTCTGTTCTTCTGTATATAAAAGATCCTTTTTTTCTTCTGTCTTTCAGTATTTTCTCTTTATCCTTCAATTTCAAAATTTTGACTATGATAGTTTAAGGGTGTGTGTGTGTGTTGTGTGTGTGTGTGTGTGCATGACTCTGTAGCCCAAACATGCATTTCCTTACTAGGGCTGCCTCATGTTCTCTGAGCATCTTGGATTCTGCCTCTGCTTCTGTGATTTCAGTTACAACGATCACATATGTATCAGACATAGTCCCATGCTTTTTAGATAATCTTTTTTCCCTTGGTTCTTGTTTCTTTTTGTGTTTTCATTTGGATAAAGTGTTCAATATAGGTTTCCCAGATGGCTCAGTGGTAAAGAATCCACCCACCAAAGCTGAAAATGCAGGTTTAATCTGTGGGTTGGGAAGTTCTCCTGGAGAAGGAAATGGCAACCGACTCCAGTATTCTTGCCTGAAAGTCTCATGGATGGAGGAAACTGGTGGGCTATAGTCCATGGGGTCACAAAGAGTGGACACAACTTAGTGATGAAACCAACAACAAACTGTTCAACAGCCATTTATTATGTCCATTTATATGTGCATCCAATTTTATTTTATAATTTATATGACCACCTTTTAGTTCACTGAATCCATCCTTGACTCTGCCAAGTGTACTAATGAACTCACTAAAGATATCATTCTTTGATCCCATGTTTCTGATTTCTAAAATGAAAACATCCATGCTGAAATTCCTCACCTGTTCAGACATGTCATCCATTTTTTTTCACTAGCACCTCTGGTACATTAATAATATTTACTTTACATTTCCAGTTATTCCAACATCCAGGTGATATTTGAGTCTGATTCTGTTAATTATCAGCTGAATGAACACCATAAATTAAGTATCATAAGAATTTCATAGATGCAGAAATTGAAGCTAAAAGAGGCTGTGTGAGTAGTTCAAGTTCACTCATCTGAGAACTGATCCGATGAAGTCAAATGGATTTCAGATTCCATCCTCTGTCCGCCATACTAGACTGACCCATAGTATGGACACAATAAATGGGTGCTGTGTAGGTGACTAAATGACCTGGAATTCTTGGGCATGCAAAATCTGTCCAAACTCTTACAGTATAGATATTTCAGGAGACATCAATCTTGGGACACAGGTGAGTGGGACACCCTTAGAAGCTTATGCCTATGTTGTGATGGTGCTGAAATATTACAAAAAAAGCAAGGAGGTGGACATTAGTAAGTAAGTGCCACCATGGCCAGTGTATGTTCACATTTTTACTGACATTCCAGGCTTGCTCACATGACCTACACTTACTCACCTGAAACAATCAAAGGACAGTCCTAAGCAGCATTTGACATAAATCATGTAGATCCCAATCTCACCCTGACTCTTCACTGGGAAAATGCCATTTGCTTTTTCACTGAATAAACCTTTGTATCTTACAAAATAAGCCCTGTGATTTGTCTCTTTTCTTATTAAAACAAACAAAAATTGCAACCTTGTTCTATCCCAAGCCAGGGATATGCTGGCTGCAAGCCAACATTGTGGCTCCACAAGTCCAGGCAGTGGAATGAGCTGGGATGGGCCCTGTGAATTGTTCCTAGCTCCAAAGGCACAGCTGTCCAGATTCCTCATGGATCGAGGAATTCAGAGGAGGCCTGCGCACAACAGAGTCAATTATCTCACAAATACCTTCTTCTCATTCAAGACACTGTTCTTTGTAACAGTGCAGCACAGGGCAAAGTCTTTCACATAAGGTCCCTGGGAGGATATGCCAGACACTGGCATATCATCTGGCATATCATCTGCCAGACAGGTAGAACAGGGAAGAAAAGGGTTATCTTCACAAGCGTCTGTCTGCAGTACACCTGAACTGCCCCAACCAGAGGAAGTCTGCCTTTCCAAAACAGCCCTGGGGCTGTGTCTTTGTGACCTAAATTCCATCCAGGAACCGTCACTGGCCCCAGACTTGCTTCTTCAGTGGAGAAAACACTCATTAAAGGGGTCTTCTGAAACCAGAGGTCTCAAGAAAGTCTATATAAAGCTTCCCAGTCTTTGGCCTAATAAATATAATTCCTGAGGAAATAATTCAAAAGAAGGATAAGCAAAGATGTTACTTATAGCAGTCTAAGTTTATAACTTGGCTTAAAGCTCAACATTCAGAAAACTAAGATCATGGCATCCGGTCCCAACACTTCACGGCAAATAGATGGAGAAAAAGTGGAAACAGTGCCTGACTTTATTTTTTTGGGCTCCAAAATCACTACAGATGATGACTTCAGCCATGAAATTAAAAGACACTCCTTGGAAGGAAAGTTATGACCAACCTAGACAGCATATTAAAAAGCAGAGACATTACTTTGCCAACAAAGGTCTGTTTAGTCAGGGCTATGGTTTTTCCAGTAGTCATGTATGGATGTGAGATTTGGACTATAAGAAAGCTGAGCACTGAAGAATGGATGCTTTTGAGCTATGGTGTTAGAGAATACTCTTGAGAGTTCCTTGGACAGCAAGGAGATCCAACCAGTCCATCCTAAAGGAAATCAGTCCTGAATATTCATTGGAAAGACTGATGTTGAAGCTGATATGCCAACACTTTGGCAACCTGATGCAAAGAGCTGGCTCATAGGAAAGGACCCTGATGCTGGGAAAGATTGGAGGCGAGAGGAGAAGGGGCCAACACAGGATGAGCTGGTTGGATGGCATCACTAAGTCAATGGACATGAATTTGGGTAAACTCCAGGAGTTGGTGATGGACAGGGAGGCCTGGTGTGCTGCAGTCCATGGGGTCGCAAAGAGTCAGACACAACCAAGTGACTGAACTGAAGTTTATAACTTTAGGGCCAGTGCCTATCCATTTAATGAAATGTTATGCAGCTATTAATAGGATTCTTCCCCATTAGTAAAGATATAGGGAAAAATAATGCTAGGAGTAAAAATATCAAAGTTTCAATATATGAGAATTTCCCAGAGAAATAAAGGTCACACCATTCATATTGAGGGGATAGAGTCCAGTGCAATAGGAACATCCAAACTTATGTACATTGCTGTAACACTTCAAGCATTAAGAATAAAGAGCAGATCCAAAAATTTCCCAAGATGTAGAATAGTTGCCTATAAACAAGTAAAAATTAAACTAATCTTAAGCTTTTCCTCACCAATGTTGTATCTTAAGATTATTTTATCCTTTAGACAATAAGACAGAGAATCTAGGGTCTCATGAGTTTCTTAAGTTCTATGAAAATGTTTTCTAGAAAGGAACTTTCTTATAAAAATATACATTATATCTATATCTGCATATAGCATATAATGTATTATATAATATGTGATATTATAAATAATGCAGGATATGTGTCATATAACATAGAAATATTGTATCCATATGTAGTGTTTATGTGTGTATATACATAGAGATGGAATCAAAAACATAAAAATAAAAAATGAGACATCATTAAGTAAATGCATGTGAAATGTAATATTACTTTGTGACAATTGTTTGCATTATGTTTCATATGCTGAGAGGTGGGGCTTCCAACCCTAACAGTACTTGCTGCTGCTGCTGCTAAGTCGCTTCAGTCGTGTCCTACTCTGTGCAACGCCATAGACGGCAGCCCACCAGGCTCCCCCGTCCCTGGGATTCTCCAGGCAAGAACACTGGAGTGGGTTGCCATTTCCTTCTCCAATGCATGAAAGTGAAAAGTGAAAGTGAAGTTGCTCAGTCATGTCCGACTCTCAGCGACCCCATGGACTGCAGCCCACCAGGCTCCTCTGTCGATGGAATTTCCAGGCAAGAGTGCTGGAGTGGGGTGCCATTGGGTCTACAAAAATGTTGAAAGTCTTGCAAATTCTCTACCTCTAGGCCTAATAACTCAATGATATTTATAAGGAAAGTGTCTCTTTCCCATAGATTTGGGTCTCCAGTCAAACGATCAATCACATGTAGGGATTAATGAAGAGATTTTTAGATATGACAAGACTCAAAGTTTTAAGTTAATTTCAAGTTGCTGATGGGATTTGAGTAGTGAAAATTAAATACACCTTTCACCTCTCCCCAAGTTAGTAACCAATTAGGGAACAGACATGAGAAACTGAATGATATGCCGAAAAACTGCTGATAACACTGAACTAGATCTATGCATACTCAGTTGGGTCCCTTAATAAACTCTAGATGGATCTAAAATCTAGTGTTCAGGATCAATCACCTGAGGGGTTTGGGGAGCAGACAGTCTTATCAGAATCAGAGCCTTAGATACATGTTCAAAGCCAGTCTTGGTCCCTGACCCTGGAGGGCCTCTGGGTCCAGAATGCCAACAGTCAGTGAGGGCCAAGTTGAAAGAGAAATCTCACAAAGGGCTGAGTCACAGGTATTTATGAGTTCCTTTTTTCTGCATCATTCCACACAAAGTCACTAGCAGCAAGGGAATGAATAGGAAAGAGAGAAGCTGGAAGCATTCCTCCCATTCTTACTATTTTCCTCAGGCAGAGTGGTGAGCCAAATGTGGTCCTTGAACAAGTGGCATCGGCCTCACTTGAGAAATTGGCAAAAGCACAAATTCTCAGACCCCACCCTAGACCTACCAGATCAGAAACTCTGGAGGTGCAGCCTATCAGTCTGTATTTCAAAAGCCGTCCAGTGTGATTTTGATGAAAAATCTGTCTGAGAAGCCTCATCACAAAGTATAGACTGGAAATTTGGTGTGTGTGTGTGTGGTGTGTATTGTGTTACACACCTTAAATATCTATTACTTTTAAAAAGAGAGATGGGAAAAGGCAGATTCTTTATGATGTCTTCTGAGCAGCCATATTTTAAGAAGTCTTTGTCTGGCCTATCTCTCCTCACTTATTCTAGAAGGAGGAGAGAAAATTAACTCCAGCAAGCACAGTGGTTTTCAGCCTTAACTGCTCGCTGAAATCACCTAGTCAGTTCAGTTCAGTTGCTCAGTGTGTCTCACTCTTTGTGACCCCATGGACTGTAGCACACTGGGCTTCCCTGTCCTTCACCAACTCCCAGAGCTTGCTCAAATTCATGTCCAATGAGTCAGTGATGCCATCCAACCATCTCATCCTCTGTTGTCCCCTTCTCCTCCTGCCTTCATTCTTTCCCAGCATCAGGGTGTTTTCCAGTGAGTCAGTTCTTTGCATCAGGTGGCCAAAGCATTGGAGTTTCAGCTTCAGCATCAGTCCTACTAATGAATATTCAGGACTGACTTTCTTTATGACTGACTGGATTGATGTCCTTGCAGTCCAAGGCACTCTCAAGAATATTCTCCAACACCACATTTCAAAAGCATCAATTCTTCAGCAGTCAGCTTTCTTTATGGTCCAGAAATCACCTAGGAAACTTTGCAAATACTCATGTCTCAGACCTACCCCCATTGGTTAGGATTTCATTTGTTTGGGGTGTGTTGTAAGCATCAGGATTTCATCTATTTATCTATTTTTGAGACTTCATCGCTGCACGGGCTTTTCTCTAGTTGCAGCAAGCTACTCTGTAACTGCAGCAAGCAGGCTTCTCATTGCAGTGGTTTCTCTTGTTGTGCAGCATAAGCTCTAGAACATATAGTTCGGCTGTGGCAGCACGTGGGGTCAAAAGTTGCAGCTCCCGGGCGCTAGAGCACAGGCTCAATAGTTGTGGCACACAGGCTTAATAACTCCATGGCATGTGACTCCCAGGCCAAGGATCAAACCTGTGTCTTCTTCACTGGCAGGCAGTTTCTTTACCATGAGTCATCAGGGAAGCCCCATGGGCAACTGGATTTTTTTAAAGCCTTCCAAGTGATTCTATAATGTACAGCTAAAGTGGAATACCACTGGCTCACTGGTTCTGAAAATCTGGTTTCTAGACAAGCAGCATTGGCATCACGTGCCAGGAAGAGGCAACATGCTCAGCAAATAATACTTTGACACCAGCTCTCGCTTCCATGCATAGACTTCAGATACCAGCCACAAGCCCAGTTTATCTCCTGTGCATCTGACCCTCTGGCTACAAGTTGGAGGTTCCAGTGTCCTCTTTCCTGGGTTCATCTAAGTAGTGGAGCAGCACACAGAACTCAGAGAAACATTTTACTTACTAGGTCACCAGTTCATCATAAAAGGATGTAACTCAGGTGGGAGATCCATAGGACAACGCATAGGAAGGGAGGGTGGCGCTTCCACATCCTCTTCAGATGAGCCACTCTCCCCAGTCTCAATAGTAACCAACCAGGAAGTTCTCTGGACCTTCTCCCTTTGGGTTTTTCTGGAGGCTTCATTACATAGGCATGACTGAGTAGATCATTGACCATTGGTGACTGATCTCAATTTCCAGGCACTCTCTACTCCCTGGAGGTTGAGGGAGTGGTACTGAAGGTTCCAACCCTCTGACCACAGGTTGGTTTCCTTGGCAACCAGCTCCCATCTTCAGGGACTTTCCAAAAGTCCCCGCATTCACATAAATAGACATTGTTATCATTTTCATCACTTAGGAAATTTCAAGGGGGTTAGCTCTGCTCCAGAAATGGGGATGAATATGAAATATATATATTTCTTATTATACATCACAATATCACATTTAGCCACTTAGTTGACAAATAATTATTGGGTGCTCCTCTGGCCCAATTCCAGCAAAACTCTAAAAATAAAACAGTGAAGGAAAACAAGCATAGTTGTTTTCCTTGGAAAGAGTTCATCCTGTAGGGAAAACAAATATTAATCAAATAATCATCACACACATACATACACAGTATGTCTATAATAAGTCCTGTAAGTGTCAGGAATACAAAACTGCCTATGGATGACTGAGAATGTAACCTAATGTAGGAGGAATGAGTCGGGTATCACAAATTTCCTAGGAAGCTGTCAGAACTGACGTCTAAAGGATGAATAGAAGTTGAATAGGCATCGAGAAAACAAATCAAACATTTTCCAAATATCTTGTGCAAAAGTCCTGTGGCAAATAGGAATGCCAAGGAACCAAAAATGATAGTGGGTGCAATGCTCAGAAGGGGAAGGAGAGTATAGTTCAAGAATAACTTGGAAGGAAAGATAAAAGAGAGAAATACAAAAGTTGCACTCTGTTGTTGTTGATGATGACGGTAGTGGTGTGTGTGTGTGTGTCTGTGTTTGCTTGCTTGCTTGATATACTCCATTACAAATTTTTCTTCCTGCTTTGAGGAATTTTGTCAAGATTAGTGTTAAACCACATACATCATAAAGAATGCTAAAAGACATGAGGCTGCCCTGGTTACACTCAGGTCATCCTGCCCATGGCACTGTGGTAAGCTCAGTCTATTTGGGGATTTTTTTTTTGGCCCTGCAGTATCTTAGTTCCCAGAGCAGGGGTTGAACCTGCACCCCCTGCAGGAGAAGGGCAGAGTCTTAACCACTGGACCACCAGGGAAGTCCCTCAGCCTATTTGTTGAGCAATGGCATGGCCCCAGTGTGGTGGGGTCCATGACTGCAAGGTCACACACCTTTCTCATTTCCTGTCTCTGGTGGGTTTCAGCAGTGCACTTGCAGGTTGTATTACCAAATCACTGGGCTGGCCATTCTCTATCTGTGACTATGTCCTGAAAAACTCTGAATCTGGGAGAAAGATGATTTAAACCCGCTTTGTTTTTCACACAAAGTTCTGAAGGTATGTATGTATTCGGCCCCTGGTCCTTCGGCATCTGCAGTGACTGGCACTGCCGGCATGTTTTCTTCCTAGATCATTTTTATTGCCAGTGTCCACTGTTGCTGGAAGACTTTCCAGGATCCTCATGCATATGGCTTTTGACGGAAAAATGTCTCCCTTGGCACCTTCTTGTAGGAACCACATATATCAAAACCAAGCTCCCAGACCACCCTTCCAGCCAAACATTCATAAATGTCCAGGAGGGAACGAAGTTATGCAGGAAGACTATATCTCTTAATAAAATCTTGAAAGAGTTTCCATTTCATTTCTCATAAATCCTCTGTGAGTGAGCGTCCTACAATACTTTCTTAAGAGGCAAAATTGCCTCCAAATCTTTTCCTGGATCAGGACTATAGAATCATTTGTACTCGTCCAACACGTCATAATCCATCTTTGGTTTGACAGTAAGAGACATGATTTTTTATTTCATTTATTATATTATTATTCAAGCTCATTTTTAATAAATAGGCTTTCACTGAACACAGCTTCTTCTTAATAGAAAAGTCTAATAAAGTTTAGCATGAATGCCTCAACTTAGGAGCCTCTGTTCTACGTTTTCACATTCCAGAAAGTGACAGCAATTTGAGATAACTGGCATAGCATTGTAGGTAAGAATTCCAGGTAAACTCTGGAATTAAACAGACCCAGGTTAAGATCTAAACATCTCTATGTAATCTACAGCAACTAATTTTACCTCTCTGGGCATGTTCTGCTTTCCTCATCTATAGAATGGGGATAATAAGAGATCAATGAAACAATTTAAAAAGATAATGACCTAAAAAGCTTAATGTAACCTCTGGCACATCATATACACTTGTTAAGTTGTATTTTATTATTTCCTCATGCTATCTAACCTAATAACAGCCTCAGGTCCTTCTCTCTCATTATCGTGATAGTTGCTATTTTTTGAGGGCATACCGTATGCTATGAACTGCCAAGTACTTTACACGGATTCTCTCATTAAATGTTTTCAGCACGTTTGGAAGAGAGGTGTGATTATCCCTGCCATTTCACAGATGAGGAGGTGGAGAGGCAGAAGTCCTGATGTAAGTAGGAAGTAAGTGGAATTCTTAGAGCCCTGTTAGGCCTGCTCCGTGCTGTGGGGAAAGGCAGAGTCGCGAGGCTGTCCAAAGTTCCTCAGTGAAGAATGAAGCTGGAGGACCTCTTTACGATGCTCTGTGATTCCCCTCAAGGGCACACATCACATCTCAGACTTTGGAGCCAGGGCTTGGCCACTAGACCAGGGTTGCCCCCAGAGGGTCATCTCACGATCGAATGAAACACTGGAAAGTGCCTGGAATTCCGACTCTGTCAAATCTGCACTCAGAGAGGAGGCTGAAGGGGTGCCTGACTTCCTACAATTGTTTTGCGTGTTCTAACCTCCAGTTTCTTTATTTGTAAAATGGAGAAAAGAATGCTAACTAGCTCTCAGGGACCTTCTGGGGAGGCTGTCCTGTACTGTAGTTTAAGCACGCATGTTCTGGAATATGGCTCCCTGAGGTTCACCCAGGACCACACTTCACTAGCTTTGTGACTTTCAGAAGTTACGGGATCTTTCTCAGCCCCAGTTACTTCAGCGGTACCTTTGCTCTCACCAGCACTAGAGAACCAATGATATTGTTGCAATAACTTGAACAGAATAAATATGACCGCAATGAGGGGTGAGGGCATACTTTTGCCCGTTTTCCTTATGTGAGGAATTCTTCATTGTGCCCCAGTTACAATGTTTCAAGGAATGCCGTTAGTTACCGTGATCCTAAATGACAATTACTAAATCATCCAAAGCTCTGGCACCAGACTTGGCAGCCTCAATTTCGAGGTAAGAGTGCCAGGGTGTGGTGAAGCCGGGGAAGATGCTTTTGGATCCACAAACTCAAGCACAGCCCCCTAAGTGAAGCAGTTTAGGACTCAGTCTTCAGTGCTTCTTAGAGAAACCAGCCTTCTGTTTATTCTCTGCTCAGTCAGGAGCTAGCAGATTTTTCCTGTAAAGGACCAGACAATAGCTATTTTAAGATTTGTGGACCAAGAGTCAATGTCTTCAACTCTTTCAACATCTGTTCTCACCGAAGAGCCACCACCCAGCTTGACACAAACAGGCAGCAGGTGGAATTTGCTCTGTAGGTATAATTTGCCAGTCCCTGCCCCAGAGTATGGGGCTTCCCAGGTGGCACTAGTGGTAAAGAACCTGCCTGCCAATGCAGGAGAGACAGGGGTTCGATCCCTGGGTTGGGAAGATTCCCCTGGAGGAGAGCATGGCAACCCACTTAAGAATTCTTGCCTGGAGGATCCCATGGAGCCCAGCACATGCTATAATTCATGGGGTCGCAAAGAGTCAGACACCATTTAGTGACTGGACAACGATAACAGTAACTGGTGGTTGCTCTGCACATGAAGCTTAGGATCCTACCCTCAGAGTTCCTCATATCCTCCTTCTGATCCCAGGCTGGAAGACAGCTAGTGAAGGAAGAATACCAACCACTAAATTAACTTCAACTCCAATCCATCAGCAGTCTTGCCTGAGGCTCCAAACCCAGTCATTGAATACACAATTTCCAATTTCCTCCAAGATCAGGAGGGAGAGAAGTAACAGATGATTCAGAAAACCAAGCATGTTCCTGTCCAGACTGTGTGAGCAGGCCAAGGGGAGTTAATTCCCCATAGAAAATGAACTCAGTTGAACCTTGTGGATTTGGAAATCAGCATGGAAGGGCTGACCTTATAGTGGCCCAGGTCTCCTTCCAGAACAGGTCTAGAGACGCACAAACACCTCTGGACTTCCCCAACCGCCACAATGAAAAACAAGGATCCCAGTATGCAGCCGTTCAGGTGGAATCCCTTAGGGCTTACTTCTGAGTAAAGCAATTGTTACTTGTTTTTAAATTTATTCCACAAAAGTAAACTCGTGGGGGTGATAACTAGGTTTTTTGTAAGATAAAAACTTCAAAAAATTATCAAATCTGTATAAGGTAAAATTTAAAAGCATGATTCTATACTTAATTTCTGTCACCAAAAATAATCATTATTGTCATTTTTTTCTGTGTCCTTCTAGAAGCCGTGTGTGCACAGAAATTTGCTGGATGTGTTTGCTAGAAATGCATTTCATTTTCACTAATGCAATAACAATATTCACTTTAGGCAACTAGTTATTTTGACTTAAATTATATCCTGGGACAAATGTCCACTCTTAACTCTAAATATCCACCACTGTGACTTTTTATCCTTTCCAGTATACCACTTGTTTCTTCCTTCCATTCTGTAATGCTATTATTTATATTACTTAGAAATTAGACTAATGGACATTATCATCACCCAAGTAAGGATGAATGCTTCTAGATAGAAATAAATTTCTTAAAATGCAACAAATGCAGAGACAAAGCTCTCCATCACTCTCTAAATGAGTCCAGTGTTTTCCTGGACTCTCTTATCAAACACCATATTGCTTCTCACCTCTATTTCGCTATTTCTGTGGATACTTGTTTTTCATCTCTCATCTTACTCTAGGCACAACTTTCAGAATAGGTGGCACGGCTATGAGGAGATAAGAGAGGACAAGATGCTTGCTTAGAGCTCTGTCCAGGGATCTTGTAGCTTGGAATCTTCCAGCTCACATTTGGCAATTCACAATGAGATTTGAAAGACTGTTGAGTGGGGTATCAAACATTTATTTTCTCACAAAACCCACTCCATCCTACATGTTACTATTTATTTTGAGAGTCAGTAAGGTCTCCAGTGGAGAACAGGAGGACTTCCAGAGAGCTGAAGACAAACAGGGAATATCTGGATTTTTAGAAAAAGGAGGCTCCTTGATGGTAGGCCAGAAGGCCTGCAGTAGCTTATCAGAATTTGAGAGCAGGTGAGTGAAACACAGACTTGTGAGCACTTAGTTATAGAGGAACCAGCCGGAAGTCACCAAGATGATGCCATTCAATACCACATTCCTTTTTCTGGTGCAGTTACCAGACTGGCAGATGAGGAACAGGCCATGAACAAAGGTGATCAGGAGTTCAGCAAAGGGTTTTACAAAACTCTTGAGTGGAGGATGGCATTTCACTTAGTTTCACTTATTCTCAGAAAATCTGGACATAGGTCATTAGTGGTGTGCCTCAAGATTTGCTGAGATAATTATGGGACCTTGTGGATGACACACCCTCAGGGAGAGGGCTACTGAGAATTCTACTTTTGAAAGAATGTAAAAACCCTAGGTAGACTGAAATAGTGGGATACCTGTTATTAATACAAGACATGTGATCAGTTCAGTCACACATACATGTCCGACTCTTTGTGACCTCATGGACTGCAGCACGCCAGGCCTCCCTGTCCATCACCAACTCCCAGAGCTTGCTCAAACTCATGTCCATTGACTTGGTGATGCCATCCAACCATCTCATCCTCTATCGTCCCCTTCTCCTCCTGCCCTCAATCTTTCCCAGCATCAGTCTTTTCCAATGAGTCAGTTGTTCACATCAGGTGGCCAAAGTATTGGAGCTTCAGCTTCAGCATCAGTTCTTCCAATGAATATTCAGGACTGATTTCCTTTTGGATGGACTGGTTGGACCTCCTTGAAGTCCAAGGGACTCTCAAGAGTCTTCTCCAACACCACAGTTCAAAAGCATCCGTTCTTTAGCACTCAGCTTTCTTTATAGTCCAACTCTCACATCCAAACATGACTACTGGAAAAACCATAGTCTTAACTAAATGGACTTTTGTTGGCAAAGTAATGTCTCTGCTTTTTAATATGCTGTCTAGGTTGGTCATAACTTTCCTTCCAAGGAGTAAGCATCTTTTAATTTCATGGCTGCAGTCACCATCTGCAGTGATTTTGGAGCCCAAAAATATAAAGTCAGGCACTCTTTCCACTTTTTCTCCATCTATTTGCCATGAAGTAATGGGATCAGATGCCATGATCTTACTTTTCTGAATGTTGAGTTTTAAACCTTTTTTTTTTTTCGCTTTTCTCTTTCACTTTCATCAAGAGGCTCTTTAATTCTTCAAGCAAAAATAAGTAAGGGTCATTGTCAATGACAGGAAGCCGTGAGGAGGGTGGAAAAAGTGGGAGGAAAGGCAGGAAAAGGAGCGAACCCTTCCAAGCCAGGCAGATGGTGGGGCAGAGATGTTTCTCTCAGGGTCTTTGATCCCCTAGGTTGTTAGTTTGAGTTGAGTTTCATGGAGAAGAAAGGAAAACCTCCAGACACTGTAAACATAGCACCGTAGAGCTCTTTAAGAATAGAATCTGCTCCACAGAAGGGAACAAATTTAAAAAGAAGATCCTGTTGGATTTTCAAAACCCCTTCACAAATAGTCCAGATAGCTGGACCCCAGAGAGCCAAGTGGGATTTCAGTACCCCCTAAAAATTCAACCTCGTGCCTCTCTTGAAATAATGATCTCTGATTGAGTGATGTAGTCATTCATTCAATCTATTCTCACCAAATACTATCTGCCCTGGACTTCTTTTTGTGACCTGTGCTGGGTAGATAAAGATGCTTGAGACATCTCTCATCTTGAAGGGTCTCACAGCCAAGACAGTGTTTCCCAAAAAATGATGCATAAATTACCTGAAAATGAACCATCTGAAGGCCCAGGCTTAAAATGCAGATTTCTGGAACCCACTCTAGATTTGTTAAATCTATATTTGAACAAGTCATTTGCTCATAGGTATGAACAGAAAGCTTAATAACCACTGCTCTGAAGGAGGCATCTAAGAATCTGGCTCTAAATAAGATAGTGTGTATGATGCAGTGAGTGAAGCTATGTGTATGTATACATGTTAAAGCCATGAGGACATGCCATGAAAATATATTCGCCAGCACTTGTAAATGTTTGTGGTGATGCCTGGCAGTAGGCACAGTTATCCTTTGTGCTCAGTTACCAAGTCAGGGGAGAGCAAAGGACTGTACCTTGAGTTTCTGAAACTGAAAACAGCTCACGCTCCATCCAGAGCAAGCTTAAGGATCAGAGTGTGAAGAAGCACTTTGTCTTTACAGTTTAGTCTGCAATTCATGGAATAGAAAATGAGTGAAGATTTTGAGGCTGTCAGTGTGTTGTAGCAACAGCAGTATTCAGAGGCATATGGATCTACACTTGTGTTCAGACTGCAATGCTCATCACCTGTGTGATCTTGGTCAAGAAACATGCTCTCAGAGCCTTCCTGTCTCTGTCTGAAGAATGGGAGTAGCAGCAACGTCCTTCAGGATATCTCAGTGACACTGTAAGCTGTCACGCAGCCCTGATGACCAGGTGAATAAGACTTGAAGGAATGCAAAATGCAGGAATTGAGGAGGGAGATCCAGGATAACGGAGGACTACACTCTAATAAATATGTCTCTGGATGGCTTCACCAATGCAATGAACATGAACTTGGGCAAACCTCAGGAGATGGTAAGGGACTGGGAGGCCTGGCATACTATATAGTCCATGGGGTTGCAAAGAGCTGTTCATGATTGGGCAACTGAACAACAGCAACAAATATGTCTCTGAGGGTCTTGAGCATGAATTCCTGGGATCACAGTGAACATCTTCTCTCTTTCCATCTTCTCTCCTTCCTGAGTTCACAGTGAAAGGATACATCTCTCCTTCCTCTCATGAAAGCCTGGCTTTTTCCTTTCCCTTGCAACAGGAGTGATCCATCAAGTCATGGACTTCCTTAACAGATGCCATGATCTCTTTTAGCAGAAACTGGACCATGGAGACTCATGCCCCACCTGCCAGCAGCACTTTGACCTTGGGCATCTGCCATCCCCCAGCACCAGGATTCCATGATTCTGACACCCTGGATTTCTCTAGTCGTCCAGTGTTTGTCTCATTTATTGGCAGAGATGTGATGGCATGGCCAGTTCCCACAGTGAGTCCAGTTTTCACCCAATTGCATTACTAAAAATAGTTCTAAGGAGTTGATCAGAGGTTGCCAGGAGAAGGTCATTCACACAAACATGAGATACATCCAGCTCCCCTCCCCAGTGAAAGTGCCACGCCAGGTTGGAAGAGATGTGGTCCTCACCACAGGACCTTTCCCAAATGCACCCTGGAACAGGATGGGGGCAGCACTCAGCCCGAACTTACCATGTTCCAACAGCTTCCTACCTACCAGGCTGCCATATGTTCAGAACCGTTCGATTGCCAGATGTATGTCAAAGTTTTCCTTTTTAAAATGTAATTTTCGCCAGAATTTATTGGCATCCTACAATGCTGCTTCTTGGCTGCAGAAGCGGCTTTTCTGCCATTTGGGCCCAAAATAGAAACCACACGCAACCTTGACAGTAATCATGACCAAGGAGAGAGAACGCACATTTATTTATAAGGCACTTGAAGGTGAGTTCTTCTTTTGTGCTACTGCTTTGAGGATAAGGTCAACAAAGCTGGGAATAGCAACCTTATTGACTGTGCAATTTTATTAAAACCTGGTGCAATCACAAATATATATCAATTACTAAAATATTAGATATGGAAAAAGTATATTACTTTGAGATTTCAAAGAGTTTTTTTTTTTTAATCACATGTTTTATTTTCTGTCTTGCCCTTCATTTCCTGCTGTTATTGTCACATGCTGGGTGAGATCTTAGCATCTCGTGATCTGATGTATGTTGGGATAGCTAGGCATGGGTTCATATGGATGAATGCAGTACACAGATAGATAGTAAAAAAACTCTCAAGAATTTTATTCAAGCAAAGCACCAACATATGTTTTTGGCATCCGGGAAGCACTTCTTGGAATGGAAATCACATTCATGTTTAAAAATTCTTACTCATTTTCATTTGAAGAGTTTGGACAGATAATCAACATTTTTGTTTTCCTTTTCAATTCCTGAAAGTTAGAATGGCAGCCTTAATGGACCCAACAGCTAACAGTCAACTCAGCTCTCAGAATAAGAGCATCCGTATATCCCAGGATACCGATGTTCACCTCCACCTCACCATCTCTCAAAGCTGGTCTCCTCTTTCCTTTCTGCTACTGGCCCAATGCTGCTGCCTTCCGGGATTGTTTCTTTATTACCTGGTTTATTTGTTCAAGGGCTGATGGATGAAAAAATACACTACCTGTTCAAATATACAAAAAAAGAGGGGAAAAAAGTACTGCTGGGATTCCCAAGGGTTGTTGTTTAGTCACTAAGTCATGTCCAACTCTTTTGTGACCCCTTGGACTGTAGCCCACCAGGCTCCTCTGCCCATGGGATTTTCCAGGCAAATACTGGAGTGGGTTGCCATCTCCTTCTCCAGGGGATCTTCCCAGCCCAGGGACTGAACCTGCATCTCCTACACTGGCAGGCAGATTCTTTACCGCTGAGCCACTAGGGAGGCTCAAGGGTAGCCAGTGGAAAATTCACCACTCTGGGACTTTATTAACGCAGTCTTGATTGTATTTAAGAAAGAATAGGCACATAGTGGCGTTTTAGATGTTAAGGTAATGTCAACCCCATTCACTCTTATACTATTCCTGCTGAGGATGTTTCTGGAGACTAATTCAAGGGCTCTAGGGCAGGGTCTGGCTGCCAGCTGGTGTTGAGATGGAGTTTTCCCTCCAGAGTAATCAATTATGGTTTCCCAAAACGAGCTTGTGGAATGCTGCCAGCACAGTGGGTGAAGAATTTTGGAGCTGGAACTCTTTCCCAGATGTATAGGTCATCTCCTATATGTGTGGTGATGATGAACCAGAGCATCAGGGAGAAAAAATAGTAACTATTGAAAGTAGGTTTTATGTGAAGAAAAGTTATAAAACAGGTAGCAAGGGTATTACACAGATTACAGGTAAGTTGTTTTCAGCTCGGTGATGTTGAAGAAATCACAGACAGATTTCCAGGGACTGGTGGAAGGAACAGATCTTTGGTCTAATCTTTTCCAATTCCTTAATTAATAAGGCAACAGCTTTGATGGAGAAATTTTTACATTATATGCAAAATACTACACTGCTACAGAAAAATGCAAAGACAGCAACCCAAATTCTTGCCTCAAGGAATTTACAGGTCTTGAGTAACATTTGTAAGGAACTAGAACATATTAACAAATAATAATAAAACAAGGTAATATATGATAATTGTAATCACTTTTTTCTTTTTTGAGCACTTACCATTAGTCAAGTATTTTGCTCACACTTTGTGCACACAATTTCCATTCATTGCTTTTTTTAAAAAATGCAATTACTTTAAAAAATATTTTTAAAATAGGTCAACACTATTAAGATTTATAAATAAACTGAGATTCAAGACATTGCTAGAACCAAGTGAGGTGAGCGAGGCACTTGCCTTGAGTGTAAAATTAAGGGAGAACCTCCCCCCTAGCCAAAGAAAAATCAGTAATCAAGATTTTAAAAAGCCAGAAGTAATGTAAAAAAAATAATGATGAGCAAAATCTCAAAATTCTAAATAAAGACAGGGTCAGTATTGATGATTTTTCCCTTTGCCTTCAGGCTCCAGTCTGGCATTGGGCAGTGCTGGTTCACAGCACTTGTTAGAAGACTTTCCAAAGCTCATAAGGCAGTAAGTGGTGCATTTGGCCTAAAAGACTGGATTTTCCAGCTTGAACTTCCAACCACTGCTCTCCAAATGGGAAGGTCAAGTGTCTAGCCTTTGCTCATGTGGGTCCTAGGCCGGAACTGTCAGAGGCAGCCTCTCTTGCCCAGATCTACAAGTGGGTTAAGACAGTGCAGATGTGCAAAGTCAGAAGACAAATGGCAATGGGCCAAGTCCCATCCACGGGAGAGGAAAATCCAGCTGGGCTTAGGGAGACTGATTGTGAAATACAGAGATTGAAAGGCTCTTGTGGGGAACAAGAGAACAGCAGCTGAGTAGGCAAATGGCAGTCAGGACTGGATCCATCCCTGAGTTAGGAAAGGGCTCATGAATTCCAAGAAAAATGAGGTGCCAGCAGCTCCATGAAAGCGCCCAAGGATGGAGTAGATGGGCATCTTGGACCACAGAACCTTGACTCAAGATTGGCAATCAACAAAGTCAGGACTTGCAACTTAACGACCACACCAGGCTTTCCTGTCTCCAGAGGAAGGGTGATTGCCTTATTCACTTACATAATCCTGCCCACACCCCTGCCCCCACAAATATTTGACTGCTGGAATAGGACAGGGTGGGTTAATGGCTCCTGGGGGACAGGGTGGACCCTGGCTTATAGATTCAGAAAGATTCCTTTCTGCTGAACCTCTGAGAGCCTGGTAAGAGCACTTCACTTAGTGGGGCTTCTTCTTGTCCACTTGTTCCTAACAGCCTTAGTCATTCATCGGTGCTCAGAAGATTGGTTTGTCTTCAGAGGGGCAAATATTATAGCTCAGAATCCAACAACAGCCCCAGCAAGGGGCTGCAGGTGGGGAATGAGAATAGGAGATGGATGTCCAATGAAGGAAATATGGAATTTCACTTACATACATAATGGAATGCAAGCACTGTTGGAATTCCATACCAGAGAACACCCCAAGGAGTCCTTCCTGAGTGTCCTCACATTACTGCCTGTTGTGATAATATCCAGGTTAATGCAGGAGATGCCTCCCCAGACACCCAGGTAATCTAGAAAACATGTTATTCTGATTTCAATGGGGACTCACCTAACAGACCTGGAGACATGAGGCTCTAATTTTCTACTTTTCTCAGCATTCCACTGACCTTCAGAAAATAAGTGACTTCAGTGAAGAGTATCCCTTTTATTTTGTATCACCAGACTTCAGAGCCCTCAATAGTGCATGAGTTTCTGGGGCCTCCCTCCCTCTGACTCCACCTCCCGCATGAAAAACCTCAGGCGTGGAGCCAGCTAACTTGCTTGGCTATTGGCACCTTGAAGTAGAAGTAAATCCCTAATCTTCTGATTTATTATTTCCTGTTCTTCAAAGACAGGGGAAGGCAGCAATGCTTGAAGTATTTAGGCAGTTAGTCACTGTACAAATCCATCTCTTGTCTCACCCCCAATTCAAGGGAATAATATTTTTTTCCCTGAGTTACATAAGGCATGATAGAAAGCGTTTCAGAACCCTCTCTGCCTCAGGACCGATTTCTTGCAGTAAATCTCTAGAAAATCTTTCACAGTTTCTAAAATAAGTGCCCAGGCTTTGGAAATAGGTCTTACAGAGTGAGCAAGCTGTAGTTCACTCACGTGTTCACCTTGCCATCATTTCCTCTGTTTTCATCATCTCTCTGTCTTCAGTTCTCAGGTGCTTCCATCCGAATCACAGGTGTGCAACTGTTTGTAGAAGCAGAGGTATGGTTAAGACATGGGGATTTGGGGGATCAATGTTAAGTCAAAAACATACCATGGGATTGAGGTTCAATTTACTGTGAACTGGAGAGTTTCACAATTAGCCAAAGGACTGAAATCATTACTAACTAGAATTTCCCACACAGACATTGTGATATCCTGGTTGAACAAGGCAGCTGATGATGATGTTAATCAGTTGGGGTTTTGCCCATATTTGTAAGTACATGCCATCACTAAATGACCAGAAGGTGCACGTAAGAACCGAGATCCAGTTGGTAACTTCATCCTGCTAGTGGTTGTACAATGGAAGAGGACTATTTGCTAAGGTTAAAGTGGTCTTTGTAGTTGGGATAAATGCCTGATAGCTCTTGGGGTTTTATAAGCAGTAAGTGGTGGGGCTGAGTGTGCTACTCCAAGGAAGAAATAAGTGTAAGACTCAGAGGGTAAGCCAGGAGCCATCTGTGTAAGTTTGTGAATGTTGGAATGAAGAATTCAAGCTTGAATCAAAGGCAATAAGGAATCCTAGTAACTGTCTGGTAAAGAAGTAATTCAATGACCTCAGTTTTAGGAAGACTATTTCAGCCAAAAGAAGATGCATTGGGATTGTTGTTGTTGAGTCGTGTCTGACACTGTGATCCCACGGCCTGCAGCACACTAGGCTTCCCTGTCTTTCACTAACTCCCAGAGTTTGCTCAGATGTATATCTATTGAGCTGATGATGCCATCCAGATGTATTGGGATAGAGAGAGCAAAAAGAAGTTTAGCAACAGACAAATAGCATCTTTTCAATCGATACGATCTTTTCCCTTCATCATTCCAGTCATCTAGAAACAGACCACAGGACCTTAGTAAACTGTCATGGAAAATCTTTCTCACATGCATTTCTAAGAAAAGTGGGTTTTCCCTTTGTTTCCTCAGTTGTTTGTCCTTAAGTCAATGCCCCAAAGTGATTCCTTCCCTCCAATTTTAACTACTAAAATATGTAATATGACTCCAGTGTTTTATTTAAGAAAGAAAGAAAGGAAAGGAAGCAAGAAAGAAAAAAGATTCATCGAAGCAAAATAATGTTACCTCTGATCTTACACTATCTTTGAGAGTCAGTATGGGGTAAAGAACTCTATTAACAGAGTGAAGCATGCTCAACATTGCACCAACAAAAGATGGAATTTTTCCAGGAGCTGGTAATGGCTGAGGTGGCTTAGCATTTGTTATTTGATGGCGTGTTCCAGGGGAGGTGTCAATTAAGCTGCAGGAAAGCTCCCTTTCTGCTCAGGCTATTTGCTAGGTCATAAGTGAAGTGAAAGTTGCTCAGCTCAGTCCTGTCCGACTCTTTGCGACCCCCACAGACTATGCAGTCCGTGGAATTCTTCAGGACCGAATACTGGAATGGGTAGCCATTCCCTTCTCCAGGGGATCTTCCCGACCCAGGGATCGAACCTGAGTCTCCTGCACTGCAGGCGGATTCTTTACCCGCTGAGCCACAAGGGAAGCCCAAGAATACTGGAGTGGGTAGTCTACCCCTTCTCCAGTGGATCTTCCTAACCCAGGAATCAAACCTGAGTCTCCTGCATTGCAGGCAGATTCTGTAGCAACTGAGGTATCAGGGAAGCCAAGGTCATAAGACGGGGTCTCAAAGGATGAAGAAAGGGTGGGTTTGTCTCCATGGAGACCAGTGCCCTTCCCAGGAGAGTTAAGTCCAGTAGTTTCTCCAGGAACAGGACACAGAGGAGTCAGGGATGGATGGTTGTGCTGATGAATTCATAAAACCAGTGCTCTCGGAGGAGCAGAAATTGAAACCATTTATTTATAATTAGAGATGCAGGAGGCTGTGTAACTTGAAATTTCACCACTCAGTGTTCTTGGTGAAAATGCTCAATAATAATTCAGAAAATAATCAAAAGTTTGGGCAAGAAATATTTGAACATGTATCAGGCACCCTCTTCTTAAGCACAACCAGTACAAGTCTTTGAAAAGTCACCACTTTGAAGACTAAAATTAAACGTAACTTTCAGATTTTCCCTTCAGGAATCCCTGTTTCACTAGGTACTATTTATGGCAAGAGGCTCCCAGGCCAGGGTGGGACACAGAGGGTCAGATCTCACTTCTCAGGAATTCCTGTCAGGATGGACCTTTGAAAAATATGCCCCCTGGGATTCCAGAGTCTGGAAACAAATGCAACCGACATCTGCAACGGCAAGAATTAGAGACCAACTCACTGTTTACCATAAGAAAACATTCGGGGACTTTTGGTTTAAAATGTTCATTGAAACCAAGACACATGAAATCATGCTTACAATATGAAATTAAGTGGGGAAAAAAACCAGAATGTGAACCTCCTAATTTCAAATACAGATGCAGGTAGACAAGACAAGGATGGAATTTGCAAACACAAACATTGTTCATTCAAGTTGAAGAGTTTTAAGACATCACAAGAAAATATTTGTCCAGTGTCATTAAGTGTTGCTGTTTTATTGATTTTACATTTTTTTAAAGAGTGGGCCAAAAAGCCATCTCTTTTATAGAATTGAGTTTTCATTAGTAGATTGAATTTGTGAGAGAGCTGGGTGTGATCATCAGCCACAACAATCTCCCAAAAATTGTTATGAAGAATAAGTGAGTTAACAATGGACAACAATTAGCATCATGCCTGGCATCTTCATCATTGTTAGTAGTACTCATTTCAGCTGGAGCCAAGCTGACCTTATCTTGGTTTCCCTAGAGGCGGTCAGCTTCAGCACTGGATATTTCCTCTTTTCATTGCTAAAATCACCATCCTGGCTTGCATTAGTCTACGTGAATGAATTTTGACAAACCCAATCCCTCTTGGTGGGCTGCATGTGTGGCAAGATGCAGTTAGTACAAACTAAGTGGCCTCCAATTAAAATAAATAAATAAATTTTTTAAAAAGCAAGTATAACAAACTAAATGTCTTTGTGAATGACGTAAAAAGAGAAATGTGCAAGAATACGCATTTCATGAGGTGCCCACCTTGGCACCACTACATTTGTTAAAAAAATCTGAAGGAGGTTTCTGTTTGCTAACCTCCGTGATGCCAGCTCTCCTAGAGGGGTCAGTCCAAGTCGTCCAGTCTCCAAAGCAAGTGAACATTGGCAGCTCTCAACTGATATCTTTTATATAGTATTTTCATATGTCAAAAAAATCCTCAGTAGAAGATTCAGATTCATTGATAAATATCTTCCACACACTCTAGGGCCTTTTACTCTGAAAACCATCTATTTAATGTGTTTCACTAAAGGTTACTAGAAACCAGGAATCAGAGCACATAGTCTCATATTAGAAGAGTCTCCTGCTGCTGGAGGCTGCTTCAGAAGAGGCTGGAGTCTGTTTATATTTCTTCAAAGAAGCAAAATCCCAAGCTATTCAGAAGCCTTCCCATCATTAAGGTATCTGACACTTCAGCTCAGTTCAGTGCAGTCACTCAATTGTGTCTGACTCTTTGCAACCCCATGAACCACAGCACACCAGGCCTCCCTGTCCATCACCAACTCCCGAGTTCACCCAAACCCATGTGCATTGTGTCAGTGATGCCATCCAACCACCTCATCCTCCATCGTCCCCTTCTCCTCCTGCCCGCAATCTTTCCCAACATCAGAGTCTTTTCAAATGAGTCAGCTCTTCACATCAGGTGGCCAAAGTATTGGAGTTTCAGCTTCAACTTCAGTCTTCCAATGAAGATTTAACAACTGATCTCCTTTAGAATGGGCTGGTTGGATCTCCTTGCAGTCCAAGGGACTCTCAAGAGTCTTCTCCAACACCACAGTTCAAAAACATCAGTTCTTCGGTACTCAGCTTTCTTTACTATCCAACTCTCACATCCATACATGATCACTGGAAAAACCATAGCCTTGACTAGATGGACCTTTGTTGGCAAAGTAATGTCTCTGCTTTTAAATATGCTGTCTAGGTTGGTCCTAACTTTCCTTCCAAGGAGTAAGTGTCTTTTAATTTCATAGCTGCAATCACCATCTGCAGTGATTTTGGAGCTCCGAAAAATAAAGTCAGCCACTGTTTCCACTGGTTCCCCATCTGTTTGCCATGAAGTGATGGGACCAGGTGCCATGATCTTTGTTTTCTGAATGTTGACACATAAGAAGCTATAAATGTAATCAATCAGCACCCTGATTCTAGTATTGGATAGGTTAATCTTCAGTGTGGACTTCAAATCAGAAGCATCATCAACCTTTCATTAACTCAACATATCTTTGTAGATCCTCACAGCATTTTATTGACTCTAAGACACAATTGTTGTGCTTTTCTCACATTTAAACATCTCTGAAGTCCGATGTTCGGGGAAACCAAGTAGCCAATGGACATACTTATTATTTCCTGTGAATGACCACCAAAATTTTCAGTGAGTGTCAGTGGCTTGAAGGAAAATTCCAAGGGTGAGAGTTGAGCTTCCTTCAAGAAGTATTTATTCACCAATATACTTGAAAGCCCAGAAGCCAATATTGTGGAGAAAAAAACAGATGACAGAGATTTGAGACAGAGAGTGATTTACAAGACTCAGATTCAAGTATAAAATGTTTTAAGAACACCTTAACCAATTTATTGTGTAATCTTTTCTCTTTTAATATATGTGCAGGCATGATATATGGGACATATCTATATCTAAATAAGTCTAAAAGGGTACTTACAATAAATTATGATTATGGTTTTAAAATAAGAATTCATTGCATGCATGCTCAGTCATGTCCGACTCTTTGCAATCCCATGGACTCTAGCCTGCCAGGCTCCTCTGTCCATGGGATTCTCCAGACAAGAAAGCTGGAGCAGGTTGCCATTTCCTACTCCAGGGGATTTTCCCGACCCAGGAATCGAACCCACATCTCTTGCATCTTCTGCATTAGCAGGTAGATTCTTTACCACTGCACCACCTGGGGAGCCCTTTAAAATAAGAATAACCTAGTTTAAAAACAAGTAAACCTGTTTTAAAATAAAGTCTGTTTTATTATTCACCTAGGGAATATAGTCTGTTCTCAGATTTAAGGGTTATGCAAGTGAATGGCATGAAAAAATAATGTGCACATTACATGTGGTTAATTATCCAGAAGACACCAGATTAGCCAATACGCCTTGGTCTTCCTGGAAGGACCCCTACACCTTAGCGGGGCACATGATGGTTCCATGGTCTAATGAGTCTTTTGCCTGATTTGAGAGCAGCAACCTCCTCTGAAGTGAATTTGGGGACAACACAATGTGAATAGACTAACAAAAAAATGCACTCAAAATGCACACATTATTAAGAAATAAGAAAAGTATCAGGTTTATTGAAAATGTGGTAGACCCTGCACCAGGAATTTTGTATGCATTAGCTCATTCAATCCCAACAGGAAATCTCCGAGTCAGATATCCATATCTGTAAATTACAGATGACAAAGATTGACCAGAAGAGTTTTCCACTTGCTCCAAGTTACACAACTGGTAAAGTACAAATATAGGGTTTGAACTCCAAACACTAGGTTCTTTATTATATATTCTTAATACAAAGTATTGAATTATCCCTTAATCAATCTACGCCAAGAATCATCCCACATACAAACACACAAACTAAATTGCTAAACCCACAGACTAAGAGCAAGTAATGAAATGTTTATATAAGTCAAAAGAAATATTGAGCCAAGTAATCACTTATTTCATCAGAGAATGCATTAAAACATAAAATGATTGATGATGATGTAAAAGAAAGTGATCAGTGGACCTCGGGATCTTGACATTGTGCGATACATGAGCCAAACTTGTTATGGAAAGTCCTGAAATTGTTTAACCTGTGTGAGTGAGGGGTGGGAGGTCATGCTTTTCAGGTTGCTGACAAATTTTTCTATTTAAGAGAAAGAACACTTCTCTCTATATGTTGTACTTCCCCCACCCTCCAACATAAGCTCAAGAGTCACGGGGAGAGAAATACTTCCATAGCGTTCACTTAACTTCAATGAGAAAGCATTCTGATCCTAAGTTTTCTGAACTTGAAATGGGCTTTGTATAGAATGACTGACATTTCAAGTATCAGGTACAACTACCACCTCATGAGAAGTTCATCTCACAGTTTGAGACACCATAGGCAAGAGAAGTTTGAACTAAGATTATCACTCGATAGCTGATAGTACTTAGGAATAAATATTAAAAATATTCAGCATTGATAGCCTTCAGTGAGGAAACATTAAACTAACAAAAGTAAAATACACAATACAGATAAGGAAATGCTGAAGTTTACATGCACCTGTTTTATGGGAAAGAAAACCAATCATATTCTTTATATATGTTAATATTAATATTAAGGTTGAAACCTAGACTTCCAAGTCCATGTCCTCTCCATGACAACAGAAGGCCCTTCTGAGACATTGAAAAACTTTACAATATTGTAAAGTAAAAAAAATAAAAATAAAAATAAACAAAAATAAAATCTGAAAAAAAATAAAAACCTTTCTTTTGTACCTGGACATAACTGATAGCTTACTGTGTATCAACTAAAGAGAGTTTATCAAACTTAGGCTTGGTTTAGACTGGTATGAACCAAGAGAGACGGTCAAATCTATGGAACAGTAAACACGACAAGAATCTAAGTAAGTGCACATAACTGAAATTAGCTGGGAAACAGCTCAGAGATAGATGCATGGCACCAGGATGTCATTCTGAGGCTTCAGGTAAAAACAAACCTGTGAAGATTGTCTAGGAAGGAGGTTATAAAGAACCAGGTAGAGAGGTCGGGGGAGGACTGCCTCAAGAAATTCAGGAGGGAAATAGAATGCTGGCCAGGAAGTACATTCGGAAACCCAATGGCAGGGTTGTAGGCGGTGGGGGTGATGGAGTATTGTGGGAAAAGAGCTCAGATAAACCCGTATATTGGCTTCCAAGCCAGTGGCAGAAGGGCTCACCCGAAACCTCTAGGGGCCCTTGCAAAGATAAGCACCCTGTTGATCTGAGGTCTTAGTAGTGGGAGTCTGAGTTGCTCCAAATGAGATCCTTGTTGTTGGACTATTCTCAATTAAATTGCCCCGGACACAGTACCTTACCTTTATGTACCTTCTAGAATTCCAACCCTCTGTTTTTCTGTTCTTGGCTGATCTCTGGTGGGTTGGAGGAAGACCATGCAATGCAAAAGCAGGATGGGGGATGGCATATGCCGTGTGTTTTGAAGGAGGGAATGGAGATCCCTTTTGCCTTCAAATTCCCACCGCTAGTATGCTAGTATCTGGAATTTCATTATCTCCTTGGGTTATTGTTACTTTCCAAAGGTCATCTTAACTGTCTTTTACCAAGCTATTATTCTCCCTGCCTTTCTTCTTGTCTATCTCAACTTGCCATAATATCTGAAAAGGATGACTCCCTTAGCCAACATATATGATTTTCAGCTTCCACAGAAATAATGTACCTTGGTGTTGGAGAAGACTCTTGAGAGTCCCTTGGACTGCAAGGAGATCCAACCAGTCCATTCTGAAGGAGATCAGCCCTGGGATTTCTCTGGAAGGAATGATGCTAAAGCTGAAACTCCAGTACTTTGGCCACCTCATGCGAAGAGTTGACTCATTGGAAAAGACTCTGATGCTGGGAGGGATTGGGGGCAGGAGGAGAAGGGGACGACAGAGGATGAGATGGCTGGATGGCATCACTGACTCAATGAACGTGAATCTGAGTGAACTCTGGGAGCTGGTGATAGACAGGGAGGCCTGGCATGCTGCGATTCATGGGGTCACAAAGAGTCGGACACGACTGAGCGACTGAACTGAACTGAATTGAACTGATGAGAAAAATTGGACAAGCACATTTTTAAAGCAGAAGAGGAGAGAGTTTGAAAGCATGAAAATCTAGAATGAGAAGAAGGAGAGAGAGGGAGAGAGAAAGATGGCTATGTGATTTGGGCTCCGTGGAGGATTTGTGGGAATATTAAATCATAGAACAGCCTCTTTTTTGGCATAGCTCTCATGTACCAGACACTGTGCCAGCTGCTTTATATGTAGCATTTCATGAACAACTCTCAAGGAGTTGTGCTTTTCTCCACTTTCAGGAGGAGGGACCTGAGGGTCTGAGAGCCAGAGACTAATTGTTCAGCAAGTGAAACACAGAGTGAAGTTCTGAGTTCTTTCTTCACTGCTCCAAAAACCTCTCTCTTCCCTCTAGGTTGGTGTCTCCACAAAACAGCTCCAAAGATGCACCCTGCCTTATAGATTCAAAACTGGCAGCTCTGAAAGAAATGTATGATTCCTGGCTGCTTCCCTGGTGGCTCAGACAGTAAAGAATCTGCCTGCAGTGCAGGAGATCCTGGGTTCGATCCCTGGGCCGGGAAAATCCCCTGGAGAAGGAAATGGCAACCCACTCCAGTATTCTTGCCTGGGAAATCCCATGGACAGAGAAGCCTGGAAGGGTGCATGGGGTTGCAAAGAGTCAGATACGACTGAGCGACTAGCACTTCCACAGCCCAACCCTTCTGTTTTACAGATGGGAGGCCAAGGAAGAAGTATGCATTGCACACTCAGTAAGAGCATAAACTGGGCAAGAAACCAAGTCCACTGTCTCTACTTCCACTCGTGAGTCTTCCTATTGGCTCTCAAGGGAAGGGTTAAGACCATAATTGAGGGAGACTTGTAACTCCAGCCTGAGCTTTTCCTGTCATCCTCTTACTATGGTATGCACAGAAGAGACTATTGACTTTAGAAACATTACATCCAAACACTGAGCCATTTCTTTTTGCTGTTTTCTTTAACACCACACTTATTTGTAGAAAAATATAATTTCCTATTTTTTTTACTTTTGTCTTTATAAAATATTGGATAAATATTGAATTTATACAAAACAAAGGAGTAACAACAATATCCAAAGAAATCATTTGGCTTACTGTAGTCTTGGCTCCTGTAGTCTTCTTACATTTAAGTTTGTGTCCTTTCTAACCTACCAATATTTTTAAACTCAAAAAAAAAAAAAAAGCTTTTTTTCAACCTTAAAAGTTTGCCCATAAGTGCTCAGAATATGTTTACTAGGAACAATTTTAAATAAAAATCATTGTTCAGGTGTCACTCATATCAATCATTTCTCTGCAACAGCTGCAGAGTAGAAATAATTGTCATCATGTCCCCTGTACTTGAAGGATGGAAAAAAAAAAAGATCACATTAACAAGAGTCTGGAAGTGTCTACGATTTTCAAAAACCACCTTCTACCCATCCATCTGTACAAAAATCCCAATGACTATTCCTCCAACAATGTTTCCAATTACACAACACCCACATCCCTTGTAATCATCCCCTCCCATCATCCCTATTAGCATACTCACGCGATCCCACTCAAAGCTCATTTTACCAACTCCATGCTCATGCCAGATACCCATCCTGGCAGAAGGATCAGGCTGAATCAACAGGGGTTGAAGCCGTGGCAAAGCTAATCCAGTCCCAGATCTGAACAACAACAACGCCAATGGGTGATGTGGGGCTAACTTACCACAACCACAAGAAACTTGAAACTTTGTGTCTGGTAACTTCTCCCCACACAGACTTTCCCCATACAAACTATAAGGTCCCCGAGAAGAAATTAACAAAGAGTAAAAAGAAAACAGGAAAGAGACAGATGGATTTTATGGACTCTAATCATGGGTCTTTGCCTCAGGTGGAGAAAGTAGACATCGAGCCATCTAGAAGAATAAGCTCAAAATGTGTGTTAACTTGGAGACCCTATCATTCCCTACAGCACTCAGAGCTGTGAAGACTGTCTTCTCTGACTACCAAGTCATTCTCTTGGTAAGCATTTTGCTCACCTACCAAAGCAAAGCCCTCATGCCTCCTCTCTCTCTTTATCTCCCCCATGTAATTAGGAACTTTAAGAGCACCAAGAAGCTCAAAACCCTAATTCTTGTTTAAATGTACACTTTCTCCACAATGGGAGAAGTGCTTTGTGGTATCTGAGTATGAATTTGAGAAGGTTAATACTAGACTTTGCATTGGAACCAGTTTTGATATTTGATGACATGGGCTGCAAAGTGATTTCAAAATCTGAACTTATTGTTTCTCTAATAGGACCAAGTACAAAGCAGTAGTTTTTCAAATACAATTATAAAAACAATTTTCACAACACCCCATTTTATGAATGAAGAGAGTCGCTTCAGTCCTGTCTGACCCTGTGGACTCTAAGAGTCCATTAAGTTCCTCTGTCCTTGGGATTCTCCAGGTAAAAATACTGGAGTGGGTTGCCGTGCACTCCTCCAGGGGATCTTTCTGACCCAGGGATCAAACCCAGATCTCCTGCAGCTGTTGCATTGCAGGCATATTCTTTACCACGAGCCACCAGGGAAGCCCATGTCTAAGAGCATACTAAAGCTTCAATAACTGAATCATATCCCTCTTTGATGTTTTGTATGAACGTGAAGGTGCTCCAGATCCCTCTCTAAGGAAAGACTTGCTGTCCAGCTGCAGGGAGCACAGTCAGCAGAGAGCTTTCAGTTGTAGTCTTCTTCAGGGTCTGCTTCCACTGCAGCATGCTGCCTTGCCCTAGTTCCAGCCCCTCTTCCCAGGGCAGCCTGAATCCAGTGACAGGGTAAGGTCAGAAAATAAAGACTTGACCATCCGGGTCCAATGTTTTACATGCTGATGGACAACACTCACTCCAGAGCTCTCTGCTGGGTTAGCCAAGACTTAGTCAAGTCTACATGGTAGTTTGAATTTTCCCTCTGCTCCAACCTGTGTCTTTCTTTTCTTTCACAGGTGTGTGCTTTTGAATAAACCCCTTGCAGCCCAACCTCTGTCTTGATGTCTGCTTCTGGATAATCCGGTTGCTGACCCCTACACAACTGTTAACCTCTCCGTCTTTACCCGTATCCAGCCTAGACACTGTAACTCACCTTGACTTTGACAAGGGGCATACAAAGAGTGCATAGGTAGATCAAGACCACATTCAGCTGCAGGTGGTCCTCCTCAAACTCTGGTGTCCCAGGTCCCCTGGTACAGGCTTCAAACCCAGAAAGCAAATACCAAGTTTCCAGTAACTCTGCTCTACTGAATTCCCAACTTCTAAACTCAGGTTTCCTCAGATCTCACTCCCCAATATCTAATCTGAGTTTATGATGCCAGTTAAGTTTTATCAGGAGTCTTAAACTCAAATGCCTATTGAGCATTTTGCCATAAAACTATTAATTGAAGCCGGTCACATATGTGACAATGATACTAAAAGGCTTGTCTTGCAATTATGCGTAACATTTTCCTATTTATGTTGCCTGACAAAACACAGTATGAGCGAAAGCATATTCCCTGAACCATTGGGTTGCTTCCTGTTTTGACATTTGCCAAATGGCTACTAACAGACAGCCTGAACACTGAGAGGATATTCAAACCTTTCCTAAAGCCTGCTAGATGAACTGGACTTCTGATGGCAGAAGTTGTTTGAATATGCCTTAGGTGCCTACTCATGGAATACCCAGCCCAGGCCCTGCTCTCTTGCCCTGTAACAGGAAGGCATCAAGTCTGTAAGGGAACATTTTCTAGTGATAAAGAAGGAATAGCCCAAAAGATGAAAACTGGTGAAAACTGGTTCAGATTACAACTCTCAATATAATATTCACATTTACTGCATATTTGCTGAGAACCCAAACTCAGATCCCCCTTTATTCTCAGCAGCATTTTAATCCTTCAGCAATAAACACATCCCATATTGAGTCTAGTACCACTCTCTATAGCTCAATTTTTTTTTTTTCACAGATAGAAAAAAAAGCTGAGAACCATTCTCTGAGCAACAATCTCTGTTTTCAGGAATTTCAATAACTATTACCCAATGATTCATTGATTTATTACTTCACCTACTTAACAAATAGTTCACAATTAACTTATGTTTCCTAATCAAGTTCTCTTATCTAAGCTATCTATGTTTGATTCCCATGCTACCCCTTCCCATGAAAATATCACACTAGATATACAGATTTTTAGCTTTCAAGTGTTCTTTCCCTGGTCTTTTCCCTTTCAGTTAGAAGGATTGCAGTCGCTTAGTTGCTCAGCCCAGACTCTCATGTTCTCATCCTTGATTTGCCCCTCTCCTCCATGTCTGTCCATCCATTCATTCATCCCAAGATCCTTCAGTTATAACACTTAGATCTCTGTTAAGTCATGTTCTTTTCTCTGGCTCTGTAGTCACCACCCTAAGCCAAGCTCCAAAATTTCTCACTATTGCAATAAAATCTGTTCTTCTTTTGTCCTGCTTAAATCCCTTCTCCACCGAGTAAGCAGACTGATCGATTTAAAATCTAGATCAATTCATGCGACTTTGTGGTTTAGTTCAGTTTAATGACATCCAGTAGCACAGTCATGCATGCTCAGTCGCTTCAGTCCAACTCTTTGCAGCCCTGTGGACTGTAGCCTTCCAGGCTCCTCTGTCCTCCTCTGTCTGTGGGGTTTCCCAGGCAAGCATACTGGAGTGGGTTGCCATTTCCCTACCCAGGGGATCTTCCCGACCCAGGAAGTGAGCCATCATCTCTGTATTGCTGGCGGATTCTTTACCCTGAAGCCACTGGGGAAACCCGGCATCTAGCAGCGCTGAAAGCAAAACACACAATTTACAAAATCCGTGGTCTGCACCCTCTTGAGTGATCTAACTCTTGCCCATCCACCCATCCCATCACTCCTTCCCCACCCTTCATTCAGTCCTCGGAAGGCACAGGGCCTCCTTCTTGTTTCTCAAACCAGCCAAGCACTTTCCAGCTTAGATGCCTTCATAGTCACTGTTCTCTCTACCAGGAAAGTCCTTTCCCTGAATATTTCACATTCTTCAGATATTAACTTAAATATTACCTTCTCAGAGAGCTTTCTCCAGCCACCTTGTCCAAAACAGGCCATTTACTCCCACTCCCTGTCGTCCTTTATTATAGCACCTGTTGCTTTCTTTGGGCTTCTCTGATAGCTCAGTTGGTGAAGAATCCACCTGAAATGCAGGAGATCCCAGGTTCAATTCCTAGGTCAGGAAGGTTCACTGGAGAAGGGGTAGGCTACCCATTCCAGTACTCTTGGGCTTCCCTTGTGGTTCAGCTGGTAAAGAATCTGCCTGCAATGCAAGAGACCTGGGTTCAATCCCTGGGTTGGGAAGATCCCCTGGAGAAGGGAAAGGCTACCCACTCCATTATTCTGGCCTAGAGAATTCCAAGGACTGTATAGTTGCTTTCTTTCATGGAATTTCTTGCAACTCATGATTAATACATGTGTTTGCTTATCCAATCTCTGTCTCTTCCACTTGACTGTGAGGTCCAGAGGGAAAGAAGTACTTTCCCTATTCAACACATATTCCTAGCACCTAGCACAGTGTCTTGTCCATCACTTTTTGAATAGATGAAATGTCTTCCCTTTGGCCCTCTTCTCCAGGCTCCCCGTCGAGTTTTACGGTGTCACCATCGTGTTAATCTTCTCCCAGTCAACACAGCTCCATCTTCTTAACACCGCTGCTCTCCGTCTCTCGTCTCCGTCTCCTCGCTCCTGCCGTAATGTAGACACTTGCCATTCCACACTCAGACAATTATAAGACTCTGCCAGCAGGCCTCCCTGGCTCTGCGCTCTTGCTCTCTATCCTCTGTACCCTGTCAGAGTGACCTTTCCAATATGCAAATCACTTTCTGGTCTAAACCTTTAAATGGCTCCCTGTGGCCTACAGGATAAAGTTCAAACGTCTTAGCATGGCAAGCAAGGTACTCTGAGATCTCACCCTTCCTCCCCCTCTGGCTTCATCTCTCCGTCTTCTCTGAAAACCTCATGTCCACAATCTCTGAACACGCGTTTCCTTCCCCCCACCATCCTGTCCGTTCTATCTTCTGTCTACACCCTAGTGTATTTCTCTGCCTATCCACACTCACTAAGTCATTTATTTCTGGCCTAGATGATCATCCTTCTCTGTAATTGCACAGTACCATGACCAATCCATTGCTAAACAGCAGAGAGTGAGGTGAGTTTTTACATGCCCAGCTAACCATGGAAATATCTGCCAACCCCCCTCCTTGCTTAAAATTCATCCATGGACAGAGGTTAATAGGTCCTATAAAAACTACCCTATGGGTACTTTTCTAACCCTTTCCTCATTCTCTGTACTAAGACCCACCATCATGTTCCCTCCTGCCCCAGGACCCTTACTCCTTCTATCTTCATCTACTTGAAATACTCAAGGACACTTCTCCCCTTTCATCTTATAGCTGAGTATGTTCCATAGGGTAGGCAAAAATTCTCTGAGTATCCTCTCACAGTTCACTGCATTTTTTGCAAGTTCTTACCTACCCACAGAAGTTTGGGGTATGGGAGAAATAGAAAGTTCTCAGAAAGGGTACAGTGAATTTCAGACTGTAAATTTGGGGAAAGAGTGAAAGGACTTGGGTCACTGGATGCCATCCTTTGTAGGCTCTTGTTTTGGCTGTGAGTACTTTCTGTTCCCTGGGAAGTGCTACAGAGGTTTAAAAATCATTGCTGTATATTTTCCCCCATAATTCTAAGGGTGTGATATAACAATGAAGCTGCAAAGTCTGGAAGGAATTAAAATCATGCAATTTTGTTTAGTTTTTGTTTTTTAATGTTTTTAGTGTATCTTACTTCACCTTCTTCTTTGGCCTGTTGATCAAACTGATTTTCCATCAACTCCCCTAATCTGATCATTCAATATTCATTCATTCATTCAACGTTCATTCATTCAATGTTCATTCATTCATGCACTCAGCAAACACTCACTGGATGTTGCATCCTTTCCTAGGAGGAAGGGGGAGATAGTGGTCTTAGAAACCTTTGCCCGAGGAGCATGGGGGAAAATAAACTACATTTCCATCTTAGATTTCAGAGAGACCAGAAAGCAAATGAAGGCCAAGTTTTTCAAGTCCGGGGCACTGATAACAAGTAAGAGTCCCACATGAAGGAGAGAGTGGGGCAGGTACAGAAGTGGCAAAGCCAAGAGTCCTAGGGGTAGGACCACTCAGTCGGACAGAGCCTCCTACAAATATGTCAGCCAAGTCAGTGGTTAGACAAGCATCCCTTTGAGGACTTGGCAGGTTTCTGTAAACAAATGCATTAGATCACTAGGCAGTGTCCTTTGACTCCAGATGGATATTGTATTCCCAGCAGAATTCAAGACAATAGCCAAGAAGATTGGCTTACCGATGTTGTCCCAAGAATATTAGGACAATTACTGAGAGAGAACGCTGGCAAGGGCTGGTAAGGAGTTAACATCCCTACAAATGACTAACTATGATAAAAGACTAGAGTACCAAACAGGGACACTGGGCAGATTCCCAACCCTATGGATTTAACCACCAGGCACCTGTGTACCAGTAATGCCTAAGGCTGGCTTCTCTGATGGCTCAGCGGTAAAGAGTCTGCCTGCCAATGAAGGAGATGTGGGTTCGATCCCTGGGTTGGGAAGATCTCCTGGGGCAAGGAAATGGCAACCCACTCCAGTATTCTTGCTTGGAAAATCCCACAGACAGAGAAGCTTGGTGGGCTACAGTACATAGTGTCACAAGGAATCAGACACAACTTAGTGACTAAACAACAACAAACAACCATGTCTAAGGCTCATCCCCAAACTGGATCTATCATCGTTTATTGATTCCAGGTAATAGATACAAGCAAACTGAGACTGTGTATTAGACGCTCAGCTCTAAGCCACGATAGCTCCAGCTGAGGGAAGGTGAGGCTGCAGAAGGAAGGCCAGGGGAAACGGGGTTCATAGTGTGTGCATGCCAAGGTCCCATCACTCTCCTGTCTTCCTGCAGAACCCAGGGCGGGGTGGATGGGGGATTCATCTCTGTGAATCAGAGCCCTCTGCCTCCATTTGTTAAGACCTTCTTTCTGTCCTTTTTAAATACCACTGTTAGTACCCCCGGTGGCATTGTCTTGGTCCTTTACCCTTTCATCCAGATATTATTAAAAACTAGTGTCAAAAATGGAATTCTCCAAAGACCTTGTAAAAGTCAGCTGTGAGGCCAGGCTCCGCAAGAGCCACTTCCTAAGTCGTGATTTTGCAGTGAACGCTTCTACTTGTCAACCCCACGATGGAAATCCTAGAGCTCTTCATCCACCCCCTCACACTGCAATCTCCTGGGCATGAAACCATTCTTAGAATCCCACAATTTTTTCCCAAACTTCTGTACATTTCAGACTCACTCCTTCTATCTTTTAGTACATGATGTCTTCCCACTTTCACTCCACCTTCAATCTTACCACACCCCCACTCCAACACACACACACAATATTCTTTTTCTAAAGACATTTTTGGATCATCAGGATGTTCCCCTTCCCCAGACTCCAGTGATGGCCCCTGAGATATTTTGGTGCACAGATTAGAGCATTCTGAAGGAACAGTTTTAACTCTGCAGTTCTGATGCAGGAGCAAACTATATAAATGGTGCTTTGTAGCCAGATAATAAGCTGTAGTGCCTTGAATTTAATCCACAATTGCCAGAGACAAAAGCTAATTACATTGTTTTCCAAATTAAATTAAACCTAGCTTCAATATGTCAAAAAGATACATCAATGTCTGTTATGTTTAGTGACACTTTCATCTCCTCAAGGTCATGAGGTGATAATATTAATATTATTATTGTATCATAATTAATGAAATATGATAAACTCATAGCACTTGCTAAGTTTCAGACACTACACTGTATTATCTCTATAAACTCACTTATCATCAGAATCACCTTGTGAATTACTATTATTTTTGTCTGTTTTGCTAGATATGGGGGCACAAGAGGTTTTCAGGCTAAGCCTACAGGGTAAACAGAGAAGCTGATATTGAACCCAGGAGTTTTTGTTCTAGAATCTGTACTGTTGACAACTGTGGAAAACAGAAATCCTAACACTTAGAAGTTATCTGGAAAAAGGGATCAGGGCCTTAAATTGTTAATCCAAGGTTTGTACCACTACCCTTAGCCTTCACCTCCTATTCCATGGGGTGGCTGCTGCCCCTGAATTCTCTGCCGTCTTGAACCTCCATCTTCTCATGTGGCCCTCCCACCGACCACAGGCCCAGTCACAGAGTCTTGGTTAAAGACCATGTGTCTTGGTGTCCAGTTTTCTCCGTACCCCACTGAGGTCTCTGATAAGGGCACTGTGTGCACTAGGGCCTGGGTCTCCGGCTCTCGTGGATATCCCCGGTTACCAATTTTTCCCTAACCCACAAACCGACCTTTTTGATCTGAAGCTACAGCTAGCCATCCTCGACTCAAAGCCCCAGTCTCTAGCCCTCTCCCTCGGTGAAAATCCAGAACTGTCTCCCCAAGGGAGCCTGAAACGCGATGCCCTTTGCTTCCTTCTAGTTGTGGACTTGCGAGTGGAAGATAATGAGATCCTTCCTTCCCGGGTTGGGATAAAGAAAATACCTGGTCTACTCAGCCGCAGTGAATATACAGCATTTTCCTCATCTTTAATGCTGACAATTATGGGATAGTCTTCTTGGAGCTATTGCACACCCCTCACCCCACACTGAACAGACCCTCTCTCCCTTCCATTCTGCCCCCACCCCCATCATTCCTGAGCCTCCCGTCACCCCACTCCCACCTGATTTCTCTCCCTCACCTCCAGCCCAGCCCTCACCTGCGCCCCACACTCTAAGGAGAGCTACAAAAACTGCATCTGCTTTTTCTAAGTGGTAAATAAAGGACAGAGATCAAATACTATTTATCCTGCTCTTTTCCTATATGAACTGTTATTTTGGGTCGAGGTTGAGGCGTATGTCTTTGTTGAGGCGTATGTCTTTAGAGCAGTACTGTAGGTAATAAATGAAGGTCGAAGGATGAAATATCACCACTTTGCAAGCCCTAGTGAATTAATACATCTAAACAATGATCATAAATGGCTGTTGACATCGCCCAAAAGAGGCAACCAGGCATTCCTTACATCCTGACAAACACACACACACCCCAGGCCTGAATCTGTCAAATCTTTAAATCAGTGCTGTTCCGTCTAAGCAGTCACTAGTCACAGATCAAGACTGGACACTTGAAATATGCCTGGCTCTAATCAAGGTGTGTTAGAAGCATAAAATACACACCAGATTTGTAAGAGTCAGCACCCAAAAAAGTAAAATATCTCAATCATTATATAAATCTATATATAGATTGTTGAAATGATACCATTTTGTATACATTGGGCTAAATAAGTAAATAATAAATAAATGGTTAAAATTTTTGAAAACTCTATCTGTAAACTTCATCCCATGTTTTCCTTCCATCTCATTCTAGAGCATAATCTTGTTTTTAGAAGACAGGTTGAGGTTCAAAGTAAGAAGTAAAAGTCAGAATTGAGGTAAAATGTGGCAATAGGTAAAGTTCAGCTTTGGAGTTAGGGATGTTTGTTTTTAACTCTTAATAATGTATCAGGCCTAACAAAATATTTCTGCTTCAAACTGGGAATATATAAATACCAAGTAATCAGGGGTAGTCTGATGAATAGGAAGAGATGGAGACAAAAGGAGGAATATTCAAGAAAAGATTGCATGGTAATAAGAAAAGGCCAATGGGAAAAGTCTGGACTGCCGAGGTTCTACTGACATCCAGGCTTCCTGTGGGCTCCCAGGGGCTTTGGCCTTGAATTCCTTGATGGAGTTTCATCTTCCCACTTCATAGCTGAGCTCTGGGCCTCTATTTCATTCCCCACCTCTGCAACAGGGAATGTTGCTTGAGTATGTGTTTCAAAATAATTGCAAAATTTAGGAAAAAAAAACGATGACTTGGTGTGAACATACGTGAGCAGGGGAGCTCGGTGGTGGGTTGGAGATCTCGGCTCCATTCTTAGGGGGAGTAGCAGGACATGATGGGTGTGCTGCCTGTTCTGGTTCCTTGCTGCATCACTTGTCAGGTTTTCCAGTGGTGCGGAGGGTACGTTAGATTTTATCTGTACAGTGCCTGCCACCATCCCTGGCTCAGAGGTGACTTTGCTGTAATGCTCGTGAAACTTAAGCTCCCAGAAACTTCATATGCAGCAGCCTCCTCCAAGGCCCTGGAACAGACCTTAGCAAGTTTCATTAACATTCATTTATCCTCTTTCTTAGAGGGCTTCAAAAATGTACTTAACCTCCAGTCCTACAGAACATGGATCCACCCCTGCTTTGGCCCATTTTAGCTCTAACAAATGTGTCCCTCCATCTTGTCCTGCCTCATATTTTCCTCCATCTCCCCCTGTGTTCCTTCCCTTCACTTCTACAGGGTCAAACAGTACCTGCCCTTTCCATTTTCCAATTTTCTCAGGCCCTACTTATGTACGTGGTAGACAGAGTAAGGGCCTCTCAGGGATTCCCATAGTCTAATACCTGGAACCTACAAACATGTGAACTGAGAGAGCAAATGGCTTGTAGATGTGCTCAGGGTTATGGACCTAGAGATGGAAGATGATCCTGGAGTATTTAAATTAATCCAAGCAAATCACATGAGTCCCTAAAAGCAAATCTTTCCCAGCTAAGATCAAAGAGAGATGCACTGTTTTTGTCTCTCGGGATGAAGGAAGTGGCCAGGAGCTAAGGGATATAGGCCAGGCACTAGAAACTGGAAAGGCAAGAAGATGAATTCTTCTGAAGCCTCCAGAAGGAACACAGTCCGGCTAACACCTTGACTTTAAACCTCTGACCTCCAGAACTATCAAATAGCAAAGTCATGTTTTTTTGAACTAGCCTGGTTTGTATTACTCTATGGTATCTATGCCCTGGAGGAGGAAATGGCAACACACTCCAGTATTCTTGCCTGGAGAATCCCATGATCAGAGGAGCCTGGTGGGCTACAGTCCATGGGGTTGCAGAGTTGGACGGGGCTGAGCAACTATCACTCAACTCGCTCATGATACCAGTGATAAAAATGCAAAGAAAACAGTTTCTCTTTACTCTGCCTTGTCCCTTGTTTATTGACCTGTGGTGTCTCTCATTTTGCTCTCTTGCCTCCTAATAATTATCTCTATTCTCTTTGAGTTGTGCATGGTAGGAATGGGGTTTCCTCCCTCACATCACCCCCTTTTCTGATTCATAGGAGTCCTCATCAGACATGGATTTGCTCAAATTCCAATTTGATTAGATTAAGCACTCCAATTTATTAAAATCCATTACTGTGAGGCAGCTATTGAAGTCCATGAGAAGATCAAAGTTTCAGTCTCAAATTTTCCGTTTTCTACCCATGTGACCTTTGGCAATTTCACCAACCTTTCTGAGCTTTATTTTCTCCCCCAGAGCAGCAGACCCACAGGGCGTTCCTTTCCATTCCTTCAGTTGTGAGCTCTATGACAATACCCATCCTCCCAGAGAAAAATGGACATTTTCATAAGGATTTAAAATCTATTTTATCTTATTTATATCCTGCTTTGTAACTCCCTCCCAACTGTGTTTGCAAGGCTTGCATAGATGCTAATGGTGAGCAATGGAGGTTGCTGCTTTTTTAGTAAAGCATATTTTCCTAGAAGCTCCAAAACGGATCTAATTAAAGTTTGACACCTCACAGTGGGGGTGACCTGAGGGTTAGATAATAATGCCTGTGTCACCAAGTTATTGCCAAATGAAGTGGGATAATTCATGTAAATGACAGGACCCGCACACTGGAGGCCTCCTGTGATGGAATTCCAACCCAAGAAGTAAGTGTGTCACTCTTTTCTTTTGTCAGAAACTTGAGTGTATTTGAATACTTGTAAAATCACCTCCTGGTCCCTGCATTTGCAAACTGAATTATCTGAACCCTTTTAGTGGATCCTCTAAATGAGCGGCTATATGCAAAAGCTCTTTAGGAAGGTAACAAATGCTAGATGTTACAGTAAATTCAATTTTCTAATTACATATTCATCTTTGTAAATCTTTATTCCCAGAATAGAAGCATCCTGTTAGTACAGTGTTGTATAAAATGATCTATTGGGGGAAAAAATCAAAATTTTTATTTTGGTTGATCAGTTTCTTTGCCTACATTATCTGATGTTCACTCCTAGGACAAAATGAACTAGACTTGCTTCCATCTGTGTCTTCTTAGACAAAAAGGAGATAATGGTGAGCTTTAGTTTTTCTTTTCTTTCTTTTTTTTTTGACTCTTCATTCACTGTGGAAGAGTTTATGCTGGGCAGTTTTGACATCAGGCAGACCTGAGCTCAAGCCCCAGACCCTCATCTTGAAAGATAATGGCAACATTGACTAACTACTAAGTTAAAGCTTCTTTGCTACTGCTACTGCTGCTAAGTCGCTTCAGTCATGGCCGACTCTGTGCTACCCCATAGACGGCAGCCCACCAGGCTCCTCCGTCCCTGGGATTCTCCAGGCAAGAACACTGGAGTGGGTTGCCATTTCCTTCTCCAATGCATGAAAGTGAAAAGTGAAAGTGAAGTCGCTCAGTCATGTCTGACTCGTAGCGACCTCATGGACTGCAGCCTACCAGGCTCCTCCGTCCATGGGATTTTCCAGGCAAGAGTACTGGAGTGGGTTGCCATTGCCTTCTCCGAAAAAGCTTCTTTAATATAAAGTAAAAATGATAAGCATAGATTTTCAAAAGATTTTTTGAGAATAAAATGAAGTAATCTCTGCAAAAGAAGGTAGTATGGTACCTGCACAAGAGTGTTCTATATTTTTGTCTCTATTTGGACTTTCTAGTGGGCTTCCCTAGTGACTCAGAAAGTCAAGAATCTGCCTGCAATGCAGGAGACCTGGGTTTAATCTCTGGGTTGCAAAGATCCCCTGAAAAAGGAAATGGCAACCCCCTCCAGTATTCTTGCCTGGAGAATCCCATGGACAGAGGAACCTGGAGGTCTATAGTCCATGGAGTCCCAAGAGAGTCTCACATGACTCAGTGACTAAACAGCAAGGATGATTTGGGGAACACCCAGATGAGTCTGAGAAAGAAGGGACAGAAGAATAGCAATAAAACCAAGAATGTGAGGGTGTGGAAGATATGTTAGTCAAAAATTCTATTCGTAACCAACAGAATCCTACTCTGGTTGATGTGAGAAAACAATGAATTTATTGAAAAAAACCTGGCTAACTCAGGGAATTACTGGGAAATCTTGAAATTTAAACTGAGAAACACACATAGGGTTCAGATACTGAGGAACCCCCAAATCAATCAGTGAGCATTACAAAAGCCCAAAGTCAGACTGCTGTCAAGAGAGTCAACATCAACAAACAATTTTGAAAGATTAAAAAAAGAAAATTTGGCTTTAGCACAAGACTGTCGCTGGTAGATTTGGTGGAGACTGATGCCAGATTTCAAGGGTTGCACCCTGGGAGCGTCACACATGGATGACAGGTTCAATATGCTTTAGTTAATTTTTTGTGGAGTTTCCAAGCATTGCTCCTCTCTTTTATTCTTTTCGTGACTTGATTTGGGGCTTTATGTGTTATATACCCTAGGAGATGGTGTCCTAAGGAGAGAGGACAGGGAGACCGGCAGGGAGACCAGGCAGTCGGACTCTACTACGACAAACTGGGAAGTCATCCCGGTTCTGTCTCTCCATCAATTTCTCTCTGACTGTAGAGTCTGCTGAAGAAAAATGAGGCAGTTATCATCCTCAAAATAGACACAAGTGCGAAGAGCTTCTCGAACTTTGTTGTGTTTTTGTGCAGTTGCTGTTTGATAGCTCAGCCATGTCTGGCTCTTTTGTGAGCCCCATGGACTGCAGCCCACCAGGCTCCTCTGTCCATGGGATTTCCCAGGCAAGAATACTGGAGTGAGGTGCCATTTCCTTCTCCAAAAGATCTTCCTGACCCAGGGATTGAACCCATGTTGTCATGCAGGAAGCTCATATGTTACAAATATTCTTCCCTCAATCCCAGGGCTAAAGATCTGGTTCAATAGTTGAAGCTGATACCTTGGCACGTGTATTTCTAACAGCCTTCCCAGGTAGTACTGATGGATAAGAAAGTTTTTAGAGCCTCTCCCCCATCTTAGGTAATTCACATGTCTTAGCATTCTTCACAGTGTGTGCTGCTGCTGCTACTGCTGCTAAGTTGCTTCAGTCGTGTCCGATTCTGTGTGACCCCATAGACGGCAGCCCACCAGGCTCCCCTGTCCCTGGGATTCTCCAGGCATGAACACTGGAGAGGGTTGCCATTTCCTTCTCCAATGTATGAAAGTGAAAAGTGAAAGTGAAGTCGCTCAGTCATGTCCAACTTAGCGACCCCATGGACTGCAGCCTACCAGGCTCCTCTGTCCATGGGATTTTCCAGGCGAGAGTACTGGAGTGGGTTGCCATTGCCTTCTCCAGCATTGAAATAAGCAGCTGTGAAGAAGCATTGTTTGGCTGTGTCAAGCAGGTAACTAGGGTTGCTTTTGTGAGACTTGTGTTCTGCTCTTGGATACAAAGAGTTGTAAAGATTCCCCAGTTTCGTTCATGGTTCTCCAGATTTAGGGGCTTCTAAGGCAGCGCTAGTAGTAAAGAACCCACCTGCCTATGTAGGAGACATAAGAGATGTGGGTTCAATCCCTGGGTTGGGAAGATCTCCTGGAGGAAGAAATGGCAACCCACTCCAGTATTCTTGCCATATGGGAAAATCCCGTGGACAGAGGAGCCTAGTGGGCTACAGTCCATAGTGTTGCAAAGAGTTGGACATGACTGAAGCAACTTAGCATGCACGTGCACTCTAGATTTATAGAGGTTTCCCCAGCTGTGTTACAGTTTCTGCAGGTATATGGGGCATTATACAGAGACGTATATTTCCCTGGTTGTATGTAAAGTCCTTCAGGTGCTTGTGGTTTTCACCAGATGTGCATAAGGTTGCCTATCATCTGAACAGGTCCGAAGACAGACTAGCACTTTCTCACTGGAATTCTCTCACACTGGAATTCAGAAACCCATGCACAAGCTTTCCCTTTTATCCTCCCTTTATTGCCTATCCGGCATCTCCCTGCCTGCTGCCTGTCCTCTCGTCCTGAAAGCAGCTATAGTTCATGCTAATTTCCTCCAGAAAGTTACAGCAAACCCTGCTGCCTTGCCCTGTCTTCACTGCAGACAAATTTACTGCAGAATTTCCCTGAGGAGGATGTTTTCAGATTGGTATGTGCAAAAACAGAAATGGACGCTCTGAAACATAGAGAAATCTTCCCATCCCCACTGCTCTGTGGCTATTTGGGCTGGCCTTAACCCACAGCCAGAGAAGGCAATGGCAACCCACTCCAGTACTCTTGCCTGGAAAATCCCATGGACGGAGGAGCCTGGGAGGCTGCAGTCAATGGGGTCGCTAGGATTCGGACATGACTGAGTGACTTCACTTTCACTTTTCACTTTAATGCACTGGAGAAGGAAATGGCAACCCACTCCAGTGTTTGCCTGGAGAATCCTAGGGACGGGGGAGCCTGGTGGTCTGCCATCTATGGGGTCGCACAGAGTTGGACACGGCTGAAGCAGTGTAGCAACCCACAGCCAGTGAGAAATTAACATCCAGGCTGGGTCTGAGACACCTCTGTTCACTGGCTTGTGGAGAAAACAGGACTATCCATCCTGCCACTCAACCACATTGATCAGGGAAACTTTCTGGCCATTAATCTGACATCAGATTGGCAGCACTCTCCCCACCCCACCGGCTCAGAAGACCAGCGCTTCCTTAAGAACTACATGGCTTGCCAGTGACTGAAATAGATGGTCTTCTAACTGAAACAGGGGAGAATCCAGGATTGAGTCGGGGGTCGGGGGGTGGAGACAAGTAAAAACAATAAATTAAAACCAGAATAAATGGACAAATCCTCAATAGATTGGGGATCTGATATTAGAGCATCCTGCGGACCCATGCTCTTTCAGTGAAGCAGGAGACACTGAGCTCTCTCCCCAAGGAGTCTGAGAGATGGGGGAGACAGGACAACAGAAGAGGAAGGCAATTGCTACCCTCAGGAGCGAACTACAAACAGTGTCAGGATGCCGACGGAGCAGGCTCCTCCCAGCACTGAGAATCCACAGAAGCAGTGAACAGCTTAAATCATGGATGCCATCTCGTTTTTGTAGGCAGAGCCTTTAGCTTTCATCCCAGGATTTCAAAGCATCTCACAGCCATTAATTAGTTGTAAGCAATTCAGGCCTGTCAACTTCTCACACCTAATCAAGAGCTGATGTATGTCACCCCCAGGGATCTAATCAATAATTCCTGGGCACTTTCTCCCTCCCTTTACCCTTCTCCCAAGTCAGTTTTTATTTCAAGTCCACCCCCCTCCTCGTGCCTTGATTTACATTATCTGACTCCCTTGCCATTTCTTACCCTTCCTTTTTGCTCTTCTATTCCAAGGATTTCTTTCCGTCCCATTTCCCTGGATGGAGTTAGAGGGGAATTTGCACACTGAGGGATTTGAGGTCAAGCTACAGAAGTCCATGAATCCCTGGTTTTCATAAGCAGAGGCTCAAATGAAGACGAGGTCATGATTTCCTACTTCTCAAAAGAGATATTTACCTGTGGGTCATTTGTGAATCCTGTTCACCAGTCAGATCAAACTCTTGCCAATGGATAGGCAGATCCCTGAGGATGAAGGAAGGCAAAAATGCAGCTCTGTGTCTTTAAATTGGCTCAAACCCTTCTCATCCCCTCAATAAAGGCAAAGCTCCATTCCATGAGAATAAATCACTTAGACCAGGAGTGATAAATCTACTGCACATGAATTGTGACTCTTACTGCCACACTCATGCAGACATCACTAATCAAACCCCGACCTTCCCCTAGAAACCAACCCCAGGCCCAGGATTCCTCTCAGAAGGAAATATGAACCTTCCTTGTAACTAATAGAAGAATCTTAGGACTCATAGTTCAGCCACTGCTCTCTCAATTTAAATACTGCTCTTGTCCACTGTTTAAAGCTTGCCCTTTTAAATACACACATTAAACGTTATTATTAGTGCATGGAGGTAATCATTCTTATATTGTTTATATTTATATCTGTCCCTTTATTTGCTCACTATGGCATCTTACTTCAAAGAGTCCTCCAGAATTTTTTTTTTTTTTCTTAAAGAGCATTTCTTTATCAATGCCCTTAGTCTTGGTCTATCAGTGGTAAACTTTCTCAGTTGTCTGTGAATATGTGTGTGTGTGTTCTTGAAAGTGCCTTTATTTCATATTCATCAGTAGTCCGAGGAAATGCAAACACATGATCAAATTCTAAAGGCAAAAATCAAGGCAGAGCTTGATATTTAAACAAGAGAATAAGGTACAATAAAAATAATGCAATTTTAAATAAGACAGGGGTTAGGTTTAAGTTCTTCTTTTGGCCTTGGATAAATTATTCAGTAACATTCATTAATTTATGTGTGGAATAAACATGTGGTGTATATCTGCTAATTGCTTGGCTCTGTCCTAGGTGTTCATGATTAAAAACAGAAAGCATGGTTTCTGGCTACAGGGAGCCCAGTCTATAAAGGGGTTGTGAAGCTCGCTCAGTCGTGTCTGACTCTTTGCAATCCCATGGACTGTAGCCTACCATGCTCCTCTGTCTGTGGGATTCTCCAGGCAAGAATACTGGAGTGGGTTGCCATTTCCTTCTCCAGGAGATCTTCCCAACCCAGGGATTGAACCGGGGTCTCCCGCACTACATGCTAAAAGCATGTTCCTGCAAGTGGCTAAGTCGCTTCAATTGTATCCAACTCTTTTCGAGCCTATGAGCTGTAACCCGCCGGGCTCCTCTGTCTGTGGGTTTCTCCAGGCAAGAATACTGGAGTGGGCTGCCATGCCCTCCTCCAGAGGATCTTCCCCACTCAGGGATTGAACTCTCCTCTCTTACCTCTCCTGCACTGGCAGGCACGTTCTCTATCACTAGTGCCACCTGGGAAGCCCATGTGTCATTCTTAACCTTTTGAAAACCAGAGCAACGCAACAGGAATGGGGATTTTGATGCCCCAACTGATGGTTAATCAGACCAGCCTCCAAGCAAGGATTTATCCACTTAAATATTGTGCTTTGATAAAAGTTCTGCTGAGAATCTGTGATTATTGGAGTTTTTTTTTAACAGTGTACTTCATAAGCGATTACATAAAACACTAATTATCCAATATTTCTACCAGCAGGGTCTCTTGTACTAATTAAATTAACACTGAAAACTGCTAACATCATTGATTAAGAGTCCAAAGTGCTATATATCAGTAACAATTAGGACAACTTCATTTTGGGCAAAAATTACATCTGTTCTTCCCTTATCCCAGGAGATTAATTACCATATTTTTTCTAAAAACCAAGGTTCTTATACCTGGAAGACTTTTGTGATTTGTTCCCATTTTGACTTCCATTATGGAGTCTCATTGGGCTTCCCTGGTAGCTCAGCTGGTAAACAATAAGCCTGCAAAGCAGAAGACCTCAGTTCAATTCCTGAATCAGGAAGATCCCCTGGAGAAGGGATAGGCTACCCATTCCAGTATTCTTGGGCTACCCTGGTGGCTCAGATGGTAAAGAATCTGCCTGCAATGTAGAAGACCTGGGTTTGATCCCTGGGTTGGGAAGATCGCCTGGAGGAGGGCATGGCAACCCACTCCAGTATTCTTGACTGGAGAATCCCCATAGACAGAGGAACCTGGCGGGCTACAGTCCATGGGGTCACAAAGTGTGAGACAGGACTGAGCGACTAAGCACAGCACAGCACATCATGGAGTCTAGTTTAGGGATTGCAGACTTCAGTTTCAACTCTGGCTTCAGATCTGGTTGAAGGCATTCAGGCACCAGTTCTGTCATTTGACAGACATAACCTGAGCCAAGAAAGACCTTCTGTTGGGCTCAGATCTCTTTTGTATAGTATATTGATTAAAAGAGTCCCTATCCTATGGGCTGCAACAATCACCAAAGGGGGAAAGTCCTGTAAGAGAGTGAGTTCTGAGCCTGGTACATGACAAGAGCTGAGTCAATGGTGGTTATTATCAATATCAGCTATGGTTCTTATTCCCTCGTGCTAATGATCTAAGACCATGCGGTTCTCGTATCTCTTCCTAAAACCTTAGAGTTGTAAGGAAAGCCTTAGAAGATTGCCTTTACTAATCTTTACTGTTTACTGAAAAATCGAAGTGCTGACATTACTACGATCCAAGAGAGATTTGGGTGATGAATCATTGAACCCGGCTACTTCCCTTTCTGGAAGAACTTGGCAGAGAACATTGAGCAATGAATGCCTATGGAGATTTCAGAGTCAAAACTTCTCAGAGCTCCTATGGAAAAGGAGGAAAACATGAAGGTCACTTGTAGCCCAGACACTCTGGGACATTCGTTATGCCCCTTTAAGACTTTTGCTCACACATCTGGAGAGTCCTTGGAAGTGTTTTGGAGGCATTGCTTTTGAAAATTATTCTCACAACAGCATCATTAAAAAGGAAAAAAAAGAAAAAAAAACTTAGGTAAATTGATCTCCCTTTTTGTGCCAGTCATTGTACTAAGTCTAACTGGATTACCTCATTTCATTTCCACTTGAAGGAAGTGTAATTATCTCCAGGGAAATGTAATCGTGCCCATTCTACAGAGGAGTAAACAGAGCCCAAGAGATTTTAGAGTTTACTTAATGGATCAGGAAGGCTTGTTAGAGAAGTGAAACATAGTGACAGGTCATATTTGTGTTTCCTATGGCTGATTCCAGTGAACGTGAAGATGCCAGCCGGGGGCTGGGGAGGCAAGGTGACCTCCAAGTTCACCCGGCTAGCACATGATCAAGATACGATTTAAATCCATGTCTTCCTGACTCCAGGACACATCCCCTTCACCGTGGGGCACTCCACCTCCATGTGTAAAAGACCCTCCTCCTTCCCATGGGCACCCCTGATAAAGCCCACATCTAGGAGCTCCTGAGGACCTGTTTCCTGGCCACCCTGAGGCTCAGGATCTTTGAGGAGATTCAGCCACCCCTGGGGTCAGTTTGGGACTTTTTACAAAATCCTCAGCAGCCTCATTGCAAAACAAGGCGAATGAGAGTGTTTAATGGGAACAGAGTTTCAGTTTAGGCAGGTGAAAAATCTGGGAGATGGATGATGGTGAGGGCTGCACAATGGTGTGAATGTGCTTTGTGCCACTGAAATGTACAGTTAAATATGGTTAAAACAGTATGTTTTATATTATGTGACTGTTACTGAAATGAAAAAAAAATTTTTTTTTTAAAGCATCCAAACTCTTCAACCTACCCTTGGTCTTCATTCTTCTTGGAATTTTGCTTATGAGAAGACAGTCACTGGGCAAGTGGAAATGACTGTGTCCCCTTCTGGCCCCTTCTGTTCTTTCAGAGACCCTCCTCCCCTATGCCCCACTGTCAGTCTGCATCTGAAGCTTCCTTTCCAGTTCTCTTTCCATCAGAAGTTTCCTTCTAATCCAGCCTTTTCCAAACTGACTACCTCTGTGGCCCCCACACCCTCCCCTCCCCTCTGCTTCTTCCAGAAACTCCTTCCCAGAGTCCACCTTCCCCAGACCCCCTTCCTACAGCCCCCACATTCCAGGCTCCTGCTCCTGTGGCTCAGCCTTCCTTTCTAGGCCTCTCTGCCCACCCCTCCCACACGCTCAGGCCCTAGAACTTAAGCACTCCATCTAATGGGCCTTCTTACTCAGCCTCAATATTTGCTTTCCGATACATTGGATTTATAGAGTGTTTGCCTGAATTAAAATGAGAAATTTTAGAGCAAACTGAGGCTTCTCAGCTGCTAAGCTCCATCATGCACTTTAAATAAAAAACAGGGGGGGAGTGTGTGTGGAGGGGAGCCTGATGCATCCACCTACCCCTGAATTACCATTGCATCCCACGCTGCTCCCCTTCAAACCCAGCTGGTGCCTACCTGGCCCCGCTCGCCTCCCCCCACCCCCCGCCCGCCTAAGTTAACAAAGCAGTTACAGCTCATCGGCAGAGCTCCCTCTAATCGACTCCCAGTGAAATAATATTTGCTTTCCATGCCTACTTTGAATCCCACTCACTTTGTTAAAAGATTGCCTCTGGCTGTCTCTGCTGGCCTAATCTAATAGTTTCTAGTTTGTACAAGCAAAGTGTTTTCAACCACCTATATAAATAACTTAAGCAGAAGAGGACACTTGTGTGGCCCCAGCGCTGAGCTATAGGACATGACAGATCCCCCAGTGATGCTTCAGTCAAGCTCCTGGGGGACCCCCCTCCCCAGCTGAGAAGGAGCAATTACCATATTGTAGCAGGCTGAAGGGATAGTCTGTGTTCTTATAGAAAGGCTGATGGGAAAAGACCTTCCTGACCAGTTTCTCCAATGCAGGAGACCAACATAAGCGCCACAGCCCACTGGGTGCCCCTTGGAGCTGCCAGCCTCCATGCAGAGGGAGCCAGAGCAAAGGATGGAGAAGGGAGAGGAGCTAGAGAGTCAAGGCTTTTTGTTTGTTCGTTTGTTTTTTCCTGTAACATATTTAATGCAGGGCTTCCCGGGTGGCTCAGTGGTAAAGAAACCACCCGCCCAGGCAGGAGACATACGTTCAAAACCCTGATCCAGAAAGATCCCATATGCCATGGAGCAGTTAAGCTCATGTACTCTGGAGCCCATGCTCTGCAGCTACTGAAGTCTGCAGCCCGTGTTCTTCAACAAGAGAAGATACTGCGATGAAAAGCCTGTGCACCCCAATAAGAAGGAAGCCCCCTCTAGAGAAAAGCCTAAGCAGCAAGGAAAATCCAGCACAAGCATAAGAAAATAAGTAAATAAAATTGTGTAAAAAATATTTAATGCAGTCAACTTCACTTTTTTAAAACTCGTGGTAAAATATGTGTGCCATCAAATGTACCATCTTCACCATTTTAAGTACACAGCTCAGTATGGCTAATACAATTCACATTGTTATGAAAAGAAACTCCAGAACTTTTCCACCTTGTAAAATTGAAACCCAGCCTGTTTAATAATAACCATCCCCTCCCCAGTCCCTGGCAACCACGATTCTACTTTCTATCTCTGTGAATTTTACTACTCTAAGTACCCCCATGGAAATGGAATCATACACTATTTGTCTTTTTGTGGCTGACTTATTTCACTTAGGTTCACCTGGCGGCTCAGATGGTAAAGAATTTGCCTGGAATGCAGGGAACCCTGGTTCGATCCCTGGATCGGGAAGATCCCCTGGAGAAGGGAATGGCAACCCACCCCAGTCGGACACGACTGAACAACAACAACAACCAGTGTTCTTGCCTGGAGAATCCCATGGACAGAGGAGCCTGGTGGGCTACGGTCCATGGAGTCGCAAAGAGACGGGCGTGACGGAGCGACTGACAGTGTCTTTAAGGTTCACCCATCTTGTAGCATATGTCAGGATTTCCTCCCATTTCGAGGATGACACTATTCCATTGTACGTACATACCATGTTTTGTTCAGCTAGTCACCCTTCATGGACACGTGTGTTTGTTTCACTTTTTGGCTATTGTGAATAGTGCTACTATGAACGTGGGTCTACAAACATCTCTTTGACACCCAGCTTTCAAGTCTTTTGGATGTATGCCCAGACATAGAATTTCTGGGTCACAGGGTAATTCTGGTTTGTTTGTTTGTTTCACTTTTTGAGGAAGTGTCATACTATTTTCCATGGTGACTTAACCATTTTGCATTTCTGCCAATAGTACACAAGGGTTCCAATTTCTCTACATCCTCACTAACACTTGTTAGTTTCCATTTGTTTGTTTTGATAGTAGCCATGATGATGGATTAGGGTTAAGAACCCACCTGCCAGTGCAGGAGACACAAGAGACCCAAGTTTGATCCCTGGGTCAGGAAGATCCCTTGGAGGAGGAAATGGCAACCCACTCCAGTATTCTTGCCTGTAAAATCCCATGGACAGAGGAGCCTGGTGGGCTACGGTCCTTGGGTCACAAAGAGTCAGACATGACTGAGCAAAGCAGCATGCATACACATGCTGATGGGTGTGACCAAGCTATTTTTAAGTCTGTTTTCTTTAGGGCTGAAATAAGAAAAATCAAAAGCGTGTCAGGTTGTGGATAGGGTTTCTGATGGTAGCAGAGGGCCATCTCTCCCTTGGGATAGAGTCATCTTCTAAAACAGAGGTTGGCAACTATAATCACAGGAGCATATGTCGGCAAGCCAAATTTCATTGGAAAACAACCATGCTCATTTGTTTACCTATTGTTTATTGCTTTGTCCACACTACCAGGGCAGAGAAGAGAAGTGAAAACAGAGATTGTCTATGGTGCCCAAAGTGTAAACTATTGAATATCTACTCCTTGGCAGGAAAAGTTTGCCAACGCCTGTTCTAAAACAATTAGAACCATGTGATGAATGCTTTATCAGAACTCCTGTAATTTCCTATTGCCAGAGGTTAAAGACTAAGTAACAGCTTCAGCAGGATGGAACCCTTGGCATTCCTCTGCTTCTGTACAGTGAGTGGGACGGTGGCAGAGCATCACTGAATCCCACTGAAAACAGGGACATGGGCTCGGAGAGCTTAGGAAGTGCCAGGAAGGGGAAATCTATTTTGGACTGAAAGGACAGCAAAGGCTTTTTGGGGAACTGGAGCTGCGTCTGAGCTGAGAAAAGGATCAGGCTTGGGTGGACAGAAAAAACAGAGTCAACTCTTCAGGATGGGGGTGGTGGCCTGGCCAGACCTACAGAGGGAGCAACTTTCTGTTCAAGACTGAAGACCTGCAGAGACTTAGAGAGGGTGTTTCTGGGAAATGATGGGGAGAAGACCACAAACACATAGTGGAGTCAGGTCATCGGGGCAAATGATGTAGCATTAAGCATTTGACTTTGGGCTTGAGAGTGTCCTGGAAACTTTCATGACTTGGGAATTAGACGTGACCCTATTTTGGTTTTAGTCATCCCTCCCTTTATTGAGAAGCAGGAGAAAGTGGTTCAAATCACCTCCGGAGGCCCAGTGTCCCTTGACTTTTGAAGCAGTTTGGATCGTCATTTCCTGCTTCCACTGAACTAGAGTTGAGCCTTGAACGACACAGGTTTGAATGGTGCAGGCCTACTTATATGTATATGTTTTCAGGAGTGAATACTATAGTCCCACATGATCTGTATTTGGCTGAATCTGAAGATTCTGAACCGTGGCTTCTGAACAACCTCAGATAAAAGGACTGAGTATAAGTTAACAAGCAGATTTTTGACTGTGGTCGAGCATGGGTGTCCCTAACCCCATGTTGTTCAAGGGTCAGCTGTAGTTTTGTCTCCATACAATCTTACATCTTGGGCTTCCCTGGTGGATCAGTGGTAAAGAATCCACCTGCCAAGAAGGAGACTCTGGTTCGATCCCTGGGTTGGGAAGATCCCCTGGAGAAGAAGTGGCAACCCACTCCAGTATTCTTGCCTGGGAAATTCCATGGACAGAGGAGCCTGGCGGGCTACAGTCCATGGGGTCACAAAAGAGCTGGACATGACTTAGTGACTGAACAGCAATAATAATCCTATATTCTAGATGATTGAGCCATTTATTCACTGTAGCAATCCACTTTGGACATTGCCATTCCTTCAGTTCATTCACAGCCCAAAATACCATGAGTCCAACACAAGTCTGGATAATAATGACCATATAAAATAATATTAATAATGATAATGACAGTATATGCCAGGAGCTGTTCCATTCCAAGGACTTTATATATTAACTCACATCCAACAGGCTTTTTCTGTGTGTTAAGTTTATCTAAATAGCACTGAAAATCACTTAAAAGTTAATATTAGACAATTTGGTCCCTTTTTCAAGAGAAACTTACCATGCTGGACGCTTACCATTTTCCCTAGATTATTTGTCTCCTCTCCTTTTTCTGGCCTCAGGTATTCTCAAAATCCTGTTATTCTGTTAATTTCCCAATGAGAAAAACCTTAACTCTTTGTGGATTTCATAGTCTCCGCACAACTGCATCTAAACCAATACCCATCCATCTGTCTTGAATCCCCCAATGTCACTTCAAAAGGATACTCGGGGATCAGCTGGGTGAAGATCAATCTCTCATACAAATGAAGCGCAAGGCTTCAGAAGGATTCATTTTCCAGCGTATGTAACATGAATTAGCGACTAAAAGCAGGGTTCCATGATTTCTCTGCCATCACTGAGAAGGCAGGCCTTGGGATCCTGCCAAATGGAGAAGAGTCCAAGAGAATGAGAAGAATCAAACAGGTCATCACAACACTCTGAGTGTCCCAGGCACAGGGCTGTGCTCTGTATCATCATTCTGTCTTCAGGGAAAACCCCATGAAGTCGTTACTAGTATCCAGATAGTGCAAATGAGTAAATGGAGGGTCACTGGGGTTAAGCTACTTGCCCCAAGCCACTCATTTAGTTAGCAGAAGAGGAGGGGTTTCAATCTTTGCTCTTTCCACTGTATCATGTGAGTTCATCTAGGTCTTCAGGAAAGGAGAGGCTGCTTAAAGGTAAAAGAGCAGCCCTTAACTGGCCTGTCACTTGTGAGCTTTCTATTGCGAACACCAAGATCTCTATTCTCTTTGTCTCATATTTCTACTCACTCTCACCAACACAGGAGCGAGTGTATCAGCTCTCCAATGGGACTTAATAGCAAATAATTTGCAGCATCTTTTTTTTTCTGATTTCCCTTTGAAAAATCAATAAATGGTTAGTGATGCTGTTAATAGAGTGAAAGCAGATTTCTCCCTATTATGAAAATTGATATTTGTAGCATTTATCACACATACACACACACGAGAAACCACTGAGTTTGTCAAACCCTAAATATGTGTGTAGGCATATGTACTAAGTTGCTTCAGTCATGTCCAACTCTTTAAGACCCCATGGACTGTAGACTGCCAGGCTTCCCTGTCCGTAGGATTCTCCAGGCAAGAGTACTAGAGTGGATTGCCATGCCCTCCTCCAGGGGATCTTCCCAACGCAGGGATCGAACCCATGTCTCTTACATCTCCTGAATTGGCAGGCAGGTTCTTCACCATTCGTGCCACCTGGGAAGCCGTAAACCCTAAGTACTTGCATTTAAATGTACTTACAACCAAAGGAGTTGCAGAGTTCTGCAGTCAAGAGTTCTAGCAGAGTTCAGAAAGTTTCAAGTTCAAGTTCTAGTTGCACCTCTTCCCAAAAGAATATTTTGAAGATTAGATGACTTAGATCATTAAAAAGCACAATGTCTGCTCCCAGAAAGTAGGAGATGGTATACCAAGGTGAGTCACAGATGCAGGTAAATTGATCCCTTCTGTGACACTTCACTCCTTGAGTACCCAGAAAGTCTCCCCGCTTCTGTCAGCAGCCAGCCCCAGGCCCTTCCTTCCTCTCTCAGTTTATCTGCTTCCTCCTACTTACTGTATGACTTCAGAAATATTGGTTCCCTCTCTCTAATATTCTTCCCTTTTCATACTTATTATTCCATTGTCAGATACATCCCAGAAATAATTTCAAAAATCCCTCAACATAGCTTCTGATCTTCCTGAAATAACTCCTGACTTAATATCAGAGGCTTGAATTTCAATTATGAGCAAAGAAACATCTTTAGGGGGTGGTTTCTGTAGCCTGGTCCTTAAGAAATGCATGGCTTCTAGTGGGACTTCAGAAAAATCAAGTCCATGATGAATGCCAGATTAATTTGGAGGGCCAAGCCCTCCTTAAATATGGAGATCCCAATCAGCCCCACCTGGTGAAGGCTGCACAGATGTCAGAGTTGGATCAACTGGCCAGATCATCCCTAAATGACCGGACCTAGGGAATCCTGGACAAGAAGGGCCTGGTGAGATCAGAAGCCACAGAGCCTGAGGATGCACCATCCCACAGAAGAGAAGTAAAGAAGATACAATGCTAGCCCAGAGGAGAAAGCGGGGGTGAGAGCTTCTATATCTCCTTTCCCACTCCGGTTAAAGTGAAATCTGACAGTCTTCCTCAGAAATTTCCCTTCTCATATCCTGCAAATGAGGACAAAGAGCCCCAAGAAACCTGAATGTCAAGAAGACCCAACTCTTGCTCTTCTGTATAGTTCCAGTTCTAACATCGTTTATTCGCTTTATCTTATCATCACCTGAAATTATACCACCTTTGTCTGCCTGCAGATTTATTCACTTGTCTCCTCTCATCGAGTGGAAGCTCCGCAGGAGAATACTAACCTTATTTCACTCATTTGTTCTGGACTTGGGTGAAACGTGATCTTCTGTGCCTAGGACAATGGCCTGGTACCAAGAAGGTGCTCAGCGAGCCTGGGTTAAATGAATAAATGAATGAACATGATCTATGCCATTACAGAGACTAACTCGACGGAAACTGAATCATTAGGCTTCTCAGAACAGACGGCATTTGATCAGGAAGACTGAGAGTTTGTCAGCTAAAGGCCGAGGAGAGAGCATAAGGAAAATGATGCGGTTGTCACTGTGTGATCTGAAACAACCCAGGGTGTTCAGCTGCTCCCGGTCACCCTGGCAGATGCTGCTGAAATGCTGTACTTGGCCTGGGAGAGTATAGAAAAGAAGCAACACCACAAATTTACGACTCTGTATAATCCTCTTTTGTCTTGCAGAAGCAGAGGACCAGCCCTCATTTGCATATAAATGGTCATAATTTTTTAATCATAGATAAATGCCATTCTGTTTGCTTGTCCTTGTGCCTCCTTTGATGGAGAAACAAGAGTGACTTATGATTCATGTGTAACAGCAATTAAAACACATGTACACTCAACACTTGCTTGCTTCTCGTATCTCTCTCTCTTAACTTCTCTCTCCATCTCTCCTTCTCCCACCCTTGAGTGATGAGTAGCAGAGGGAATGCTCTCTTGGCTGAGAGGAAGTGGTGATAAATAAGGGCTCTGGCTTCAAATGGTTTGCTTTCAAATCTTAGATCTTTCATCTACATTCTGTGCATTTTTGGACAGGTCATTTCACTTCTCTCTGTTAGCTTGGTCATTTGTAATTTATAGAATCACATAGGTTTGTTGCAGGGGTTAGTAGAAGGGAGGAACCTAAAGTAGTAACATAAAGCAAGTCCTCAAAGTGAAAAAACTATTATTATAATTTCATTAGTATTATTACTATATTGAATGGATATATAGGTGCTATATATATCTAATATATGATATATAATTTGATATATATTTTTTCTGTATATATATTTTTTCTGTTTATGATCTTATATATGTATGTATATATATATATATAATCAGAAACAGAAAATACATGTATATATAGAAAATAATATATATATATATAAAATCAGAAACAGAAAATCGAAAGTCTTGCTCTCTTGTCAGAGAAGAGAAAGAAACGAAGCCACAATATTGGAAGGCTGATACAGATTAGACCTCAATAATGCTCATATTGAGAAAGTCCATAATTCACTTCTGGAGAAATCTTTATTTGGAAAACAGCCTGGCTCAAACTCAAGAGAAGACCTGGTCCTTGAACCTCACCAACACGTGACTCCAAAGACTGGACCAGCACCAGAGAAATCAACTGTCAGTGGACAGAAATCTCTCTGGTGGTTGTTGTAAAGGAAACTATGTTTCTCTTTCAGTTCCTTGTCCTGAGATAATCTGTGGAAGAGAGGGGTAGAGTGTGGGTGGGCGTGGAATGGACGCTTACCCAGTCCTTCCTGCAGATGTTTTTCTTGCTTTATCTCATCTCTTTCTCACACAACCCTATGAGACAAGAGTTATTATCCTAATTTGCAGATGAGGAATTTGAAGCTTAACAAGGTTAAGTAATTTGCTTACAGCTGCTGTGGGAGAACCTGGATTTGAAGCCACTGTCCAAATACTTCCATTTGTAGCATGCTTCCTGCTTTTCCTGGAGACAGAGGGTGTGGGATTATTTGTTAGACCCAGTTCATGGACATCTTTTTGCCAGAAATTATCTCCTAAGAATCTAAAACCATTTATCTGACCACATGTCAGCCTTCTGCAAGGTCTTCTGGAACCAAGAACTCAACACATCCAAAATCTCAGCCCGGCATCTCCCTACTCCGCCATTCCCAACCATTCTTACCATAGACCTGTTCCTTTTATATTTGCTACAAATTGTCTGCCACCATGAGTCACCCTAAAATCCTCCCTTCACTCAGCTCCCAACATCCCACAGTTCTTATCCCCTTTCCTTTTGAATGGATGTCAAATTTGCCCCTCCTCCAGGCTCACCATTAAGCGCATCATCTCTCACCTGAAGCACGTAGCTGCAGCCCCTGCCCTGGTATACTTGCGCTCGGTGTTTGCCCTCTGATCATCCTCTATAGTGCACAAGGTTATTGTCATTCATAAAAAAAGAGCCATCTCCCACTGTCTACAATGTTAAAGATGAAAGCACCTTAGCAAGGCATCTACAATTTAACTCAGCCTTGTGCTCTCAGACTTCCCTGGTGGTCCAGTGGTTAAGAGTTTGCCTGCTAATGCAGGGGACATGGGTTCGATCCTGGTCCAGAAAGATTCCACATGCTGTGGGGCAACAAAACCCCTGCATCACAACCACTGAGCCTGTGCCCTAGAGCCCAGGCACTGCAACAAGAGAAGCCACTGCAGTGAGAAGCCCACACACCTCAACCAGAGAGGAGCCCCTGCTCATCCCAACTAGAGGGAGAAAGCTTGAGCAAGAAAGACCCAGAGCAGCCAAAAATAAATAAATAAAAATTTTTTAAAAATGGATGCCCTCTTCTTGTTTCACCTGCCTCCTGCCACAGAAATTTCTAACAATTTCTCTAAAAGGCAATGCCTTTCATTCTCCCATGTTGTTCTGTTTAAGAAAATTCCACCTCTGCTACACTGTCATTTGACTCCTAGTTAATCTCCAAGCCCGCATGAAATGTTACGCCTTTCTCATCCGACCTCCCCAGACAGATTTGGCCCTCTCAGCATTTCACATGTACTATCATCATTGCCCTTACACCATGACAACTCTTTTGCACCCCTATCTCCCTCAGTGTAACCTGAGCCAGGAGCTGCTGAGAGAGAAGCATTTTTTTTTCCTCATTCTTCTTTGTCTCTTTTAGCATCTTGCCTGAGAATTTTTTGACCAACCCATGAGGCAGATAGCACTTTGCATGTTCACATGAAACATATTAAGCATATTTCCACCAAGCTAGGCAGTCTTCCTAATTAACTTTTTAATTGTTGCATAATATTTCCTCCTGTTGATGTGCCATAATTATGGAAACATTCAATTTAAGTCATTAAATTCAACAAACATTTCCAAGTAACTAGCATGTATCAGGTACTGTGCTGGATGCTGCAAACACCAAGAAGAGGAGGTTATGGCTTCCTTCCCCAAAAATGTCACATTCTAGTGTAGACAACATCAGGAAATGGGTGCTGTAAGAGAGGAATGTCACCAATGGGCTAAGAACACCAGATAAAAAGGACTTATTTCCGGAAAGGGGTTAGGAAAGTAAATTACATGGGTGACAATTTGTCTGAGTTTTAAAAGTCAAGTTGTTGCTGCTTATTGTTCAGATGCTCAGTCGTGTCCTACTCTTTGAGACCCCATGAACTGCAGCACACCAGGCTTTCCAGTCCTTCACCATCTCCCAGAGCTTGCTCAAACTCATGTCCATTGAGTCTATGATGCCATCCAGCCATCTCATCCTCTGTCATCCCCTTCTCCTCCTGCCCTCAATCTTTCCCAGCATCAGGGTCTTTTCCAGTGAGTCAGCTCTTCTCACCAGGTGACCAAAGTATTGGAGCTTCAACTTCAGAATCAGTCCCTCCAGTGAATGTTCAGTACTGATTTCCTTTAGGAATGATAGGTTTGATATCCTTGTAGTCCAAGGGACTCTCAAGGGTCTTCTCCAGCACAAGTCAAATAGGAACCTAAAAGAAAAGTTTAAAGAAGAGAGAGAAAGGGAAAAAGAGAAATTATTTAAATCCTCATAGCTTGTATGAAGCTGACTTAGAATTCCATGATTCTAAGGCCCACTGTCAAGTTTTTTGGTTTTTTGTTTCAGGTTGTTGTTTTTTGGCTCAAAACTCAACATTCAGAAAACTAAGATCATGGCATCCAGTCCCATCACTTCATGGCAAAAAGATGGGGAAACAATGGAAATAGTGAGGGACTTTATTTTCTTGGGCTCCCAAATCACTGCAGATGGTGACTGCAGCCATGAAATTAAAAGACACTTGCTGCTTGGAAGAAAAGCTCTGACCAACCTTCAGTTCAGTTCAGTTCAGTCGCTCAGTCGTGTCCGACTCTTTGCGACCCCATGAATCGCAGCACACCAGGCCTCCCTGTCCATCACCAACTCCCAGAGTTCACTCAGACTCATGTCCATCGAGTCCGTGATGCCATCCAGCCACCTCATCCTCTGTCGTCCCCTTTTCCTCCTTTCCCAAATCCCTCCCAGCATCAGAGTCTTTTCCAATGAGTCAACTCTTCACATGAGGTGGCCAAAGTACTGGAGTTTCAGCTTTAGCATCATTCCTTCCAAAGAACACCCAGGACTGATCTCCTTTAGAATGGGCTGGTTGGATTTCCTTGCAGTCCAAGGGACCCTCAAGAGTCTTCTCCAACACCACAGTTCAAAAGCATCAATTCTTTGGCGCTCAGCTTTCTTCACAGTCCAACTCTCACATCCATACATGACTACTGGAAAAACCATAGCCTTGACTAGATGGACCTTTGTTGGCAAAGTAATGTCTCTGCTTTTGAATATGCTATCTAGGTTGCAAGGAGTAAGCGTCTTTTAATTTCATGGCTGCAATCACCATCTGCAGTGATTTTTGAGCCCCCAAAAATAAAGTCTGACACTGTTTTCACTGTTTCCCCATCTATTTCCCATGACAGCATATTAAAAAGCAGAGACATTACTTTGCCAACAAAGGTCTAGTCAAAGCTATGGTTTTTCCAGTAGAATGGATGTGAGAGTTGGACGAAAAGGAAAGCTGAGTGCCAAAAAATTGATTGTTTTGAACTGTGGTATTGGAGAAGACTCTTGAGAGTCCCTTGGGCTGCAAGGAGATCCAACCAGTCCATTCTAAAGGAAATCAGTCCTGAATATTCATTGGAAAGACTGATGCTGAAGCTGAAATGCCAATACTTTGGTTGCCTGATGTGAAGAACTGACTCTTTGGAAAAGACCTTGCTGCTGGAAAGATTGAAGGCGGGAGGAGAAGAGGATGGCAAAGGATGAGATGGTTGGATGGCATCACTGACGTGATGGACATGAGTTTGAGTAAACGCCGGGAGTTGGTGATGGACAGGGAGGCCTGGTGTGCTTCAGTCCATGGGGTCGCAAAGACTTGGACATGACTTGACCGACTGAACTGAACGGTACTACTCACCCAACAAGGCTTGGCTTTATACAGCTCTGCACTCTTTGTTCATCTCAGTTCTCTTTTAATTCAGCATTTATGCATTTCATGGAGCTGAATTGTGCTAGCAAATTTTTTCCCATTCATAGTTAACTTAAATTTGATAACTGGGGTTTTGCAAAGTATGATTCTTTTTTTAAAGTTTTTAAAAATGAGTTCATTAACATGATGCCTTTCATCCTTTGTTCCTATTTTCTGCTGTTTTCTATAAGAATTGCAGAGTTACCAAGGAAACGTGATTCTATAATAAATTCCTGGTAGATATTAGGTTCTCAAAAGGTATGGAATGAATACACGGTTAACCAAAGGGTTGCATGAGTTGACTCTATGGAAAGTAAAGAATAATTAGTAGAAAGTAAAAAGCAGTGGCAGGTTAAGTTATTACATTTGCAGAAGTTTAAAAAAAAAAAAGTGCTCAAATTAGTACATGGGTCCCATGCCGGATGTTTTGCTGCTTATAGGATCAGCAGAACCAAGTTTGTCAAGAGCTATGAAATCAGCTCTACCCTTTGACTCACCCCTTTATCTAAGAGACTCATTCAAAAATGAGAAAACAACAGATACTGCATGCACCATTTTCTATATTAGTACAAGTCTGGAAACAATCTAAATGTCCACCAATAGGAGTGTTTAAATAAATTACAATATGTGAACTGGAAGGAGTATTATAAAGTCATTAAAATGGTAATTAGAAAGATTATGTAGCCACATGGAAAAACATTTACTATATAATATTAAGTGGGAGAAAAAAAGCAGAATACAAAATTGAATCTAGGCCATCACTGCAATTACATAAAAATGTGAGCACATGAATCAAGACACCAGGGAAGAGGCATGCATGTGACCAGCTGTTTTAACTGGTGTAGTTTCCTTTTTTTTTTAATTTTCTTTTTTAAATTTTTTATTTATTTTAACTGGAGGCTAATTACTTTACAATATTGTATCGGTTTTGCCATACATTGACGTGAATCCGCCATGGGTGTACATGTGTTCCCCATCCTGAACCCCCCTCCCACCTCCCTCCCCATCCCATCCCTCTTTGAAATGTGCCTTCTCTTGTTCAGCCTATGCTCTCCAACCTCTAGGGGGCGCTCAGGTCTTCTTCTACCGGGCCTCCTCTATCCACAAGGGAAAGATAGAGAAGGTCTCCAAGGAGAGCCAGCTGCCCAATGAGGTGTCAAGGGCTGGGCTGCTGGTGAATAACTGAAACGGATTATGAATTGAACTGAACTGGAGCAAACCTTCCCTGAGCCTTTTGCCTCTTGGTCTCTTCTGTTCACAGCTCTTGGTTTCTCTTTTGGAAGCCTTTGCTCTCTTGGCTTTTTCCTCTTCTAGGCATGTAGATATTTCTCTTGCTTCTCTCCTTTGGCCACTATATTGAAAGTGTCTTTCACCTGGGAAGCAAATGCCAGCCATAGTCCCCCTGTAAGAAGAAAAACAGAAATTAACCTATAGATAGATTTGCACAAGCAAGAAGTACATTGTGATCCCATAATTTATAATTTTTTAAAAAGGTGTACATCATTATAATTAAATACTAGGTAATTATTTTAAAAATAAAGCATGCCTGTGGTTTGATAAAAATTCACCAAAATGTAATGTTCAGAAGAAGTAAAAAAGCAAGACACGATAATGTCTCTCTGTGTGTAAATTATTCAATTGATCATGAGAAAATTTTATCTATATATGTTGAGTAAATAAACACTGAATATGTAAGGAACTGATAAGAATAGTTACTTAGGGGGATAGTAATGGGGGAAGGACAGAAACTTTTACTTTTCATACATACTTTTGTGTTGTTTTATTTGTTTGCCATGAATGCCTATTAATTTTTAATTTATCTTTTTAAAATGGGATAGGGTAGGACTTAAAGATAATGGGGCTGGGATGGATGATTTAGAATCAACAGATATTATATGTATACTATGCAGCTGTACTAAGGAGATTTCTCATCTCCCAAATATATTCCAGTCCAGCTCACTATATATAATAAGACGTCAAATGAGGATTTGGGTCCAAAGCTAGAACACACAACCCCACCCCTACTGGTACTGCTATTACTTCCTAATACTATTACTACTAATAATAAAAAATGGAATGTTGTTGTTTCATAGCTAAGTCGTGCCCAGCTCTTTGTGACCCTTCAGACTGTGGCCTGCCAGGCTCCTCTGTCCATGAGATTTTCTAGGCAAGAAAACTGGAGTAGGTTGCCATTTCCTCCTTCAGGAGATCTTCCTGACCCAGGGATCAAACCCGCATCTTCTGCATTGGCAGGCAGATTCTTTACCACTATGCCACCAGGTAAACCCCAATCAATGTAATAGCAACAAATACATTTAAGAAAACAAAAATACTTAGTAAGAACAATGTAATGATAATGCAGTAAAAATAAATGGATGGAAGCAAAAGAACTAAAATAGCAGTATTTAAAGTTCAATATGTAAAGAAAACTGTATAAAATAGTTTTTTAAAAAAATAAGAAATTTTATACTTCTGTGCTAAAGTACAAGCTCATAAAAACATTAAAAAAAAAAATCAGGACAAGAGAAGTTTCACAAACAATTCCTTCTTTACCAAGTCACATTTTGACCAGGACAAAGGGAATGGAAAGTCCGTTTAAAATAGGACAGGGCTAGTCCTGGCTTTGTGGTTTCACATTGGCTTCCTAATAAACTGTGACTACATGGGTTTAAGCTGGCTTTGAGCTTGAAAATTTGCTTTTCTCAAATGTCCCTTCTTCCTTAGATTTTGAGCCCCTTTTTTGTTTCTGCTACTCTCCATGAGGTTTCCGAGTTCATCAGTTTCGCCGTTTTAAACAGTTGCTTCTGGTAAGGGATGATGGAGAGTGTGGACTAACTATGGACTCCAGAGGCCAAGACACAAGTAAGGAGGCATCACGGTCAGGGCCAGAGTCCTGATGTGGCCTTGTCCTAGAGCAGCCACTGGCTTTGATCGCTTTTCCATGCGTGGCCTCATTAAAGAACTCTGGCTTCTCAGGCTTGCTGGTGCAGTAGGCACTTCACTGAGGACCCAAATCCTGTTCCTCTAGTGTGCAGGGCACAGAGCACACTCACGGGGATGGTTTGTGAAGGCAGTCACCACCAGAAGGAGGAGCCGCATCTGCCCGTCAGTTCCTCTCCTTGACCCAGCAGTTGCTCCTCTTCCCTGGGGAAGAAGCTGGCATAGAATCAAGGCTAACCTGGGACTCTTGTTCTTTTATTTCCTATAGATTCCTTTCCTACCCAAGTCTGAGACAGAGATGTCGGATTGGAACTCAGATTAGAGGGCATGGGCTCCCATGTCCTGGAACGTGAATAATCCACCTACCATCACTACTCATTGATTCCCAAGAGCTCTTACCAGATTTGTTGACAAATGGTTCAGTGCAGAGTGAAGAATGCCTGATCTCCTTCACCACAGGGTTGGTTGGTGTTATTCTTCACTTGCTAAGTCATGTACGACTCTTAGCAGCACACTAGGCTTCCCTGTTCTTCACTATCTCTGGGAGTTTGCTCAGATTCATGTCATTGAGTCAGTGATGCTATCTAACCATCTCATCCTCTGAGGCCCTCTTTTCCTCCTGCTCTCAATCTTTCCAAGCATCAAGGTCTTTTCCAATGAGTCAGCTGTTTGTAGCAGGTAGCCAGAGTGTTGGAGCTTCAGCTTCAGCATTGGACCTTCCAATGAATATTCAGGGTTGATTTCCTTTAGGATGGACTGGTTTGTTCTCCTTGCAGTCCAAGGGACTCTCAAGAGTCTAAATCTAATTGGTCAAAAAAAAAAAAAAATAGTTCTTGCTAGTACACAAGAAGTGTTTATCTTTCAATGTCTCCTTTTTGGAATTCAAAGCCTATCTCCCTATAAAAGCACTATTACAAAAGGATGGTTGAAACTATGATAAAACCTAGAAAAGCATTTTGAATTACCATATTATACAAATTACATAGCTCTGCATTAAATGCAATCCTATGACCAAATAACCAGCCATGATCGTCTAATAACTAGGATGATCTGAAACAAAGTCCTGAATTTCAGTGTTCTTTTCTACAAACATGAGGTTAGTAACATTGACCCTCTGAGGTCTAGGCCAGTGCTAGGTAGATGTTTTCCCCACTGATGCATCTTCAAAGAATTACTAAGGCACTGGAATGTCAGAAATAACCCTAACTCTATCTATTTGAGAGCTTCTTAAATCATCAACACAATGTCAACATTAAGAACCAGCTTTGTGTGTGTATGAACCAATTTGCCATAAGTGATATCTTGCAAGCACCCAATGCCAACTGACTTGTCACTGAGCTCACCCTAGATGAGAGTCTGCAAATCCTTATTCATAAAATGAATAACTTTCAGCTAACTTATTTCGGAAAAGAATTCCATTTGCCTTCAAATAAATATTTTGGTGAGTAATTACTATATTTCCATTTCCATCATTCTGTAATTCTATAGCAAAAGACAGTGTGCTAACTTCTTACCTACCTATTATATATGCTGGGTAGAAGTGGGTAGAGTACTTGCTCCAGACATTACTAGCTCTGTGATCCTTCTGAGCCTCAGTTTCCATATATGAGGAACAAGAGTAATCATATTTTCTATTAAAGTTTGTTGAAAGATTAAACTACATGCTACATACACATGTAATAGTACTTTAGCTCAGATAGTAATAGCCCAGATAGTAATTGCTACAGTTGTTGTTGGGTTTTTAAAAATTGTCTATTACTTTAGGAACTTTTTCTGAGTATTTGCAGCATTACAAGGATGTGACTCCTACCTCTGTTCTTAGCCATTCATATCACAATTAGTAGAACAATACATATAATTAATAGACTAATAAACTACTAAATTGTAAACATTTAAGATAGATCTTTAAAACAAACACAGTATTCAGCATAAGAGCTGAATGTTGTAGACCAAATAAATGTTTGTTGATTTGCTGAATAAATGATGAAGTCCAACTATAATTGCATCTATAGTAGGTTTAGCAGATACATGCCTTGCGAAGCCACTTTCTAGCCTTCATCCCATAGCAGGTTACATAAATCAATCGGGGCACCAAGATGGTCCCTGGAATCCTTACCTCCAGCTAGGTTACTAACAAATCAGAATACTACCAAGTTCTGAACTTTAGAGAAGTCTGCTTTCTACTGAGCTATCACTGATCTCTCTTTTCCCTTCCCTTCCTTTCCTTTCCCTTCTCTCCTCTTCTTTACTCTTCTCTTCTCTCTCTCCCCTCCCCTTATTGCTTGTGGTCCTATTAGCCAGAGATTTTAAAAAATCTAATTGTTTCTCTGTATGCAGCGGCTTCAGAGATCTGCAAGCAGCCATCAGCTTTTCAAATCCACTCTCAGTGGGAAATACAGTTCATCCTTGAACCACTCAGGCTTTTTGTTTCAGTAGTAAACACTACAGTACTATAGAATCAGCAGTTGGTTTAATCCATGGATACAAAGCCAGGGATATAAAGGAACCCCTATATGGAGGGCCTACTATAAAGTTGGGCTTCCCAGGTGGCTCAGTAGGTAAAGAATCCACTTTCCAATGCAGGAGATGAAGGTTCAGTCCCTGGGTCGGGAAGATCCCCTGGGGAGGGCGTGGCAACCCACTCCAGTATTCTTGCCTGAGAATTCCATGGACAGAGGAGCCTGGTGGGCTACAGTCCATGGGGTCCATACTGTGTATTTGCAGCATTATGAAAGATGTGACTCCTGCCTCTTTGCCATTTGAGCAAAGAGTCAAACACAACTGAAGCGACTGAGCACACACACTGTAAAGCTGTATTTGGATTTTTGGCTATACAGAGATCAGTGCCCCTAACCTCTGGTGTTGTTCAAAAGTCAACTGTACCCCTTTGCAGTCACCACAGGTGGACTCCAGAGATGTAGGAAACAGGGAACTTCCTCGTGATTTGTTCATGAAGAGGAAAGAAGAGAGACCCCTTGATCTCATAAAAATGCTATCTAATAGTCATATAATAGCTATATAATAGCTATTATCATAAGAGCTACTATAAAATAAATATGATTGACTAAAAGGCTAGAAAAGTTTGGGGACCACACAAATGGCATTTCCCCAACTCCACCACATCATCACTCACTGGAATATACTAACACTTTCTATAGTGTTGCATAAAAATGTCTCAAGATCAAGTGAGAGTTCAAACAAGCATATCATAGGTGTTCACTCTGGATGCTTCTGGGGAGAAAACCTCCACAAAATAGCAAAAAGGTTTTCTTTCCTCTAGTCCCAGGTTGGTTATTCTCTCTCTCTGTCTCTCTCTCGATGGTAACAAGGAAGGCTTTTCTAGATCTCCAAATCTTGAGGTCACCATTTTAAATAGCCCTGGTTCAGGGTGTCAGGGTCAAATCCAGCAGGTTTTACCTCCATTTGTTTTGGAGTGTACATCTCCCTTGAGAGGTACAAAATTTCAGAGATCATTTTGTGTGTGGCTTTCCTGCAAGTTCCATCAGGATTTGCTGTAGAAGGTGACATAAAAGTGTGAGCTTGAAGTTTTTCAGAGACTTGGGGTAGAAAGTGTCTCAGGATTTCTGGAAAATGGACACCATTATAGTCTGTAAATTCATATTCCCAGAAAGAAGTTATACTTACTTGACTTAGCTAACACACAAAAGACTTTTTTATGAAGTTGGTGAAGAAAACCAAGGTGCTTAATTGTTTGATATACATCAGTCTATTTATTCTGCTTTGGAAGATTCAGCCTTCTCACCTACCAAAGAGAAATGATCTGTTACAATGGTTCCATCCGTCACTTTTGAGCTCTTTCAGGAGACAGGCAGCCACTGTTAGAACTAACCTCAGCTACTGAGAGTGTGTCCCACCCAGAAGCGAGGACAGGACTCTACAAAGAGGCTATACGTGTGTGAAGGCTTACGTGCTCAGTCACTTCAGTCGTGTTCGACTCTTTGCCATGGACTATAACCTTCCAGGCCCCTCTGTCCATAGAGATTCTCTAGGCAAGAATACTGGAGTGGGTTGCTATGCCCTCCTCCAGGGGATCTTCCCAACCCAGGAATCAAACCCATCTCTTATGTCTCCTGTATTGGCAGGTGGGTTCTTTACCACTAGTGCCTCCTGGGAAGCCCACAAAGAGGCTGTATTCATATTCTATTCACCCTGCAACAAATTAGTGCAAGCTTAGTGGCTTAAAGCAGCTTTAGATCTTCCAGCTATGCTGAAGCTGAAACTCCAATACTCTGGCCACCAATGCTTTGGTCATTTGAAAAGACTGTGATGCTGGGAAAGATTGCGGGCAGGAGGAGAAGGGGACAACAAAGGATGAGATGGTTGGATGGCATCACCGACTCGAGGGACATGGGTTTGGGTGGACTCCGGGAGCTGGTGATGGACAGGGAGGCCTGACGTGCTGCAGTTCATGGGATCGCAAAGAGTTGAACATGACTGAACTGAACTGAACTGAACTGAAAGATCCTTAATTTAATCATGCTTTCAAATTCTCTCTTGCCACGTCATGTCATATGCATAGGCTTCGGAGATTAAGACATCATCAGTGTATTAGTCGTTCAGTTGTGTCAGACTCTTTGTGACCCCATGGACTGTAGACCGCCAGGCTCCTCTGTCCATGAGATTCTCCAGGCAAGAATTTTGGAGTGGGTTGCCATTTCCTTCTCCAGGGGATCTTCCCAACCCAGGGATCGAACCTGGGTCTCCTGCATGGCAGGCGAATTCTTGACTGTCTGAGCCACCTGGTAGCTAAGACACCATAGAGGGGCAACTATTCTTTTTGCCACACATGCAAAGGCAAAGTTATGATCTGGATGTAAAGCTAGGAAATGGGGATGAAAGTGAAGCAGTTGGTCCTTAGCATTGAGGGGGAGCTTTCCTTTTGCCTGATGGCTCAGACGGTAAAGTGTCTGCCTGCAATGAGGGAGACCTGGGTTCAATTCCTGGGTCAGGAAGATCCCCTGGAGAAGGAATGGCAATCCACTCCAGCACTCTCACCTGGAAAATCCCATGAATGGAGGAGCCTAATAGGCTACAGTCCATGGAGTCGCAAAGAGTCAGACACAACTGAGCAACTTCACTTCACTCACTTTCTTTTTGGCAGGCCTATTACTTTGCATCACAGAATCCAGCGGAAAAGAGGGGAGGTGTCCCATTTTCAAGATATGAAGACTGAGACTCAGAGAGTTTGCAAGATATTTCCAAAACACACAGTTAACCCAAAGAGATAAAAATCCAAGCTCTCTCCATAGCACCATACCATTGGCATCAATCGGCAGTTGTGTTTAGCAGGGTTTTATGATTCAAAGTCGGGGCTGTGTACTGGTATTAACTTACAGTTGGTGACCTCTCAAAGCTAAAGATTGACATTTTTTTGATGTTATTCCTCAAAGGTGAGACTGACTTCGTGAAATCGTTTTTCTCTTTAGTGGGAAGTAAGTGAAAACATTCCTGTATTTTTGGCTGAGCCAAAAGAAATGCTGTTTTCAAAGAGTAAGTAGTTTTCACCTGTGAATACTGTATTACATTTCAGTGCTTTAGAGGAGGTTTTAAGGAATATCCAAAAAAATCATGAGGTGAAACATTTCTATACGGAAAAATTATTTTCAAATCTTTTAAATAAAAGGTTAGTCAGGGGTGAGAGAAGGAGTGTAGGATTAAATACCTAGTATCCTGTTCCCCCTGCCTTGTATTTCTGAGCCAAATCGTATTGAATTTTTGAAGAAAGAGAGTTGGCATTTCCACCGAATTGGGAAGAGAGGAAAAAACATCTCATAGAAATGCTGCAAGAATAAATCATGCTTTGGGACTCCTGGCCACAGAGACTGGTCCTTTCTATCCATCCCGAATTAACCTAAGAGGTTTTCTTTCAAATAAAATGGACCTTTGAAATTCTGAATTATTAGAGTAGCTCAAATTACTTATTTAGAATTCTGAGGGAGGCCAATAATAGTTTCAGCCTTTCTCCCCCATTTTTCTGTCATGTGATACTGTCTTCTATGCGGTTCTGGGAAGAGGCAAGATGGACAACATTTTATAAAGACTTATTTTACTTTAAAAGCTTTGCATTTTGTTTCAATGCCAGATGTAGGTCTGAGCATGTGAAAAAGGCATCTCGATTCTGAAAGTTATTGCTGCTGTTACAAATAAGTCAATAATTCACTGATTTCAATAATAAGGCTGAAAGCTTAATTACCACCTGGCCCATCTGCTGTATTAACCAGCACCTCCAGCTGATCCAAGGGTCAAATCTCAGAAATAAAGGAGGATGTGTTTTTTTTGTGTGAGTGTGAACTGCTATAGTCTAGAATAAACTTGAGAGGGCATCTGAAAGATGAAGCCTAGGGGATTATGATCTCAACCTATAATGGAAAGGTTGGGGGAGAAATTAACACTTTTTAAAGTATCTTCTAATTGCCTGTATCATTTATGTCATCCTCATAATCATGCTTTAAGGCAAGTATAGTAACCTTTTTAACAAATAAAGAAACAGGTTCAGAAAGATTAAGTGACTTTTTCAAAGTCATTTTATTAGAAACAGTCAATGAGAGCTTTGAGACACACCACGTGCTTTCACTGTATCCAATCTGAATATGTTTACCATAGTCTAATAAAAGAGATGTACGGTTAAAATGCAAGAAAGTACACAGAGCTTTTATCAAGCTTTTTTATTTGCTGCACTGAAATAGTCCGTTTAGATCAGAATCATTTCCAGGCTGGGCATGAGGACAATGATCCCGATATTTGATGAAGCATAGGTCACATTAACAAGGACTCAGCGTTCAGATGATAGTTGAATTGTTCTCACCCTCAAATTTCACGTAGCCTTTGCACACACACCCATGGCTTCTCCACTGTTCTCAGATGCTCCATCTCCTGCATTTGGACTAAAATGTTCGAATTCATTGAGCACATGTGACATGATGCTCAACTTAGTGAATGGTGAGAATATCAGCTGAAAGATTATTTCAGTCCAGAGCTGGGGTCTGTCTTCATGCATGCTGATGAAAACAGAGAGGGTACATCTGCAGAGGAAAATGTACATCCCAGAATCAGACACTGGGAAGACTGTCCTACACCTTACTGTTGCTCATTTGCTAAGTCATGTCCTACTCTTTGCAACCCCATGGACTGCAACATGCCAGGCTTCCTTGTCCTTCACTGTCTCCTGGAGTTTGCTCAGACATATTATGTATATTTATTATAAAATACATATATGTATTATTACTTAGTTATGTGAACCGCTTAGCAGTTAGCCTATAGAGAGTTTAACTTGTTATATGTGTATATCTATTATATACATATGATAACTAACCTTTATATAAGTTAGCTAATGTAATGCCCTCCCATAACCCTCTTTGACACTAACTCAGTTGCCTGGTTGCTTTGCTTACAAAATTCCATGAGAGATGACTAATAATACCTATTTCCTAGAGTTGTGAAGATTACAAATCACAGTGTATTTCATCTAAGTTTTGCTTGCTTATTCCTAATGCTTCAGATCATCTGTCCCCTCTTCCAATAGCTTCTCATAGTTCTTGTCCACGCCCTGGCCCTGCCAAACTGGGCAAGGTGCTCTCCTGGTGTACTTTTCTCCTCACTGTATACACTACGTCACTCTTTAATTATCTCGTTAGACTGTGAGCTCTTTGAAAGCAGGAATAATGTGTCATTAATCTCCAGAACTTCAGCAACCACTCCAGTTTCTAATGCACAGTCTGTGTTGAATGGATAAATGGAAAATGTTTTGCATGGCACCTAGAACATGATATCAGTGTGGTCTTCTTTTATGTGCAGAAAGCACTGAAAATGCAGTGAGCATTAACTACTAAAAAGAAATGTTTTAGTTATAAGTCAAGTTATGGAAGGTTTTAACATGATTAAGACAGTGGGTGTGAAGACTCTTATGTTTCACTTTTATAATGACTTGTTACTTTTGAAATTCACAGCTTGGATAGTAAATGAAGTGAAAGAGTCTGAGTTCCAGTACTTTTCATGCTCCACCACAACACTGCAGAATGTAGGGTTCATTTCAAACCATTCTTTATTTCAAATGTTTTTCTGACCTAAAAAGCAATCTGTGAAGGTTATTTTTCCCTATTATCACTGCTTACTAGTCTTTGGGAAATACTAAACATTATTTTTGGAAATCCAAAGGAGAAGTTTGGGGCCATAAAGTCAATGTCCACTGTCCAGAAGGACTGACTCCAGGTGAGGCCCATGTCTGTATTCAAGTCAACAGTTAAAGCCCTGAAATATTCTCAGCAAAGGGCAGATGCGGTCATAGCCTCATAACAGTCTTTCTCTTTCCATTGAAAAATCACTCTCATACCTATTGGCTTTTTCGTGTTCCATAAAGAGGCTCAAATCTTCCAAAGGACTCTGGTGATCCCCAGGGTTATATTCCCACCTGACTTTCCAGAAAGTTCCATAACTCACTCTTGATAGACATACCCCATGCAGATCAGGTAACTGACAGGCACAGAGTTAGGTTAGCATTTTTCCATTTGCAAGTCTAGGGGTCCATATTCATGGAAACATTTCTGCAGTTTGACAATGAGGAAACACACCTGCTACAGTCACTGTGGAATTCTACAGCCTTAAAGGGCAGTGATTCTCAGTCTTGGCATGACATCAATATTGATGTCATCTAGGGAGGCTTGGAAAATATTGATGCCACCCTGGAGAGGAGATTCCTGTGTAATTGGTCTAGGAGCCTGGGCATCTGGACTTTTACAAAGCTCTCCAGGTGTTTCTAATGTACAGCTAAGGCTGAGAACTGTTGCTTTGAGGTCTATAGTTGTGCTTCTCATTCCTGCATGCATGTTGGAATCCAGGGAACTTTGAAAACATCTCAGTCTTCACCACAACCCTCTAAATCAGTGATTCTTTAAAGGTAGCATATGTCAGAATCACCTGGAGGACTTCTTAAAACACAGATTGCTGGTCCCACCTGCAATATTGCTGATTCAACAGAGCTGATTCAGGGTCTGTGAGTTTGTATTTCTTTTCTTAAAATAAATTTGTTTATATTAATTGGAGGATAATTACTTTACAATATTGTGATGGCCTCTGCCTACATCAATAAGAATTGGCCATAGGCATACATAGGTCCCCTCCATCCCGAACCCCCTCCCACCTCCCTTCCCACCTTATCCTTCTAGATTGCCACAGAGCGCCAGCTTTGGGTTCCCTGTGTCATTCATCAAACTCCCATTGGCTGTCTATTTTACATATGTTAATATATATGTTTCCTTGCTATTCTCTCAAATCATCCCACCCTCTCATGTTTTCCAAGGACTTTACTGGCTTTAGCACTGAACATTCCACATCCTAGGATATCCTTTTGTCCAGGGAAAACCAGGCTTGGTCATACTCACTATACTTCCTCTGCTTGTTTGTTTTTAACTTTAAATTGTGTGCTGGAGTATAGCCCATTAACAATATGGTGATACTTTCAGGCGAACAGCAAAGGGACTCAACCGTATATACACATGGCACTCAACCGTATATACACATTATCCATTCTCCCCCAAAACTCCTCTGTTTTTGAACCAAAGGTAAGGAAAACCAAGTTGACCTTGAAGGTTCTCTTCAAGGATTTAAGATAGTATATGTAAAATGCCTTGCATAGTTTACTTGCTTCATAAAGAGTAATCATTATTATGTCCATGAAATCTTTTAAAATGGACTGTGTCAGAGATGGGAACATCACACTTAATCACTAGTAAATGTTTATAATGAAGATAATGCAGGACCATCAGTTTGGACAGTCTTATACAGCAATGGAGGGATTCCCAGGTGGCACAGTAGTAAAGAATCCACCTGCAATGCAGGAGACATGGGTTCAATTCCTAGGTCAAGAAGATCCCCTGGGTGATGAAATGGCAACCCACTCCAGTATTCTTGCTTGGGAAATCCCATGAATAGAGGAGCCTGACAGGCTCCTCTTGACAGTCCGTGAGGTTGCAAAGAGTTGGACACAACTGAGCATGCATGCACCTAGAGCAATGGATCTCAGCCTTGGCTACAAAGTAAAATTACCTGGTTTGCAGGGGGTGGGGTGCATGGAGATTTTAACCATCCTCTCCCCTAATACCCTAATCATACCTCAGGTGATTAAATCATAATTTCTAGTATTGGAACTCAGCAATATTTTTGAAAGCTCCCCACGTGTCACTGTGCAGCCAAGGTTGAGAACCAATATTCCATGCATTGCTACTTAGAATGTGTTTCCTGACTGGCAGTAGCAGTATGACCCAGGAACTTGCTAAACATGCAAGAGCATTTCCCATTAGAAATGTTTTTTTTTTTTTTTTTATTTTAAAATTTTTTATTTTTACTTTATTTTACTTTGCAATACTGTATTGGTTTTGCCATACATTGACATGAATCCACCACGGGTGTACATGCGTTCCCAAACATGAACCTCCCTCCCACCTCCCTCCCCATAACATCTCTCTGGGTCATTCCTGTGCACCAGCCCCAAGCATCCTGCATCCTGCATCGGACATAGACTGGCGATTCATTTCTTACATGATAGTATGCATGTTTCAATGCCATTCTCCCAAGTCATCCCACCCTCTCCCTCTCCCACAGAGTCCAAAAGTCCGCTCTACACATCTGTGTCTCTTTTGCTGTCTCGCATACAGGGTCATCATTTGCGCTTTAATTTCGTACATATCTTAGGTATTGTTTTTAATTTTTTTATATTTTAAATAATGTCTCAATTAATATTTTTAGATATCCATGTGTACATGCATGATTGTTCTCTTGGAAGAAATATTTAAAACCAAACATTACTGGGTTAATGAATATGAAATATGTTGATAAATTACTCTGTTGAAATAACTTTATTTTTGCTATGTTCCTTTTACATAGCAAATAATAGCAGTTTAATCTGGACCCCAGATGAAAAACTTTTTTAAAAAGGAGTGATTTGCTTTGTATGATATATTGTTCTAACTAGAATTTTGCACTTTATTTCCTTTGTGTGTGCATGTGGTTCTCTATCATTTTCTAATTAAACACTGTGTGTATGTTAGTTGCTCAGTTGTGTCTGACTCTTTGTGAGGTGTAACCCGCCAGGCTCTTCTGTCTATGGGATTTTTCAGAATATTGAAATGAGTTGCCATTTCCTTCTTTAGGAGGGCTTCCTGACCCAGCGATCGAACCTGGGGCTCCTGCATTGCAGGCAGACTCTACCGTCTGAGCCACCAGGGAAAATATTAATTAAACACAAAGCCTTTTTATTATCTAGTAATTCAGAAGATGTATTCAAGTATTTATACACTTAATTAATTTTTAGTGTTCTACTTTCTAGATATAATAAACAAATAAGTAACTCTCAGTGTTCCCAGTAAGATGAAGCAACTACTCTTCCCTTATTGCCGCTGAACTGTCACCCAAATAATTTCCAGGATGTTCCGGAAATTATAGAATTTTGGAACAGATAATTATGCTACGTTTTTGTTTACATTATTTACTTATCTTTTTGTTTATCTATAACTGTGTGAACCTATTACTAAGATACTCTTTTAAAGAACTTGCATATGAATGGTTTATTTTTTGGAGATTATATACTGACATGTGTCTTTCAACCACTGCTGAAAATGAATGAGAATCAAAGGAACATCTGATCTGGTTCCTCAATCACGAGCCTTTCTCCTTAAAACTGTGGACATTTCTCCTGTGTTTCCTCATGAACAATCATTTGGGGAACTTTGAATTTTGTGAAATATTTTATAGGCCACTTTTTTTATGTTTTCTGTAAGAAATCATACAGAAATAGATTTTTACTCTTCAAATAGTAGTGTTTTCTTCCTTCCTCCCTCCTTTCTCTCTCACCTTCTCCCTCTCTCTCTTTTTTCTTTCTTTCTTTCTACCAGGTTTTATTTAGATTCTGGACTCTACTTAGTTGTTCCTGGTAATTTTTTAATCCACACCCTCAGCCATGTTATTATCTGTCTTTAGGAATTCTACAGATCATTCCATCTCCTTCATGTTTATCACATTTGGTTCATTTCAGTAGGTCATAAATAGGCCTAGCTTCTCAACTAGGTTCAGAGGTTTGCAAGAACCTGTGACTATATCCCATCTCTTAAGGTTGGTATCATGGAAGATAATCTGAACCTTCAGAGTAGGACCCTTTGGGACTTTATTAGCAACATAATACTGGCGTGAGTAGTCATGGTAAGGTTCACCAGACCCTCAATCCCTAAGAAAACTCCAAATGCCCTTACCTCCTCCCTGCTCCCCACAAGACTGGCGCTCACCTGCATCACTTTTCCAGCTCCTATTCCACAGTAAGAGCAAGAGGGCTGCTACCCTGCTCCCAGTATGGTCGTGATCCACTTGCACAAGAATCATTTTAGGGTGATTTTTTAAAACACAGTTTTTAAGCTCAATCATCAAACCAGATGAACCAGAATCATCCAAAGGCATGGTCCAGGCATCTGCATTTTTATAAGTAACCCAAATAAATCTTGGATGCATAGACATTTGAGAATCTCTGATTTAGAATTATTTTGTTCCTGGAAGGATATAGAAGATTACACGGAGGAATGAAAGATAAACCTCTTCCAGTAGTGCAGGCAGCATAGTCAGTGGTTGCATTATGCTTTGATTACTTATCTGCATTAAAATTAGACAGATATTTGGGGGATGGCTAAATGGAAACTCTGAGCACTGTTTCTTTAGTGGCTTTTAAAGATATTCTGTGTCTTCTTAATGAAGCTCTATGAATGACCTCAGTCCTGAGGAGAATTAGGCTGCTTCAAACCCATCACTTTCCTTACTTATCCTGAAGACTAAGTAACTATTAGAGCAGACATTAAGCCCTAACCACCACTAGCTATACCAGATGACTCAACTCAGGTTATAATTAGGGGAAGAAAAAGCCAGAGGGAGACTGGTGGGGATTAGGGCAGGGCAGCAAGCTGCAAGGGAGAATGTTCCAGATCTTCCCCCAGAAGGACAGACAGATGGCTCTTCTCAGGGTTCGGCCCTGGTCAGTCTCCACAGCCATCCTCTGATATCTTTTGTAAGTCCATTGATTGGGTCCTTAAGTGTCCAGACATGCCAGAGACTTAGAAGGGGAAAGAGAAACAGATTTGGATATCATGGTATAGACTAAGGCCAGATACTCAACAATTATTCTGTGGATAGCATTCAAAGAAGTGGTAGACCCAGGTTTTCTAGTGTTTAAGAAGATTCAGGAAAGATGAATTATTTTTGGAGTTAGGAGTAGCCCTAGGATAAGAAGCCATATAGAGCAGGAAGAATTATGGAGCCAAGAAATGAGCAGACTCTAATTCCTAAAACAGCTCACCTTAAATAGTATTAACTCATCAGGGACTTTGCTGGTGGTCCAGTGGCTAGGACTTTGCCTTCCAGTGCAGGGGGTACAGGTTCAGTCCCTAGCTGAGGAGCTAAGATCCCGCATGCCTCATGGCCTCCAAAATAAAACATAAAACAGAAACAATATTGTAACCAATTCAGTGAACACTTCAAAGATAGTCCACATCAAAAAATCTAAAAAAAAAAAAAAATAGTGTTAACTCATCAAAGATGGGAAGATAGGGATAGAAGGAGAATTGAAAAGGAAGAAGTCTTGGAAAGTCCTTAGCAAAGCTAAGTTCTTTCTACCATCT